>NC_090227.1:17200641-17873141 GCF_024489055.1 Chanodichthys erythropterus
TGACTTTTCATAAGAAGGAGTCAATGAGTCAGGAAAAGAGTATGTATACAAAATCCATAATCAAGGACAAAAACATATTTAATTGGGTCTAAAATGGACTAGTGTATGGCTAAAAACAAAATAAGAAGTCAATGAGCATCTATAGAAAGTTCAAGATCAAGCACTCTTTGGCCAGAAATATGTTCATCAGGTCAAATATGTGACATCAGAATTCGTCTGTAAGTATATATAAAAGGTTCAAGATCGAGTACTCTCTGGCCATAAATATGTCCATGAGGTCAAATACACAATATGCTATAGTTGACTTTTCATCAGAAATCAATGAGACAGTATAGAAAGATCTTGATCGTGGAGTAATTTGACAAAAATTAATACAGTAGGTCAAAATGGGTTCATATATGGCTGATGTAAGATCAGAGTGAATAATGAGAATGTACTGAAAGTTCAAGTAATTTTGGCCTTCTTATTGCATATTTTATCTTATGTCCATTAGGTCAAAAATGCAATATGTTATAGCTGACTTTTCATCAGAAGGAGTCAGTGAGTCAGTATAGAAAGTTCTTGATCGTGGACTAATATGCCAGAAGTATGTTCAGTTGGTCTAATATGGACTTCTGTATGGGAGAAGTAACATCAGAAGGAGCCAATGATAATGTATAAAAAGTTCAAGATCGAGTACTTTTGGGCCAGAAATATGTTTATTAGGTCAAATATGGACTACAGAATGGCATATGTGACATCAGAATGTGTCAGTAAGTATATATAAAAACTTTAAGATCGAGTACTCTTTGGCCAGAAATATGTCCATAAGGTCAAATATGCAATATGCTATAGTTGACTTTTCATCAGAAGGACTCAATGAGACAGTATAGAAAGTTCTTGATCGTGCACTAATTTGGCCGAAATTTATTCAGTAGGTCAAAATGGGTTCATATATGGCTCAAGTAAGATCAGAGTGAATCAATGAGTATGTATTGAATGTTCAAGTAGTTTTGGGCCAGAAATATGTCCATTAGGTCAAATATGCAATATGCTATAGCTGACTTTTCATCAGAAGGAGTCAATGAGTCAGTATAGAATGTTCTTGATCGTGGACTAATTTGCCAGAAATATGTTCAGTTGCTCTAATATGGACTTCTGTATGGGTGAAGTAACATCAGAAAGAGTCAATGATAATGTATAAATAGTTCAAGATCGAGTACTTTTGGGCCAGAAAAATGTGCAAAACTCTTTAGCTGAAGTATTATCAAGAGTCCATTAGTATGTATAGAAAGTTCATGATCGAGGACTAATTTGCCAGAAATATTTCCATTAGGTCAAATATGAAATATTCTATGGCTGAAGTAACATCAGAGTGAGTCATGTATTATAAAGGTCCGAATCGAGGATTCTGGGGACAGAAAAAAATTAATCAAGTCTAATATGGACTTCTGAATGGCTGAAAAAAAAAGTAGGAGTCAATGAGCATATATATAACAACTTCAATTTGAAATACTCTTTGGCCATAAATATGATCAGTAAGTCTAATATGGCCTTCTAAATTGGTGAAGTAACATCAGAAGTTGAGAGTCAATAGTAATGTATAAAAAGTTCAAGATCGAGCATTTTTTGGCCAGAAATATGTCCTTTAGTTCAAATATGCAATACCGTGTAGATGAAGTATCATCGGAAGGAGTCAATGAATATTTATAAAAACTTCACGAGCGAGGACTAATTTGCCGGAGATTTGTTCTGTAGGCCAAACAAGGGCTTAATGTATGGCTGAAGTAACATCAGAGCCAGGAAAAGAGTATGTATACAAAATCCATGATCGAGGACAAATAACACGTTTAAGTAGGTCTAAAATGGACTTGCGTATGGCGAAAAATAAAATGAGTCAAAGAGTATCTATAGAAAGTTCAAGATCAAGAGCTCTTTGGCCAGAAATATGTTCAATGGGTCAAATATGGACTACAGAATGGCATCTGTGACATCAGAATGTGTCAGTAAGTATATATATAAAGTTGAAGATTGAGTATTCTTTGGCCAGAAATATGTCCGTAAGGTCAAATATGCAATATGCTATAGCTGACTTTTCATCAGAAGGAGTCAATGAGACAGTATAGAAAGTTCTTGATCATGGACTAATTTGGCCGAAATTTATTTAGTAGGTCAAAATGGAGTCATATATGGCTGAAGTAAAATCAGAGTTAATAATGAGAATGTAATGAAAGTTCAAGTAGTTTTGGCCCTTAAATATGTCCAGTAGGTCAAATATGCAATATGTTATAGCTGACTTTTCATCATCAGGATTCAATCAGTCAGTATAGAAAGTTCTTGATCGTGGACTAATTTGCCAGAAATATGTTCAGTTGGTCTAATATGGACTACGGAATGGCATATGTGACATCAGAATGTGTCAGCAAGTATATGTATAAAGTTGAAGATCGAGTACTCTTTGGCCAGAAATATTTCCTTTAGATCCAATATGTAATACTGTGAGGCTGATGTATCATGAGAAGGAGTCAATCGATATCTATAAAATGTTCATGAGCGACGACTGATTTGCCAGAGATATGTTCTGTAGGTCAAACAAGGGCTGAAGTAACATCAGAGTCAGGCAAAGAATATGTATACAAAATCCATGACCAAGGACAAAAAACATGTTTAAGTAGGTCTAAAATGGACTTGTGTATGGCTAAAAATAAAATCAGGAGTCAATGAGTATCTATAGAAAGTTCAAGTTCAAGCGATCTTTGGCCAGAAATATGTCCATGAGGTCAAATATGCAATATGCTATAGCTGACTTTTCATCAGAAGTCAATGAGTCAGTATAGAAAGTTCTTGATCGTGGAGTAATTTGACAAAAAATTATTTAGTAGGTAAAAATGGGTTCATATATGTCTGAAGTAAGATCAGAGTGAATAATGAGAATGTATTGAAAGTGCAAGTAGTTTTTGGCCTAGAAATATGTCCATTAGGTCAAATATGCAATTTGCTATGACTGACTTTTCATAAGAAGGAGTCAATGAGTCAGGAAAAGAGTATGTATACAAAATCCATAATCAAGGACAAAAACATATTTAATTGGGTCTAAAATGGACTAGTGTATGGCTAAAAACAAAATAAGAAGTCAATGAGCATCTATAGAAAGTTCAAGATCAAGCACTCTTTGGCCAGAAATATGTTCATCAGGTCAAATATGTGACATCAGAATTCGTCTGTAAGTATATATAAAAGGTTCAAGATCGAGTACTCTCTGGCCATAAATATGTCCATGAGGTCAAATACACAATATGCTATAGTTGACTTTTCATCAGAAATCAATGAGACAGTATAGAAAGATCTTGATCGTGGAGTAATTTGACAAAAATTAATACAGTAGGTCAAAATGGGTTCATATATGGCTGATGTAAGATCAGAGTGAATAATGAGAATGTACTGAAAGTTCAAGTAATTTTGGCCTTCTTATTGCATATTTTATCTTATGTCCATTAGGTCAAAAATGCAATATGTTATAGCTGACTTTTCATCAGAAGGAGTCAGTGAGTCAGTATAGAAAGTTCTTGATCGTGGACTAATATGCCAGAAGTATGTTCAGTTGGTCTAATATGGACTTCTGTATGGGAGAAGTAACATCAGAAGGAGCCAATGATAATGTATAAAAAGTTCAAGATCGAGTACTTTTGGGCCAGAAATATGTTTATTAGGTCAAATATGGACTACAGAATGGCATATGTGACATCAGAATGTGTCAGTAAGTATATATAAAAACTTTAAGATCGAGTACTCTTTGGCCAGAAATATGTCCATAAGGTCAAATATGCAATATGCTATAGTTGACTTTTCATCAGAAGGACTCAATGAGACAGTATAGAAAGTTCTTGATCGTGCACTAATTTGGCCGAAATTTATTCAGTAGGTCAAAATGGGTTCATATATGGCTCAAGTAAGATCAGAGTGAATCAATGAGTATGTATTGAATGTTCAAGTAGTTTTGGGCCAGAAATATGTCCATTAGGTCAAATATGCAATATGCTATAGCTGACTTTTCATCAGAAGGAGTCAATGAGTCAGTATAGAATGTTCTTGATCGTGGACTAATTTGCCAGAAATATGTTCAGTTGCTCTAATATGGACTTCTGTATGGGTGAAGTAACATCAGAAAGAGTCAATGATAATGTATAAATAGTTCAAGATCGAGTACTTTTGGGCCAGAAAAATGTGCAAAACTCTTTAGCTGAAGTATTATCAAGAGTCCATTAGTATGTATAGAAAGTTCATGATCGAGGACTAATTTGCCAGAAATATTTCCATTAGGTCAAATATGAAATATTCTATGGCTGAAGTAACATCAGAGTGAGTCATGTATAATAAATGTCCGAATCGAGGTTTCTGGGGACAGAAAAAAATTAATCAAGTCTAATATGGACTTCTGAATGGCTGAAAAAAGAAAGTAGGAGTCAATGAGCATATATATAACAACTTCAATTTGAAATACTCCTTGGCCATAAATAGGATCAGTAAGTCTAATATGGCCTTCTATATTGGTGAAGTAACATCAGAAGTTGAGAGTCAATAGTAATGTATAAAAAGTTCAAGATCGAGCATTTTTTGGCCAGAAATATGTCCTTTAGTTCAAATATGCAATACCGTGTAGATGAAGTATCATCGGAAGGAGTCAATGAATATTTATAAAAACTTCACGAGCGAGGACTAATTTGCCGGAGATTTGTTCTGTAGGCCAAACAAGGGCTTAATGTATGGCTGAAGTAACATCAGAGCCAGGAAAAGAGTATGTATACAAAATCCATGATCGAGGACAAATAACACGTTTAAGTAGGTCTAAAATGGACTTGCGTATGGCGAAAAATAAAATGAGTCAAAGAGTATCTATAGAAAGTTCAAGATCAAGAGCTCTTTGGCCAGAAATATGTTCAATGGGTCAAATATGGACTACAGAATGGCATCTGTGACATCAGAATGTGTCAGTAAGTATATATATAAAGTTGAAGATTGAGTATTCTTTGGCCAGAAATATGTCCGTAAGGTCAAATATGCAATATGCTATAGCTGACTTTTCATCAGAAGGAGTCAATGAGACAGTATAGAAAGTTCTTGATCATGGACTAATTTGGCCGAAATTTATTTAGTAGGTCAAAATGGAGTCATATATGGCTGAAGTAAAATCAGAGTTAATAATGAGAATGTAATGAAAGTTCAAGTAGTTTTGGCCCTTAAATATGTCCATTAGGTCAAATATGCAATATGTTATAGCTGACTTTTCATCATCAGGATTCAATCAGTCAGTATAGAAAGTTCTTGATCGTGGACTAATTTGCCAGAAATATGTTCAGTTGGTCTAATATGGACTACGGAATGGCATATGTGACATCAGAATGTGTCAGCAAGTATATGTATAAAGTTGAAGATCGAGTACTCTTTGGCCAGAAATATTTCCTTTAGATCCAATATGTAATACTGTGAGGCTGATGTATCATGAGAAGGAGTCAATCGATATCTATAAAATGTTCATGAGCGACGACTGATTTGCCAGAGATATGTTCTGTAGGTCAAACAAGGGCTGAAGTAACATCAGAGTCAGGCAAAGAATATGTATACAAAATCCATGACCAAGGACAAAAAACATGTTTAAGTAGGTCTAAAATGGACTTGTGTATGGCTAAAAATAAAATCAGGAGTCAATGAGTATCTATAGAAAGTTCAAGTTCAAGCGATCTTTGGCCAGAAATATGTCCATGAGGTCAAATATGCAATATGCTATAGCTGACTTTTCATCAGAAGTCAATGAGTCAGTATAGAAAGTTCTTGATCGTGGAGTAATTTGACAAAAAATTATTTAGTAGGTAAAAATGGGTTCATATATGTCTGAAGTAAGATCAGAGTGAATAATGAGAATGTATTGAAAGTGCAAGTAGTTTTTGGCCTAGAAATATGTCCATTAGGTCAAATATGCAATTTGCTATGACTGACTTTTCATAAGAAGGAGTCAATGAGTCAGGAAAAGAGTATGTATACAAAATCCATAATCAAGGACAAAAACATATTTAATTGGGTCTAAAATGGACTAGTGTATGGCTAAAAACAAAATAAGAAGTCAATGAGCATCTATAGAAAGTTCAAGATCAAGCACTCTTTGGCCAGAAATATGTTCATCAGGTCAAATATGTGACATCAGAATTCGTCTGTAAGTATATATAAAAGGTTCAAGATCGAGTACTCTCTGGCCATAAATATGTCCATGAGGTCAAATACACAATATGCTATAGTTGACTTTTCATCAGAAATCAATGAGACAGTATAGAAAGATCTTGATCGTGGAGTAATTTGACAAAAATTAATACAGTAGGTCAAAATGGGTTCATATATGGCTGATGTAAGATCAGAGTGAATAATGAGAATGTACTGAAAGTTCAAGTAATTTTGGCCTTCTTATTGCATATTTTATCTTATGTCCATTAGGTCAAAAATGCAATATGTTATAGCTGACTTTTCATCAGAAGGAGTCAGTGAGTCAGTATAGAAAGTTCTTGATCGTGGACTAATATGCCAGAAGTATGTTCAGTTGGTCTAATATGGACTTCTGTATGGGAGAAGTAACATCAGAAGGAGCCAATGATAATGTATAAAAAGTTCAAGATCGAGTACTTTTGGGCCAGAAATATGTTTATTAGGTCAAATATGGACTACAGAATGGCATATGTGACATCAGAATGTGTCAGTAAGTATATATAAAAACTTTAAGATCGAGTACTCTTTGGCCAGAAATATGTCCATAAGGTCAAATATGCAATATGCTATAGTTGACTTTTCATCAGAAGGACTCAATGAGACAGTATAGAAAGTTCTTGATCGTGGACTAATTTGGCCGAAATTTATTCAGTAGGTCAAAATGGGTTCATATATGGCTCAAGTAAGATCAGAGTGAATCAATGAGTATGTATTGAATGTTCAAGTAGTTTTGGGCCAGAAATATGTCCATTAGGTCAAATATGCAATATGCTATAGCTGACTTTTCATCAGAAGGAGTCAATGAGTCAGTATAGAATGTTCTTGATCGTGGACTAATTTGCCAGAAATATGTTCAGTTGCTCTAATATGGACTTCTGTATGGGTGAAGTAACATCAGAAAGAGTCAATGATAATGTATAAATAGTTCAAGATCGAGTACTTTTGGGCCAGAAAAATGTGCAAAACTCTTTAGCTGAAGTATTATCAAGAGTCCATTAGTATGTATAGAAAGTTCATGATCGAGGACTAATTTGCCAGAAATATTTCCATTAGGTCAAATATGAAATATTCTATGGCTGAAGTAACATCAGAGTGAGTCATGTATAATAAAGGTCCGAATCGAGGATTCTGGGGACAGAAAAAAATTAATCAAGTCTAATATGGACTTCTGAATGGCTGAAAAAAAAGGAGGAGTCAATGAGCATATATATAACAACTTCAATTTGAAATACTCTTTGGCCATAAATATGATCAGTAAGTCTAATATGGCCTTCTATATTGGTGAAGTAACATCAGAAGTTGAGAGTCAATAGTAATGTATAAAAAGTTCAAGATCGAGCATTTTTTGGCCAGAAATATGTCCTTTAGTTCAAATATGCAATACCGTGTAGATGAAGTATCATCGGAAGGAGTCAATGAATATTTATAAAAACTTCACGAGCGAGGACTAATTTGCCGGAGATATGTTCTGTAGGCCAAACAAGGGCTTAATGTATGGCTGAAGTAACATCAGAGCCAGGAAAAGAGTATGTATACAAAATCCATGATCGAGGACAAATAACACGTTTAAGTAGGTCTAAAATGGACTTGCGTATGGCGAAAAATAAAATGAGTCAAAGAGTATCTATAGAAAGTTCAAGATCAAGAGCTCTTTGGCCAGAAATATGTTCAATGGGTCAAATATGGACTACAGAATGGCATCTGTGACATCAGAATGTGTCAGTAAGTATATATATAAAGTTGAAGATCGAGTATTCTTTGGCCAGAAATATGTCCGTAAGGTCAAATATGCAATATGCTATAGCTGACTTTTCATCAGAAGGAGTCAATGAGACAGTATAGAAAGTTCTTGATCATGGACTAATTTGGCCGAAATTTATTTAGTAGGTCAAAATGGAGTCATATATGGCTGAAGTAAAATCAGAGTTAATAATGAGAATGTAATGAAAGTTCAAGTAGTTTTGGCCCTTAAATATGTCCATTAGGTCAAATATGCAATATGCTATAGCTGACTTTTCATCATCAGGATTCAATCAGTCAGTATAGAAAGTTCTTGATCGTGGACTAATTTGCCAGAAATATGTTCAGTTGGTCTAATATGGACTACGGAATGGCATATGTGACATCAGAATGTGTCAGCAAGTATATATATAAAGTTGAAGATCGAGTACTCTTTGGCCAGAAATATTTCCTTTAGATCCAATATGTAATACTGTGAGGCTGATGTATCATGAGGAGTCAATCGATATCTATAAAATGTTCATGAGCGACGACTGATTTGCCAGAGATATGTTCTGTAGGTCAAACAAGGGCTGAAGTAACATCAGAGTCAGGCAAAGAATATGTATACAAAATCCATGACCAAGGACAAAAAACATGTTTAAGTAGGTCTAAAATGGACTTGTGTATGGCTAAAAATAAAATCAGGAGTCAATGAGTATCTATAGAAAGTTCAAGTTCAAGCGCTCTTTGGCCAGAAATATGTCCATGAGGTCAAATATGCAATATGCTATAGCTGACTTTTCATCAGAAGTCAATGAGTCAGTATAGAAAGTTCTTGATCGTGGAGTAATTAGACAAAAAATTATTTAGTAGGTCAAAATGGGTTCATATATGTCTGAAGTAAGATCAGAGTGAATAATGAGAATGTATTGAAAGTGCAAGTAGTTTTTGGCCTAGAAATATGTCCATTAGGTCAAATATGCAATTTGCTATGACTGACTTTTCATAAGAAGGAGTCAATGAGTCAGGAAAAGAGTACGTATACAAAATCCATAATCAAGGACAAAAACATATTTAATTGGGTCTAAAATGGACTAGTCTATGGCTAAAAACAAAATAAGAAGTCAATGAGCATCTATAGAAAGTTCAAGATCAAGCACTCTTTGGCCAGAAATATGTTCATCAGGTCAAATATGTGACATCAGAATTCGTCTGTAAGTATATATAAAAGGTTCAAGATCGAGTACTCTCTGGCCATAAATATGTCCATGAGGTCAAATACACAATATGCTATAGTTGACTTTTCATCAGAAATCAATGAGACAGTATAGAAAGATCTTGATCGTGGAGTAATTTGACAAAAATTAATACAGTAGGTCAAAATGGGTTCATATATGGCTGATGTAAGATCAGAGTGAATAATGAGAATGTACTGAAAGTTCAAGTAATTTTGGCCTTCTTATTGCATATTTTATCTTATGTCCATTAGGTCAAAAATGCAATATGTTATAGCTGACTTTTCATCAGAAGGAGTCAGTGAGTCAGTATAGAAAGTTCTTGATCGTGGACTAATATGCCAGAATTATGTTCAGTTGGTCTAATATGGACTAGTGTATGGCTAAAAACAAAATAAGAAGTCAATGAGCATCTATAGAAAGTTCAAGATCAAGCACTCTTTGGCCAGAAATATGTTCATCAGGTCAAATATGTGACATCAGAATTCGTCTGTAAGTATATATAAAAGGTTCAAGATCGAGTACTCTCTGGCCATAAATATGTCCATGAGGTCAAATACACAATATGCTATAGTTGACTTTTCATCAGAAATCAATGAGACAGTATAGAAAGATCTTGATCGTGGAGTAATTTGACAAAAATTAATACAGTAGGTCAAAATGGGTTCATATATGGCTGATGTAAGATCAGAGTGAATAATGAGAATGTACTGAAAGTTCAAGTAATTTTGGCCTTCTTATTGCATATTTTATCTTATGTCCATTAGGTCAAAAATGCAATATGTTATAGCTGACTTTTCATCAGAAGGAGTCAGTGAGTCAGTATAGAAAGTTCTTGATCGTGGACTAATATGCCAGAAGTATGTTCAGTTGGTCTAATATGGACTTCTGTATGGGAGAAGTAACATCAGAAGGAGCCAATGATAATGTATAAAAAGTTCAAGATCGAGTACTTTTGGGCCAGAAATATGTTTATTAGGTCAAATATGGACTACAGAATGGCATATGTGACATCAGAATGTGTCAGTAAGTATATATAAAAACTTTAAGATCGAGTACTCTTTGGCCAGAAATATGTCCATAAGGTCAAATATGCAATATGCTATAGTTGACTTTTCATCAGAAGGACTCAATGAGACAGTATAGAAAGTTCTTGATCGTGCACTAATTTGGCCGAAATTTATTCAGTAGGTCAAAATGGGTTCATATATGGCTCAAGTAAGATCAGAGTGAATCAATGAGTATGTATTGAATGTTCAAGTAGTTTTGGGCCAGAAATATGTCCATTAGGTCAAATATGCAATATGCTATAGCTGACTTTTCATCAGAAGGAGTCAATGAGTCAGTATAGAATGTTCTTGATCGTGGACTAATTTGCCAGAAATATGTTCAGTTGCTCTAATATGGACTTCTGTATGGGTGAAGTAACATCAGAAAGAGTCAATGATAATGTATAAATAGTTCAAGATCGAGTACTTTTGGGCCAGAAAAATGTGCAAAACTCTTTAGCTGAAGTATTATCAAGAGTCCATTAGTATGTATAGAAAGTTCATGATCGAGGACTAATTTGCCAGAAATATTTCCATTAGGTCAAATATGAAATATTCTATGGCTGAAGTAACATCAGAGTGAGTCATGTATAATAAAGGTCCGAATCGAGGATTCTGGGGACAGAAAAAAAGTAATCAAGTCTAATATGGACTTCTGAATGGCTGAAAAAAAAAGTAGGAGTCAATGAGCATATATATAACAACTTCAATTTGAAATACTCTTTGGCCATAAATATGATCAGTAAGTCTAATATGGCCTTCTATATTGGTGAAGTAACATCAGAAGTTGAGAGTCAATAGTAATGTATAAAAAGTTCAAGATCGAGCATTTTTTGGCCAGAAATATGTCCTTTAGTTCAAATATGCAATACCGTGTAGATGAAGTATCATCGGAAGGAGTCAATGAATATTTATAAAAACTTCACGAGCGAGGACTAATTTGCCGGAGATTTGTTCTGTAGGCCAAACAAGGGCTTAATTTATGGCTGAAGTAACATCAGAGCCAGGAAAAGAGTATGTATACAAAATCCATGATCGAGGACAAATAACACGTTTAAGTAGGTCTAAAATGGACTTGCGTATGGCGAAAAATAAAATGAGTCAAAGAGTATCTATAGAAAGTTCAAGATCAAGAGCTCTTTGGCCAGAAATATGTTCAATGGGTCAAATATGGACTACAGAATGGCATCTGTGACATCAGAATGTGTCAGTAAGTATATATATAAAGTTGAAGATCGAGTATTCTTTGGCCAGAAATATGTCTGTAAGGTCAAATATGCAATATGCTATAGCTGACTTTTCATCAGAAGGAGTCAATGAGACAGTATAGAAAGTTCTTGATCATGGACTAATTTGGCCGAAATTTATTTAGTAGGTCAAAATGGAGTCATATATGGCTGAAGTAAAATCAGAGTTAATAATGAGAATGTAATGAAAGTTCAAGTAGTTTTGGCCCTTAAATATGTCCATTAGGTCAAATATGCAATATGTTATAGCTGACTTTTCATCATCAGGATTCAATCAGTCAGTATAGAAAGTTCTTGATCGTGGACTAATTTGCCAGAAATATGTTCAGTTGGTCTAATATGGACTACGGAATGGCATATGTGACATCAGAATGTGTCAGTAAGTATATATATAAAGTTGAAGATCGAGTACTCTTTGGCCAGAAATATTTCCTTTAGATCCAATATGTAATACTGTGAGGCTGATGTATCATGAGAAGGAGTCAATCGATATCTATAAAATGTTCATGAGCGACGACTGATTTGCCAGAGATATGTTCTGTAGGTCAAACAAGGGCTGAAGTAACATCAGAGTCAGGCAAAGAATATGTATACAAAATCCATGACCAAGGACAAAAAACATGTTTAAGTAGGTCTAAAATGGACTTGTGTATGGCTAAAAATAAAATCAGGAGTCAATGAGTATCTATAGAAAGTTCAAGTTCAAGCGCTCTTTGGCCAGAAATATGTCCATGAGGTCAAATATGCAATATGCTATAGCTGACTTTTCATCAGAAGTCAATGAGTCAGTATAGAAAGTTCTTGATCGTGGAGTAATTTGACAAAAAATTATTTAGTAGGTCAAAATGGGTTCATATATGTCTGAAGTAAGATCAGAGTGAATAATGAGAATGTATTGAAAGTGCAAGTAGTTTTTGGCCTAGAAATATGTCCATTAGGTCAAATATGCAATTTGCTATGACTGACTTTTCATAAGAAGGAGTCAATGAGTCAGGAAAAGAGTATGTATACAAAATCCATAATCAAGGACAAAAACATATTTAATTGGGTCTAAAATGGACTAGTGTATGGCTAAAAACAAAATAAGAAGTCAATGAGCATCTATAGAAAGTTCAAGATCAAGCACTCTTTGGCCAGAAATATGTTCATCAGGTCAAATATGTGACATCAGAATTCGTCTGTAAGTATATATAAAAGGTTCAAGATCGAGTACTCTCTGGCCATAAATATGTCCATGAGGTCAAATACACAATATGCTATAGTTGACTTTTCATCAGAAATCAATGAGACAGTATAGAAAGATCTTGATCGTGGAGTAATTTGACAAAAATTAATACAGTAGGTCAAAATGGGTTCATATATGGCTGATGTAAGATCAGAGTGAATAATGAGAATGTACTGAAAGTTCAAGTAATTTTGGCCTTCTTATTGCATATTTTATCTTATGTCCATTAGGTCAAAAATGCAATATGTTATAGCTGACTTTTCATCAGAAGGAGTCAGTGAGTCAGTATAGAAAGTTCTTGATCGTGGACTAATATGCCAGAAGTATGTTCAGTTGGTCTAATATGGACTTCTGTATGGGAGAAGTAACATCAGAAGGAGCCAATGATAATGTATAAAAAGTTCAAGATCGAGTACTTTTGGGCCAGAAATATGTTTATTAGGTCAAATATGGACTACAGAATGGCATATGTGACATCAGAATGTGTCAGTAAGTATATATAAAAACTTTAAGATCGAGTACTCTTTGGCCAGAAATATGTCCATAAGGTCAAATATGCAATATGCTATAGTTGACTTTTCATCAGAAGGACTCAATGAGACAGTATAGAAAGTTCTTGATCGTGGACTAATTTGGCCGAAATTTATTCAGTAGGTCAAAATGGGTTCATATATGGCTCAAGTAAGGTCAGAGTGAATCAATGAGTATGTATTGAATGTTCAAGTAGTTTTGGGCCAGAAATATGTCCATTAGGTCAAATATGCAATATGCTATAGCTGACTTTTCATCAGAAGGAGTCAATGAGTCAGTATAGAATGTTCTTGATCGTGGACTAATTTGCCAGAAATATGTTCAGTTGCTCTAATATGGACTTCTGTATGGGTGAAGTAACATCAGAAAGAGTCAATGATAATGTATAAATAGTTCAAGATCGAGTACTTTTGGGCCAGAAAAATGTGCAAAACTCTTTAGCTGAAGTATTATCAAGAGTCCATTAGTATGTATAGAAAGTTCATGATCGAGGACTAATTTGCCAGAAATATTTCCATTAGGTCAAATATGAAATATTCTATGGCTGAAGTAACATCAGAGTGAGTCATGTATAATAAAGGTCCGAATCGAGGATTCTGGGGACAGAAAAAAATTTATCAAGTCTAATATGGACTTCTGAATGGCTGAAAAAAAAAGTAGGAGTCAATGAGCATATATATAACAACTTCAATTTGAAATACTCTTTGGCCATAAATATGATCAGTAAGTCTAATATGGCCTTCTATATTGGTGAAGTAACATCAGAAGTTGAGAGTCAATAGTAATGTATAAAAAGTTCAAGATCGAGCATTTTTTGGCCAGAAATATGTCCTTTAGTTCAAATATGCAATACCGTGTAGATGAAGTATCATCGGAAGGAGTCAATGAATATTTATAAAAACTTCACGAGCGAGGACCAATTTGCCGGAGATATGTTCTGTAGGCCAAACAAGGGCTTAATGTATGGCTGAAGTAACATCAGAGCCAGGAAAAGAGTATGTATACAAAATCCATGATCGAGGACAAATAACACGTTTAAGTAGGTCTAAAATGGACTTGCGTATGGCGAAAAATAAAATGAGTCAAAGAGTATCTATAGAAAGTTCAAGATCAAGAGCTTTTTGGCCAGAAATATGTTCAATGGGTCAAATATGGACTACAGAATGGCATCTGTGACATCAGAATGTGTCAGTAAGTATATATATAAAGTTGAAGATCGAGTATTCTTTGGCCAGAAATATGTCCGTAAGGTCAAATATGCAATATGCTATAGCTGACTTTTCATCAGAAGGAGTCAATGAGACAGTATAGAAAGTTCTTGATCATGGACTAATTTGGCCGAAATTTATTTAGTAGGTCAAAATGGATTCATATATGGCTGAAGTAAAATCAGAGTTAATAATAAGAATGTAATGAAAGTTCAAGTAGTTTTGGCCCTTAAATATGTCCATTAGGTCAAATATGCAATATGCTATAGCTGACTTTTCATCATCAGGATTCAATCAGTCAGTATAGAAAGTTCTTGATCGTGGACTAATTTGCCAGAAATATGTTCAGTTGGTCTAATATGGACTACGGAATGGCATATGTGACATCAGAATGTGTCAGCAAGTATATATATAAAGTTGAAGATCGAGTACTCTTTGGCCAGAAATATTTCCTTTAGATCCAATATGTAATACTGTGAGGCTGATGTATCATGAGGAGTCAATCGATATCTATAAAATGTTCATGAGCGACGACTGATTTGCCAGAGATATGTTCTGTAGGTCAAACAAGGGCTGAAGTAACATCAGAGTCAGGCAAAGAATATGTATACAAAATCCATGACCAAGGACAAAAAACATGTTTAAGTAGGTCTAAAATGGACTTGTGTATGGCTAAAAATAAAATCAGGAGTCAATGAGTATCTATAGAAAGTTCAAGTTCAAGCGCTCTTTGGCCAGAAATATGTCCATGAGGTCAAATATGCAATATGCTATAGCTGACTTTTCATCAGAAGTCAATGAGTCAGTATAGAAAGTTCTTGATCGTGGAGTAATTAGACAAAAAATTATTTAGTAGGTCAAAATGGGTTCATATATGTCTGAAGTAAGATCAGAGTGAATAATGAGAATGTATTGAAAGTGCAAGTAGTTTTTGGCCTAGAAATATGTCCATTAGGTCAAATATGCAATTTGCTATGACTGACTTTTCATAAGAAGGAGTCAATGAGTCAGGAAAAGAGTACGTATACAAAATCCATAATCAAGGACAAAAATATATTTAATTGGGTCTAAAATGGACTAGTCTATGGCTAAAAACAAAATAAGAAGTCAATGAGCATCTATAGAAAGTTCAAGATCAAGCACTCTTTGGCCAGAAATATGTTCATCAGGTCAAATATGTGACATCAGAATTCGTCTGTAAGTATATATAAAAGGTTCAAGATCGAGTACTCTCTGGCCATAAATATGTCCATGAGGTCAAATACACAATATGCTATAGTTGACTTTTCATCAGAAATCAATGAGACAGTATAGAAAGATCTTGATCGTGGAGTAATTTGACAAAAATTAATACAGTAGGTCAAAATGGGTTCATATATGGCTGATGTAAGATCAGAGTGAATAATGAGAATGTACTGAAAGTTCAAGTAATTTTGGCCTTCTTATTGCATATTTTATCTTATGTCCATTAGGTCAAAAATGCAATATGTTATAGCTGACTTTTCATCAGAAGGAGTCAGTGAGTCAGTATAGAAAGTTCTTGATCGTGGACTAATATGCCAGAATTATGTTCAGTTGGTCTAATATGGACTAGTGTATGGCTAAAAACAAAATAAGAAGTCAATGAGCATCTATAGAAAGTTCAAGATCAAGCACTCTTTGGCCAGAAATATGTTCATCAGGTCAAATATGTGACATCAGAATTCGTCTGTAAGTATATATAAAAGGTTCAAGATCGAGTACTCTCTGGCCATAAATATGTCCATGAGGTCAAATACACAATATGCTATAGTTGACTTTTCATCAGAAATCAATGAGACAGTATAGAAAGATCTTGATCGTGGAGTAATTTGACAAAAATTAATACAGTAGGTCAAAATGGGTTCATATATGGCTGATGTAAGATCAGAGTGAATAATGAGAATGTACTGAAAGTTCAAGTAATTTTGGCCTTCTTATTGCATATTTTATCTTATGTCCATTAGGTCAAAAATGCAATATGTTATAGCTGACTTTTCATCAGAAGGAGTCAGTGAGTCAGTATAGAAAGTTCTTGATCGTGGACTAATATGCCAGAAGTATGTTCAGTTGGTCTAATATGGACTTCTGTATGGGAGAAGTAACATCAGAAGGAGCCAATGATAATGTATAAAAAGTTCAAGATCGAGTACTTTTGGGCCAGAAATATGTTTATTAGGTCAAATATGGACTACAGAATGGCATATGTGACATCAGAATGTGTCAGTAAGTATATATAAAAACTTTAAGATCGAGTACTCTTTGGCCAGAAATATGTCCATAAGGTCAAATATGCAATATGCTATAGTTGACTTTTCATCAGAAGGACTCAATGAGACAGTATAGAAAGTTCTTGATCGTGGACTAATTTGGCCGAAATTTATTCAGTAGGTCAAAATGGGTTCATATATGGCTCAAGTAAGGTCAGAGTGAATCAATGAGTATGTATTGAATGTTCAAGTAGTTTTGGGCCAGAAATATGTCCATTAGGTCAAATATGCAATATGCTATAGCTGACTTTTCATCAGAAGGAGTCAATGAGTCAGTATAGAATGTTCTTGATCGTGGACTAATTTGCCAGAAATATGTTCAGTTGCTCTAATATGGACTTCTGTATGGGTGAAGTAACATCAGAAAGAGTCAATGATAATGTATAAATAGTTCAAGATCGAGTACTTTTGGGCCAGAAAAATGTGCAAAACTCTTTAGCTGAAGTATTATCAAGAGTCCATTAGTATGTATAGAAAGTTCATGATCGAGGACTAATTTGCCAGAAATATTTCCATTAGGTCAAATATGAAATATTCTATGGCTGAAGTAACATCAGAGTGAGTCATGTATAATAAAGGTCCGAATCGAGGATTCTGGGGACAGAAAAAAATTTATCAAGTCTAATATGGACTTCTGAATGGCTGAAAAAAAAAGTAGGAGTCAATGAGCATATATATAACAACTTCAATTTGAAATACTCTTTGGCCATAAATATGATCAGTAAGTCTAATATGGCCTTCTATATTGGTGAAGTAACATCAGAAGTTGAGAGTCAATAGTAATGTATAAAAAGTTCAAGATCGAGCATTTTTTGGCCAGAAATATGTCCTTTAGTTCAAATATGCAATACCGTGTAGATGAAGTATCATCGGAAGGAGTCAATGAATATTTATAAAAACTTCACGAGCGAGGACCAATTTGCCGGAGATATGTTCTGTAGGCCAAACAAGGGCTTAATGTATGGCTGAAGTAACATCAGAGCCAGGAAAAGAGTATGTATACAAAATCCATGATCGAGGACAAATAACACGTTTAAGTAGGTCTAAAATGGACTTGCGTATGGCGAAAAATAAAATGAGTCAAAGAGTATCTATAGAAAGTTCAAGATCAAGAGCTTTTTGGCCAGAAATATGTTCAATGGGTCAAATATGGACTACAGAATGGCATCTGTGACATCAGAATGTGTCAGTAAGTATATATATAAAGTTGAAGATCGAGTATTCTTTGGCCAGAAATATGTCCGTAAGGTCAAATATGCAATATGCTATAGCTGACTTTTCATCAGAAGGAGTCAATGAGACAGTATAGAAAGTTCTTGATCATGGACTAATTTGGCCGAAATTTATTTAGTAGGTCAAAATGGATTCATATATGGCTGAAGTAAAATCAGAGTTAATAATAAGAATGTAATGAAAGTTCAAGTAGTTTTGGCCCTTAAATATGTCCATTAGGTCAAATATGCAATATGCTATAGCTGACTTTTCATCATCAGGATTCAATCAGTCAGTATAGAAAGTTCTTGATCGTGGACTAATTTGCCAGAAATATGTTCAGTTGGTCTAATATGGACTACGGAATGGCATATGTGACATCAGAATGTGTCAGCAAGTATATATATAAAGTTGAAGATCGAGTACTCTTTGGCCAGAAATATTTCCTTTAGATCCAATATGTAATACTGTGAGGCTGATGTATCATGAGGAGTCAATCGATATCTATAAAATGTTCATGAGCGACGACTGATTTGCCAGAGATATGTTCTGTAGGTCAAACAAGGGCTGAAGTAACATCAGAGTCAGGCAAAGAATATGTATACAAAATCCATGACCAAGGACAAAAAACATGTTTAAGTAGGTCTAAAATGGACTTGTGTATGGCTAAAAATAAAATCAGGAGTCAATGAGTATCTATAGAAAGTTCAAGTTCAAGCGCTCTTTGGCCAGAAATATGTCCATGAGGTCAAATATGCAATATGCTATAGCTGACTTTTCATCAGAAGTCAATGAGTCAGTATAGAAAGTTCTTGATCGTGGAGTAATTAGACAAAAAATTATTTAGTAGGTCAAAATGGGTTCATATATGTCTGAAGTAAGATCAGAGTGAATAATGAGAATGTATTGAAAGTGCAAGTAGTTTTTGGCCTAGAAATATGTCCATTAGGTCAAATATGCAATTTGCTATGACTGACTTTTCATAAGAAGGAGTCAATGAGTCAGGAAAAGAGTACGTATACAAAATCCATAATCAAGGACAAAAATATATTTAATTGGGTCTAAAATGGACTAGTCTATGGCTAAAAACAAAATAAGAAGTCAATGAGCATCTATAGAAAGTTCAAGATCAAGCACTCTTTGGCCAGAAATATGTTCATCAGGTCAAATATGTGACATCAGAATTCGTCTGTAAGTATATATAAAAGGTTCAAGATCGAGTACTCTCTGGCCATAAATATGTCCATGAGGTCAAATACACAATATGCTATAGTTGACTTTTCATCAGAAATCAATGAGACAGTATAGAAAGATCTTGATCGTGGAGTAATTTGACAAAAATTAATACAGTAGGTCAAAATGGGTTCATATATGGCTGATGTAAGATCAGAGTGAATAATGAGAATGTACTGAAAGTTCAAGTAATTTTGGCCTTCTTATTGCATATTTTATCTTATGTCCATTAGGTCAAAAATGCAATATGTTATAGCTGACTTTTCATCAGAAGGAGTCAGTGAGTCAGTATAGAAAGTTCTTGATCGTGGACTAATATGCCAGAATTATGTTCAGTTGGTCTAATATGGACTAGTGTATGGCTAAAAACAAAATAAGAAGTCAATGAGCATCTATAGAAAGTTCAAGATCAAGCACTCTTTGGCCAGAAATATGTTCATCAGGTCAAATATGTGACATCAGAATTCGTCTGTAAGTATATATAAAAGGTTCAAGATCGAGTACTCTCTGGCCATAAATATGTCCATGAGGTCAAATACACAATATGCTATAGTTGACTTTTCATCAGAAATCAATGAGACAGTATAGAAAGATCTTGATCGTGGAGTAATTTGACAAAAATTAATACAGTAGGTCAAAATGGGTTCATATATGGCTGATGTAAGATCAGAGTGAATAATGAGAATGTACTGAAAGTTCAAGTAATTTTGGCCTTCTTATTGCATATTTTATCTTATGTCCATTAGGTCAAAAATGCAATATGTTATAGCTGACTTTTCATCAGAAGGAGTCAGTGAGTCAGTATAGAAAGTTCTTGATCGTGGACTAATATGCCAGAAGTATGTTCAGTTGGTCTAATATGGACTTCTGTATGGGAGAAGTAACATCAGAAGGAGCCAATGATAATGTATAAAAAGTTCAAGATCGAGTACTTTTGGGCCAGAAATATGTTTATTAGGTCAAATATGGACTACAGAATGGCATATGTGACATCAGAATGTGTCAGTAAGTATATATAAAAACTTTAAGATCGAGTACTCTTTGGCCAGAAATATGTCCATAAGGTCAAATATGCAATATGCTATAGTTGACTTTTCATCAGAAGGACTCAATGAGACAGTATAGAAAGTTCTTGATCGTGCACTAATTTGGCCGAAATTTATTCAGTAGGTCAAAATGGGTTCATATATGGCTCAAGTAAGATCAGAGTGAATCAATGAGTATGTATTGAATGTTCAAGTAGTTTTGGGCCAGAAATATGTCCATTAGGTCAAATATGCAATATGCTATAGCTGACTTTTCATCAGAAGGAGTCAATGAGTCAGTATAGAATGTTCTTGATCGTGGACTAATTTGCCAGAAATATGTTCAGTTGCTCTAATATGGACTTCTGTATGGGTGAAGTAACATCAGAAAGAGTCAATGATAATGTATAAATAGTTCAAGATCGAGTACTTTTGGGCCAGAAAAATGTGCAAAACTCTTTAGCTGAAGTATTATCAAGAGTCCATTAGTATGTATAGAAAGTTCATGATCGAGGACTAATTTGCCAGAAATATTTCCATTAGGTCAAATATGAAATATTCTATGGCTGAAGTAACATCAGAGTGAGTCATGTATAATAAAGGTCCGAATCGAGGATTCTGGGGACAGAAAAAAATTAATCAAGTCTAATATGGACTTCTGAATGGCTGAAAAAAAAGTAGGAGTCAATGAGCATATATATAACAACTTCAATTTGAAATACTCTTTGGCCATAAATATGATCAGTAAGTCTAATATGGCCTTCTATATTGGTGAAGTAACATCAGAAGTTGAGAGTCAATAGTAATGTATAAAAAGTTCAAGATCGAGCATTTTTTGGCCAGAAATATGTCCTTTAGTTCAAATATGCAATACCGTGTAGATGAAGTATCATCAGAAGGAGTCAATGAATATTTATAAAAACTTCACGAGCGAGGACTAATTTGCCAGAGATATGTTCTGTAGGTCAAACAAGGGCTGAAGTAACATCAGAGTCAGGCAAAGAATATGTATACAAAATCCATGACCAAGGACAAAAAACATGTTTAAGTAGGTCTAAAATGGACTTGTGTATGGCTAAAAATAAAATCAGGAGTCAATGAGTATCTATAGAAAGTTCAAGTTCAAGCGCTCTTTGGCCAGAAATATGTCCATGAGGTCAAATATGCAATATGCTATAACTGACTTTTCATCAGAAGGTGTCAATGAATCAGCATAGAAAGTTCTTGAGCGTGGACTAATTTGGCAAAAATGTATTCGGTCAAAATGGGTTCATATATGGCTTAAGTAAGATCAGAGTGCATAATGAGAATGTATTGAAAGTTCAAGTAGTTTTGGCCTAGAAATATTTCCATTAGGTCAAATATGCAATATGCTGTAGCTGACTTTTAATCATCTAGAGTCAATGAGTCAGTATTATAGAAAGTTCTTGATCGTGAACAAATTTGCCAGAAATATGTTCAGTTGGTCTAATATGGACTTCTGGAGAATTAACATCAGAAGGAGCCAATGATAATGTATAAAAAGTCCAAAATCGAGTCCTTTTGGGCCAGAAATATGTTTATTAGGTCAAATATGCAGTATGCTATAGCTGACTTTTCATAAGAAGGAATCAGTGAGTATGTATACAAAATCCATAATTAAGGTCAAAAACAGTAGGTCTTTAAGTAGGTCTACAATGGACTTGTGTATGACAAAAAAAAACAAAAACAAAATATGGAGTCAATGAGAATCTATAGAAAGTTCAATATCAAGCGCTCTTTGTGGTGTTCCTTAGGTCAAATATGGGCTACTTCTGTCTGATGGAATTTTATCATCAAGGACAAATTTGCCCGAAATTTGTTCAGTAGTTCAAAATGGGTTAATATATGGCTGAAATAAGATCAGAGTGAATCAATGGGTTACATTGAAAGTTCAGTATTGAGTATGTTTGGTCCAGAAATATGTTCATTAGGTCAAATATGCAATATGCTGTAGCTGACTTTTCATCAGGAGTCTTTGAGTCAGCATAGGAAGTTCTTGATAGTGGATTAATTTGCCAGAAATGTTTCCATTAGGTCAAATATGCAATATTCTATGGCTGACGTATTATCAAGGGTGAATGAGTATGTATAAGAAGTTCATGATTGAGGACTAATTTGCCAGAAATATTTCAATTAGATCAAATATGGAATACTCTATAGCTGAAGTATTATCAATGAGTTTGTTTACAAAATTCATGATCGAGGACTCTTGGGTCAAAAAATTGTCTAAGTATATCTAATAGGGACCACTGTGTGGCTGATGTGACATACTTATGCTTCTATGAGTACATTTTATTATCAAGTTAATTATCAAATACTCTTTGGCCAGAAATATGTTTAGTAAGTCATATGTGGAGTACTGTCTGTCTGATGTAACATGAATAGGCGTCTGTAGAACGTTCAAGTTTAAGAACCTTTTGTCCAAATTTATGTTCAGTTCATAAATGGATTACGTATGGCTTCATTGTCCCACGGAAAGAAGTTAGTTGTTGTGTACATTGCCAAAAAACAGTGCATACTTTATATGTTATTCTTTAATGCACAAACGGAATAATTCATGTTTTGATTGCAATGTCACAGGATATATGTGTTTTCTCTTCAATACATATATGAAATGAGTTATTTACTATATTTATTGCAATGCAAACAGCACATGTGATATGTGTTATCTGTTCAATGCACAACGTAAAAAGTTCGTTCTTGAATGCAATGCAATAACAAATACGTTATGTGCTATGTATTCTATGTACAATGGAATGCGTTAATTCATCGTTCTTGTATGCAATGCAATGCAACAAGCACCTGTCATGTGTTATCACTTCACTACACAACGGATCAAGTTACTGCAATGCAATGCACCATGTATTCTATTTACAATGGAATGCGTTAATTCTTGTTTTCATGTTATTGTATTAATAGATTGATCGAGTTATGTGTTAATTCTTCAATGCATAACAGATGAGTTAGTTGTTGATGGTTTGCAATGCAACAGCATATGTATGTTTTGTTTTCTCTTCAATGCACAAAGGAAAGATTTAGTTCTTGTATGCAACGCAGTTGCAATGCAACAGCGCATATGTTATCTTCATTTCTTCTATGCACAGCGTAATAATTTCAATATTGTACGCAATGCAATGAAACAGTTAGTTTTTGATGGACTGCACTGCAACAGCATATGTGATATGTTTTCTCTTCAATGCACAAAAGAAAGAGTTTGTTCTTGTATGCAATGCAGTGCAACAAGCACCTGTCATGTGTTATCTCTTCCCTGCACAACGGATCACGTTGCAATGCAATGCACACATTAGATGTGTTTTATCTGTTCAATGCATAACGGATGAGTTACTCAACGAGTTATGTGTTATCTCTTCGATGCATGAGAAATACGTTAGTTCTTGTATACAATGCAAAGAGGTGCAACTTACATGTTGCAATGCAACAGCACATGTTATATTAATTTATTCTATGCACAGCGTAATGAGTTAACTATTGTACGCAATACAACAAAAGAGTTAGTTCTTGTCGTGTTATCGCTTCACTGCACAACGGATTAAGTTACTGTAATGCAATGCACATATTATGGGTTATCCCTCAAAGCATAACGGATCAGTTAGTTCATTCATAGCAACACGAGAGTGTTATCTCTTCAGTGATTGCAATGCAGTGCAACAAGCACCTGTCATGTGTTATCTCTTCCCTGCACAACGGATCACGTTGCAATGCAATGCACACATTATATGTGTTTTATCTGTTCAATGCATAAAGGATGAGTTACTCAACGAGTTGTGTTATCTCTTCGATGCATGAGACATACGTTAGTATACAATACAAGGAAACAGTGCAACTTACATGTTGCAATGCAACAGCACATATGTTATATGCATTTCTTCTATGCATTGTACGCAATGCAATGAAACAGTTCTTAATGCAACTGCATATGTGATTTCTTTTCTCTTCAATGTACAAAGAGGGATTTAGTTCTTGTAACGTAGTGCAACAAGCAGCTGTCATATGTTATCTCTTCCCTGCAAAACGGAATATGTTACCGCAATGCAGAGCACATGTTATGCGTTATTATCTCAAAAAAAAAATAATGGATCAGTTAGTTCATTCATCACAATATCGCATATGTTATGTATTATTTCTTCAATGCAGAGGATACGTCAGTTTTTGGATACAATTCAAGGAAACCGTGTATAACTTACATGTGTGTTCGTAGGCATTATAATGCAACAGTTAGTTCTTCTATTTATTCCAATGCAAAATCATATGTCAATTTTTCTCTTCAATGCACAAAGGAAATAGCTCGTTCTTGTATGCAATGCAGCAAGCACCTGTCATGTGTTACTTGATCCGTTGTGTAGTGAAGTGTCACTACACAACGGATCAAGTTACTGCAATGCAATGCACACATTATGTGTTATCTCTTCAATGCATACATAACGGATAAGTTATTTGAATCATCGCAGCACAGTTATATGTTATATCTTCGATGCATGAGAAATACGTTAGTTCTTGTATACAATGCAAGAGGTGCAACTTACATGTTGCAATGCAACAGCACATGTTATATTCATTTATTCTATGCACAGCGTAATGAGTTAACTATTGTACGCAATGCAACAAAAGAGTTAGTTCTTGTCGTGTTATCGCTTCACTGCACAACGGATTAAGTTACTGTAATGCAATGCACATATTATGGGTTATCCCTCAAAGCATAACGGATCAGTTAGTTCATTCATAGCAACACGAGAGTGTTATCTCTTCAGTGATTGCAATGCAGTGCAACAAGCACCTGTCATGTGTTATCTCTTCCCTGCACAACGGATCACGTTGCAATGCAATGCACACATTATATGTGTTTTATCTGTTCAATGCATAAAGGATGAGTTACTCAACGAGTTGTGTTATCTCTTCGATGCATGAGACATACGTTAGTATACAATACAAGGAAACAGTGCAACTTACATGTTGCAATGCAACAGCACATATGTTATATGCATTTCTTCTATGCATTGTACGCAATGCAATGAAACAGTTCTTAATGCAACCGCATATGTGATTTCTTTTCTCTTCAATGTACAAAGGAAAGATTTAGTTCTTGTAACGTAGTGCAACAAGCAGCTGTCATATGTTATCTCTTCCCTGCAAAACGGAATATGTTACCGCAATGCAGAGCACATGTTATGCGTTATTATCTCAAAAAAAAAAAAAAAATGGATCAGTTAGTTCATTCATCACAATATCGCATATGTTATGTATTATTTCTTCAATGCAGAGGATACGTCAGTTTTTGGATACAATTCAAGGAAACCGTGTATAACTTACATGTGTGTTCGTAGGCATTACAATGCAACAGTTAGTTCTTCTATTTATTCCAATGCAAAATCATATGTCAATTTTTCTCTTCAATGCACAAAGGAAATAGCTCGTTCTTGTATGCAATGCAAAAAGCACCTGTCATGTGTTACTTGATCCGTTGTGTAGTGAAGTGTCACTACACAACGGATCAAGTTACTGCAATGCAATGCACACATTATGTGTTATCTCTTCAATGCATACATAACGGAAAAGTTATTTGAATCATCGCAGCACAGTTATATGTTATATCTTCGATGCATGAGAAATACGTTAGTTCTTGTATACAATGCAAGAGGTGCAACTTACATGTTGCAATGCAACAGCACATGTTATATTAATTTATTCTATGCACAGCGTAATGAGTTAACTATTGTACGCAATGCAACAAAAGATTTAGTTCTTGTCGTGTTATCGCTTCACTGCACAACGGATTAAGTTACTGTAATGCAATGCACATATTTTGGGTTATCCCTCAAAGCATAACGGATCAGTTAGTTCATTCATAGCAACACGAGAGTGTTATCTCTTCAGTGATTGCAATGCAGTGCAACAAGCACCTGTCATGTGTTATCTCTTCCCTGCACAACGGATCACGTTGCAATGCAATGCACACATTATATGTGTTTTATCTGTTCAATGCATAAAGGATGAGTTACTCAACGAGTTATGTGTTATCTTTTCGATGCATGAGACATACGTTAGTATACAATACAAGGAAACAGTGCAACTTACATGTTGCAATGCAACAACACATATGTTATATGCATTTCTTCTATGCATTGTACGCAATGCAATGAAACAGTTCTTAATGCAACCGCATATGTGATTTCTTTTCTCTTCAATGTACAAAGGAAAGATTTAGTTCTTGTAACGTAGTGCAACAAGCAGCTGTCATATGTTATCTCTTCCCTGCAAAACGGAATATGTTACCGCAATGCAGAGCACATGTTATGCGTTATTATCTCAAAAAAAAAAAAAAATGGATCAGTTAGTTCATTCATCACAATATCGCATATGTTATGTATTATTTCTTCAATGCAGAGGATACGTCAGTTTTTGGATACAACTCAAGGAAACCGTGTATAACTTACATGTGTGTTCGTAGGCATTACAATGCAACAGTTAGTTCTTCTATTTATTCCAATGCAAAATCATATGTCAATTTTTCTCTTCAATGCACAAAGGAAAGAGTTCGTTCTTGTATGCAATGCAACAAGCACCTGTCATGTGTTATCACTTCACTACACAACGGATCAAGTTACTGCAATGCAATGCACACATTATGTGTTATCTCTTCAATGCATACATAACGGATAAGTTATTTGAATCATCGCAGCACAATTATATGTTATATCTTCGATGCATGAGAAATACGTTAGTTCTTGTATATGCAAGGAAAAGGTGCAACTTACATGTTGCAATGCAACAGCACATGTTATATTAATTTATTCTATGCACAGCGTAATGAGTTAACTATTGTACGCAATGCAACAAAAGAGTTAGTTCTTGTCGTGTTATCGCTTCACTGCACAACGGATTAAGTTACTGTAATGCAATGCACATATTATGTGTTATCCCACAAAGCATAACGGATCAGTTAGTTCATTCATAGCAACACGAGTGGTGTTATCTCTTCAGTGCATAACGGCTGAGTTAGTTTATTCATCGCAACACAATGAGTTCTTTTATGCAATGCAGTGCAACAAGCACCATGTGTTATCTCTTCCTTGCACAATGCACACATTATATGTGTTATCTGTTCAATGCATAAAGGATGAGATAGTTGAATCACCGCAACGAGTTATGTGTTATCTCTTCGATGCATGAGACATACGTTAGTATACAATGCAAGGAAACAGTGCAACTTACTCTGCATATGTTATATGAATTTCTTCTATGCATTGTACGCAATGCAATGAAACAGTTCCTAATGCAACCGCATATGTGATTTCTTTTCTCTTCAATGTACAAAGGGAAGATTTAGTTCTTGTAACGCAGTGCAACAAGCAGCTGTCATATGTTATCTCTTCCCTGCAAAACGGAATATGTACTGCAATGCAGAGCACATGTTATGCGTTGTTATCTCAAAGAATAATGGATCAGGTGGTTCATTCATCACAATATCGCATATGTTATGTATTATTTCTTCAATGCAGAGGATACGTCAGTTTTTGGATACAATTCAAGGAAACAGTGCATAACTTACATGTTTGTTCGTAGGCATTACAATGCAACAGTTAGTTCTTGTATTTATTGCAATGCAAAAGCATATGTGATTTATTTTTTCTTCAATGCACAAAGGAAAGAGTTCGTCCTTGTATGCAATGCAATGCAACAAGCACCTGTCATGTGTTATCTCTTCCCTGCACAGCGTATCAAGTTACTGCAATGCAATGCACACATTATATATGTTATATGTTCAATGCATAAAGGATGATTTAGTTGAATCACCGCAACTCAACGAGTTATGTATTATCTTTTCGATGCATGAGAAATATGTTAGTATATAATATAGTATATAATATAAGTGAAACAGTGCAACTTACATGTTGCAATGCAACAGCACATATTTTATATTAATTTATTCTATGCAACAGCGTAATAAGTTAATAAATATGGTACGCGATGCAATGAAACAGTTAGTTATTGATGCAACAGCATATGTGATTTCTTTTTTCCTCAATGCACAAAGGAAAGATTTAGTTCTTGTAACGCAGTGCAACAAGCAGGTGTTATACGTTATCTCTTGTCTGCAAAACGGAATATGTTACTGCAATGCAGTGCACATGTTATGCGTTATCTTCTCAAATCATAATGGATTATTTCTTCAATACATAAAGAATACGTCAGGTTTTGGATACAATTCAAGGAAACAATGCAATGTTAGTTCGTATGCATTACAATGCAAGAGTTCTTGTATTTATTGCAATGCAAAATCATATGTGATTTTTTCTCTGCAATGCACAAAGAAAAGAGTTCGTTCTTGTATACAATATGCAACAGCACATATGTTATATTAATTTCTTCTATGCAAAGCGTAATGAGTTAACTATTGTATACAATGAAAGGAAACAGTGCAACTTACATGTTGCAATGCAAAAGCACATATTATATTTAACGAGTTCGTTTGCCCGTATAATCTTTAGGATATTAGTTTAGCTAATTTGGCTTAGTTCTTGTATTTATTGCAATGCAAAATCTTATGTGATTTTTTCTCTGCAATGCACAAAGAAAAGAGTTCGTGCATGAAGCATCTTCAGCTCTGATACACCCCCCAGTGAATAAATATAGGATGTGATTTCATAGGGCAAGGTACCTGAAATGAAAGTGGAGTTTGGGGAGGTGGAGGGATGCTGAAACAGCTGAGACTGAAGAGAGGTAAGCAGCTGCTTATATATTCTAGCTGTTGATTGAAAGATTAGATGGGCTCGCTCCTCCCTAAATTACGTTTAGGAACTTCACTAATCTCTTCTATGCACAACAAAAATAAGTTAATTATTGTATATAAATAACTTTATTTTAAGTATGTTAGTTCTTGTATTTATTGCAAAACAACAGCATATGAGATTTGTTTTCTTTTCACTGCAAAAAGAAAAGAGTTTATTCTTGTAAGCAATGTAGTACAACAAGCACCTGTCATATGTTATCTCCACTCCACAGCAGATCAAGTTACTGCAATACACATGCATTATGTGTTATCTATTCAATGCATAAGGAATAAAAATGTTCTTGTATACAATGCAAGGAAATAGTGCATAGCTTATATGTAGCAATGCACGTTCATTTTTCTATGCACAGCATAACTTAATTATTGTATGTAAATGTATTGAATGTTTTTGACGCATTGCAATGCAACAGCATTATGTGATTTTTTTTCTCTTCAGTTGAACTTTCCTACTTGCTCTTGAACTCTCTCCTGACGTTATAGCAGTAGAATAGTAGTTCATATTAGACCTACTTAAATTTTTTCTGTCCAAAGAGTCCTTGATCACGAACATACTCATTGCCTCACTAATACTTCAGCCATACATAAACACACGTTTGATATTTCTAGAAAATTTGTCCTCAATCATGAACTTTTTATACATATACATTGACTTCTGATGATGATACGTCAGCCATAGATTATTGTTAGATCATCCAGACAATAGTCCATATTAGACCTACTGAACATATTTCTGGCTAAAGGTTATTGATGTTGAACTATGTATACTTTACTATTGAATCCTTCTGATGATACGTCAGCCTTAGTGTATTTCATATTTCAAATAATAGACATTTTCTGGCAAATTCGTCCTCAGTCATGAACTTTCTATACTTACCATTGAATCCATCTGATGTTAGATCAGTACAGATAGAAGTCCACATTTGGCTGACGGAACATATTTTTGTCCCAAAAGTATTTGATATTGAATTTTTTACACATACTCATTGAAGCTTTCTGATGTCACATCAGCCATATATAGAAGCCCAAATTTGACATGATGAACATATTTCTGGCCCAAGACTACTCGATTTTGAACTTTTTATACAAATTGACTTCTGATGATATGTCAGTTGTTAGTTGTTAGAGTATTGCATATTTGTCATGATGAACATATTTCAGGCCCAAGAGTACTCGATCTTGAACCTTATTGATAATCTAATCTTACATCAGAAGAACACTAGTCCATATTAGACCTACTTAATTTTTTTCTGTCCCAAGAGTCCTTGGTCATGAGTTTCTATACATAACCACTGACTCCACGATGATGATACTTTAGCCCATGTTTGACCTTCTGAACATAGTTCTGAAAAATTAGTCCTTGATCATGTACTTTTTATACATTAACATTGACTCCTTAAAATTATATATCAGCATTAATTAGAGTATTGGATATTTGACCTAATGGATATATTTCTGGCCCAAAAATATTTGAATCTGAACTCAAACATTTCTATTCGTTCCATCTGGTGTTACTTTCACCCATACAGATATTAGACCTAATGAAAAAATTTCTGGCAAATTAGTCCTCAATCATGAACTTCAATCATGAATCACAACCTTACCCTCCCCGTACCCCCACCCCCAAAGCATCCATAACCTAGGTAAACAAGTTATTATATAAAGGCTAAGACAGACATATCCACATATTTCAAATACAAAAGCACTACATATAAACACGTATCAATCAGTAGAGTGAGAGGTATCTAACCTTGCCTGTGTCGATATTTGGTTATTTTCCAGGAAATTTATAAAAAGATCCCAAATTTTATGGTAGTCCTTTAGTTTGCCCTTTATACTGCAGGTTATTCTTAATGTGCCAGATCCTTCAACCAATGATCAATAGATGGACCTTCTATGTTCTTCCAGTAAAATGCTACCAATTGTCTTGCAAGAACTAGACAAATGTCAATCATTTTAGTATGATAACCTGATAATGATAAACTTACAGGAATTAAACCCAAAGCACAATTTCAGAAGTCACTGGAAATGGTTTTGAGATTATTGAGGAAATTACTGTTGTCTCTTTTTGCCAGAAAGTCTTAATCACCTCACATTCTCAGATACAATGAAAGAATGTTCCCTTATGTTTTTGGAATTTAAAACAGATGTCTGGAATGTTTGGATTAAATTTATTTAACTTTTCAGGGGTTACATAAGTACACATTACTCAGTTATATTGGATCAGCTTAAATCTAGCATTAATTGACAGATAGATATCTGGCTCCATTCTAAATCTGAAAGGTCATACTGCAGATCTATACCCCACGTGACTCTTTTTATACATACATATTGACAGCTTCTGATGATATGTCAGCCATACAGTATTGCATATTTATGCAATACTGTATGGCTGACATATCATCAGAAGCTGTCAATATGTATGTATAAAAAGAGTCACGTACATTAATGTACATATTTCTGGCCAAAGAGTACTCGATCTTGAACTTTTCAGACATTACCATTGACTCCTTTTGATGATACGTCAGCCATAAAGTATTGCATATTTGACCTAATGGACATTTTTCTAGCAAATTAGTCCTCAGTCATGAACTTTCTATACATACTTATTGACTCCATCTGATGTTAGATCAGCCAGTCAGTATTCCATATTTGACCAACAGAACATATTTCTGACCAAATATGAATTGATATTGAACTTTTTATATTACTCATTGACACTTTCTGACGTCACATCAGCCATATAGAAGTCCATATTTGGCCTAATGAACATATTTCTCACCCAAGAGACCATGCATCATGAGCTTTCTGTACAGACACATCGACTCCTTCTGATGTTACATCAGACAGACAGTACTCCAAATTTGACATCATGACTATATTTCTGAACCAAGAGTACTCGATCTTTAACATTCTTTACAAACTCATTGAATACTTATGTTACATCAGAGTAGTCCATATTTGACATAATGAAAATATAACTGAGAACTTGAACATTAACTTTTTATTCAGATTTACTCATTTACTCATTTACTCACTTTGATGTCACTTCAGCCATACATGATGTACTGAAACTTTTTTTCTGGAAAATTAGTCCTTAATCATGAACCTAATATAGATACAAATTGGTTACTTCTGATGATCAGAAATGTATTCATTAGGTCAAAATGAGTTCATATATGGCTCAAGTAAGATCAGAATGAATCAATGAGTATGTATTGAAAGTTCAAGAAGCTTTGGGCCAAAAATATGTTCATTAGGTCAAATATGCAATATGCTATAGATGACTTTTCATCAGAAGGAGTCAGTGAGTCAGTATAACGTGTTCTTGATCGTGGACTAATTTGCCAGAAATATGTTCAGTTGCTCTAATATGGACTTCTGTATGGGAGAACTAACAATAGAAGGAGCCAATGATAATGTATAAAAAGTTCAAGATCGAGTACTTTGGGCCAGAAATATGTTTATTAGGTCAAATATGGACTACAGAATGGCATATGTGACATCAGAATGTGTCAGTAAGTATATATAAAAACTTGAAGATCGAGTACTCTTTGGCCAGAAATATGTCCATAAGGTCAAATATGCAATATGCTATAGCTGACTTTTCATCAGAAGGACTCAATGAGACAGTATAGAAAGTTCTTGATCGTGGACTAATTTGGCCGAAATTTATTCAGTAGGTCAAAATGGGTTCATATATGGCTCAAGTAAGATCAGAGTGAATCAATGAGTATATATTGAATGTTCAAGTAGTTTTGGGCCAGAAATATGTCCATTAGGTCAAATATGCAATATGCTATAGCTGACTTTTCATCAGAAGGAGTCAGTATAGAATGTTCTTGATCGTGGACTAATTTGCCAGAAATATGTTCAGTTGCTCTAATGTCAAATACAGATATGGGTGAAGTATCATCAGAAAGAGTCAATGATAATGTATAAATAGTTCAAGATCGAGTACTTTTGGGCCAGAAAAATGTGCAAAACTCTTTAGCTGAAGTATTATCAAGAGTCCATTAGTATGTATAGAAAGTTCATGATCGAGGACTAATTTGCCAGAAGTATTTCCATTAGGTCAAATATGAAATATTCTATGGCTGAAGTAACATCAGAGTGAGTCATGTATAATAAAGGTCAGAATCGAGGATTCTGGGGACAGAAAAAAATGTAATACTGTGAGGCTGATGTATCATGAGAAGGAGTCAATCGATATCTATAAAATGTTCATGAGCGACGACTGATTTGCCAGAGATATGTTCTGTAGGGTCAAACAAGGGCTGAAGTAACATCAGAGTCAGGCAAAGAATATGTATACAAAATCCATGACCAAGGACAAAACACATGTTTAAGTAGGTCTAAAATGGACTTGTGTATGGCTAAAAATAAAATCAGGAGTCAATGAGTATCTATAGAAAGTTCAAGTTCAAGCGCTCTTTGGCCAGAAATATGTCCATGAGGTCAAATAGTCAAAGTCAATGAGTCAGTATAGAAAGTTCTTGATCGTGGAGTAATTTGACAAAAAATTATTTAGTAGGTCAAAATGGGTTCATATATGTCTGAAGTAGGTCAGAGTGAATAATGAGAATGTATTGAAAGTGCAAGTAGTTTTGGCCTAGAAATATGTCCATTAGGTCAAATATGCAATTTGCTATGACTGACTTTTCATAAGAAGGAGTCAATGAGTCAGGAAAAGAGTACGTATACAAAATCCATAATCAAGGACAAAAACATATTTAAGTGGGTCTAAAATGGACTAGTGTATGGCTAAAAACAAAATAAGAAGTCAATGGGTATCTATAGAAAGTTCAAGATCTTTGGCCAGAAATATGTTCATCAGGTCAAATATGTGACATCAGAATTCGTCTGTAAGTATATATAAAAGGTTCAAGATCGAGTACTCTCTGGCCATAAATATGTCCATGAGGTCAAATACACAATATGCTATAGTTGACTTTTCATCAGAAATCAATGAGACAGTATAGAAAGATCTTGATCGTGGAGTAATTTGACAAAAATTGATTCAGTAGGTCAAAATGGGTTCATATATGGCTGATGTAAGATCAGAGTGAATAATGAGAATGTACTGAAAGTTCAAGTAATTTTGGCCTTCTTATTGCATATTTTATCTTATGTCCATTAGGTCAAAAATGCAATATGCTATAGCTGACTTTTCATCAGAAGGAGTCAGTGAGTCAGTATAGAAAGTTCTTGATCATGGACTAATATGCCAGAAGTATGTTCAGTTGGTCTAATATGGACTTCTGTATGGGAAAAGTAACATCAGAAAGAGCCAATGATAATGTATAAAAAGTTCAAGATCGAGTACTTTTGGGCCCGAAATATGTTTATTAGGTCAAATATGGACTACAGAATGGCATATGTGGCATCAGAATGTGTCAGTAAGTATATATAAAAACTTTAAGATCGAGTACTCTTTGGCCAGAAATATGTCCATAAGGTCAAATATGCAATATGCTATAGCTGACTTTTCATCAGAAGGACTCAATGAGACAGTATAGAAAGTTCTTGATCGTGGACTAATTTGGCCGAAATTTATTCAGTAGGTCAAAATGGGTTCATATATGGCTCAAGTAAGATCAGAGTGAATCAATGAGTATGTATTGAATGTTCAAGTAGTTTTGGGCCAGAAATATGTCCATTAGGTCAAATATGCAATATGCTATAGCTGACTTTTCATCAGAAGGAGTCAATGAGTCAATATAGAATGTTCTTGATCATGGACTAATTTGCCAGAAATATGTTCAGTTGCTCTAATATGGACTTCTGTATGGGTGAAGTAACATCAGAAAGAGTCAATGATAATGTATAAATAGTTCAAGATCGAGTACTTTTGGGCCAGAAAAATGTGCAAAACTCTTTAGCTGAAGTATTATCAAGAGTCCATTAGTATGTATGTTCATGATCGAGGACTAATTTGCCAGAAATATTTCCATTAGGTCAAATATGAAATATTCTATGGCTGAAGTAACATCAGAGTGAGTCATGTATAATTAAAGGTCAGAATCGAGGATTCTGGGGACAGAAAAAAATTAATCAACTCTACTATGGACTTCTGAATGGCTGGAAAAAAAAGTAGGAGTCAATGAGCATATATATAACAACTTCAATTTGAAATACTCTTTGGCCATAAATATGATCAGTAAGTCAAATATGGCCTTCTATATTGGTGAAGTAACATCAGAAGTTGAGAGTCAATAGTAATGTATAAAAAGTTCAAGATCGAGCATTTTTTGGCCAGAAATATGTCCTTTAGTTCAAATATGCAATACCGTGTAGATGAAGTATCATCAGAAGGAGTCAATGAATATTTATAAAAACTTCACGAGCGAGGACTAATTTGCCGGAGATATGTTCTGTAGGCCAAACAAGGGCTTAATGTATGGCTGAAGTAACATCAGAGCCAGGAAAAGAGTATGTATACAAAATCCATGATCGAGGACAAAAAACACGTTTAAGTAGGTCTAAAATGGACTTGTGTATGGCGAAAAATAAAATGAGTCAAAGAGTATCTATAGAAAGTTCAAGATCAAGAGCTCTTTGGCCAGAAATATGTTCAATGGGTCAAATATGGACTACAGAATGGCATCTGTGACATCAGAATGTGTCAGTAAGTATATATATAAAGTTGGAGATCGAGTATTCTTTGGCCAGAAATATGTCCGTAAGGTCAAATATGCAATATGCTATAGCTGACTTTTCATCATCAGGATTCAATCAGTCAGTATAGAAAGTTCTTGATCGTGGACTAATTTGAGTATCTATAGAAAGTTGAAGATCAAGCACTCTTTGGCCAGAAATATGTTCATCAGGTCAAATATGTGACATCAGAATTCGTCTGTAAGTATATATAAAAGGTTCAAGATCGAGTACTCTCTGGCCATAAATATGTCCATGAGGTCAAATACACAATATGCTATAGTTGACTTTTCATCAGAAATCAATGAGACAGTATAGAAAGATCTTGATCGTGGAGTAATTTGACAAAAATTAATTCAGTAGGTCAAAATGGGTTCATATATGGCTGATGTAAGATCAGAGTGAATAATGAGAATGTACTGAAAGTTCAAGTAATTTTGGCCTTCTTATTGCATATTTTATCTTATGTCCATTAGGTCAAAAATGCAATATGCTATAGCTGACTTTTCATCAGAAGGAGTCAGTGAGTCAGTATAGAAAGTTCTTGATCATGGACTAATATGCCAGAAGTATGTTCAGTTGGTCTAATATGGACTTCTGTATGGGAAAAGTAACATCAGAAGGAGCCAATGATAATGTATAAAAAGTTCAAGATCGAGTACTTTTGGGCCAGAAATATGTTTATTAGGTCAAATATGGACTACAGAATGGCATATGTGGCATCAGAATGTGTCAGTAAGTATATATAAAAACTTTAAGATCGAGTACTCTTTGGCCAGAAATATGTCCATAAGGTCAAATATGCAATATGCTATAGCTGACTTTTCATCAGAAGGAGTCAATGAGTCAATATAGAATGTTCTTGATCATGGACTAATTTGCCAGAAATATGTTCAGTTGCTCTAATATGGACTTCTGTATGGGTGAAGTAACATCAGAAAGAGTCAATGATAATGTATAAATAGTTCAAGATCGAGTACTTTTAGGCCAGAAAAATGTGCAAAACTCTTTAGCTGAAGTATTATCAAGAGTCCATTAGTATGTATGTTCATGATTGAGGACTAATTTGCCAGAAATATTTCCATTAGGTCAAATATGAAATATTCTATGGCTGAAGTAACATCAGAGTGAGTCATGTATAATTAAAGGTCAGAATCGAGGATTCTGGGGACAGAAAAATATTAATCAACTCTAATATGGACTTCTGAATGGCTGGAAAAAAAAAGTAGGAGTCAATGAGCATATATATAACAACTTCAATTTGAAATACTCTTTGGCCATAAATATGATCAGTAAGTCAAATATGGCCTTCTATATTGGTGAAGTAACATCAGAAGTTGAGAGTCAATAGTAATGTATAAAAAGTTCAAGATCGAGCATTTTTTGGCCAGAAATATGTCCTTTAGTTCAAATATGCAATACCGTGTAGATGAAGTATCATCAGAAGGAGTCAATGAATATTTATGAAAACTTCACGAGCGAGGACTAATTTGCCGGAGATATGTTCTGTAGGCCAAACAAGGGCTTAATGTATGGCTGAAGTAACATCAGAGCCAGGAAAAGAGTATGTATACAAAATCCATGATCGAGGACAAAAAACACGTTTAAGTAGGTCTAAAATGGACTTGTGTATGGCGAAAAAGAAAATGAGTCAAAGAGTATCTATAGAAAGTTCAAGATCAAGAGCTCTCTGGCCAGAAATATGTTCAATGGGTCAAATATGGACTACAGAATGGCATCTGTGACATCAGAATGTGTCAGGAAGTATATATATAAAGTTGGAGATCGAGTATTCTTTGGCCAGAAATATGTCCGTAAGGTCAAATATGCAATATGCTATAGCTGACTTTTTATCAGAAGGAGTCAATGAGACAGTATAGAAAGTTCTTGATCGTGGACTAATTTGACAAAAAATTATTTAGTAGGTCAAAATGGGTTCATATATGTCTGAAGTAAGATCAGAGTGAATAATGAGAATGTATTGAAAGTGCAAGTAGTTTTGGCCTAGGAAAATGTCCATTAGGTCAAATATGCAATATGCTATAGCTGACTTTTCATCATCAGGATTCAATCAGTCAGTATAGAAAGTTCTTGATCGTGGACTAATTTGAGTATCTATAGAAAGTTGAAGATCAAGCACTCTTTGGCCAGAAATATGTTCATCAGGTCAAATATGTGACATCAGAATTCGTCTGTAAGTATATATAAAAGGTTCAAGATCGAGTACTCTCTGGCCATAAATATGTCCATGAGGTCAAATACACAATATGCTATAGTTGACTTTTCATCAGAAATCAATGAGACAGTATAGAAAGATCTTGATCGTGGAGTAATTTGACAAAAATTAATTCAGTAGGTCAAAATGGGTTCATATATGGCTGATGTAAGATCAGAGTGAATAATGAGAATGTACTGAAAGTTCAAGTAATTTTGGCCTTCTTATTGCATATTTTATCTTATGTCCATTAGGTCAAAAATGCAATATGCTATAGCTGACTTTTCATCAGAAGGAGTCAGTGAGTCAGTATAGAAAGTTCTTGATCATGGACTAATATGCCAGAAGTATGTTCAGTTGGTCTAATATGGACTTCTGTATGGGAAAAGTAACATCAGAAGGAGCCAATGATAATGTATAAAAAGTTCAAGATCGAGTACTTTTGGGCCAGAAATATGTTTATTAGGTCAAATATGGACTACAGAATGGCATATGTGGCATCAGAATGTGTCAGTAAGTATATATAAAAACTTTAAGATCGAGTACTCTTTGGCCAGAAATATGTCCATAAGGTCAAATATGCAATATGCTATAGCTGACTTTTCATCAGAAGGACTCAATGAGACAGTATAGAAAGTTCTTGATCGTGGACTAATTTGGCCGAAATTTATTCAGTAGGTCAAAATGGGTTCATATATGGCTCAAGTAAGATCAGAGTGAATCAATGAGTATGTATTGAATGCTCAAGTAGTTTTGGGCCAGAAATATGTCCATTAGGTCAAATATGCAATATGCTATAGCTGACTTTTCATCAGAAGGAGTCAATGAGTCAATATAGAATGTTCTTGATCATAGACTAATTTGCCAGAAATATGTTCAGTTGCTCTAATATGGACTTCTGTATGGGTGAAGTAACATCAGAAAGAGTCAATGATAATGTATAAATAGTTCAAGATCGAGTACTTTTGGGCCAGAAAAATGTGCAAAACTCTTTAGCTGAAGTATTATCAAGAGTCCATTAGTATGTATGTTCATGATCGAGGACTAATTTGCCAGAAATATTTCCATTAGGTCAAATATGAAATATTCTATGGCTGAAGTAACATCAGAGTGAGTCATGTATAATTAAAGGTCAGAATCGAGGATTCTGGGGACAGAAAAAAATTAATCAACTCTACTATGGACTTCTGAATGGCTGGAAAAAAAAAGTAGGAGTCAATGAGCATATATATAACAACTTCAATTTGAAATACTCTTTGGCCATAAATATGATCAGTAAGTCAAATATGGCCTTCTATATTGGTGAAGTAACATCAGAAGTTGAGAGTCAATAGTAATGTATAAAAAGTTCAAGATCGAGCATTTTTTGGCCAGAAATATGTCCTTTAGTTCAAATATGCAATACCGTGTAGATGAAGTATCATCAGAAGGAGTCAATGAATATTTATGAAAACTTCACGAGCGAGGACTAATTTGCCGGAGATATGTTCTGTAGGCCAAACAAGGGCTTAATGTATGGCTGAAGTAACATCAGAGCCAGGAAAAGAGTATGTATACAAAATCCATGATCGAGGACAAAAAACACGTTTAAGTAGGTCTAAAATGGACTTGTGTATGGCGAAAAAGAAAATGAGTCAAAGAGTATCTATAGAAAGTTCAAGATCAAGAGCTCTCTGGCCAGAAATATGTTCAATGGGTCAAATATGGACTACAGAATGGCATCTGTGACATCAGAATGTGTCAGGAAGTATATATATAAAGTTGGAGATCGAGTATTCTTTGGCCAGAAATATGTCCGTAAGGTCAAATATGCAATATGCTATAGCTGACTTTTTATCAGAAGGAGTCAATGAGACAGTATAGAAAGTTCTTGATCGTGGACTAATTTGACAAAAAATTATTTAGTAGGTCAAAATGGGTTCATATATGTCTGAAGTAAGATCAGAGTGAATAATGAGAATGTATTGAAAGTGCAAGTAGTTTTGGCCTAGGAAAATGTCCATTAGGTCAAATATGCAATATGCTATAGCTGACTTTTCATCATCAGGATTCAATCAGTCAGTATAGAAAGTTCTTGATCGTGGACTAATTTGAGTATCTATAGAAAGTTGAAGATCAAGCACTCTTTGGCCAGAAATATGTTCATCAGGTCAAATATGTGACATCAGAATTCGTCTGTAAGTATATATAAAAGGTTCAAGATCGAGTACTCTCTGGCCATAAATATGTCCATGAGGTCAAATACACAATATGCTATAGTTGACTTTTCATCAGAAATCAATGAGACAGTATAGAAAGATCTTGATCGTGGAGTAATTTGACAAAAATTAATTCAGTAGGTCAAAATGGGTTCATATATGGCTGATGTAAGATCAGAGTGAATAATGAGAATGTACTGAAAGTTCAAGTAATTTTGGCCTTCTTATTGCATATTTTATCTTATGTCCATTAGGTCAAAAATGCAATATGCTATAGCTGACTTTTCATCAGAAGGAGTCAGTGAGTCAGTATAGAAAGTTCTTGATCATGGACTAATATGCCAGAAGTATGTTCAGTTGGTCTAATATGGACTTCTGTATGGGAAAAGTAACATCAGAAGGAGCCAATGATAATGTATAAAAAGTTCAAGATCGAGTACTTTTGGGCCAGAAATATGTTTATTAGGTCAAATATGGACTACAGAATGGCATATGTGGCATCAGAATGTGTCAGTAAGTATATATAAAAACTTTAAGATCGAGTACTCTTTGGCCAGAAATATGTCCATAAGGTCAAATATGCAATATGCTATAGCTGACTTTTCATCAGAAGGACTCAATGAGACAGTATAGAAAGTTCTTGATCGTGGACTAATTTGGCCGAAATTTATTCAGTAGGTCAAAATGGGTTCATATATGGCTCAAGTAAGATCAGAGTGAATCAATGAGTATGTATTGAATGCTCAAGTAGTTTTGGGCCAGAAATATGTCCATTAGGTCAAATATGCAATATGCTATAGCTGACTTTTCATCAGAAGGAGTCAATGAGTCAATATAGAATGTTCTTGATCATAGACTAATTTGCCAGAAATATGTTCAGTTGCTCTAATATGGACTTCTGTATGGGTGAAGTAACATCAGAAAGAGTCAATGATAATGTATAAATAGTTCAAGATCGAGTACTTTTGGGCCAGAAAAATGTGCAAAACTCTTTAGCTGAAGTATTATCAAGAGTCCATTAGTATGTATGTTCATGATCGAGGACTAATTTGCCAGAAATATTTCCATTAGGTCAAATATGAAATATTCTATGGCTGAAGTAACATCAGAGTGAGTCATGTATAATTAAAGGTCAGAATCGAGGATTCTGGGGACAGAAAAAAATTAATCAACTCTACTATGGACTTCTGAATGGCTGGAAAAAAAAGTAGGAGTCAATGAGCATATATATAACAACTTCAATTTGAAATACTCTTTGGCCATAAATATGATCAGTAAGTCAAATATGGCCTTCTATATTGGTGAAGTAACATCAGAAGTTGAGAGTCAATAGTAATGTATAAAAAGTTCAAGATCGAGCATTTTTTGGCCAGAAATATGTCCTTTAGTTCAAATATGCAATACCGTGTAGATGAAGTATCATCAGAAGGAGTCAATGAATATTTATGAAAACTTCACGAGCGAGGACTAATTTGCCGGAGATATGTTCTGTAGGCCAAACAAGGGCTTAATGTATGGCTGAAGTAACATCAGAGCCAGGAAAAGAGTATGTATACAAAATCCATGATCGAGGACAAAAAACACGTTTAAGTAGGTCTAAAATGGACTTGTGTATGGCGAAAAAGAAAATGAGTCAAAGAGTATCTATAGAAAGTTCAAGATCAAGAGCTCTCTGGCCAGAAATATGTTCAATGGGTCAAATATGGACTACAGAATGGCATCTGTGACATCAGAATGTGTCAGGAAGTATATATATAAAGTTGGAGATCGAGTATTCTTTGGCCAGAAATATGTCCGTAAGGTCAAATATGCAATATGCTATAGCTGACTTTTTATCAGAAGGAGTCAATGAGACAGTATAGAAAGTTCTTGATCGTGGACTAATTTGACAAAAAATTATTTAGTAGGTCAAAATGGGTTCATATATGTCTGAAGTAAGATCAGAGTGAATAATGAGAATGTATTGAAAGTGCAAGTAGTTTTGGCCTAGGAAAATGTCCATTAGGTCAAATATGCAATATGCTATAGCTGACTTTTCATCATCAGGATTCAATCAGTCAGGAAAAGAGTACGTATACAAAATCCATAATCAAGGACAAAAACATATTTACGTGGGTCTAAAATGGACTAGTGTATGGCTAAAAACAAAATAAGAAGTCAATGAGTATCTATAGAAAGTTGAAGATCAAGCACTCTTTGGCCAGAAATATGTTCATCAGGTCAAATATGTGACATCAGAATTCGTCTGTAAGTATATATAAAAGGTTCAAGATCGAGTACTCTCTGGCCATAAATATGTCCATGAGGTCAAATACACAATATGCTATAGTTGACTTTTCATCAGAAATCAATGAGACAGTATAGAAAGATCTTGATCGTGGAGTAATTTGACAAAAATTAATTCAGTAGGTCAAAATGGGTTCATATATGGCTGATGTAAGATCAGAGTGAATAATGAGAATGTACTGAAAGTTCAAGTAATTTTGGCCTTCTTATTGCATATTTTATCTTATGTCCATTAGGTCAAAAATGCAATATGCTATAGCTGACTTTTCATCAGAAGGAGTCAGTGAGTCAGTATAGAAAGTTCTTGATCATGGACTAATATGCCAGAAGTATGTTCAGTTGGTCTAATATGGACTTCTGTATGGGAAAAGTAACATCAGAAAGAGCCAATGATAATGTATAAAAAGTTCAAGATCGAGTACTTTTGGGCCAGAAATATGTTTATTAGGTCAAATATGGACTACAGAATGGCATATGTGGCATCAGAATGTGTCAGTAAGTATATATAAAAACTTTAAGATCGAGTACTCTTTGGCCAGAAATATGTCCATAAGGTCAAATATGCAATATGCTATAGCTGACTTTTCATCAGAAGGACTCAATGAGACAGTATAGAAAGTTCTTGATCGTGGACTAATTTGGCTGAAATTTATTCAGTAGGTCAAAATGGGTTCATATATGGCTCAAGTAAGATCAGAGTGAATCAATGAGTATGTATTGAATGTTCAAGTAGTTTTGGGCCAGAAATATGTCCATTAGGTCAAATATGCAATATGCTATAGCTGACTTTTCATCAGAAGGAGTCAATGAGTCAATATAGAATGTTCTTGATCATGGACTAATTTGCCAGAAATATGTTCAGTTGCTCTAATATGGACTTCTGTATGGGTGAAGTAACATCAGAAAGAGTCAATGATAATGTATAAATAGTTCAAGATCGAGTACTTTTGGGCCAGAAAAATGTGCAAAACTCTTTAGCTGAAGTATTATCAAGAGTCCATTAGTATGTATGTTCATGATCGAGGACTAATTTGCCAGAAATATTTCCATTAGGTCAAATATGAAATATTCTATGGCTGAAGTAACATCAGAGTGAGTCATGTATAATTAAAGGTCAGAATCGAGGATTCTGGGGACAGAAAAAAATTAATCAACTCTACTATGGACTTCTGAATGGCTGGAAAAAAAAAGTAGGAGTCAATGAGCATATATATAACAACTTCAATTTGAAATACTCTTTGGCCATAAATATGATCAGTAAGTCAAATATGGCCTTCTATATTGGTGAAGTAACATCAGAAGTTGAGAGTCAATAGTAATGTATAAAAAGTTCAAGATCGAGCATTTTTTGGCCAGAAATATGTCCTTTAGTTCAAATATGCAATACCGTGTAGATGAAGTATCATCAGAAGGAGTCAATGAATATTTATAAAAACTTCACGAGCGAGGACTAATTTGCCGGAGATATGTTCTGTAGGCCAAACAAGGGCTTAATGTATGGCTGAAGTAACATCAGAGCCAGGAAAAGAGTATGTATACAAAATCCATGATCGAGGACAAAAAACACGTTTAAGTAGGTCTAAAATGGACTTGTGTATGGCGAAAAATAAAATGAGTCAAAGAGTATCTATAGAAAGTTCAAGATCAAGAGCTCTTTGGCCAGAAATATGTTCAATGGGTCAAATATGGACTACAGAATGGCATCTGTGACATCAGAATGTGTCAGTAAGTATATATATAAAGTTGGAGATCGAGTATTCTTTGGCCAGAAATATGTCCGTAAGGTCAAATATGCAATATGCTATAGCTGACTTTTTATCAGAAGGAGTCAATGAGACAGTATAGAAAGTTCTTGATCGTGGACTAATTTGACAAAAAATTATTTAGTAGGTCAAAATGGGTTCATATATGTCTGAAGTAAGATCAGAGTGAATAATGAGAATGTATTGAAAGTGCAAGTAGTTTTGGCCTAGGAAAATGTCCATTAGGTCAAATATGCAATATGCTATAGCTGACTTTTCATCATCAGGATTCAATCAGTCAGTATAGAAAGTTCTTGATCGTGGACTAATTTGAGTATCTATAGAAAGTTGAAGATCAAGCACTCTTTGGCCAGAAATATGTTCATCAGGTCAAATATGTGACATCAGAATTCGTCTGTAAGTATATATAAAAGGTTCAAGATCGAGTACTCTCTGGCCATAAATATGTCCATGAGGTCAAATACACAATATGCTATAGTTGACTTTTCATCAGAAATCAATGAGACAGTATAGAAAGATCTTGATCGTGGAGTAATTTGACAAAAATTAATTCAGTAGGTCAAAATGGGTTCATATATGGCTGATGTAAGATCAGAGTGAATAATGAGAATGTACTGAAAGTTCAAGTAATTTTGGCCTTCTTATTGCATATTTTATCTTATGTCCATTAGGTCAAAAATGCAATATGCTATAGCTGACTTTTCATCAGAAGGAGTCAGTGAGTCAGTATAGAAAGTTCTTGATCATGGACTAATATGCCAGAAGTATGTTCAGTTGGTCTAATATGGACTTCTGTATGGGAAAAGTAACATCAGAAGGAGCCAATGATAATGTATAAAAAGTTCAAGATTGAGTACTTTTGGGCCAGAAATATGTTTATTAGGTCAAATATGGACTACAGAATGGCATATGTGGCATCAGAATGTGTCAGTAAGTATATATAAAAACTTTAAGATCGAGTACTCTTTGGCCAGAAATATGTCCATAAGGTCAAATATGCAATATGCTATAGCTGACTTTTCATCAGAAGGACTCAATGAGACAGTATAGAAAGTTCTTGATCGTGGACTAATTTGGCCGAAATTTATTCAGTAGGTCAAAATGGGTTCATATATGGCTCAAGTAAGATCAGAGTGAATCAATGAGTATGTATTGAATGCTCAAGTAGTTTTGGGCCAGAAATATGTCCATTAGGTCAAATATGCAATATGCTATAGCTGACTTTTCATCAGAAGGAGTCAATGAGTCAATATAGAATGTTCTTGATCATAGACTAATTTGCCAGAAATATGTTCAGTTGCTCTAATATGGACTTCTGTATGGGTGAAGTAACATCAGAAAGAGTCAATGATAATGTATAAATAGTTCAAGATCGAGTACTTTTGGGCCAGAAAAATGTGCAAAACTCTTTAGCTGAAGTATTATCAAGAGTCCATTAGTATGTATAGAAAGTTCATGATCGAGGACTAATTTGCCAGAAGTATTTCCATTAGGTCAAATATGAAATATTCTATGGCTGAAGTAACATCAGAGTGAGTCATGTATAATAAAGGTCAGAATCGAGGATTCTGGGGACAGAAAAAAATTAATCAACTCTACTATGGACTTCTGAATGGCTGGAAAAAAAAAGTAGGAGTCAATGAGCATATATATAACAACTTCAATTTGAAATACTCTTTGGCCATAAATATGATCAGTAAGTCAAATATGGCCTTCTATATTGGTGAAGTAACATCAGAAGTTGAGAGTCAATAGTAATGTATAAAAAGTTCAAGATCGAGCATTTTTTGGCCAGAAATATGTCCTTTAGTTCAAATATGCAATACTGTGAGGCTGATGTATCATGAGAAGGAGTCAATCGATATCTATAAAATGTTCATGAGCGACGACTGATTTGCCAGAGATATGTTCTGTAGGGTCAAACAAGGGCTGAAGTAACATCAGAGTCAGGCAAAGAATATGTATACAAAATCCATGACCAAGGACAAAACACATGTTTAAGTAGGTCTAAAAAGGACGTGTGTTTGGCTAAAAATAAAATCAGGAGTCAATGAGTATCTATAGAAAGTTCAAGTTCAAGCGCTCTTTGGCCAGAAATATGTCCATGAGGTCAAATATGGACTACAGAATTGCATCTGTGACATCAGAATGTGTCAGTAAGTATATATAAAAACTTGAAGATCGAGTACTCTTTGGCCAGAAATATGTCCGTAAGGTCAAATATGCAATATGCTATAGCTGACTTTTCATCAGAAGGACTCAATGAGACAGTATAGAAAGTTCTTGATCGTGGAGTAATTTGACAAAAAATTATTTAGTAGGTCAAAATGGGTTCATATATGTCTGAAGTAAGATCAGAGTGAATAATGAGAATGTATTGAAAGTGCAAGTAGTTTTGGCCTAGAAATATGTCCATTAGGTCAAATATGCAATTTGCTATGACTGACTTTTCATAAGAAGGAGTCAATGAGTCAGGAAAAGAGTACGTATACAAAATCCATAATCAAGGACAAAAACATATTTAAGTGGGTCTAAAATGGACTAGTGTATGGCTAAAAACAAAATAAGAAGTCAATGGGTATCTATAGAAAGTTCAAGATCTTTGGCCAGAAATATGTTCATCAGGTCAAATATGTGACATCAGAATTCGTCTGTAAGTATATATAAAAGGTTCAAGATCGAGTACTCTCTGGCCATAAATATGTCCATGAGGTCAAATACACAATATGCTATAGTTGACTTTTCATCAGAAATCAATGAGACAGTATAGAAAGATCTTGATCGTGGAGTAATTTGACAAAAATTAATTCAGTAGGTCAAAATGGGTTCATATATGGCTGATGTAAGATCAGAGTGAATAATGAGAATGTACTGAAAGTTCAAGTAATTTTGGCCTTCTTATTGCATATTTTATCTTATGTCCATTAGGTCAAAAATGCAATATGCTATAGCTGACTTTTCATCAGAAGGAGTCAGTGAGTCAGTATAGAAAGTTCTTGATCATGGACTAATATGCCAGAAGTATGTTCAGTTGCTCTAATATGGACTTCTGTATGGGAAAAGTAACATCAGAAAGAGCCAATGATAATGTATAAAAAGTTCAAGATCGAGTACTTTTGGGCCAGAAATATGTTTATTAGGTCAAATATGGACTACAGAATGGCATATGTGGCATCAGAATGTGTCAGTAAGTATATATAAAAACTTTAAGATCGAGTACTCTTTGGCCAGAAATATGTCCATAAGGTCAAATATGCAATATGCTATAGCTGACTTTTCATGAGAAGGACTCAATGAGACAGTATAGAAAGTTCTTGATCGTGGACTCATTTGGCCGAAATTTATTCAGTAGGTCAAAATGGGTTCATATATGGCTCAAGTAAGATCAGAGTGAATCAATGAGTATGTATTGAATGTTCAAGTAGTTTTGGGCCAGAAATATGTCCATTAGGTCAAATATGCAATATGCTATAGCTGACTTTTCATCAGAAGGAGTCAATGAGTCAATATAGAATGTTCTTGATCATGGACTAATTTGCCAGAAATATGTTCAGTTGCTCTAATATGGACTTCTGTATGGGTGAAGTAACATCAGAAAGAGTCAATGATAATGTATAAATAGTTCAAGATCGAGTACTTTTGGGCCAGAAAAATGTGCAAAACTCTTTAGCTGAAGTATTATCAAGAGTCCATTAGTATGTATAGAAAGTTCATGATCGAGGACTAATTTGCCAGAAATATTTCCATTAGGTCAAATATGAAATATTCTATGGCTGAAGTAACATCAGAGTGAGTCATGTATAATTAAAGGTCAGAATCGAGGATTCTGGGGACAGAAAAAAATTAATCAACTCTACTATGGACTTCTGAATGGCTGGAAAAAAAAAGTAGGAGTCAATGAGCATATATATAACAACTTCAATTTGAAATACTCTTTGGCCATAAATATGATCAGTAAGTCAAATATGGCCTTCTATATTGGTGAAGTAACATCAGAAGTTGAGAGTCAATAGTAATGTATAAAAAGTTCAAGATCGAGCATTTTTTGGCCAGAAATATGTCCTTTAGTTCAAATATGCAATACCGTGTAGATGAAGTATCATCAGAAGGAGTCAATGAATATTTATAAAAACTTCACGAGCGAGGACTAATTTGCCGGAGATATGTTCTGTAGGCCAAACAAGGGCTTAATGTATGGCTGAAGTAACATCAGAGCCAGGAAAAGAGTATGTATACAAAATCCATGATCGAGGACAAAAAACACGTTTAAGTAGGTCTAAAATGGACTTGTGTATGGCGAAAAATAAAATGAGTCAAAGAGTATCTATAGAAAGTTCAAGATCAAGAGCTCTTTGGCCAGAAATATGTTCAATGGGTCAAATATGGACTACAGAATGGCATCTGTGACATCAGAATGTGTCAGTAAGTATATATATAAAGTTGGAGATCGAGTATTCTTTGGCCAGAAATATGTCCGTAAGGTCAAATATGCAATATGCTATAGCTGACTTTTCATCATCAGGATTCAATCAGTCAGTATAGAAAGTTCTTGATCGTGGACTAATTTGAGTATCTATAGAAAGTTGAAGATCAAGCACTCTTTGGCCAGAAATATGTTCATCAGGTCAAATATGTGACATCAGAATTCGTCTGTAAGTATATATAAAAGGTTCAAGATCGAGTACTCTCTGGCCATAAATATGTCCATGAGGTCAAATACACAATATGCTATAGTTGACTTTTCATCAGAAATCAATGAGACAGTATAGAAAGATCTTGATCGTGGAGTAATTTGACAAAAATTAATTCAGTAGGTCAAAATGGGTTCATATATGGCTGATGTAAGATCAGAGTGAATAATGAGAATGTACTGAAAGTTCAAGTAATTTTGGCCTTCTTATTGCATATTTTATCTTATGTCCATTAGGTCAAAAATGCAATATGCTATAGCTGACTTTTCATCAGAAGGAGTCAGTGAGTCAGTATAGAAAGTTCTTGATCATGGACTAATATGCCAGAAGTATGTTCAGTTGGTCTAATATGGACTTCTGTATGGGAAAAGTAACATCAGAAGGAGCCAATGATAATGTATAAAAAGTTCAAGATCGAGTACTTTTGGGCCAGAAATATGTTTATTAGGTCAACTATGGACTACAGAATGGCATATGTGGCATCAGAATGTGTCAGTAAGTATATATAAAAACTTTAAGATCGAGTACTCTTTGGCCAGAAATATGTCCATAAGGTCAAATATGCAATATGCTATAGCTGACTTTTCATCAGAAGGAGTCAATGAGTCAATATAGAATGTTCTTGATCATGGACTAATTTGCCAGAAATATGTTCAGTTGCTCTAATATGGACTTCTGTATGGGTGAAGTAACATCAGAAAGAGTCAATGATAATGTATAAATAGTTCAAGATCGAGTACTTTTGGGCCAGAAAAATGTGCAAAACTCTTTAGCTGAAGTATTATCAAGAGTCCATTAGTATGTATGTTCATGATCGAGGACTAATTTGCCAGAAATATTTCCATTAGGTCAAATATGAAATATTCTATGGCTGAAGTAACATCAGAGTGAGTCATGTATAATTAAAGGTCAGAATCGAGGATTCTGGGGACAGAAAAAAATTAATCAACTCTACTATGGACTTCTGAATGGCTGGAAAAAAAAAGTAGGAGTCAATGAGCATATATATAACAACTTCAATTTGAAATACTCTTTGGCCATAAATATGATCAGTAAGTCAAATATGGCCTTCTATATTGGTGAAGTAACATCAGAAGTTGAGAGTCAATAGTAATGTATAAAACGTTCAAGATCGAGCATTTTTTGGCCAGAAATATGTCCTTTAGTTCAAATATGCAATACCGTGTAGATGAAGTATCATCAGAAGGAGTCAATGAATATTTATGAAAACTTCACGAGCGAGGACTAATTTGCCGGAGATATGTTCTGTAGGCCAAACAAGGGCTTAATGTATGGCTGAAGTAACATCAGAGCCAGGAAAAGAGTATGTATACAAAATCCATGATCGAGGACAAAAAACACGTTTAAGTAGGTCTAAAATGGACTTGTGTATGGCGAAAAAGAAAATGAGTCAAAGAGTATCTATAGAAAGTTCAAGATCAAGAGCTCTCTGGCCAGAAATATGTTCAATGGGTCAAATATGGACTACAGAATGGCATCTGTGACATCAGAATGTGTCAGGAAGTATATATATAAAGTTGGAGATCGAGTATTCTTTGGCCAGAAATATGTCCGTAAGGTCAAATATGCAATATGCTATAGCTGACTTTTTATCAGAAGGAGTCAATGAGACAGTATAGAAAGTTCTTGATCGTGGACTAATTTGACAAAAAATTATTTAGTAGGTCAAAATGGGTTCATATATGTCTGAAGTAAGATCAGAGTGAATAATGAGAATGTATTGAAAGTGCAAGTAGTTTTGGCCTAGGAAAATGTCCATTAGGTCAAATATGCAATATGCTATAGCTGACTTTTCATCATCAGGATTCAATCAGTCAGTATAGAAAGTTCTTGATCGTGGACTAATTTGAGTATCTATAGAAAGTTGAAGATCAAGCACTCTTTGGCCAGAAATATGTTCATCAGGTCAAATATGTGACATCAGAATTCGTCTGTAAGTATATATAAAAGGTTCAAGATCGAGTACTCTCTGGCCATAAATATGTCCATGAGGTCAAATACACAATATGCTATAGTTGACTTTTCATCAGAAATCAATGAGACAGTATAGAAAGATCTTGATCGTGGAGTAATTTGACAAAAATTAATTCAGTAGGTCAAAATGGGTTCATATATGGCTGATGTAAGATCAGAGTGAATAATGAGAATGTACTGAAAGTTCAAGTAATTTTGGCCTTCTTATTGCAAATTTTATCTTATGTCCATTAGGTCAAAAATGCAATATGCTATAGCTGACTTTTCATCAGAAGGAGTCAGTGAGTCAGTATAGAAAGTTCTTGATCATGGACTAATATGCCAGAAGTATGTTCAGTTGGTCTAATATGGACTTCTGTATGGGAAAAGTAACATCAGAAGGAGCCAATGATAATGTATAAAAAGTTCAAGATTGAGTACTTTTGGGCCAGAAATATGTTTATTAGGTCAAATATGGACTACAGAATGGCATATGTGGCATCAGAATGTGTCAGTAAGTATATATAAAAACTTTAAGATCGAGTACTCTTTGGCCAGAAATATGTCCATAAGGTCAAATATGCAATATGCTATAGCTGACTTTTCATCAGAAGGACTCAATGAGACAGTATAGAAAGTTCTTGATCGTGGACTAATTTGGCCGAAATTTATTCAGTAGGTCAAAATGGGTTCATATATGGCTCAAGTAAGATCAGAGTGAATCAATGAGTATGTATTGAATGCTCAAGTAGTTTTGGGCCAGAAATATGTCCATTAGGTCAAATATGCAATATGCTATAGCTGACTTTTCATCAGAAGGAGTCAATGAGTCAATATAGAATGTTCTTGATCATAGACTAATTTGCCAGAAATATGTTCAGTTGCTCTAATATGGACTTCTGTATGGGTGAAGTAACATCAGAAAGAGTCAATGATAATGTATAAATAGTTCAAGATCGAGTACTTTTGGGCCAGAAAAATGTGCAAAACTCTTTAGCTGAAGTATTATCAAGAGTCCATTAGTATGTATAGAAAGTTCATGATCGAGGACTAATTTGCCAGAAGTATTTCCATTAGGTCAAATATGAAATATTCTATGGCTGAAGTAACATCAGAGTGAGTCATGTATAATAAAGGTCAGAATCGAGGATTCTGGGGACAGAAAAAAATGTAATACTGTGAGGCTGATGTATCATGAGAAGGAGTCAATCGATATCTATAAAATGTTCATGAGCGACGACTGATTTGCCAGAGATATGTTCTGTAGGGTCAAACAAGGGCTGAAGTAACATCAGAGTCAGGCAAAGAATATGTATACAAAATCCATGACCAAGGACAAAACACATGTTTAAGTAGGTCTAAAATGGACTTGTGTATGGCTAAAAATAAAATCAGGAGTCAATGAGTATCTATAGAAAGTTCAAGTTCAAGCGCTCTTTGGCCAGAAATATGTCCATGAGGTCAAATATGTCAGAAGTCAATGAGTCAGTATAGAAAGTTCTTGATCGTGGAGTAATTTGACAAAAAATTATTTAGTAGGTCAAAATGGGTTCATATATGTCTGAAGTAGGTCAGAGTGAATAATGAGAATGTATTGAAAGTGCAAGTAGTTTTGGCCTAGAAATATGTCCATTAGGTCAAATATGCAATTTGCTATGACTGACTTTTCATAAGAAGGAGTCAATGAGTCAGGAAAAGAGTACGTATACAAAATCCATAATCAAGGACAAAAACATATTTAAGTGGGTCTAAAATGGACTAGTGTATGGCTAAAAACAAAATAAGAAGTCAATGGGTATCTATAGAAAGTTCAAGATCTTTGGCCAGAAATATGTTCATCAGGTCAAATATGTGACATCAGAATTCGTCTGTAAGTATATATAAAAGGTTCAAGATCGAGTACTCTCTGGCCATAAATATGTCCATGAGGTCAAATACACAATATGCTATAGTTGACTTTTCATCAGAAATCAATGAGACAGTATAGAAAGATCTTGATCGTGGAGTAATTTGACAAAAATTAATTCAGTAGGTCAAAATGGGTTCATATATGGCTGATGTAAGATCAGAGTGAATAATGAGAATGTACTGAAAGTTCAAGTAATTTTGGCCTTCTTATTGCATATTTTATCTTATGTCCATTAGGTCAAAAATGCAATATGCTATAGCTGACTTTTCATCAGAAGGAGTCAGTGAGTCAGTATAGAAAGTTCTTGATCATGGACTAATATGCCAGAAGTATGTTCAGTTGGTCTAATATGGACTTCTGTATGGGAAAAGTAACATCAGAAAGAGCCAATGATAATGTATAAAAAGTTCAAGATCGAGTACTTTTGGGCCCGAAATATGTTTATTAGGTCAAATATGGACTACAGAATGGCATATGTGGCATCAGAATGTGTCAGTAAGTATATATAAAAACTTTAAGATCGAGTACTCTTTGGACAGAAATATGTCCATAAGGTCAAATATGCAATATGCTATAGCTGACTTTTCATCAGAAGGACTCAATGAGACAGTATAGAAAGTTCTTGATCGTGGACTAATTTAGCCGAAATTTATTCAGTAGGTCAAAATGGGTTCATATATGGCTCAAGTAAGATCAGAGTGAATCAATGAGTATGTATTGAATGTTCAAGTAGTTTTGGGCCAGAAATATGTCCATTAGGTCAAATATGCAATATGCTATAGCTGACTTTTCATCAGAAGGAGTCAATGAGTCAATATAGAATGTTCTTGATCATGGACTAATTTGCCAGAAATATGTTCAGTTGCTCTAATATGGACTTCTGTATGGGTGAAGTAACATCAGAAAGAGTCAATGATAATGTATAAATAGTTCAAGATCGAGTACTTTTGGGCCAGAAAAATGTGCAAAACTCTTTAGCTGAAGTATTATCAAGAGTCCATTAGTATGTATGTTCATGATCGAGGACTAATTTGCCAGAAATATTTCCATTAGGTCAAATATGAAATATTCTATGGCTGAAGTAACATCAGAGTGAGTCATGTATAATTAAAGGTCAGAATCGAGGATTCTGGGGACAGAAAAAAATTAATCAACTCTACTATGGACTTCTGAATGGCTGGAAAAAAAAGTAGGAGTCAATGAGCATATATATAACAACTTCAATTTGAAATACTCTTTGGCCATAAATATGATCAGTAAGTCAAATATGGCCTTCTATATTGGTGAAGTAACATCAGAAGTTGAGAGTCAATAGTAATGTATAAAAAGTTCAAGATCGAGCATTTTTTGGCCAGAAATATGTCCTTTAGTTCAAATATGCAATACCGTGTAGATGAAGTATCATCAGAAGGAGTCAATGAATATTTATAAAAACTTCACGAGCGAGGACTAATTTGCCGGAGATATGTTCTGTAGGCCAAACAAGGGCTTAATGTATGGCTGAAGTAACATCAGAGCCAGGAAAAGAGTATGTATACAAAATCCATGATCGAGGACAAAAAACACGTTTAAGTAGGTCTAAAATGGACTTGTGTATGGCGAAAAATAAAATGAGTCAAAGAGTATCTATAGAAAGTTCAAGATCAAGAGCTCTTTGGCCAGAAATATGTTCAATGGGTCAAATATGGACTACAGAATGGCATCTGTGACATCAGAATGTGTCAGTAAGTATATATATAAAGTTGGAGATCGAGTATTCTTTGGCCAGAAATATGTCCGTAAGGTCAAATATGCAATATGCTATAGCTGACTTTTTATCAGAAGGAGTCAATGAGACAGTATAGAAAGTTCTTGATCGTGGACTAATTTGACAAAAAATTATTTAGTAGGTCAAAATGGGTTCATATATGTCTGAAGTAAGATCAGAGTGAATAATGAGAATGTATTGAAAGTGCAAGTAGTTTTGGCCTAGGAAAATGTCCATTAGGTCAAATATGCAATATGCTATAGCTGACTTTTCATCATCAGGATTCAATCAGTCAGTATAGAAAGTTCTTGATCGTGGACTAATTTGAGTATCTATAGAAAGTTGAAGATCAAGCACTCTTTGGCCAGAAATATGTTCATCAGGTCAAATATGTGACATCAGAATTCGTCTGTAAGTATATATAAAAGGTTCAAGATCGAGTACTCTCTGGCCATAAATATGTCCATGAGGTCAAATACACAATATGCTATAGTTGACTTTTCATCAGAAATCAATGAGACAGTATAGAAAGATCTTGATCGTGGAGTAATTTGACAAAAATTAATTCAGTAGGTCAAAATGGGTTCATATATGGCTGATGTAAGATCAGAGTGAATAATGAGAATGTACTGAAAGTTCAAGTAATTTTGGCCTTCTTATTGCAAATTTTATCTTATGTCCATTAGGTCAAAAATGCAATATGCTATAGCTGACTTTTCATCAGAAGGAGTCAGTGAGTCAGTATAGAAAGTTCTTGATCATGGACTAATATGCCAGAAGTATGTTCAGTTGGTCTAATATGGACTTCTGTATGGGAAAAGTAACATCAGAAGGAGCCAATGATAATGTATAAAAAGTTCAAGATTGAGTACTTTTGGGCCAGAAATATGTTTATTAGGTCAAATATGGACTACAGAATGGCATATGTGGCATCAGAATGTGTCAGTAAGTATATATAAAAACTTTAAGATCGAGTACTCTTTGGCCAGAAATATGTCCATAAGGTCAAATATGCAATATGCTATAGCTGACTTTTCATCAGAAGGACTCAATGAGACAGTATAGAAAGTTCTTGATCGTGGACTAATTTGGCCGAAATTTATTCAGTAGGTCAAAATGGGTTCATATATGGCTCAAGTAAGATCAGAGTGAATCAATGAGTATGTATTGAATGCTCAAGTAGTTTTGGGCCAGAAATATGTCCATTAGGTCAAATATGCAATATGCTATAGCTGACTTTTCATCAGAAGGAGTCAATGAGTCAATATAGAATGTTCTTGATCATAGACTAATTTGCCAGAAATATGTTCAGTTGCTCTAATATGGACTTCTGTATGGGTGAAGTAACATCAGAAAGAGTCAATGATAATGTATAAATAGTTCAAGATCGAGTACTTTTGGGCCAGAAAAATGTGCAAAACTCTTTAGCTGAAGTATTATCAAGAGTCCATTAGTATGTATAGAAAGTTCATGATCGAGGACTAATTTGCCAGAAGTATTTCCATTAGGTCAAATATGAAATATTCTATGGCTGAAGTAACATCAGAGTGAGTCATGTATAATAAAGGTCAGAATCGAGGATTCTGGGGACAGAAAAAAATTAATCAAGTCTACTATGGACTTCTGAATGGCTGGGAAAAAAAAGTAGGAGTCAATGAGCATATATATAACAACTTCAATTTGAAATACTCTTTGGCCATAAATATGATCAGTAAGTCAAATATGGCCTTCTATATTGGTGAAGTAACATCAGAAGTTGAGAGTCAATAGTAACGTATAAAAAGTTCAAGATCGAGCATTTTTTGACCAGAAATATTTCCTTTAGTTCAAATATGCAATACTGTGAGGCTGATGTATCATGAGAAGGAGTCAATCGATATCTATAAAATGTTCATGAGCGACGACTGATTTGCCAGAGATATGTTCTGTAGGTCAAACAAGGGCTGAAGTAACATCAGAGTCAGGCAAAGAATATGTATACAAAATCCATGACCAAGGACAAAAAACATGTTTAAGTAGGTCTAAAATGGACTTGTGTATGGCTAAAAATAAAATCAGGAGTCAATGAGTATCTATAGAAAGTTCAAGTTCAAGCGCTCTTTGGCCAGAAATATGTCCATGAGGTCAAATATGTCAGAAGTCAATGAGTCAGTATAGAAAGTTCTTGATCGTGGAGTAATTTGACAAAAAATTATTTAGTAGGTCAAAATGGGTTCATATATGTCTGAAGTAGGTCAGAGTGAATAATGAGAATGTATTGAAAGTGCAAGTAGTTTTGGCCTAGAAATATGTCCATTAGGTCAAATATGCAATTTGCTATGACTGACTTTTCATAAGAAGGAGTCAATGAGTCAGGAAAAGAGTACGTATACAAAATCCATAATCAAGGACAAAAACATATTTAAGTGGGTCTAAAATGGACTAGTGTATGGCTAAAAACAAAATAAGAAGTCAATGAGTATCTATAGAAAGTTCAAGATCAAGCACTCTTTGGCCAGAAATATGTTCATCAGGTCAAATATGTGACATCAGAATTCGTCTGTAAGTATATATAAAAGGTTCAAGATCGAGTACTCTCTGGCCATAAATATGTCCATGAGGTCAAATACACAATATGCTATAGTTGACTTTTCATCAGAAATCAATGAGACAGTATAGAAAGATCTTGATCGTGGAGTAATTTGACAAAAATTAATTCAGTAGGTCAAAATGGGTTCATATATGGCTGATGTAAGATCAGAGTGAATAATGAGAATGTACTGAAAGTTCAAGTAATTTTGGCCTTCTTATTGCATATTTTATCTTATGTCCATTAGGTCAAAAATGCAATATGCTATAGCTGACTTTTCATCAGAAGGAGTCAGTGAGTCAGTATAGAAAGTTCTTGATCATGGACTAATATGCCAGAAGTATGTTCAGTTGGTCTAATATGGACTTCTGTATGGGAAAAGTAACATCAGAAGGAGCCAATGATAATGTATAAAAAGTTCAAGATCGAGTACTTTTGGGCCAGAAATATGTTTATTAGGTCAAATATGGACTACAGAATGGCATATGTGGCATCAGAATGTGTCAGTAAGTATATATAAAAACTTTAAGATCGAGTACTCTTTGGCCAGAAATATGTCCATAAGGTCAAATATGCAATATGCTATAGCTGACTTTTCATCAGAAGGACTCAATGAGACAGTATAGAAAGTTCTTGATCGTGGACTAATTTGGCCGAAATTTATTCAGTAGGTCAAAATGGGTTCATATATGGCTCAAGTAAGATCAGAGTGAATCAATGAGTATGTATTGAATGTTCAAGTAGTTTTGGGCCAGAAATATGTCCATTAGGTCAAATATGCAATATGCTATAGCTGACTTTTCATCAGAAGGAGTCAATGAGTCAATATAGAATGTTCTTGATCATGGACTAATTTGCCAGAAATATGTTCAGTTGCTCTAATATGGACTTCTGTATGGGTGAAGTAACATCAGAAAGAGTCAATGATAATGTATAAATAGTTCAAGATCGAGTACTTTTGGGCCAGAAAAATGTGCAAAACTCTTTAGCTGAAGTATTATCAAGAGTCCATTAGTATGTATAGAAAGTTCATGATCGAGGACTAATTTGCCAGAAATATTTCCATTAGGTCAAATATGAAATATTCTATGGCTGAAGTAACATCAGAGTGAGTCATGTATAATAAAGGTCAGAATCGAGGATTCTGGGGACAGAAAAAAATTAATCAAGTCTACTATGGACTTCTGAATGGCTGGAAAAAAAAAGTAGGAGTCAATGAGCATATATATAACAACTTCAATTTGAAATACTCTTTGGCCATAAATATGATCAGTAAGTCAAATATGGCCTTCTATATTGGTGAAGTAACATCAGAAGTTGAGAGTCAATAGTAATGTATAAAAAGTTCAAGATCGAGCATTTTTTGGCCAGAAATATGTCCTTTAGTTCAAATATGCAATACCGTGTAGATGAAGTATCATCAGAAGGAGTCAATGAATATTTATAAAAACTTCACGAGCGAGGACTAATTTGCCGGAGATATGTTCTGTAGGCCAAACAAGGGCTTAATGTATGGCTGAAGTAACATCAGAGCCAGGAAAAGAGTATGTATACAAAATCCATGATCGAGGACAAAAAACACGTTTAAGTAGGTCTAAAATGGACTTGTGTATGGCGAAAAATAAAATGAGTCAAAGAGTATCTATAGAAAGTTCAAGATCAAGAGCTCTTTGGCCAGAAATATGTTCAATGGGTCAAATATGGACTACAGAATGGCATCTGTGACATCAGAATGTGTCAGTAAGTATATATATAAAGTTGGAGATCGAGTATTCTTTGGCCAGAAATATGTCCGTAAGGTCAAATATGCAATATGCTATAGCTGACTTTTCATCATCAGGATTCAATCAGTCAGTATAGAAAGTTCTTGATCGTGGACTAATTTGAGTATCTATAGAAAGTTGAAGATCAAGCACTCTTTGGCCAGAAATATGTTCATCAGGTCAAATATGTGACATCAGAATTCGTCTGTAAGTATATATAAAAGGTTCAAGATCGAGTACTCTCTGGCCATAAATATGTCCATGAGGTCAAATACACAATATGCTATAGTTGACTTTTCATCAGAAATCAATGAGACAGTATAGAAAGATCTTGATCGTGGAGTAATTTGACAAAAATTAATTCAGTAGGTCAAAATGGGTTCATATAGGGCTGAAGTAAGATCAGAGTGAATAATGAGAATGTACTGAAAGTTCAAGTAGTTTTGGCCTTCTTATTGCATATTTTATCTTATGTCCATTAGGTCAAAAATGCAATATGCTATAGCTGACTTTTCATCAGAAGGAGTCAATGAGTCAGTATAGAAAGTTCTTGATCATGGACTAATATGCCAGAAGTATGTTCAGTTGGTCTAATATGGACTTCTGTATGGGAAAAGTAACATCAGAAGGAGCCAATGATAATGTATAAAAAGTTCAAGATCGAGTACTTTTGGGCCAGAAATATGTTTATTAGGTCAAATATGGACTACAGAATGGCATATGTGGCATCAGAATGTGTCAGTAAGTATATATAAAAACTTTAAGATCGAGTACTCTTTGGCCAGAAATATGTCCATAAGGTCAAATATGCAATATGCTATGACTGACTTTTCATAAGAAGGAGTCAATGAGTCAGGAAAAGAGTACGTATACAAAATCCATGACCAAGGACAAAAAACATGTTTAAGTAGGTCTAAAATGGACTTGTGTATGGCTAAAAATAAAATCAGGAGTCAATGAGTATCTATAGAAAGTTCAAGATCAAGCACTCTTTGGCCAGAAATATGTTCATCAGGTCAAATATGTGACATCAGAATTCGTCTGTAAGTATATATAAAAGGTTCAAGATCGAGTACTCTCTGGCCATAAATATGTCCATGAGGTCAAATACACAATATGCAATAGTTGACTTTTCATCAGAAGTCAATGAGACAGTATAGAAAGTTCTTGATCGTGGACTAATTTGACAAAAATTTATTCAGTAGGTCAAAATGGGTTCATATATGGCTGATGTAAGATCAGAGTGAATAATGAGAATGTACTGAAAGTTCAAGTAATTTTGGCCTTCTTATTGCATATTTTATCTTATGTCCATTAGGTCAAAAATGCAATATGCTATAGCTGGCTTTTCATCAGAAGGAGTCAGTGAGTCAGTATAGAAAGTTCTTGATCGTGGACTAATATGCCAGAAGTATGTTCAGTTGGTCTAATATGGACTTCTGTATGGGAGAAGTAACATCAGAAGGAGCCAATGATAATGTATAAAAAGTTCAAGATCGAGTACTTTTGGGCCAGAAATATGTTTATTAGGTCAAATATGGACTACAGAATGGCATATGTGACATCAGAATGTGTCAGTAAGTATATATAAAAACTTGAAGATCGAATACTCTTTGGCCAGAAATATGTCCATAAGGTCAAATATGCAATATGCTATAGCTGACTTTTCATCAGAAGGAGTCAATGAGTCAGTATAGAATGTTCTTGATCGTGGACTAATTTGCCAGAAATATGTTCAGTTGCTCTAATATGGACTTCTGTATGGGTGAAGTAACATCAGAAAGAGTCAATGACATTGTATAAATAGTTCAAGATCGAGTACTTTTGGGCCAGGAAAATGTGCAAAACTCTTTAGCTGAAGGATTATCAAGAGTCCATTAGTATGTATAGAAAGTTCATGATCGAGGACTAATTTGCCAGAAAAATTTCCATTAGGTCAAATATGAAATATTCTATGGCTGAAGTAACATCAGAGTGAGTCATGTATAATAAAGGTCAGAATCGAGGATTCTGGGGACAGAAAAAAATTAATCAAGTCTACTATGGACTTCTGAATGGCTGAGAAAAAAAGTAGGAGTCAATGAGCTTCAATTTGAAATACTCTTTGGCCATAAATATGATCAGTAAGTCAAATATGGCCTTCTATATTGGTGAAGTAACATCAGAAGTTGAGAGTCAATAGTAATGTATAAAAAGTTCAAGATCGAGCATTTTTTGGCCAGAAATATGTCCTTTAGTTCAAATATGCAATACAGTTTAGATGAAGTATCATCAGAAGGAGTCAATGAATATTTATAAAAACTTCACGAGCGAGGACTAATTTGCCGGAGATATGTTCTGTAGGCCAAACAAGGGCTTAATGTATGGCTGAAGTAACATCAGAGCCAGGAAAAGAGAATGTATACAAAATCCATGATCGAGGACAAAAAACATGTTTAAGTAGGTCTAAAATGGACTTGCGTATGGCGAAAAATAAAATGAGTCAAAGAGTATCTATAGAAAGTTCAAGATCAAGAGCTCTTTGGCCAGAAATATGTTCATTAGGTCCAAATATGGACTACAGAATGGCATCTGTGACATCAGAATGTGTCAGTAAGTATATATATAAAGTTGAAGATCGAGTACTCTTTGGCCAGAAATATGTCCTTAAGGTCAAATATGCAATATGCTATAGCTGACTTTTCATCAGAAGGAGTCAATGAGACAGTATAGAAAGTTCTTGATCATGGACTAATTTGGCCGAAAATTATTTAGTAGGTCAAAATGGAGTCATATATGGCTGAAGTAAAATCAGAGTTAATAATGAGAATGTAATGAAAGTTCAAGTAGTTTTGGCCCTTCAATATGTCCATTAGGTCAAATATGCAATATGCTATAGCTGACTTTTCATCATCAGGATTCAATCAGTCAGTATAGAAAGTTCTTGATCGTGGACTAATTTGCCAGAAATATGTTCAGTTGGTCTAATATGGACTACGGAATGGCATATGTGACATCAGAATGTGTCAGTAAGTATATATATAAAGTTGAAGATCGAGTACTCTTTGGCCAGAAATATTTCCTTTAGATCAAATATGTAATACTGTGAGGCTGATGTATCATGAGAAGGAGTCAATCGATATCTATAAAATGTTCATGAGCGACGACTGATTTACCAGAGATATGTTCTGTAGGGTCAAACAAGGGCTGAAGTAACATCAGAGTCAGGCAAAGATTATGTATACAAAATCCATGACCAAGGACAAAAAACATGTTTAAGTAGGTCTAAAATGGACTTGTGTATGGCTAATAATAAAATCAGGAGTCAATGAGTATGTATAGAAAGTTCAAGTTCAAGCGCTCTTTGGCCAGAAATATGTCCATGAGGTCAAATATGCAATATGCTATAGCTGACTGTTTATCAGAAGTCAATGAGTCAGTATAGAAAGTTCTTGATCGTGGAGTAATTTGACAAAAAATTATTTAGTAGGTCAAAATGGGTTCATATATGTCTGAAGTAAGATCAGAGTGAATAATGAGAATGTATTGAAAGTGCAAGTAGTTTTGGCCTAGAAATATGTCCATTAGGTCAAAAATGCTATTTGCTATGACTGACTTTTCATAAGAAGGAAGTCAATGAGTCAGGAAAAGAGTACGTATACAAAATCCATAATCAAGGACAAAAACATATTTAATTGGGTCTAAAATGGACTAGTGTATGGCTAAAAACAAAATAAGAAGTCAATGAGTATCTATAGAAAGTTCAAGATCAAGCACTCTTTGGCCAGAAATATGTTCATCAGGTCAAATATGGATTACCGAATGGCATATGTGACATCAGAATTCGTCTGTAAGTATATATAAAAGGTTCAAGATTGAGTACTCTCTGGCCATAAATATGTCCATGAGGTCAAATACACAATATGCTATAGTGTACTTTTCATCAGAAGTCAATGAGACAATATAGAAAGATCTTGATCGTGGAGTAATTTGACAAAAATTTATTCAGTAGGTCAAAATGGGTTCATATATGGCTGATGTAAGATCAGAGTGAATAATGAGAATGTACTGAAAGTTCAAGTAATTTTGGCCTTCTTATTGCATATTTTATCTTATGTCCATTAGGTCAAAAATGCAATATGCTATAGCTGACTTTTCATCAGAAGGAGTCAGTGAGTCAGTATAGAAAGTTCTTGATCGTAGACTAATATGCCAGAAGTATGTTCAGTTGGTGTAATATGGACTTCTGTATGGGAGAAGTAACATCAGAAGGAGCCAATGATAATGTATAAAAAGTTCAAGATCGAGTACTTTTGGGCCAGAAATATGTTTATTAGGTCAAATATGCAGTATGCTATAGCTGACTTTTCATAAGAAGGAGTCAGTGAGTATGTATACAATATCCATAATTAAGGTCAAAAACAGTAGGTCTTTAAGTAGGTCTAAAATGGACTTGTGTATGACAAAAAAACAAAATATGGAGTCAATGAGTATCTATAGAAAGTTCAAGATCAAGCGCTCTTTGTGGTGTTCCTTAGGTCAAATATGGGCTACTTCTGTCTGATGGAATTTGATCATCAAGGACAAATTTGCCCGAAATTTGTTCAGTAGTTAAAAATGGGTTAATATATGGCTGAATTAAGATCAGAGTGAATCAATGGGTTACATTGAAAGTTCAGTATTGAGTATGTTTGGTCCAGAAATATGTTCATTAGGTCAAATATGCAATATGCTGTAGCTGACTTTTCATCAGGAGTCTTTGAGTCAGCATAGGAAATTCTTGATAGTGGATTAATTTGCCAGAAATGTTTCCATTAGGTCAAATATGCAATATTCTATGGCTGACGTATTATCAAGGGTCAATGAGTATGTATAGGAAGTTCATGATTGAGGACTAATTTGCCAGAAATATTTCAATTAGATCAAATATGGAATACTCTATAGCTGAAGTATTATCAATGAGTTTGTTTATAAAATTCATGATCGAGGACTCTTGGGTCAAAAAATTGTTTAAGTATATCTAATAGGGACCACTGTGTGGCTGATGTGACATACTTATGCTTCTATGAGTACATTTTGAAAAGTTAATTATCAAATACTCTTTGGCCAGAAATATGTTTAGTAGGTCATATGTGGAGTACTGTCTGTCTGATGTAACATGAATAGGCGTCTGTAGAACGTTCAAGTTTAAGAACCTTTTGTCCAAATTTATGTTCAGTTCATAAATGGATTACGTATGGCTTCATTGTTCCACGGAAAGAAGTTAGTTGTTGTGTACATTGCCATAAAACAGTGCATACTTTATATGTTATTCTTTAATGCACAAACGGAATAATTCATGTTTTGATTGCAATGTCACAGGATATATTATGTGTCTTCTCTTCAATACATATATGAAATGAGTTATTTACTAATTTATTGCAATGCAAACAGCACATGTGATATGTGTTATCTGTTCAATGCACAACGTAATAAGTTCGTTCTTGAATGCAATGCAATAACAAATACGTTATGTGCTATGTATTCTATGTACAATGGAATGCGTTAATTCATCGTTCTTGTATGCAATGCAGTGCAACAAGCACCTGTCATGTGTTATCACTTCACTACACAACGGATCAAGTTACTGCAATGCAATGCACTATGTATTCTATTTACAATGGAATGCGTTAATTCTTGTTTTCATGTTATTGTATTAATAGATTGATCGAGTTATGTGTTAATTCTTCAATGCATAACGGATGAGTTAGTTGTTGATGGTTTGCAATGCAACAGCATATGTATGTTTTGTTTTCTCTTCAATGCACAAAGGAAAGATTTAGTTCTTGTATGCAACGCATTGCAATGCAACAGCGCATATGTTATCTTCATTTCTTCTATGCACAGCGTAATAATTTCAATATTGTACGCAATGCAATGAAACAGCTAGTTTTTGATGGACTGCACTGCAACAGCATATGTGATATGTTTTCTCTTCAATGCACAAAAGAAAGAGTTCGTTCTTGTATGCAATGCAGTGCAACAAGTACCTGTCATGTGTTACCTCTTCCCTGCACAACGGATCACGTTGCAATGCAATGCACACATTATATGTGTTTTATCTGTTCAATGCATAAAGGATGAGTTACTCAACGAGTTATGTGTTATCTCTTCGATGCATGCTACAAAGGAAAGATTTAGTTCTTGTAACGTAGTGCAACAAGCAGCTGTCATATGTTATCTCTTCCCTGCAAAACGGAATATGTTACTGCAATGCAGAGCACATGTTCGCATATGTTATGTATTACTTCTTCAATGCAGAGGATACGTCAGTTTTTGGATACAATTCAAGGAAACAGTGCATAACTTACATGTTTGTTCGTAGGCATTACAATGCAACAGTTAGTTCTTGTATTTATTGCAATGCAAAATCATATGTGAATTTTTCTCTTCAATGCACAAAGGAAAGAGCTCGTTCTTGTATGCAATGCAATGCAACAAGCACCTGTCATGTGTTATCACTTCACTACACAACGGATCAAGTTACTGCAATGCAATGCACACATTATGTGTTATCTGTTCAATGCATACATAACGGATGAGTTATTTGAATCATCGCAGCACAGTTATATGTTATATCTTCGATGCATGAGAAATACGTTAGTTCTTGTATACAATGCAAGGAAAATGTGCAACTTACATGTTGCAATGCAACAGCACATGTGTGATATTAATTTATTCTATGCACAGCGTAATGAGTTAACTATTGTACGCAATGCAACAAAAGAGTTAGTTCTTGTCGTGTTATCGTTTCACTGCACGGATTAAGTTACTGCAATGGAATGCACATATTATGTGTTATCCCTCAAAGCATAACGGATCAGTTAGTTCATTCATAGCAACACGAGTGGTGTTATCTCTTCAGTGCATAACGGCTGAGTTAGTTTATTCATCGAAACACAATGAGTTATGTATTTATCTCTTCAGTGCATGAGGAATAAGTCGGTGTTTGGATACAATTCAAGGAAACATTGCATAACTTACATGTTTGTTCGTAGGCATTACAATGCAACAGTTACTTCTTGTATTTATTGCAAATGTGATATGTTTTCTCTTCAATGCACAAAAGAAAGAGTTCGTTCTTTTATGCAATGCAGTGCAACAAGCACCATGTGTTATCTCTTCCCTGCACAACGGATTAAGTTACTGCAATACACACATTATATGTGTTATCTGTACAATGCATAAAGGATGAGTTAGTTGAATCACCGCAACGACTTTTCATAAGAAGGAGTCAATGAGTCAGGAAAAGAGTTTATACAAAATCCATAATCAAGGACAAAAACATATTTAAGTGGGTCTAAAATTGACTAGTGTATGGCTAAAAACAAAATAAGAAGTCAATGAGTATCTATAGAAAGTTCAAGATCAAGCACTCTTTGTCCAGAAATATGTTCATTAGGTCAAATATGGATTACCGAATGGCATATGTGACATCAGAATTCGTCTGTAAGAATATATAAAAGGTTCAAGATCGAGTACTCTCTGGCCATAAATATGTCCATGAGGTCAAATACACAATATGCTATAGTTGACTTTTCATCAGAAGTCAATGAGTCAGTATAGAAAGTTCTTGATCGTGGACTAAAAAAGGAATGCTTCTATGAGTATATTTTGAAAAGTTCATTATCAAATACTCTTTGGCCAGAAATATGTTTAGTAAGTCGTATGTGGTGTACTGTCTGTCTGATGTAACATGAATAGGAGTCTGTAGAACGTTCAAGTTTAAGAACCTTTTGTCCAAATTTATGTTCAGTTCATAAACAAGCAACAAGCACCTGTCATGTGTTATCACTTCACTACACAACGGATCAAGTTACTGCAATGCAATGCACACATTATGTGTTATCTCTTCAATGCATACATAACGGATGAGTTATTTGAATCATCGCAGCACAGTTATATGTTATATCTTCAATGCATGAGAAAAACGTTAGTTCTTGTATACAATGCAAGGAAAAGGTGCAACTTACATGTTGCAATGCAACAGCACATATGTTATATTAACTTATTCTATGCACAGCGTAATGAGTTAACTATTGTACGCAATGCAACAAAATAGTTCTTGTCGTGTTATCGCTTCACTGCACTACGGATCAAGTTACTGCAATGCACACATTATGTGTTATGTCTTCAATGCATACATAACGCATGAGTTACTTGAATCTTCGCAGCACAGTTATATATTATATCTTCGATGCATGAGAAATACGTTAGTTCTTGTATACAATGCAAGGAAAAGGTGCAACTTACATGTTGCAATGCAACAGCACATATGTTTATATTAATTTATTCTATGCACAGCGTAATGAGTTAATTATTGTACGCAATGCAACAAAAGAGTTGATTCTTGTCGTGTTATCGCTTCACTGCACAACGGATTAAGTTACTGCAATGCAATGCACATATTATGTGTTATCCCTCAAAGCATAACGGATCAGTTAGTTCATTCATAGCAACACGAGAGTGTTATCTCTTCAGTGCATAATGGCTGAGTTAGTTATTCATCGCAACACAATGAGTTATGTATTTATCTCTTCAGTGCATGAGGAATAAGTCGGTGTTTGGATACAATTCATGGAAACAGTGCAAGGAAACGTGTTGCAATGCAAAGCACATATGTTATATGAATTTCTTCTACGCTTTGTACGCAATGCAATGAAACAGTTCTTAATGCAACCGCATATGTGATTTCTTTTCTCTTCAATGTACGCATTGGACTAACGGATCAGTTAGTTCATTCATAGCAACACGAGTGGTGTTATCTCTTCAGTGCATACCGGCTGAGTTAGTTATTCATCGCAACACAACGAGTTATGTATTTATCTCTTCAATGCACAAAGGAAAGAGCTCATTCTTGTATGCAATGCAATGCAACAAGCACCTGTCATGTGTTATCACTTCACTACACAACGGATCAAGTTACTGCAATGCAATGCACACATTATGTGTTATCTCTTCAAGGCATACATAACGGATGAGTTATTTGAATCATAAAAGACGGGGACAATTTAATTGTTGCAGGTTCCCTATATCATTACATTAATAATTATTATGATTGAATTTTATTAGGATTTTTGTTCTGTTTTAATACAATTAAATTAATTAAGGCGAATGAACTAATTTTCCTTTGTGCATTGAAGAGAAACAAATCACATATGTTTTTGCATTGCAATCCATCAGCAACTAACTGTTTCATTGCATTGCATACAATATTTAACTTATTACGCTGTTGTATAGAAGAAATTAATATAACATATGTACTGCAACATTGTAAGTTGCACTGTTTCCCTGCATTGGATACTAACGTATTTCTCATGCATTGAAAAGATAACACATAACTCGTTGCGGTGATTCAACTAACTCATCCGTTATGCATTGAACAGATAACACATAATATTTGCATTGCATTGCAGTAACTTGATCCGTTTTGCAGGGAAAAGGAGCTTCTTCCACTGCATTGCATACAAGAACGAACTCTTTCTTTTGTGCATTCAAGAGAAAACATATCACATATGCTGTTGCATTGCATTGCATTGCAGTTCAACTGTCCATCAACTGTCCATCAACTGTTTCATTTGCATTGCGTGCAATATTTAACTTATTACGCTGTGCATAGACGAAATGAAAATAACATATGTCCTGTTGCATTGCAACATGTAATTTGCACTGTTTTCTTGCAATGAATACAAGAACTAACGTATTAATCATGCATTGCAGAGATAACACATTGCTCGTTGTTTTGAATGAACTAACTCGCCCATTTATGCATTGAAGAGATAACACATAACGTGTGCATTGCATTGCAGGAGCTTGATCCGTTGTGTAGGGAAGAGATAACACATGACACATTTGCTGTTGCATTGCAATCCATCAATAACTGTTTCATTGCATTGCTTATAATATTTAAATTATTACGCAGTGCATAGAAGAAATGAAGATAACATATGTGCATAGAAGAAATGAAGATAACATATGTGCTGTTGCATTGTTGCAATGTTTCCTTGCATTGTATACTGGAACTAACGTATTTCTCATGCATCAAAGCGATAACACATAACTCGTTGTGTTGAGATGATTCAACAGTACGTTGCACTGTTTCAATGCATCCGTTATGCATTGAAGAGATAACACAATAACGTGTGCATTGCATTGCAGTAACTTGATCCGTTGTGCAGGGAAGAGATAACACGACAGGTGCTTGTTGCACTGAATTGCATGCAAGAACGAACTCTTTCCTTTGTGCATTGAAGAGAAAACATATCACATATACTGTTGCATTGTAATCCATCAAAAACGAACTGTTTTATTGCATTGCGTACAACATTTAAATTATTACGCTGTGCATAGAAGAAATGAAGATAACATATGTGCTGTTGCCTTGCATGCAATGAATTAACTATTTTCTTTGTTCAGTGAAAAGAAAATAAATCACATATGCTGTTGTTTTGCAATAAATACAAGAACTAACTAACTAAATTGCATTCAATAATTAACTTATTTTTGTTGTGCATAGAAGTTGCAATGTTTTCTTCCATTATATTCAAGAACTAACGTATTTATCATGCATTGCAGAGATAACACATTGCTCGTTGTGTTGCGATGAATGAACTAACTGTTTCATTGCATTGCGTACAATATTTAACTCATTATGCTATGCATAGAAGAAAGTAATATAACATATGTGCTGTTGCACTGCAACATGTACGTTGCACTGTTTCCTTGCATTGTATACAGGAACTAACGTATTTCTCATGCATCCAAGAGATTGTGTTGCGATGATTCAACAAACTCATCCGTTATGTACTGAAGAGATAACACATAATGTGTGCATTGCATTGCAGTAACTTGGTCCGTTCTGCAGGGAAGATAAAACACCTGACAGGTGCTTGTTGCACTGAATTGCATACAAGAACGAACTCTTTCCTTTGTGCATTGAAGAGAAAACATATCACATATACTGTTGCATTGCAATCAATCAAACACTAACTGTTTCATTGCATTGCGCACAATATTTAAATTATTACGCAGTGCATAGAAGAAATGAAGATAACATATGTGCTGTTGCATTGCAACATGTAAGTTGCAATGTTTCCTTGCATTCTATACAAGAACTAACGCATTTATCATGCATTGCAGAAATAACACATTGCTTGATTTTTTTTGCGATGAATGAACATTCGTCCGTTATGCACTGAAGAAATAACACATAACGTGTGCATTGCATTGCAGTAGCTTGATCCGTTGTGCAGTGAAGAGAAAACAACCAGACAGGTGCTTGTTGCATACAAGAACGAACTCTTTCCTTTGTACATTGAAGATAAAACATCACATATGCTGTTGCATTGCAGTCCATCAAAAACTAACTGTTTTATTTGCATTGCGTACAATATTTAACTTATTACGCTGTGCATATAACATATGTGCTGTTGCATTTAAACATGTAAGTTCCATTGTTTCCTTGCATTGTAGGAACTAACGTATTTTTCATGCATCAAAGCGATAACACATAACTCGTTGTGTTGAGATGATTCAACAAACTCATCCGTTATGCATTGAAGAGATAACACATAATGTGTGCATTGCAATGTAGTAACTTGATCCGTTGTGCAGGGAAGAGATAACACGACAGGTGCTTGTTGCACTGAATTGCATACACGAATGAACTCTTTCCTTTGTGCATTGAAGAGAAACATATCACATATGCTGTTGCATTGTAATCCATCAAAAACGAGCTGTTTTATTGCATTGCATACAATATTTAAATTATTACGCTGTGCATAGAAGAAATTAAGATAACATGTGCTGTTGCTTTGCATGTACGTTGCAATGAATTAACTCTTTTCTTTGTTCAGTGAAAAGAAAACAAATCACATATGCTGTTGTTTTGCAATAAATACAAGAACTAACTTGCACACAATAATTAACTTATTTTTGTTGTGCATAGAAGTTGTACTGTTTTCTTTCATTGTATTCAAGAACTAACGTATTTATCATGCATTGCAGAGATAACACATTGCTCGTTGTGTTGCGATGAATGAACTAACTGTTTCATTGCATTGCGTACAATATTAACTCATAACGCTATGCAAAGAAGAAAATAATATCACATATGGCTGTTGCATTGCAATCCATCAAAAACTAACTGTTTCATTGCATTGCTTACAATATTAACTTATTACGCTGTGCATAGTCGAAATGTAGATAACATATGTGCTGTTGCATTGCAACATGTAAGTTGCAATGTTTCCTTGCACTGTACAGGAACTAACGTATTTCTAATGCAACGAAGAGATAACACATAACTCGTTGTGTTGCGATGATTCAACTAACTCGTCCTGTATGCATTGAATAGATAACGTGTGCATTGCATTGCAAGTAGCTTGATCCGTTGTGCAGGGAAGAGATAACACATAAAACAGGTGAATGAACTAACTAACTTATCCGTTATGCTTTGGGAGATAACACATAGCGTGCATTGCACTGCAATAACTTAATCCGTTTTGCAGGGAAGAGATGACATTGTTGCACTGCGTTGCATACAAGAACTAAATATTTTCCTTTGTGCATTGAAAACAAAACATACACATGCTGTTGCATTGCAAACCATCAACAACTAACAGTTATGCACTGAAGAGATGACACATAACTCGTTTTGCGATGAATGAACTGCCTGATCCGTTATGCTTTGCGAGATTAACACATAGCGTGCATTGCACTGCAATAACTTAATCGTTCTGCAGAGAAGAGATGACAGGTGCTTGTTGCACTGCGTTGTGAACAAGATCTAAATCATTCCTTTGTGCATTGAAGTGAAAACAAATCACATTTTGCATTGCAATCCATCTAGAACTAACTGTCTCATTGCATTGCGTGGACTCATGGACTATTTTTTTTTTTATCGTTCCATCCATGAAATTTACATATGGCTCTAATACAGAATGTGTCGTCATCGTGCCCAAATTCGTGCCGGTGTTTTCTCTTTGATTGAAGGCCGATGTAAATAATATTTTATTGGGGTATGTAAAAGTGAAACAAACAAACAAACAAAAAATTATAGAAAAAAGATTAAGGTTAAAAGATTCCTTATCGTATGGCCCCCTCTAGTGGCCAACATTAATATCACAGCCTTCCAGGTGAAATGGCTGTTTTGAATTTGATTTTACACTCAGCACCAGCATCATAAATTCATAAAACTCAGCATGTGTGCTCATTTATTGTTCTCCATGTTTACAAAGTTTTTAGAAGTTTGATATACATGTGTTGGTAAATGGCTGTTCATGCTCATACAGTAATTAAATGACCCTGTAGGGGCACAACAGCAATAGATACAAGCAATCCACACATTACTGATCCATAATTCACACATCACAGGCATACACACACACACATGCATATTCGACATGTCCCCTTTAAGAGTTGGAGTGTTGGTTGATGCGTGGTTAAGACGCAGAAAAAAAAAAAAAAGTTACGCCAGTTGTGTTCCACACCAACATTGACTCCGTGTATTTTTGATAGCTTAAAAGCTACATTGGTGACCCCGATGCAGAACAAATAACTTATTTGTGATGTCGACGAACGCTGTATCTCTGAAGCTGCCGGAGTTTTGGGAGCAACAAGCGGCCGTATGGTTCGCGCAAGCCGAAGCTCAGTTCGCCCTACGGGACATAACCGCGGATGACACGAGATACTACTATGTCGTCGCAGCCCTCAACAGCTCCACGGCCGCACGAGCGATCAGCATTCTGGAAAATCCCCCGGCTCAGGATAAATATTCTACGCTGAAGGCATATCTGTTGAAGACTTTTTGTTTATCAGAGACTGAAAGAGCACGTCGTTTGCTCTCCCTGCCTGGCCTCGGCGATTCACGGCCGTCAGAGTTAATGGACCACATGTTAGCGCTGCTGGGTGAGCATAAGCCATGCTTTCTTTTTAAAGAATTGTTCTTACAGCAATTACCAAAAAACGTTCGTACCTCCCTTGCAAACAGTACAGTGACTGACTACAGGGAACTGGCACAGCTGGCAGATGTGTATCAGGCGGCATCACACAAAAGTACAGCAAATGACTCAGTAACTACGTCTGTGTACCCTGTTTTGAGAGCTGCAGCACGGGGTTCAGATGAACGGCCAGCTTCTGCTACACGTCAGATCGCTGAACAAGGACTATGTTTCTTTCACGCCCGTTTTGGGGCGAAAGCCAAAAAGTGCCGTCCTCCATGCACTTTTAATGTGAGCCGCAATATGCCGACTGTCAGTAGCATAATAGCTAACGACACTGCTTACTTACTGTTCATCACAGACTCATTATCTGGTCGACATTTCCTGTGTGATACAGGGGCGCAGGGGCCAGTTGCACCAGCTGTGCGCAAGTTACAACGTAGACTAGTTTTGACGTAAATGGGCACTAAGTTACAACTTGCGCACTACTAAATATTTTTGTGTTGCACCATTAAACTTAGTTGAAGCGTAACTCTACGTATACACTAAATATTTACGGAAGCCTCCTATCAGGAGTAACGGTTGGAATAAAATAGCAGACTGATTGAACTGCATCAATAAGCTCTTGTTTTACCTGACAGACTTCATTCTTTACACATAGCCTATATGATGATGCTGACATTTACACTCTCTTAAATTTTAAGAGACAGATGATCATGTGAAAATATTACTTTGTTAGATACTCTTCAACACGAACCCGTTAAACAGTGCGCCGCTGTGTGCATCGGTCCTATCACTCCGTGTTGTGCATGTCAAATAAAATCAGTCATAATCAATAAATGTAATTTCTTATGTTTTTTATTGATCCTTATTAATTTAGTTTTAAATACAGTTTCTGAATGTTATTTACATATAAAAACATTTATGATTAAGTACTAGGCTATTATATTTAATGGGAACTTATTTTTACTGTTAGCTACGTGAGGCAAAATAAGTCAGAATGAAGGATAAACTGAAATTCACGGAATTTCAACAACTTCTGCCCCTGTATTTGAAGGATCACTGAAGGTAAACGTCATATTATGCGACTACGCATTACTTTACGGAGACCTTACGAGCTACTAGCTACGTTCTGCCTTAAGAACAAATGGTGCAACCGAATAAAGTACAGAGTTAGTTACAAACTAGTTAGTAGTTACTAAGCCACTAGTGTGGACTTTACGTTCCAATTTAAGAAAGAACTTACGAACGGCTGGTGCAACCCTACCCTGGTTAGCGTCCTGCCCGCGTCAACAATGGATAGACGCTCTGGCGAGGTTGGCTTACCGCTTGAGGCAGCCAATCAAGGCAAAATACGCACCTATGGGAAACGACTAGTACCACTATGCTTCAATGGACAACGTTTTACATGGGAGTTTGTATTAGCAGATGTGAGTAGGCCCCTCCTGGGTGCTGACTTCCTGTGCACTAACGGACTGTTGGTTGATGTCAAAAACTGCTGTTTGGTCACTGCGGAAGGTTTCAATGTTTTACCTTGTTCAAGGAGCACCTTTCCCACGACCACTCTGTCCAGCGCATTGACCAATGACTGTGAGTTCACCCGACTGCTCTGTCAATTTCCCAATATCACTAAACCCACTTTCTCCTCAGTGGTGGCCAGCCATGGGGTTGTACATCATATCTCTACATCCGGACTGCCGGTTCATGCCCGGGCCCGTCGTTTAGATCCAGTGAAACTTGCAGTGGCCAAGGCCGAGTTTGCTAACATGGAAAAACTGGGCATAGTGCGACGCTCTGATAGTCCTTGGGCCTCGCCCCTCCACATAGTCCCCAAAGCGGATGGCAGTTACCGCCCATGTGGAGATTATCGTCGACTCAATGACATCACCACACCTGACCGGTACCCAGTTCCACACATTCAGGATTTTTCGGCCCGACTGGCTGGGAAAACTATTTTTTCTAAAGTGGACCTTATTCGAGGTTACCATCAGGTGCCAGTCTTCAAGGAGGACGTCCCAAAAACAGCTGTGATAACACCATTTGGGCTTTTTGAATTTTTGCGGATGCCTTTTGGGCTCAAAAATGCAGCGCAAACCTTTCAGCGCATGATGGACTCCATCCTACGAGACCTGGATTTTTTATTTGTGTACTTGGATGACATTTTAGTCGCCAGTGCCTCCAGAAGAGAGCACCTGACTCATCTACGGTTGCTGTTTGCTCGCCTTGGCCAACATGGCTTGATAATTAACCCCGCCAAGTGTCAGTTTGGCCTGGTTGCTATTGACTTTCTTGGTCACCTGATCACAAGCGAGGGGGCAGTTCCCCTACCAGACAAAGTCAATGCTATTACAAAGTTCCCTGTTCCCCACACAACCAAAGCACTGCAAGAGTTTCTGGGGATGGTGAATTTCTATCACCGTTTCATTCCTCGAGCAGCTGAGCTCATGCACCCTTTGTACAGGGCCCTCAAAGGACACAGCAGGAATACACAAATTACCTGGTCAGAGGAGATGACTAAGTCATTTGAGGATGCTAAACTCGCCTTAGCACAGGCAACCATGCTGTCTCATCCAATTCCAGATGCCCCCATTGCTATCACTACTGATGCCTCAGATTGTGCAGTGGGTGCTGTACACGAACAGCTGGTAGAGGGTGTTTGGCAACCCCTTGCATTTTTCAGTCGGCAGCTCCGCCCAACTGAGCAGAAGTACAGCACTTTTGACAGAGAGTTGCTCGCACTCTACCTGGCAGTAAGACACTTTCGTTTCTTTTTGGAGGGACGTGTTTTCACAGCATTTGTGGATCATAAACCCTTGGTTTATGCTATGTCCAAAGTTTCTGAGCCCTGGTCAGCACGACAACAACGTCACCTGGCCTTCATATCCGAGTTCACAACGGATATCAAGCACATCGACGGAAAAAGCAACGTCGTGGCAGATTGCCTTTCCAGGGCCACTGTACAAGCAGTACACTTGGGTATAGACTTTGTCCAGTTAGCAGCTGACCAGCAATCTGACCCCGATGTGCAGGCTTACAGGACAGCTATCTCAGGTTTGAAAATAGCTGATGTCCGCTTCACGGAGGCAGGAGTTGCACTGATGTGTGATGTTTCCAGAGGCCACCCTCGACCAGTGGTACCTGTGCAGTGGAGGCGAGCCGTTTTTGACAAGGTCCACAGTTTGTCACACCCTGGACGGAAAGCTTCACAGAAACTGGTCTCGTCAAAGTTTGTGTGGCGTGGATTGAAAAAGGATGTTCGGACCTGGGTTTCAGCATGTGTGGCATGTCAGCGGGCTAAAGTGCAAAGACACATCAAAGCACCACTAGAAACTTTTGAGGTACCGGAACGACGCTTTGATCATGTTAACATTGACCTGGTGGGTCCACTGCCACCCTCCCGGGGGTTTACTCACCTTCTGACTATGGTGGATCGAACCACCAGGTGGCCAGAAGCAGTGCCATTGGCCTCAACGACAACGGCAGATGTAGCACGGGCCTTCATCGACACTTGGATTGCGCGTTTCGGCACTCCATCAGACATATTTTCTGACCGTGGCCCTCAATTTACTTCTGAGTTGTGGACGGAGGTGGCTCGAATCCTAGGTGTGCAGCTTCACCATACTACCGCCTTTCACCCACAGGCCAATGGGCTGTGTGAACGCTTCCATCGCTCTCTCAAAACTGCACTGAGGGCCAGTCTGACAGATGACAGATGGATTGAACGGCTACCCTGGGTCCTTCTGGGCCTGCGAACGGCGCCCAAGGAGGATCTACAAACTTCCTCTGCAGAGTTGGTGTACGGTCAGACTTTGCGGGTCCCGGGAGATTTCATTCCAGACAGCACAAGGCCCTGGAGTCTATCTTCTGAACGCTCTGCCTTCCTGGACAGAATCAATACTTTCAAACCTGTTCCTACCTCTCAGCATGGACTGGCTTTAGCTTGGATGCCCAAAGACCTCTCTGCGGCTGAGTTTGTTTTCATCCGTCATGATGCTCACCGACATTCTCTGCGGCCTCCGTACGATGGCCCATTTCGAGTTCTGAAGGCTGGAGTCAAAACTTTCCTGGTTGACGTCGGTGGCCGACCAGAACGAGTCACTGTTGATCGACTTAAACCAGCTCATGGAGACCTAGGTCAGCCGATAGTTCCTGCGCTGGCTCCTAGGAGGGGTCGTCCAGCCACCAACAAGGGGACAGACCCCAGGGAGAAATCTCAAGCTGTCAAAGAGGTTCAACCTGCTGCAGTCTCAGGTCACTGCACGCGTTCAGGGAGACAAGTTCGAGCTCCAAGCAAGCTGATGTTGCCCGTGTTGGTGAATTCTGGGGGGGCCTGTGTAGGGGCACAACAGCAATAGATACAAGCAATCCACACATTACTGATCCATAATTCACACATCACAGGCATACACACACACATGCATATTCGACATGTCCCCTTTAAGAGTTGGAGTGTTGGTTGATGCGTGGTTAAGACGCAGAAAAAAATAAAAGTTACGCCAGTTGTGTTCCACACCAACCTTGACTCCGTGTATTTTTGATAGCTTAAAAGCTACAACCCAATATAACATGTTGCATAGCAACATGTAAGTTGCACTGTTTCCTTGCCATGTATACAGGAACTAACGTATTTCTCATGCATCGAACAGATAAGACATAACTCGTTGTGTTGCGATGATTCAACTAACAATGCCGTTATGCATCGAAGAGATAACACATAATGTGTGAATTGCAGTAACTTGGTCCGTTGTGCAGGGAAAAGATAACACATGACAGGTGCTTGTTGCACTGCGTTGCAGACAAGATCTAAATCTTTCCTTTGTGCATTGAAGAGAAAACAAATCACATTTTGCATTGCAATCCATCAAGAACTAACTGTTTCATTGCATTGCGTGGACTCATGGACTATTTTTTTTTTTTATCGTTCCATCCATGACATTTACATGTGGCTCTAATACAGAATGTGTCGTCATCGTGCCCAAATTCGTGCTGGTGTTTCTCTTTGATTGAAGGCCTGTGCATTATAAAACAGTGTAATGAAACGTTATTGGCTACTGAACATGTTTACTGTACATTTTGATGTATTATTATGTACACCGACACCTTCTCATATAATGAGCCGACATATTTGCACTCTCTGTCCAATGGGTGCGTAAATATGGCATGATAGCTACACTGTAATGTGCTAATAACTTGCATTATTTTTTATATACAGTAGTATGTTGTCCATTAACTTGAAATATAGGGCCACATTGGACAAGATGAATGATAAAGTCTTTTTGAACCTCTTTCCTATTCCCGTTGGCCAATTTAATGTCACATTAAATATGACACTGGATAACTCGTCTGATAGTCCAGTTACATATATATTTGAATGAAATATGCATCCAGAATGTCTCTCAATTGCAGTGGGTTCGGAGTGGAATAGACAATTATTTTATAAGAATGTAATCTTGCCAAATGGGTTGTCAGCCTGTTATTATTATTGCTGTTGTTGTCGTTGTTATTGTTGTTTTACTTTATAACTATAATGTTTACTTAAAACCTAACAACAGTAGTATCATAAACTAATTAACTAAAGCATTAACGAATGAATGCTTTATTCATAAACTTTTTTTTTTTTTTCTTCTGTTTTGGTAAAGCGTCTCTACTGTTCCATTACATTGTTATCATGAAGTGTTGTTTTGGTGATTGTAGTTTAGCTACTGAGATTTTGCCTGCAAAGCAGGAATAGAACAGAATCGAGATATGATGTGTTAAAAGAGATTAATAAAATGGTCTCTTCATTTTAAATGTACAGCAATCATGTCTGGAAATTGACAAATAATACTTTATCGGGGCATGTAAAAATGAAAAAACAAACAAACAAACAAAAAAAGATGGAAAAAATTAAGGTTAAAGATTCCTTATCGTATGGCCCCCTCTAGTGGCCAACATTAATATCACAGCCTTAATCTTCCAGGTGAAATGGCTGTTTTGAATTTGATTTTGCACCAGCATCATAAATTCATAAAACTCAGCATGTGTGCTCATTTATTGTTCTCCATGTTTACAAAGTTTTTAGAAGTTTGATATACATGTGTTGGTAAAAGGCTGTTCATGCTCATACAGTAATTAAATGACCCAATATTAATTTAGCGCATTCCCAGTGTCTGTAGTTGTATACCTTCTAGACCTTACCCTAAAATTGATGTCTTCTGAGTTAGAAAAAAAAGTGTTTCAGAGAATTATTATAATCATGCAGTTAAGACAATTTGATGCATTCCACACAGGCCAACACAAAAAGCAATTGGCCTAAGATTCATTCTATTTGCCTATATAAAAATATCAATATTTTATTTGCGATAACCCGGGAGCCTGTTCTCTTCTTGGACGATTACAGTTTAAATGGGAACAGATTGCGAAATGTGGGATGGTTTACAAATTTGTGGGTATATGCGGATTGAAAAACTGATATGGTTTACAAATTTAAGCGCACAGATTGGATATTGCAGGGTACATTTAATTTTGCACTAAGTGAAATAGCAATAGATTCTATTTACACTAAGTGAAAATAGCACCATTTCTTATATGCTACTTACACTAAGTGAAAAAAGCTAAATATTCTATTTGCCCTATAAAAAAGTATTCTCTTTGCAATAAGTGCACATAGTAGTTAGATGCTATATTATTTAGTTTGAAGGCTACTTATAAATAGTGGCAGATAATATTTGTACCTTAGTGTTGTTGTACAATAAACGGTATGCAATAATAACAGACAGGGACATGCAGATAGTCCCTCAGGGGCAGGGGCTCTAATGTAAAAAAGGGGCAATGTAAAAAAAAAAAAAAAAAAAAAAAAAAAAAATATATATATATATATATATATATATGTTTTTTGCAAGAAGGCTGCATTTATTTAATCAAAAATACAGAAAAAAACAGTAATATTGTGAAATATTTTTACAGTTAGAATAACGGTTTTCTATTTTAATATACTTCAAAATATATTCATTTATGTGAAGCAAAACTGAATTTTTTAGCATCATTACTCCAGTCTTCAGTGTCACATGATCCTTCAGAAATCATTCTAATATGATGATTTATCATCAATGTTAGAAACAGTTGTGCTGCTTCATATTTTTTATAACCTATGATATTTTTTTTTCAAGAAAAAAAAAAAGTTAGAAAAGAACAGCATAAATTATAGGAATAAATTATATTTAAAAGTATATTAAAATAGAAAACCGTCATATTTCACTATATTGATGTTTTTGATCAAATAAATGCAGGATGAGTTTGAGACTTTTTTCATAATGCTGCATAATTATCAAAAATAGTAACAAAAGTCTTTTCTTTTCATGTCATCATTTCACCAGCCTACACTTCACATAATAGGCCTGTAGGTGGCACTTGGGCTTCATTAACTATGATAGTTTCATAAAAGAGTAAACAGTGTATCAATATACATAAATACACTAAATGAATTGAACACTATACTTCCATTATTGCGACTTCGTGCTGCATGGTGTGTTGTAGTCAGTTTACATCCATTTTGTCAACGATGCAATTTGATTTATAAAATGAACAAACCGCAGAAATAGCTTCACAAATGTAAGTTCGACTTTTTAAGTTCTTAAGTTCGTAAGTTCGACACTTTTCAAATATCTTCATCATTTTTTATTGAAGATAAATGAAGTAGAGCGCCTTCAACAAAAGGCGGTTTCGAACGTCTGTCAATTTGCGTCAAAACTATTTTTAACGCGCCTTACCTACACTTCGGCAAGCCGTTTTGACTTTTATTCATTCTCAGGATATAAATTGTTGATATCAATAATTTGATTTTCACTATAGTGACAATGTTAGTTTCTGATATCATGAATGTGATTGTCACTAGTAAGAAAGCCATTTTAGATATCTGAAATTATATTGATATCAACAATTGATTTGAATGGCAGCCTATGGTGACATTTCACTAGTGAAAATACAATTACAGATATCAAGAATTGGAATTGTTTATATCAAGAATTGAATTGTTGATATCAAGAATTAACATTGTTACTAGTGGAAATGTAATTCCTGATATCAAGATCTGAATTGTTGATATCAAGAATTCATATCCTGAGAATGAATAAAAGTCAAAATGGCTTTCCATAGTTACATCAATGAGATGATAGTAGGACCTATAGTCCGAGGCCACACGGACTATAGGTGACAACATGATTGTTTCTAAAGTCATAATTTAGCAAAAGTAAAATTGAAAAAAGGGGGAAATGGCAAATATCCACTGATGATATAGGCCTAACCAAAAAAACAAGAAAAATTAACGCCTGGTTTCAATTTTTTAGTTTTGCATTTGCATTGTATGGTCTGAAAACTGAACTGTGAAGCGTTAAATTTGCCTAAAAACCTTCTTTGCCATTGCCAGTTTGTCCACAGTTCATCGCAGTTCTGAGCACGTAAAAACATCACGCTCTTATTTGAATATTAACAAGCAGTTACTATGCACATATCCAAAACGGAATTCATGATATCTTCAATAACAATTTTTATTAGTGAAAATTAAATTTGAAGTTTGTTTTTAATAGTTGTGATTTCATTTTTGATATCATAAATGTATTTCTGCGAGTGATGACGTCTTTGTTGATATCATGAAATGTAATTCCTGATATCAACAATCAGCATTTCCACTAGTGGAAATTGCATTTCTGATATCAAGAAGTGAATTGTTGATATCAAGAATTCATATTCTGAGATGTGAATAAAAGTCAAAACGGCTTGCCATAGTGGATTGCAGTAACTTGATCCGTTGTGCAGTGAGGCGATGACATTTGACAGGTGCTTGTTGCACTGCATTGCATACAAGAACTAACATGTAAGTTATGTACTGTTGAATTGTATCAAAAAACTGACTTATTCATTATGCATTGAAATGATAATACATAACATATGTGGTGTTGCAATGAATGAACTAAATCTGTTATGCTTTGAGAGATAACACATATCACATATTGTGCAGTGCATAGAACACATGACAGCTACTTGCTGCACTGCATTGCATAAAAGAACAAACTCTTTATTCATTTGTGCTTTGAAGAGAAAACAAAGCTCATATGCTGTTTCATTGCATTGTGTACAATAGTTAACTTATTACGCTGTGCATAATATAATGTATGCTGTTGCATTGCAACATGTAAGTTATGCACTGTTTTCTTGCATTGTATACAAAAACTAACTTATTTCTTATGCATTGAAGAGAAAACATAATATATACGTGATGTTGCAAAGAATGAACTAACTCAGCTGTTGTGCATTGGAGAGATAACAGCCGTGGTTACATTGCCATGAATACAAGATCTTACAGTATATGCCCTATTTCCTTGCATTGTATACAAAAGTAACTTATTCCGTTGTGCATTGAACACATAACAAATATGATAACACATAACACGTGTGCTGTTGCACTTCATTGAAGAACTGAAACTAAATCATTTAGTTTGTGCATTTGAGAAATAACAGGTATGCGCTTTTTCATTGCATTGTAAACAAGAACTAACTTATACCGTTGTGCATTGAAGTGATAACTCATAAGGTTCTGTTGCATTGCAATGCATACAAGAAGTAACATATAAACCTTGCATTTTATACAAGGACTAACTTATTCCGTTATGCAATAAAAAGACAACACATATCATTGCCGCTGTTGTGCAGTGAAGAAATACCACACATATGTGCTGTTTTCATTGCATTGTATAATAGAACTAGCTTATTCCGTTATGCACGGAATACCATACATGCTGTTGCACTGCAATGACATTTTTTTTCAATTGCTAACATACTTTTGTCCAATCTGTAGTCACATTTTCAAAACTCTAAACACATTTAGCAGAACATCCCCATACCATTAACACAATTCATGTCGTTTTCACACAAAATACAGTCAATTAACATGTTTCTAAAATGCTTACATTTTCTTTTCATATAAGCTTACCCCATATCAGAATCATGGATTTTTCTCTTCTTATTTGCAAATGCTTAAATACAGCAAGTCAGAAATGAAGACCCAATCTTCCAATCTTTAAATATAAGATAAAACCTATACTTTTGCAACTTTCAGTACTGGAAAAGCATTATTCAGTAACATAAAAAATATAAAACAAATACTGAAACAATTGATAAGCATTTTTGATTAGCTGATCACTTAAATATTGAGAAATAGCAGATTCCAATCTCAGTTGGAGGCACAGTCAGGTGTTGAAGTTATTTTCATTACATGGACATACAGTAAAATAGGACTCTTTGAATCGGATTTGTTCAGTGCGAATGAAGAACAACACAGAGGAGCAGAGAGAAAATAATGTCTGGATAATGGAGAAGAATAGATGAAGGAGGAGAGGAGAAGTTGGATCAGGACAAGTGAGAAGAAGAGGTATGGGAGAGGAGTAAGAATGTGTGCTGGATTATGCATCTCTATGGTTTTCCTCCTTACACATGTGGAACCTATGAAAGCTTATTTCTGCCATGCATAGAAAATAAAAAAGTAAAATGTCTTTTTATCTCACTATTCTGACTTTTTTCTCTTACAGTTTTTTTCAATTGCTAACATACTTTTGTCTATTCTGTAGTCACATTTTCAAAACTCTAAACACATTTAGCAGAACATCCGTCTTTTTAACACAGGTCATTTTCACACAAAATGCAGTCAATTACAGTTTTTTTCAATTGCTAACATACTTTTGTCCAATCTGTAGTCACATTTTCAAAACTCTAAAGACATGTAGCAGAACATCCGTTTGTTGTGGCCATACTAATAACACAATTCATGTAGTTTTCATACAAAATGCAGACAATTAACATGTTTCTAAAATGCTTACATTTTCTTTTCATATAAGCTTACCTCATAGCAAAATCATGGATCTTTCTCATCTTATTTGCAAATGCTTAAACACAGCAAGTCAGAAATGAAGACCTAATGTTCCAATCATTAAATATAGGATAAAACCTATACTTCTGCAACAACAGAAGCTCAAAAGTATTGAAAATATACATATAACACATACTAAAACAATTGATAAGTTTTTTTTAATTAGCAGATCACTTAAATATTTGGCAGATTCCAGTCTCAGAACATATCCGATACTCTTTGTATCGGATATGTTCAGTGTGTATGAAGACCAACACAGAGGAGCAGAGAGAAAATAATATCTGGGTGAGGGAGAGGAATTGATGAAGGAGGAGAGTAGAAGTTGGATCAGGACAAGTGAGAAGAAGAGGTAGAGGAGAGGAGGAAGAATGTGTGCTGGATTGTGCATCTCTATGGTTTTCCCCCTTACACATGATGAACCTATGAAAGCTTATTTCTGCCATAAATAGAAAATAAAAAAAAGATAATTAACAAATAGTTAATTTTCTGCCCAAAACCATATTTTGTTATAACACAAACTCTACATTTCAAAATGCTAAAAACCTTTTTCAACACATAATAACTCTATCAAAACACAGCAAACCTGATTCAAAATCAAGTCGTTTTGTCAAAACATAGCATTAGTTCTCTATCCAACATGAACATATAGTCAATCATAGCGCAATGACTGTCAAAATACTAACAGTTGATGGCATTATGAAAACTGCATTACTTGACATGTTTCGGTTCTAACTGGAGAAAATATGAAATCCATTGTTTTTATAATTCAGTTTCCTTTTACTGCAGTAATAGTATAATGCATGCAAGCCCTTCTACATTTTTGGTTGAGTGTTGAATGTGGTCATTCTTGGCAACAAAAGTGAGTCATTATTTTATAATGTGCGGTAGAAAAAGAGAAGAAGAAAGTAACAGAATTGCTCAGTTACTTTAGTTACTGTTGAAGCTTTTTTCCCACCACAGAATAAAAAAAGTATAAAAGGTAATTGTGACTATTAATCTCACAATTCTATTTATTTATTTATTGATTATTTTGCAATTGTGAGTTTACATCTCACAATTCTGACTTTTTTTCCTCAGAATTGTGATATATAAACTATAGGAACCCAGTTTAAAAAGTCAGAATTGTGAGATAAAAAGGCATAATTACCTTTTTTATTTCTATTCATGGCAGAAATAAGCTTTCATAAGTTCTACATGTGTAAGTGAAAAAAAAACAGAGATGCACAATCCAGCACACATTCTTCCTCCTCTCCCATACCTCTTCTTCTCCCTTGTCCTGCAACTTCTCCTTTCCTCCTTCATCTATTCTTCTACCTTACCTAGATGCTATTTTTTCTCTGCTCCTCTGTGCTGTTCTTCATCCACACTGAACAAATCCAATTCAAAGAGTCCTATTTTACTGTGTATGTTCATGTAATGGAAAGAAATTCAACCCCTGACTATGCTTCCAACTGAGACTGGAATCTGCTATTTCTCAATATTTCAGTGATCTGCTAATTAAAAATGCTTATCAATTGTTTCAGTATTTGTTTTATATATTTTTTCAATACTTTTGAGCTGCTGTTGTAGCAAAAATATAGGTTTTATACTATATTTAATGATTGGAATATTGGGTCTTCATTTCTGACTTGCTGTATTTAAGCATTTGCAAATAAGATGAGAAAGATCCATGATTTTGGTATGGGGTAAGTTTATATGAAAAGAAAATTTAAGCATTTACAGTATTTCACAATTGCTAAAACACTAAACCCCATTCTCTGAACCCAATGCTCAGTGGCCTAAATCCATTTGTCGAATCAGTCACTTTGTAGGCAAAACCTTAAACAAGTTCAGTTAGTTAAGACACTGTTTGCAAATCTCATCCACTCTTTTTGCAAAACTCTAAACACATTCTTACTCACTAAAACACATTTTGCACTGTGTTGCAAAATGGTAAATACATGTGGCAAAAGTTAAATACAACTACTACACAGTTGTCATCCTTTAAACACAATGACTCAAAATTATTCACACTTATTTCTAATGATGTGATCAAATCAACTGTATAAAATATAGGTCAGTTCAGAGTACACAGGTGACACAGGTGCTGAATGATGATGATACCAACAATAGATGGAAACAATCTGAAAAGTAGAGGAGTAAGAGTATGTGTAAGAGGATGATGAGGAGAAAGAGCAAGGAGTGTGGAGACAAGGCTGTCAAGGCTGGATCCGGCACAGGTTTTTCCCTTTGCCTGGCAAGAGACAACATTGCCTGTGATGTGGAAAATGTCCTCAACAATATTCAACAATATTCAATAATATTCAACAATATTATTGATCTGACAGTACTGACATTATAGGATGAGAACTGAACTAAGCTAGCCTAGATGATGACATCACTGTTTTCTGCAGAACTGCTTTATAGAGGAAAATAATAACAGTAATTTACATAATAATTGATGGTCTTTACAATGTAAGTGAATCAACACTGAACTGACTTTAGCTGAACAATGACACTATTTTCTTTTAGAGCTGTACAGCCAAAATGAACCATCTTTGCATTACTGATCATCATGTACCTGTTATCACTGTAAAGCTGCTTTTACTATACTGTACTATACTATACTATACTATACTATACTATACTATACTATACTATACTATACTATACTATACTATACTATACTATACTATACTAGTATCTGTGTAGTATAAATTGCAATTGAAATAAAGGTGACTTGACTTGACAATCTCTCACTGACTCTGAACTTTTTTTTTGTGTACTGTATCATGCTTTTCATTTAGAGTTTTCTTTGACCTTTTAGTCATTTGCATTTAGACTGCTGTATGTTTGCAGTATGTAAGTACTGTATATACAGACATTCAATACTATATAATATTGAATATAATACTGTACTTGCAGTACATACAGTATACTTTAAATTCACATTACTTGTGATTTCTATACATTTTATGTAATGGCAAAATGTGTTTACTGTGTTACAATATACTTTTTTTCTGTAATCTCATGTTCTGGATGTAGTGTTTTCCATTTTTTAATGTAGTATCTAATTACAGTTTTTGCCCGTTGCTTGAACACATTTTGCAAAACTTCGCTCATTGTGCCAAAACTCTACACACAAGTAAACGTGACACAACACTGGGAAATATATCATTCACATCTCTGTCAAATTGAAACTCTGCTATCAAAACCTAACATTCCTTTGTCAAAATGTAACTCTGATGACAAAATGACACACACTTGCATCATATGCATACACTTTCAGATTAGGGGGAACACAAGAGTCTACTTTATATAAAACACTGCAGTCTTTAATTTTCACTGTTTTTATTCAGTTCATCAATTAGCATTCTGTAAAGCTAAATGCAACACTTACAGTTTTGTTCTGTTTTTTTTTTCCAACAAAGGTTTTCACAACAATCAAAAATTAAAGTACTGAAAGGTTACAAATGACATCAACTCAATACTGCACATCACAGTACTATACAGTACAGTAAAGTAAATGCAGTAACGCAAAAATAATACAAAAATAAAACAAAATACACTACTGTAAATACAGAAAAACAGGCCAATTGTGCGTGGGTGGGATTATAGATCCTGCCATCTGTTTGGGTCTGGCCACATGATGCACCACCATTGCTCTAATATCATCTGAAATATTGTTCTGTGCATACCTTCTTTGACCATGTCCTACTCCTCTCTCTCTTTGTCTTCCTCTGCCTCCACCTCTTGCTCTCCATGCTTGCAAAATTCTGAAAATGGCTTACAGTTTTTGCCCGTGGCTTGAACACTATAGACCCATGCTTTGACTAAAGTAACACAACTTGAAGCTTTTGTTACCATACCTCAAACACATGTACCCATACCTTAAACAAAAGCGCTGCTTTGCACTCTAGTTGCAATTCTGCAACACACTTACTCCTTTATGCAACACACTTGGTCCTGCATACTATACTCTATTTCATACATAAGACACTTCGTTCAAAAATGAAATCTCAGGGTGCCATTTGGAAAACACATGTATCCAAAATACAAAACACATCGGGTAATTGCAACAACTCAAATACACAGCTCAAAACATTTACTTACAAAACTGAACACCAATCAGCCAGCTACAAAAAGGCCTCAGTTACAGTTTTTTCTGAATGCTTAAGCGCTAATCGTGATTCTTGTAGCACAATTTCTAAAACTATTACAGTTTTTTCCAATTGCTAACACACTAAAATGACATGCACAGCACAATTATTTAAACTGACACACAGAGAGCAAAACTTCTTCTCAAGTCTCCAAAAGTCTAAACACCTTTTCTGTTTTACACACATTTTGCATTTCCAAATAGCACTTTTTAAATTCACTAAATACAGTTCTCTGCATAAGACACAACAATCTGACATAAAGTCACATGTTTGCCATTTCAAAACACTGCCATTCAAAATGACACTACATGAGCTAATTGGCCAATTACATGTGCCACCTGGCCAAACACCTCAGTGGTTAATTGTTAACACTTCAATCAGGATGTAAGCACTATGAAAAGACCACAGGTGAGAACCTTTTTTTTTTACAACAACAATGGAAGACATTACAGAGAGAGGAAGAGGAAGAGGAAGAGGGAGGTTGAGAATAAGAGGGGGAGGAAGAGTGAGAGGTAGGGGTAGAGCAGGTAGAGGAGTTCATGGCCAAAGAAGACAAACACTTTCAAATGAAATCAGAGCAACCTTAGTAGATCATGTCATCAACCATGGGTTGACAATGCGTGAGGCTGGACAGAGAGTGCAGCCAAACTTGAGCCGTTTTACTGTAGCCTCTGTCATCCGGACCTTTAGACTGGAGAACAGGTATGTAACCAAAATTTCATGTAGTACACATGTAGTATACCCCATGTCATAGTGTATCAGTTGGGTGACACCTGTTTACTTAGTGTATGACATCAGCCATTCATGAACTGTACAAGTTTCCTGTACAATGTACTCTACTGTGGGGGAAAATATTTAGGCTGCATTGTCCAAGCCCTATATATATTTTTATTTTATTTTTTCTAAAGGACTGAGAGACGACACCATGGTGGAGGAAGGGGCCAAATGTTCACCGGGGTACAGGAAGCTGCCATTGTAAACTTGGTTTTGGAAAATAATGAAATCAGATTACGAGAAATTCAAAGCCACATCATCCAAGACAACACCTTATTCAACAACATTCAACGAGTTAGTCTGTCCACATTGGCTCGCATTCTCAAGCGAAAGCAAATCAGAATGAAACAACTTTATAAGGTGCCGTTTGAGAGAAACTCTCAAAGAAACAAAGAGTTCAGACGAGCATATGTGGATGTAAGTACTATATTGACTGCAGTACACTACACACAACATTGTTTCCCAGTGTACTGGATAACACCATATTGAGTGATTTTTGTTCTTTGTTTTCAGGGAGTACTGGAAATGGATGCTCATGCAATCCCACATGAGTTCATCTTTATAGATGAGGCTGGGTTCAACCTAGCAAAGACCAGAAGAAGAGGGAGAAACCTCATTGGCCACAGAGCCATTATAGATGTTCCTGGCCAACGTGGTGGGAACATCACAATGTGCGCTGCCATCTCCAATATGCATGGTGTCCTCCACCGTCATGCCAAACTTTGTCCAGAAATGTGAGAATATGGGCTGTGTTGTATGGTCCGACTTCACAACATTCTCATACCACCAGAGCGTATGAATGATGCAGACCATCAAAGAAACCGGTACGTTGTAGTATGGGACAACGTGAGCTTTCATCGTGCAGCCCCAGTCCAAAACTGGTTTGCTGACCAACCAACATTTCTCGTGCAATACCTCCCACCATACTCACCATTTCTGAAGCCCAAAGAAGAATTCTTTTCGGCATGGCGGTGGAAGGTATACGACCGGCAGCCCTTTGTGCGCATGCCTCTTGTGCAGGCCATGGAAGAGGCATGTGATGAGATTGATGTGGGTGCAATTCAGTGATGGATAAGGCACTCAAGGCGGTTCTTCCCTCGATGTCTGGCAAGGGAAGATATTGCCTGTGATGTTGACGAGGCGTTGTGGCCAGACCCAGCTGTGCGGCAAGATGCTGCCTAATTATTTTTCTTGCCTCTTTTTTTTACTGTAATATATTTTTTTTTCAGAAATTTTCTTTTTCAGTTTACTGTTTTTTGTAAGAATATTTTTGTTCAGTCCCATGTAAATATATCTGCTGTGCTTATGTTGTACTGACTTGTTTACTGTAGTGAAGGAAAAAAAATAAAAATGTTGCAACAGCATGTGTGTGTGTATCTGCAAATATTTCTGTGCATGTGAACAATCTGATACATATTTTAGTATTATGGCAAAGCATACTAAAGATGGGGGTGCTTTTCATTATGCCCAACAGTGTGTAGGTGGTTAGGCAAAAATCTGGTAATATGAATGAAGTGTGTGCCATTTCATGCAAAAGTTTGATTTTGATAATGTTATGTGTAGTTTCGGTTGCAGTGCTTCATTTTGCAGGATATATGAGGTATTTTGCAGTTTGGGTGTGTGGTTTTGTGAATTGTGTTAAGTGTTTTGATAAAACCAGACTAGTTTGAAAAATTGTGTGTTAGCAATTGGAAAAAACTGTAATACGTATAGCAAAACCACTCACTGAGTTTGCAAAACTAAAAGCACAAAACACTGCTTTGCACTCAGTTTGCAATTTTGTAACACACACTTTGCAACTTTGCAAATTTCCAACACACTCCTAGCAAAATTATACACATGTATGGCTATCATTACAGTTTTTTACAGACGCTAGGACACATTTTTCAATACTTAGGTCACTTTTGCAAAACTCTTCACACAGTGAGCACAACAGAAGTCTATGTGGGCTAAACTGAGGATCAATTATCATTGCTTTGGCACAAAATGCATTCATTGACTACATCTCTCAAATTTTATGAATTCTTTTCTCACTCAGACACAACAACTGCCAAAACTCTTTGTACTTACAGGCCAATTTGCATATGCTTACATACCGTTTTCAAAACTGTTAAACCTATGTTCAAAACAAAAATCCAAAACTGAATAAGACAGAAATGTACTACATTCCTACAGTAATATTTTAATAAAATATATTTTAAATCTTAAAATTAAATGCTATAAAAACAATTGAATTGTATCTGTATCAGTGGATGGTGTGTATACAAATTCTTGTATTTTGGAATTATAAAAAATTATAAAAATAAATAAACGACATAAAATATTGACAAATTCTGCATCATGTCTGATTCATTCCAGTAACATATATTGCAGTGAAATGATAAACAGAGATGTGTCCTTGTTTTACACAAGAAAACATTGTATAATGCTACATGTTGTTAGTGTTTTTCAGGTCATTGTTTTGTGGGTGACAAAGTGTGTTTGTCGGCTGTCAACCTTTGGTAGTGTTCTGGAAGAATAAGTTGATTTGAGACCTGAATAAAGTGTTTTGGTAGTTGTAGTGCATTTTGAATGTGAAATGAACTGCTTTGCCAAGATGAAAGTTGGTTAGGAGAACTGTGTGAAGAGTTTTGCAAAAGTGACCTAAGTATTGAGAAATGTGTCCTAGCGTCTGTAAAAAACTGTAACACTATTTTGCCAACTGTCTGGCACACTTTCACATGTGAAAACTGTTTTAGATAATTAGTTCACTTTGCAATCAGCCTAAGCACTATAAATAAGCCATAGGTAAGCTGTCTGTGTGGAGTACAATGGAAGGAGCAGTAAGAGTGAGAAGAGTGAGAATCAGAGGAGGCCGAGGGAGAGGACATGGAGGTGAAGAAGTTGGAGGAAGAGGACGTGGAGGTGAAGAAGCGAGAGGGTTAGAGGAAGTTAGAGGAAGAGGACAAGGAGGAGCAAGAGGAGGATGAGGAGGGGAAAGAGGAAGGGTAAGAAGAGTAAGAAATAGAATAAATGATGACATCAGAGCTACAATAGTGGACCATCTTATCAACCATGGGATGACCCTGAGGGAAGCTGGCCAACGGGTTCAGCCTAATTTGAGCCGCTACACTGTGGCAAGCATCATTAGGACATTTCGAAATGAGAATCGGTAAGTACTTTGTAGCACTGCCATACTCTAATGAGAAACACAACAGTACCATACATGCAAAAATACTGAAATTGTTACTTTACAGAATTGCTAGACGTCCAGATGTTGGGGGCAGAGGAAGAATGTTCACTCCAGAGCAAGAGACCCATATAGTGAACATGGTGATTGCCAATAATGCAACAAGACTGCGCGAAATACAGCAGCGCATAATTGATAATGACACCATCTTTCAAAATATACACAGTGTAAGCATTTCTGCACTAAGTCGTGTACTTGCGCGCCACAGAATAAGAATGAAGCAAATTTACAGAGTTCCTTTTGAGAGAAACACAGAACGTGTAAAGCAACTGCGATATGACTATGTGCAGGTAAGCTATAGTGTCATTGGTTCTGAATTTGGAAGTGCATACTGTAGTGCTGTGCATGGGCCTGATGTGTTGCATTTGTTTTGTCTTGTCCAGAGAGTGATGGAACTAGAAGTAGATGCCATGGGACATGAGCTACTTTTTGTAGATGAGGCTGGTTTTAACCTCAGTAAAACCAGGAGACGTGGCAGGAACATTATTGGACATCATCAATGTCCCAGGACAACGTGGTGGTAACATAACCATGTGTGCAGCTATAAGCCAAAATGGTGTTGTTCACCATCATGCAACCATAGGCCCATGCAACACTGCACACATTATTGCATTCCTGGACACCTTACATGACATGCTCACTGTTCAGAGACCAGAGCATACCCGATATGTCATCATATGGGACAATGTTAGTTTCCATAGGGCTGCTTTGGTCCGCAACTGGTTTACAGACCACCCATCCTTCATGGCACTCAACCTCCCTCCATACTCTCCATTCTTAAATCCTATCGAGGAGTTCTTCTCTGCCTGGCGCTGGAAAGTGTATGACCGTCATCCTTATCAACAGGTAGCCCTTTTACAGGCAATGGAGGAGGCATGTGGAGATATTGACCAGGCATCATGTCAGGCCTGGATATGGCATTCAAGGAGATATTTTCCCCGGTGCCTTGGACTGGAGGATATCGCATGCGATGTGGACGAAATTTTGTGGCCGGACCCAGAAAGACGACATGATGTAGGCTGATTGTCTTTTTTTTCTTTCTTTTTTTTTGTGAAATTACTATTTTGTGTTCTGACTTTGTCTTTGTTTTGATGAGTGTGAATAAACACCAATACTTGAAGTTTGGATCCTTGTATGTTTACATGACACTATGACAAAAGTATGACCTCAAATTGACATCTGTACACAAAGAAAGCAAAAGCCAGATGTGTTTTGTATTCATACCATCAGTGTGTAGTTGGCACATTGTGTGCTTAGTAGATGATGGCTTGTGTTTACTGTTTGATACGAAAACACCATTTTTACGAAGGTGTGAAGAGTTAATCTAGCTGTGTTCGCTTCTGCAAGAGAACTACAATGTTTTGATAATTGGGTGAAAGGTTTTCTTATTTGTGTGTAGAGTTTTGCAAAAATAGCCAATAGTTACAAAACATGTGCTTAAGCAATCAGAAAAAAACGTAAGCCATTTTGAGAACTTTGCAAGCATGGAGAGCAAGAGGTGGAGGCAGAGGAAGAGGAAGACAAAGAGAGAGAGAGGAGTTGGTCAAAGAGGCTATGCACTGAACAATATTTCATATGACATTAGAGCAATGGTGGTGGATCATGTGGCCAGACCCAAACAGACGGCAGGATCTATAATCCCACCCACGCACAATTTGCCTGTTTTTCTGTATTTACAGTAGTGTATTTTGTTTTATTTTTGTATTATTTTTGCGTTACTGCATTTACTATACTGTACTGTAAAGTATAGTACTGTGATGTGCAGTATTGAGTTGATGTCATTTGTAACCTTTCAGTACTTTCATTTTTGGTTGTTGTGAAAAACTTTGTTGGAAAAAAAAAACAGAACAAAAACTGTAAGTGTTGCATTGATCCTCACAGAATGCTAACTGATGAACTGAATAAAAACAGAGAAAATTAAAGACTGCAGGGTTTTATATAAAGTAGATTAGTGTGTTGCTGCTGATCTGAAAGTGTATTCATATGATGCAAGTGTGTGTCACGCTGGTGACATCTGCTGGTCAAAACACTAAAACAGTGTAAATGCAACGAAAATTCAGTCAAAACATATAGCCAAAACAAATCAATTGAAAAAATATTATTGAAAGTGTAATCTATCAAATGCAATTAACAAATCATCTATTACATATGGAGAGTCTGTATAATATTCTTTGCTTTATTAAATTGTAAGGCTTGTGTTATGGAGAGCTTGGTTAATCAGCCCAGTAAGACACTTATAAAACTCTTCCTCTGTATTACAGTTTTTTTTCAATTGCTAACATACTTTTGTCCAATCTGTAGTCACATTTTCAAAACTCTAAACACATTTAGCAGAATATCCGTATGTTGTGGCCATACCATTACAATTTTTTTCGATTGCTAAACGACAGTGAGCACAACTGGAGCTACATGTGCAAAACTCTAACTACAGTCTGCACTACCAACAGTCACCTGAGCTAAACAGTTAACACATGGCTCAAAACAGGCTCAGTGCAGCCAAACACTATGCACAACCCTCACTGAGATAACACACACTGTCACTCAGAACACACTGAGAGTAAAAACACTAGCATCAAACACCAACACAGAAAATACAAACTTTTTATCTTTACAGTTTGAACAATTTCAGTGACTTCATACAAAGTAATATTGAGAGTGACATTGTTTCACATGATTTATTTAAATTTTTAGAACATAACAATTCTTTACAGTTTTTTTCGATTGCTAAACGACAGTGGGCACAACTGGAGTCACATGTGCAAAACTCTAACTACTGTCTGCACAGCAGCAGTTCATGTGGACCAAACTCTAGTTCGTTTTTCATTGCTTGAACACAGTTTTCAAAACTCTACACACTTATCCCATGAATTTAACCACAACCTGCACAACACTGAGGATTTACAGCACTTTGTTCAAATGCTAAAACTGCTGTCAAAACTGTGAACCTCACATTCAAAACAGAATAGATTTCAGCCTTGTGCCTTTCAAACACTGCTGATTGCAATTTTGCAGGATTAGCCCCTCAATTATTTGTTCGAATTACAGTATGTACTTTTAGTTTTTCTCATTACTGTAATTCCGTAAATTACTACAGACTATTGAAGCAAACTGCTCATTTTCATTTACCTTAAAGAACTGTTGTGTTCTAAAAATTTTAATAAATCATGTGAAAGAATGTCACTCTTTTCTTTGAAGAAAATATTACTTTGTATGAAGTCACTGAAATTGTTCAAACTGTAAAGATGAAAAGTTTGTATTTTCTGTGTTGGAGTTTGATGCTAGTGTTTTTACTCTCAGTGTGTTCTGAGTGACAGTGTGTGTTATCTCAGTGAAGGTTGTGCATAGTGTTTGGCTGCACTGAGCCTGTTTTGAGTCATGTGTTAACTGTTTAGCTCAGGTGACTGTTGGTAGTGCAGACTGTAGTTAGAATTTTGCACATGTAGCTCCAGTTGTGCTCAGTGTCGTTTAGCAATCGAAAAAAACTGTAAGGTAAATGAAAATGAGCAGTTTGCTTCAATAGTCTGTAGTAATTTACGGAATTACAGTAATGAGAAAAAAAGGTAGAAACTAAAAGTACATACTGTAATTTGAACAAATAATTGAGGGGCTAACCCTGCAAAATTGCAATCAGCAGTCTTTGAAAGGCACAAGGCTGAAATCTATTCTGTTTTGAATGTGTGGTTCACAGTTTTGACAGCAGTTTTAGCATTTGAACAAAGTGCTGTAAATCCACAGTGTTGTGCAGGTTGTGGTTAAAGTCATGGGATAAGTGTGTAGAGTTTTGAAAACTGTGTTCAAGCAATGAAAAACGAACTAGAGTTTGGTCCACATGAACTGCTGCTGTGCAGACTGTAGTTAGAGTTTTGCACATGTGACTCCAGTTGTGCTCACTGTCGTTTAGCAATCGAAAAAAACTGTAACATATCCTGTGACATGGCATTCAACATATGAATTATTCCGTTGTGCAGTGAAAAAACACAATTGTAAAACACAATTTCTGAAACCTTGCTCCATTTTCTGAAACCATTAAACACAAAACATATAGTTCTCAGGGAGAAGTACATTTTTAATCTCAAAACAAATGTAATACTTCTCCGTCATTGTCTTTTGATGAACAAAAACGTTCATAGTAGCTCAAAATTGATCAGAAATTACTACTCTGCTTTGCTCTTTGCAATTTCCCTCCTCTTCCTCTTTCTTGCGCTCCTCCTCCTTTTTTCTTTCCCTCCTCCTCTTTCTTGCCCTCCTCCTCATCCTCTTCCTCCTCCTTTCTTTCCCTCCTCCTCCTCCTCTTTCTTTCCCTCCTCCTCTTCTTCCTCTTTCTTGCCCTCCTACTCTTCCTCATCGCCCACCTCACATACGCACTTTTCCTCGTCCTCTCACATTGTTTCCTTCAACAACCTATATTGGTTGTGTCACATCATTTGAAAAAGGTAGCATCAATTTTGAGTGGTTGTGTTTACCATGGATGATGTGCATTAGAGTGCAGAATGTGTTTTGAGAATGAGAATGTGTTTAGAGTTTTGCTGAAAAGTCTAAGTGAGATCTGCAAATTGTGTTTTACCATGTGAAATGGTTTAAGGTATTGACAACAGACTGCACAATTAGCTAAATGAGGTCAGGCAACTGAGAACTTTGTTCAGCCAATGGATTTTAGTATTTTAGCAATTGAGAAAAACTAAAGGCATGCGCTGTTTAATGGCAATGTACACAACAACTTATTCCGTGGGGTAATGAAGCACAGTAATCCATTTATAAACTGAACATATTTCTGGCCAAAAGGTTCTTGAACTTTCTATATAGAGTCCTATTGATGTTACATCAGCCAGACAATTCTCCACATTTGACTTACTGAACATATTTCTGGCCAAAGAGTATTCGATATTGAACTTTTTAAATAGCCCCTCAATTATTTGTTCGAATTACAGTATGTACTTTTAGTAGTTTTTCTCATTACTGTAATTCCGTAAATTACTACAGACTATTGAAGCAAACTGCTCATTTTCATTTACCTTAAAGAACTGTTGTGTTCTAAAAATTTAAATAAATCATGTGAAAGAATGTCACTCTTTTCTTTGAAGAAAATATTACTTTGTATGAAGTCAATGAAATTGTTCAAACTGTAAAGATAAAAAGTTTGTATTTTCTGTGTCGGAGTTTGATGCTAGTGTTTTTACTCTCAGTGTGTTCTGAGTGACAGTGTGTGTTATCACAGTGAGGGTTGTGCATAGTGTTTTGAGCCATGTGTTAACTGTTTAGCTCAGGTGACTGTTGGTAGTGCAGACTGTAGTTAGAGTTTTGCACATGTAGCTCCAGTTGTGCTCACTGTCGTTTAGCAATCGAAAAAAATTGTAATGGTATGGCCACAACATACGGATATTCTGCTAAATGTGTTTAGAGTTTTGAAAATGTGACTACAGATTGGACAAAAGTATGTTAGCAATTGAAAAAAAACTGTAATACAGAGGAAGAGTTTTATAAGTGTCTTACTGGGCTGATTAACCAAGCTCTCCATAACACAAGCCTTACAATTTAATAAAGCAAAGAATATTATACAGACTCTCCATATGTAATAGATGATTTGTTAATTGCATTTGATAGATTACACTTTCAATAATATTTTTTTAATTGATTTGTTTTGGCTATATGTTTTGACTGAATTTTCGTTGCATTTACACTGTTTTAGTGTTTTGACCAGCAGATGTCACCAGCGTGTGGCGTTTCGAGAGCTTCGAAACCAGTGAATCAATTGATTCAAAGGGTGCTTCTCAATATCCCTCCTCGTCTCCTCGCTCCTCCGTCCTCCATCCTATGACCCGGAAAACAATCGAGCTCAGCCATCTTGAAGGACATCTCAATTCTCTAATTGCACCGCGAGGAGGCGAGGAACGAGGAGTGAGGAGGCTTTCTGAGGAGTCATGAGCGAGGATACACAGGTCAGGTGCATCCTTTGCGGAAGTCTTTCTCCTCGAGTAACCTGACGCACGCATAAATTCTCCTCCCCCTTCTTATCTGTCACAATAATTTAAATGTATGTTTTACTTTTACAGATTAAATAAACTTTATATCTCATATAATTCAAGTAGGCATCTTGCTTTATTAATATTTATTATATATTTTTTTAAATAACCAATTTAACAACATGTGGGTAGATCCCTGATGCGCAGCTGATGACGCTTTGAAGTGACGCTAAAGGGAGCGAAGATTTATCATTTCACTTGATTGAATTCCTCCGTCCTCTCGTCTTTTCCTTGCGTCCTCCCCTGGCATCCTGGAGGGGTGGAGCTAAGACGCGAGGAAAGGAAGCAAAGAAAGGAAACGAGGATGCACAAATAAGAATTGAGAAGCACACTAATGCTGCGTTCCAATTCGCCTACTTATACTACGCCCTAAAAGTATGTACTCTTTCTGTGAACAAAAAGTACTTACTTTTGAGTGTGTAGTAAAAGAGTAGACAAGCTTTGGGACATACTAACACGTCATACAATCGCGTCTTTTCTCTCTGTCGCATCCTGTCACCGTAAACTGGCCTGTCAATCATCTTACTTCCTCCACATTTCATTTAGCTAATTTCCTACCGTATCGGAGTGAAATGCAGCACGTTGATCTGCAGTCGCGGGTCTTTCATGTGGAGAACTCTCCTCATATTAATGCATAATGATGCATTTAAAAGTTAATGGCCATTATCGGATCTTCATAAAAGTCCACATTGGTATTTGCAGATGAAAAATAACACGGGTAACATTACATATATATTTTCTATCAGGTTAAACTGATTATTAGTCACTCAAATCCCTCAGCGTCGATTGCATATATCCGCCATGTTTTGTATTTTTTTAACACTTTTTACTCGTGTTTGTAGTTCTGAACTGAATCCTCGTCCAATGCGCAATGGGTTGTGGGCAATATTAGCCTCTATAGTGTGCACGGATCCACACTTCGAAAATCTACCGGAAATAGTAGACCATCCGGGGACTTTTGCCATACTCTTTTCAACATACTATGCTTTGGGACACACTTATTTTAATCTCACATACTATTTAGGGTGGATAGTATGGACATTGGAACGCAGGGAAAGTTTCGAAAAGCTTCCTTTCTCCCATCGATTCGTTTTTGAGCTTTGGTGACGCAGAGCATGATGCGCAGAGGATCTGGCTTTCTATTCGACAATGCCGCTGACCGTCTCTGCGTAACCATGGTCCGATCCCAATCATTGGTTCACTTTATATGGGGTTGTACTGTGATCTCTCCAATTGGTCAAATACGGACCCTCGTGTTTAGCGTAAACCAATCCAAATTCACAGTTGTGTTTCATTTGCTTTGAGTTTTTTTTAGACTGTCGAGCAGTAGCTGGTATCCATTGCATGTTGTATGTGTAAATAATTCACATTTGTTAAATCATCTGTTTGTTAATTTTTATAATCTTAGGAATATGCCGGAAAACGGTCACCAAAATCTTGCTATGGTCACCTGCACTGCACCAGTGAACATTGCGGTCATTAAATACTGTAAGTGTGCATGTCTTTCAAACGTAATTGTAAATATTCAATTGTGATTATTATAAGATGTTGTAAAGTTTTTTTAATCTTTACAGTGTTCATTTTATTTTCAAGACAACTAGGAATGAATATAGTGGTGTGTCTAAAATAAACGATAATTTGCAAGAAGAGCAGATTTCGCTTCTGAGTTTCTCAGTGAGTCCACTGTCTTTTTGTACTTTGTATTAGGATGTCTGTCAAAGTCACATGTACATAGACCAACAATTTAAACATTGCTGAGAGGGCTGCTTGATTATGACAAAAATCATAATCAAGATTATTTTTGGTTTATATTGAAATCACGATTTTTTTATCACTATTATTGGTGGGCAATATGACCAAGTCTTATTTCACGATATGAGTAATTTTACATATTTTCATATTTGTGAACGGGTATATACACAGTGGCAGCAAAGAGCTCACGAAAATAAACAGGAAAATAACAGAATAAATAATGCAAACATCTAAATATAAGACAAGTTCCAGTTTTTGCTGTAAAGAAGCTGTAGCAAGATCATAGTGTCCTTATTCAGCTCAATTCAGTTCAGTGATTGTTCAGTGGTAATTCAGTTCAGTTCAATAACTGTGAAGATCATTTATTATGAACCAAGTCCAATTTAGCTATAAGCAGCTCAACTGAAAACAATAGTGTCAGTGCAGTTTATTAAGTAACATTGCTGGATATTAAGTATCCCGAACTAAGCAAACCAAAGGGGACAGTGGCGAGGAACCCAAAAATCTTCAAAGCTCCAGCTGATTAGAGGGCATTGAGCAAAAATTAAGAAAAATAAATTTTAGTGAAGAGAAAAATTTATACCTAATATAATACAGTGACAGTTGCACATTTGTAAATGTGAATTAAGTGACCAAATACTTCTTGGGGAAATGGTATCTTCTGTAAATATTTATAATATTGAATATGTTCTACTCAGAGTTTTGTTGAGTCATTATTTATTGCCATTGAATCAGGGGGGAAACGCGATGAAGATCTCATTCTGCCAATCAATTCATCCCTCAGTGTGACATTGCATCAGGAGCAGGTGACTGATAGTCCTCATGTTATTAGTCCTGTCAACATCTGTTGCTGTACCACAGTGCATTTTTAGAGCTCCAGATTATTAGCTGAAACAGCGATGTTGCCATTATATACTATAATTCTTTCTCAGCTCAAAACAATGACAACAATTGCATGCAGCAGAAGTTTCCAGCAAGACCGCATCTGGTTGAATGGCAAGGAGGAGGATATCAGCTGCCCCAGGTTGCAGTCATGTCTGCAGGAAAGTATGTCCCCAACTTTCAGAACATTAACATTATTAAGCACTGATTGACAGAAGCTGTCATTGTGACATTAAACTAATTTTAATTCACTAGTTCGAAGGTTAGCTCGCAAGAGACGGAATACTGGCGATCCAACTTCTGATGTCAGCATAGTGTCCAACAAGGTCCATATCTGCTCTGTGAATAATTTCCCCACTGCTGCAGGACTGGCATCCTCTGCAGCAGGCTATGCCTGTCTAGGTAAGTAAAAAAGAAATTACATAAAATGTATGATATTCTGTGCTCCTGATGTAAAAACTTATTTGTTTTAGTGTACACACTGTCACAGTTGTTCGGTGTGGAGGGTGAGCTGTCTGCAGTGGCACGACATGGCTCTGGCAGTGCATGCAGGAGTTTGTATGGTGGCTTTGTCCAGTGGAAGATGGGGGAATCGTCAGATGGGAAAGACAGTATCGCTGAACAAGTGGAATCTGAGTCGTACTGGCCAGAGCTCAGAGTATTGATCCTAGTGGTGAGTGTGTGGATTTAACCGTTAGAATGGCAGCAGCATACATATAATGTGGATAAAAGGTTATTTCTTTAATTAGTTGTATTCTGATACACATGGTCAATTGAATCTGGCACTTAAAACACAGGATTCCTTTCAAATAGTTAGACAGCGCACAACCGAATGGAACATGGTTTTGAGAGAGGTTCTTTATATTATATTAAAAAACCCACTATCCACAGTAAATACACAATCAAAACAACTGGGATGAATATAGTGGTGTGCCTAAGACAATTATGAGAATTTGCAGGAAGAACTGAAATTTCGCTTCTGAGGTGGTCAGTGAGTCCACTGTCTTTTTGTACTTTTTTTGTAATAGGATATGTCAAAGTCACATGACCATACTATAGACCAACAATTTAAACATTGCTGATAGGGCTGCTTGATTATGACAAATCATAATCAAGATTATTTTTGGTCAATATTGAAATCACATTATTATTGCTGGGCATTGTGATCAAAGTCTTATTTCACAATATGAGTAATTTTTAAATATCAGTGAAATTTCAAAATTATCGATACTTCATTAATAATAATAATAATAATAATAATAATGCATTTTATTTCTAATGCGCTTTTCTTAGACTCAAAGCGCTACATTCACAGATTAAAAATAACAACATTGACAATACAGTAAAACAAGACATAATCAATTACAATAAGCAGCTCTAAAAAGGTGAGTCTTTAAAGGAACACTCCACTTTTTTTGAAAATAGGCTAATTTTCCAACTCCCCTAGAGTTAAACAGTTGAGTTTTACCGTTTTCGAATCCATTCAGCCGATCTCCGGTTCTGGCGGTACCACTTTTAGCATAGCTTAGCATAGTTCATTGAATCTGATTAGACCATTAGCATTGCGCTTAAAAATGACCAAAGAGTTTTGATATTTTTCCTATTTAAAACTTGACTCTTCTGTAGTTACATCGTGTACTAAGACCAGCGGAAAATGAAAAGTTGTGATTTTCTAGGCTGATATGGCTAGGAACTATACTCTCATTCAGGCGTAATAATCAAGGAACTTTGCTGCCGTTCCATGGCTGCAGCAGTGCAATGATATTACGCAGCGCCCGTGAGCCCCTGCTTGCACAGGGAACGTGCCTTGCAACCATGGAGACGTTTGTGAGAGACGCTGCGTAATATCATTGCGCCTGCTGCAGCCATGATACGGCAGCAAAGTTCCTTGATTATTACGCCTGAATGAGAGTATAGTTCCTCTTAAAACAGTCTAGTGTTGGAGAGTCTCTAATCACAGGTGGTAATGCGTTCCACAAACATGGAGCTGAAACAGAGAAAGCTCGACCACCCATAGACTTTAAATTATATACTGGCTGCTGAAGAATGCATGACCCAGAGGAGCGGAGAGAACGGCCTGGAGTGTAGGAGGCAACTAAACTGCAGAGATAATCAGGGGCAGTCCCATGAATCGCTTTATACGTTAAAATAAGTATTTTAAAATCAACTTGTGCTTGTATGGGAAGCCAATGCAAGTTATAAAGTAACAGGGAGATATGTTAACGAGCAGTTGTATAAGTCAATAGCCAGGTGGCTGAGTTCTGAATGTATTGTAATTTCTTGATGGACTTGTTCGGGAGACCGACATAAAGTGCATTGCAATAATCAAGCCGCGATGTAATAAAAGCATGAATAAGTCTTTCTGCATCTGGCAGCGATAAAGAATGTCAAAGTCTGGCGATATTTCTTAGATGGAAGAATGCAGTTTTTGATACCATTTTGATATGGGCATCAAACAATAGTTGTGGGTCAAAAATAACGCCAAGATTACGTACCTGAGCAGATGAGGTAGCAAAGTCATTGCCAATAATTAAATTGGAACAGTTAAATTTGCGCAAGGCCGTTGGAGTTCCGACGACCAGGACTTCTGTTTTTGTCTCATTGAGCTTAAGAAAATGATCATGCATCCAAGCTTTTATCTCGTCCAAGCAGGCCTTAAGAGTTGACTGCAAGGTTTGGATTAGGGTGCATGCTAACATAGATCTGTGTATCGTCAGCATAACAGTGAAACACTAACCCAAACTTGCGAATCATCAAACCCAGAGGCAGCATATAAATGCTAAACAGGATGGGGCCAAGTACAGACCCCTGTGGGACACCCTGCTGAACTAATGTTGGTTCGGATTGATTTTTCCCCAGATTCACAAACTGAAATCGATTACTAAGATAAAGATGTAAACCATTCCAGTGCAGTACCTGATATTCTGACCCATACACGCAACATTTCAAGAAGAACATCATGAGATACTGTGTCAAAAGCAGCAGAAATGTCCAATAAAAGTAAAATACTACAAACCCCCATATCAGCAGCAATGAGAAGATCATTTGTGACCCGGACAAGAGCAGTCTCAGTGCTATGACCTGATCTAAATCCAGACTGAAACGGTTCAAGGAGATTGTTAATAGACAGGTGTTGCTGCAACTGGCTAACAACAACTCGCTCAAGAACCTTAGCCAAAAAAGGTAGATGTGCAATAGGCCTGTAGTTAGACAGGTCCTCAACATCACAACCAGATTTTTTAGGAACTGGTGTGATGGCAGCCACTTTAAAGGCTGAAGGAACCTGACCGGTAGATAAAGAGTTATTAATGATTGCAGTAATGGAGGGACACAAGAATGTTACGCACTTTTTAAATAACTCAGTAGGGATAGGGTAAAGGGAGCATGTAGATGAATTCATAGACATGATTAATTTTAAAATATCATCAGTGCTGACAGTAACAAAATTATAAAAAATAGAAAATGAATTTGCAGGATGGGGCTCATTAGACAGCAGAGTGGAACCAATTTCCATGGAGCTATAAATATTTGGGACTTTCTCTGTAAAATATTTATGGAATTTGTTACACATCTCAACAGAAAAGCAAATATCTTGATTATGGGGTTTAAGAAGTTTGTTAATTGATTTAAACATCAATCTTGGATTTTCTGCACCATCATTAATCAAATGTGAATAATGAGCCTCTCTGGTGGATTTAAGAGCAAGATGATACTTAATTTGCTGCTCTTCGAACATCTATTTATGGACAGTAAGACCAGATTTTTTGTACAAGCGTTCAATTCAACTTCCCTCGGCTTTGAGAGCCCGCAATTCCTAATTCGCAATTAAAAACTAATACTAGGTTAACTAATGTAAGGAAAAGTCCTCAAAATAATTACACAAGACAAGTAAAATGTCAGCATTACAATGAGAACAAAGAAACTATAATTACATACAAAACAGACAAATAAATATAACAGAACGAAAATAAAAATTAAAGGATTAGTTTACCCAAAAATGAAAATTCTGTCATTAATTACCCTTATGTCGTCCCAAATCCTTAAGACTTCCAATCATCTTTGGAACTCAAATGAAGATCTTTGTGATGAAATCTGAGAGCTTTCTGTCCTTCCATAGATGGCCAATGCAATTGAAACTTTGATGCTTCAAAAAGTTCATAAAGAGATCGGAAAACTAATCCATATGAATTGAGTGGTTTAGCCCAAAGTTCCTAAAGAGACTTGATAACTTTTTATGATGAACAGTTTTAATTTACATTTTTACTCACTTATAAGCTTTGATCAGCAAACATATGTTGTGTGAGAACAAACCTCTTCTGGAAGCTCAAATGTGCTTTGTAATCAATTCATTCTCATGCGTTACGCAGCATGTTTGAGCTTTGAGGTTTGTTTTCACGCATCATTCAGTTTCGGACTAAACCACTCAATTCAAATGGATTAGGTTTCCAATCTCTTTATGAACTTTGTACTAAGTTTGAACTATGTACTAACACGGTGGTATTCAGATAAGTAATAGCCCACAAAAAAAAAGGAAATGTAAAATAACCAACATGACCAAATGTAAAATAACACTGCATATAACACTGCATAGTCTTACTGTATACATTAAATATAGAATATTCTTTATTAAAGCAAGTTCAGTTATTCTGTCAAGATCAGGGCCGTAGCTAGGGAATTCTGGACCACCTGAAAAAACATTGATGTGGGCCTGATGGTGGGTCTTTCACTCATATCCTATACGGCATGAGATATGGGCATGGAGGCCCACATCTGGTGCCATATAATCTAATAGAGATTTCATACTAAATAATGCAACAGACAAATAATTAAATGTAAATAATACATACATAACATATACATATACATAACTAGTTACTATTTATAGTGTAATGACTGAGACAAATCAGACACAGTTATTTGTTAGTTCACCAATAGTTTTAAGCTCACTCTGGGATTTGACTGTCCCCATCCCCCGAGAAGTTATCAGTTAAAAGTTTATTGCACCGAGAAATGTGCTGCCGTATGGAGAGCAGAGAAGAGACACACAAAACGTGCATCTCTCCTGCATTATCCAAACATAACACAGACTCTCTTGCATTAATGTACAGACAGACAGTTTTATAAATAAACATTAACAATCCCAGGAGATTAAATGTTATCCATTATTACCATTGCTGTATTACAATCATTGTATTCACGTATGTATGTGGTTTTATGATACATTTAAAGTAACTTCAATTATGCCATGTTTAGTGTCTATGGGTTCCCAGCGGGAAGATTTGAATGCTCGCGTGTGCGGTATGTCCATACCTGTGCAACACAAGTATTACAAGAATCTTTAATAGTTCTTCTTCAAAGCTCAGCCAGCCAATCTTGCTCAGTCATAAAAGCCCCAACAAGGGGGAGTGTTGTCACCCGGAAACACAACACCTTCATTGGCTGCATCAATTTTAAGAGGTTGGACTTTGACCAGAGGTTAAAAGCTAGAGAACAAGGCCACTCCCGCTCTTCTTCCTTGCTTCTGGACAACCGAACAGGTCTCCTTGCGGCCGGCCTCTGTAGGCCCGGCCTGCAAGGCTGGTAGGCCCCCGGCCTACAACACCCAGCCATGTGCTCATCACACAACAGACTGGCAACAACTTCAGACGATAACCTCAAGATTTATCCTCAACCTGCAGATCCGACACTCCTCAGCCTAAGGGCACATTGCAAGTATCGTACATTTTAATGCTAAACAGCGATTTTAGTATTGATTTGTAAGACTTACCTTGGTATTGCTAAAAAGAAACTGATGAGTCCTTTCCAGAGTGTCTTCGACTTTCCTATAGCTCTAGTAACAGTACCTCTTCTGGTTCAACTCTATCATTACTCATTCTGACCTACATATGTGTGTGACCTACATATGTGTGTATGTTATGTGTTATGTTATGTGTTATGTTGTGTGTTATGTTGTGTGTTATGTTGTGTGTTATGTTGTGTGTTATGTTGTGTGTTATGTTGTGTGTTATGTTGTGTGTTATGTTATGTGTTATGTTATGTGTTATGTGTTAGTTTAGTTATGTGTTAGTTTAGTTATGTGTTTGTTAGTTTAGTTATGTGTTTGTTAGTTTAGTTATGTGTTTGTTAGTTTAGTTATGTGTTTGTTAGTTTAGTTATGTGTTTGTTAGTTTAGTTATGTGTTTGGTGTTCTGGTGGAGAACGAAAGGCATATTTTTAAGCAATTGTTTGCAGATGGACCAGTAAGCAATCATTTGTTTTGATAATCTTTATTGACATCTTATACATGCACATACAAATTTCTGATAAAATCAGCAAAACTGGGGCTTGAATGCGCATTCCCTTGAACGGCAGGATGTTCCTCAATGCTATAATGCATATTTAAATTGTACGAAGAAGCTAACGTGAAATTATCTAAGAAATAATTTCATTTGCTAAACGAGCGTAAGACTTTTCTGACAACAGAATCGCAGATTAGCAGCACAAACAAATAAACTTCCCTGATCTTGGGCGAAGAAATCCCCACTTTCAGCGGTAAAGGCATAAGCCTTTTTCTGATGACGGAATTCCAGATTAAGCAGCATAAATTTACCTGTGTGACGAAGAAATCTCACTACAGAGTTTGTAATGGTGTTCTAGGCCTTTTTACTATTCATTACGTCACTGTATTCATATTAATGCGCTGGGCCGCACATATGAAACACACAACGAATTTGTGGTATAAATTCTAGCTTAGCTAACTAGCAATCACCAGCATGTCTGTGAGGTGATGTGTTGTTGTGATTTGTGAGTTATGCTTGTGTAGCGAAAATTAACTCAAAGGGGAAATATTAATAATTATTCATAATTCATTATGATTATTAATTATGATTTATTATGAATATGCAAATTAGTTAATCAGATTAACTGGACGTGGCTACATTAAACTTAACATTACAATCAGTTAACCTGTTCGTCCAGTGAACGCTCAGGGTTGATTGTTTATTAATTCTAAGAAATGTCAATTTCCAAGTTATGGAAAAATAATATTTCTTATTGTACTGTACTACTCAGAGCAGGTAGTCCGGATCTATCACTTAAGAGGCAATTCATTAGCAGACGGAGTCAGAACCAAACGTGTATTGTGCACAATCTTTATTAACTAACTCACAAACACATAACTAAACTAACAAACACATAACATAACATACACAAATGGTCACACACACACACACGCAAGTCAGAATGAGTAATGATAGAGTTGAGCCGGAAGAGATGCTGTTACTAGAGCTACATGAAATGTAAAAGGAAATCTGGAAAGGACTCATCAGTTTCTTTTAGCAATAGCAAAGGTAAAGTCTTTACAAATCAATACTAAATCGCTGTTTAGCATTAAAATGTACAATACTTGCAAGATGCCTTTAGGCTGAAGAGCGTCGGATCTGCAGGTTGAGGATAACTCTTGAAGTTATCATCTGAAGTTGTTGCCAGTCTGTTGGGTGATGAGCACATGGCTGGGTGTTGTAGGCCGGGGGCCTACCAGCCTTGCGGACGGGCCTAGAGAGGCCGGCCGCAAGGAGATTTGTTCGGTCGTCTAGAAGCAAGGAAGAAGAGAGGGAGTGGCACTGTTCGCTGGTTTTTAACCTCTGGTCAAAGTCACACCTCTCAGTTGTTGACCGGACCAATGAAGATGTTGTAATTCTGGGTGGCAACACCCCTCCTGTCAGGGCTTTTACGACCCAGAAAGATTAACAAGCTGAGTTCTTGAATCAGAACTATTAAATATTCTTTTAATACTGATGTGTAGCACAGGTATGGATGTACCGCATACACAAGCATTTAAATCTTCCCGCTACGAACGTATAGACACTAAACATGGCATGATTGAAGTTACCGTGCAGGTCATAACATTTAACAATCATCAAACATGTAAATACAATGAGTACAATACAACATCAGTAATAATGGATACCATTTCCTGAGAAGGATTCATTTATAGCACAGTCTGTCTATACATTAATGCCATAGAGTCTGTGTTTTGTGTGGAAAATGCAGGGAAGATGCAGATTTTCTGTGTCTCTACTCTGTTCTCCATGCGGCAACCACATTCCTCAGCGCAATAAACTTGTAACTGAAAGCTTCCCGGGGGATGGGGACAGACTCGAGTGAGCTTAAAACTATTGGTTAACTAACCAATAATTGTGTCTGATTTGCCTCCGTCATTCACTTGACCACACTGGAATTCTCAATGCGGACTTGCAGCACAGTTAGAATTCTGCTCTATTCTGATCGTGTTGCAGGCTAGCGTTGGTCTCATGGCAACGCATGACAACAGAGCGTGGAGAGCAGACACCTCTGAAAGTCCGATAACAGCACCCACATCACAGACTGTTTTGCAAACAACAAACCGCGTGTAGCCTAGCTCAAGGGAAATCCTACACGTATGCCCTACAAGTTAAAACCCTTTAGCTCGACTAAAAGCTGCTAGCACCCGGCTAGCACCTAGACACGTACGAGCGTGAAGCATTCAAGCCGAAGACTTTATAGACTTTGGGATCCCTTTCAGGAGGGATTCTGATTTGAACTGTTGATGGGAACACAAAGCGTTGTGAAGCTCGGAATCAAATGAATCAACTGAGTCACAAACGATTCACTGAACCGCCAATTGCGAGTCAGAACATTAAGCGTAGCGAAGACTTAAAGAGACATCTTTAATAAACCATTCACAAATGTTTTATTGAAGTTGTAATCAATTAAAAGTGATCAACGAATCACCTAATATCCTTAAACATGAGGTTTCTGTTAAGACATGATATTCCAGTAAACTGTAGAGCTTGTTAATGAAAACTGGACTATACCAGACAAACATGACAATACGTCTCTTCTCGTTGTCAAATGCATCATTTAAATTTGTTAAACACATTTCATATACAAATCAGGTATAGACATGGGTTCATGGAACTTAGAGATGAACCATACACATTTCAAATCATTTCAAACCCCCCGACACGCATCATGAAGCCTCGTTTACTGAAATCCATGGGCGTAGGTTTAGGGGGGGACGCTAGGTACTAGTCCCTATCAATATTTTGAGATGACAAATTTGTCCCCACCAATATTTAGCAAGCTCCTTTGAACTGCTATTTGGATCTTTGCACTGCTATTTGGATCGATTCTAACGGCCAGGACGACGACAGTACAAGAAACGCCGTAATTTGATTGGCGGCGGGGTATCTTACAGGCTACACGCACGGGCCGGGACTACTTTTGTGCTTGCACTAGCAGCGAGCGAGCGGGTGGTGTGTGTGTGTGTGTTCTGACATATATTGCATCGTGGGGACCCCCGATGTAATAAAAACCTGAGATCACCTACATTGTGGGGTCCAGCCAGCGGTCCCCACGAGGGAAATGAATTAATAAACATACTAAAAGATGTTTTTTTGAAAATGTAAAAATTCAGAATGTTTGTGATGGTTAGGTTTAGTGGTAGGGGTAGTGTAGGGGGATAGAATATACAGTTTGTACAGTATAAAAACCATTACGCCTATGGAGAGTCCCCACTAAGATAGCAATGCGTGTTTGTGTGTGTGTGTGTGTGTGTGTGTTCTTGTTTATATTACATCGTGGGGACCAAATGGCCCCACAATGTAATAAAAAGCTGAGATCACCTACGTTGTGGGGTCCAGCCAGCGGTCCCCACGAGGGAAATGGATTAATAAACATACTAAAAGATGTTTTTTTGAAAATGTAAAAATGCAGAATGTTTCCTGTGATGGTTAGGTTTAGGGATAGGGGTAGGGTAGGGGGATAGGTAGTACGGTTTGTACAGTATAAAAACCATTACGCCTATGGAGAGACCCCACTAAGATAGGTGCGCCTGTTTGAGTGTGTGTGCGCGCGCGCATGTTACCAGTAAGTTACCAGGGCTGTCTCTCTGCCACATACAAAGGCCAGAGTAAAAACATTTTAATATTGCGTTTTTTTGCCCCTTTTTGTACTTTGTAGATGCCACGGGACATAAGAAGCTTTTTCATAAAGCAGAGTCAGAGTGTAAGTAGGCAAAATAACTAGCTAGCCACACAAATAAACTAGCAGTAGTGACTGACCAGGCTTTCAAATGCAGATTCTACTGTGGAAAATAGTATTAACTGGTGATAGTATGTGTTACCCAGGATGATAGAATGCTACGTTAGCAAGTAACTGAATGTCAATTAGCCAACGGTGTTTTTTGTAAGTATAAATACGCTATTAACGTACATAGTAAATTATGTTTGTTTGTTAATAAACCGTATGGTTGTTCAGCATTTCACATCCCCAGGTATTAACGTGAGTGTATTGGAGGGTAAATAGTGTTTATAATAGAAAAAGGTTATTATATTTATTTATTTAGATTTTTGTCCCCACCAAAGCTGAGACCAAACCTACGCCCATGCTGAAATCACATGACTAGCAGCTTGACACACGCTCCGAATCACTGGTTCAAGACAAATGATTCACAGGAGTCCGAAGCTTCACAAGGCACGCCTCAAAGGCGCCCATCTCTGTATTTCTCCCTATTCCTCTATTTTATTTCCACTTCATTCTAATACTTCATTCACCTGACTATCCCTATGCAGCCAAGTTGAATTTAGTTAAATTTGAAAATTTTATTAAATCAATTACCTTTGCTTTTAGATTCCGAAATCTATAAGGAAATTCTAAGTTCATTTTTATTTCGACTTTATTCCTCCTCCTATGTGTCATTTTATTTCATTCTTCGTTTACTTAAGCATGAATATCTCCATTCGGCCAAGTTGGTTTTAATTAACACTCTGAGGTCTGACGGTATCGCCGGCGATACCACCGTGGTTTTTTTCTTATCAGTGTGAAAGAGACTCAAATTACTCCGTCAATGTTGCACATACAATTAAGAGTTATACACCATTTTAATCTGTGGAATATCTTCTTTCATTTGTGTACACTCAGAGTAAAAACAAAATGTTGTGCTTTTTGTAAAATAAAGAAAACTAACATGATGCGTGATCTCTCCTCTCCCTCTGAACGAACTCCAATCTGATAGTTCTCAGAAAATGAACTGTAACTTATGAATACTAATGACAAAAAAATTACACTTATGTCTAAAAAAACGTTAAGATATCAGGTTTTAAATCATGTAAGTCAAATCGAAAACAAACCTTCTGTGTTTATGTAATCTGTATGAAAAGAGAGCCATGTCAGAAGTCCGTGATTCAGCTCATTATCCGCTAATGCGGCCACGCCCACGGAGCGAGTGCTATTCAGACGCAAATTCAGTTAATACATGCATACATCGTGTCAATCGTGTATTTATTGTCTTGAAAAGTGTTTATTTGGATGTTAAAGCAATGGTTAGCGATCTCTAGAAGACATGCAGTTAGTTCCTGTTTCTTTTCTTCTATAGATTAATTTTAGATGAGTTTTTGTTTCTTTAGCGCCCTCCGGCTGCAGTATGAATTGGAAACTCCATTCATGGAATAGCCTCTTCTTCTTTTAGATGAATTTGTGGACTAAAAATGCACAGAGCGCCCTACGACTTCAAGGATGAATTGAAAACACCAGCGCTCATAGTAATGACAATGAATATTAAATTAATATAACTCCTCTGTATAGAAAATTGACATAAGCATATGAGAATCCAATATTTCTCCAAATGCACATGCTTTTAAACTAAAAGCCTATATTCAGACTCTTTGCATCACAGAAATACATTATATTTTAAAGTATAATATAAAACCATTACTTTATATTGTAATATTAAAATTAAAATTAAAATTAATATTAAAATTTTCTGTATGTTTCATATATCATAATGAGCTTGAGACATCACACAAGGTTTTTTTCACAGCCTACCTGACTGAAATGCCTCATTAATATGCAAGTCATTTCAGCTCATTACTATCCAATTCTTTTGTCTTCTCAGGTGAGATTGGCCCATTTTCAGTGGTGATTCACGCCTCCTCGCATACTGTGTTTCTTGGCAAAAAGTGTCTTACAAAAACTAAATCAATATATTGTTTTATATGAAGCATAAGAAGCATAATTTTTACATAATTTTGAAGCAAAAACTCTAGTTTACAACCTCCAATACCCAAAAGTCTTGTGAACACAGATTTATTATACTTTTTTTGCCCTTATTTCAGTGACTTAAGTTGTTAGTTTTTTCAATAACCACGCATAAATGTCATTCCTTCAAAAACACAAACATGTACATACATGTTCCTCACATATTATTGTAGCCTAGTTTGTGCTGTATACAGTGTAATGACACTTTTTCCATTAATATGTTTATGAACAACTGAAAAAAGCACAAATGTCAGGGCATGTCAAAACTTCTCCAGGCCCCAAATCAGCCTCAGACTCCAGAGGGTTAAACATAGCATTTAATTAAATCAACTTGAGTATTCACCTTCCCTTTAGGTTCCCTAAAGCTAAAAGGATCTTCTGTTTTTACCCTATTTTGTTTTTGTTATTTTACCATTACCATCTACCTTCTTTTTATAGGATTACAGTAGTTCTAGAAACTGTTGTTTCCTTAATGAGGCATAATGAGTTATAGGTTATTACTATCCTAATGCCTATCTCTTAGCTACCCCTCCTCACTCCTTAGCGCAGAGTACATTAAGTACGGCCGCCGTCCAGTGCACTTTTGGCTCCGGAAAGGACTAGAAACTCTTCCTGTGTTTCTTTTCCTTTGACCTCAAGGAATCTGGCGTTTCTCTGCTAGCCTAGAGATTAAGTCATTACTTGAACCAGTGACACCTGCTTAACCATATTTCCTAGCAAAACTAAATGGGTAAAAACCTCTTTCCTTTCCTTCCTTCCCTTTTCTCATTTCACCTTATTGTTCTTTTTTCTTCTACCAGTTTATTCAATTAATTTACCTTATGGTGAAAATTTCTGGAAGGGAACCATCAGTATTCTGAGTAATAGTTTAATGATGTGTACCAGCCCCGTCATCAGTCAACACAGCTTACAGCCGTCATCCAAGATAGTTAAACCCCTTTAGTCTCATACCGGCTTTCCCCCACTTCAGCCATTCACTCCCTACATGGCCCACATAGCTGTACGAACTTGCATTTGCCTGTGCCACCTCTGTCTCATGTCCCCAAAGCCCTGCCATCCAGGACCCCCTGGAGACCCAGCGGATCAATGTGATGGTTGCCCTTCAGCCAAAGCAGTCAACAACCTGCAACAGCAGAGCAAGGGACAGCGAGATCGGCAGCACCAGCGGACACTGGACACCTGGCCTGAGCCACAAAGAACGTCATCCTCTCCTTAGCCCATGCTCATACGGGCTTCCAACAGGAGGTAATTGAATAAACGCTGCAAATCACTGAGTTCCACAGAGAACCAAACCACTCAGCGTGAGAAGGCACAGGACAGAGGCAAGGACCATGACAGAGTAGAGCAACTGAGGGAGGTCACCACTCTTCAGGAAGCTCGGACAGTTGTTGAACTTTGCCATTTAAAGAACATAAGGAACTGTTCGAATTTAAAGAGACACTAAGGCTAAGGCCCTTGAAGGCCATCTGCATGCAGAACTGAAAGTCAAACACTGACTCCACAATTCAGCAGCGTGAGAGACAAACACATTGTGGTCCGAAAAGAACTGAAACAGTCCGAACAACTACAAATGGACCACACAAGGAACCTGCAACCTGATGGACTTCACAGCAGCAGCAGCAAAAGCTCCCCCAACCCTGCACAAAGGGGGGAGGGGCCTGAGCCTGTAGCTTAGAAGACCACAGCACCAATGCCAACATAATAGACATTCCCTTTGCCCCAAAGGCCCTGACTGGTGTGATCCACCAAGACAGGCTCTCTGTTCTGGATCACACCCAACCAGATTCACTATGAGTTTTGACTTAACAGCCAGAAAAACGCCAGCTGAAGCCAGTCTGCATAAAGGATTTCTCAGACCCAGAAGCCTGAATGCAGATTGAGTGCTGCCCCCGACACCAAGCAGGGCAGATCTGGAAGTCCCAAGGTTACTGCCACCGACTCAGACAAACCTGGAATAAATGGAGGACACCAACAGGACCTTTACCTCTTACACCAGTTTTGGGCAGCACCACCTGCCCTCACCCAATGCCACTCATGTGACCTGACACAGAAAGGCCTGTAACACACAAGGCCCCTCGGCAGGGGGTTCTCAAGACCCCAATTACTTTGAACGGCAAACACAGTGCCTTCCACATAGCTTTTACAAAGGTTCCTAGTTAGCATAATGCATAAAGCACACGGTACACTGATTTCCATGACAACGACTTGTCAAAGGAAATGGTAACTCCGGCTACGGCATTATGACACTAGATTGAACTGGTTAAGTTAGCACGGCCTAACGCCACTCGCTTAACACTCTGAGCTCTGAGGGTATCGACGGCGATACCACCGCGTTTTTTTTCTTACCAGTGTGAAAGAGACTCAAAATACTCCGTCAATGTTGCACATACAATTAAGAGTTATACACCATTTTAATCTGTTGTGACACTGTCCCATAAAATACATGTTTTACCGCTCTATTTATTACAATGATTTTATGTATAATAGAGTTTTAATTGGTTTACATGTGTTTTAGTCCATTTTATTCCTCTTATTTTAATGTGTGTATGTCTTTAAATGTGTATGGGTCTGCCTGTCATGTGACTGGTCACATGACAGGAACCAGGAAATAGACTAGCATAAAGGAGGCTGCATGGCAAACAATGAGCCCGGATTGCAAACACAACAGCTGGACTGTGGAGTTACTTTGATGGACTTGCCTTTCCAGCCAATCACATCACTTTCCGTGGATTTTGTACCGGTGGACATTGCTCACTTGCACATTGGGACTTATCAGCACACTAGGATTTTTAAGGACTGTTTTATGGTATGGTGAAAATGGACTCCCTGCTTTTAAACGGCCTAAGTTATTCTAGTTTTATTGTGTTGTTTTAAGTTCCTTGTGAATATTGTAAATACACTTAATTTATTAATTTATGTTGTCTGTCTCATCCTTTTAAACACTCAAAACATCTTGAACAGTTAATCTGACCCCATTTTAATCCATGTAAAATCGACCAATAGGGCCGATCGTTACATATGGGGAACGTTTGAAGATTTTAAAAGCTGTGTTGAGAAGAGTGTTTTAAGATGACGACAAATCCAATTAATGCTGCTTCTTTTAATACATCTGCTGGTTTTAACGATGAACGGGTTTTACATCATTGTGATTGGGGACGACGAGCTGGATCTTTATGTTGCCGCCCCCCTTCTTGATCTGACGATACAGCACTCCTTGGTGGTCCCGCACTTTGATCTTGTCAGTCGGTGGTGTGGAGGGAGAGATGGAAAGTCTCTGGAGAGTGTCGTCATCACCTTGTGCGCTAGTGAGCTGCTCTCTGGAGAAGGGGAGGATGGAGAAGATGGTGTCCAAGTCTGGCCCAGTTGTAACAGTGGCACAGAATTCTCCATTGGTTGCTCTGTTGATAGTCCGTGAAGTGATTGAGGCAGTGGGATCGTTGGTCGGAGGAAAGCCAGGGGTCGACGTGGGAGGCACTGGGCTGGTCGTCGCAGTGGGAGGGGAAATGGCGGGTTCTGGATCCCTTGATTGCTCCACCTGTTTCACCCATTTTTTTGTCTCTCCTCTTAAAACAGTCGATGACCTCTCTCTCTAGTGTGGCCACGGCATCCTTTATAGATTCCTCCATTTTCTCAAATTTAAAATCCACAGCCTCTCTAAAATACAGTTCACGGTTAAGATCACTTTCAACAGAGTCTTTAAAATCCTTCTCCAGTTTTAAAACAATGTTTTTAAGAGCAGCCACCTCAACACGAAGCTGAACACATTCACAATGATGTAAAACCCGTTCATCGTTAAAACCAGCAGATGTATTAAAAGAAGCAGCATTAATTGGATTTGTCGTTGTCTTAAAACACTCTTCTCAACACAGCTTTTAAAATCTTCAAACGTTCCCCATATGTAACGATCGGCCCTATCGGTCGATTTTACATGGATTAAAATGGGGTCAGATTAAACTGTTCAAGATGTTTTGAGTGTTTAAAAGGATGAGACAGACAACATAAATGAATAAATTAAGTGCATTTACAATATTCACAAGGAACTTAAAACAACACAATAAAACTAGAATAACTTAGGCCGTTTAAAAGCAGGGAGTCCATTTTCACAATACCATAAAACAGTCCTTAAGAATCCTAGTGTGCTGATAAGTCCTAATGTGCAAGTGAGCAATGTCCACCGGTGTATATACAAAATCCACGGAAAGTGATGTGATTGGCTGGAAAGGCAAGTCCATCAAAGTAACTCCACAGTCCAGCTGTTGTGTTTGCAATCCGGGCTCATTGTTTGCCATGCAGCCTCCTTTATGCTGGTCTATTTCCTGGTTCCTGTCATGTGACCAGTCACATGACAGGCAGACCCATACACATTTAAAGACATACACACATTAAAATAAGAGGAATAAAATGGACTAAAACACATGTAAACCAATTAAAACTCTATTATACATAAAATCATTGTAATAAATAGAGCGGTAAAACATGTATTTTATGGGACAGTGTCACATAGTCCCCCCCCTTAACCTTCGGCACCCCAGGGAAGAAACTAGTCCTTAAAAGGAACTGTCAGCCATTGTCCATATAGTGGGTATCCTCTCGAATGTGTGTTTTAAAATGTCTTTGTAATAAATTAGATAAAACTAGGCCCTCCCACAGAGGCACTAGTCTGCCGTAGGAATCTATTGGAACACTAGAGAGAGGTGGGATCAAATACCAGCCTGGATGTCCTTGGGTCGGTGACGCCATTCCTCCCAAGGTCCTGTAGTATCCAGCCTTCCTGGCACGCCACTCCCCCTGGCATTTCCTCCTATCCGGCTTGTGGGTCTCTTTGGTGGATGTTGATGATGAACGGTGATGAGGTGGTTTGCTGTTGGGGTTGATGACGGCACACTCCTTGGTCTCCACCCCACACGACTTGCAGTTGCCGACGAAGCTCCAGGTGTCATTGCGTATCGTGGGCCACCAGGCAACTTCCAGGATCTGCAAGAGGGTCTTCAGCCACCCATGGTGTCTCTCTGGGGTCTTTTGGTGGAAGTGCTGTATCGTCTGCTGGATCAGGGCCTTGGGGATGATGAGCTGGATCTTTGTGTTGCCGTCCCCCTTCTGGATCTGACGATACAGCACTCCTTGGTGGTCCCGCACTTTGATCTCGTCAGTCGGTGGTGTGGAGGGAGAGATGGAAAGTCTCTGGAGAGTGTCATCATCACCTTGTGTGCTAGTGAGCTGCTCTCTGGAGAAAGGGAGGATGGAGAAGATGGTGTCCACTTAATTTATTCATTTCTGTTGTCTGTCTCATCGTTTTCAACACTCAAAACATCTTGCACAGTTTAATCTGACCCCATTTTAATCCATGTAAAATCGACCGATAGGGCTGATCATTACACTGTTGAATATCTTCTTTTATTTGTGTACACTCAGAGTAAAAACAAAATGCTGTGCTTTTTGTAAAATAAAGAAAACTAACATGATGCGTGATCTCTCGTCTCCCTCTGAACAAAGTCAAATCTGATAGTTCTCAGAAAATGAACTGTAACTTAGTGAATACGAATGACAAAAAAATTAAACTTATGTCTAAAGAAACGTTGAAATGTAATTTTTTAAATCGTGCAAGTCAAATCGAAAATAAACATTCTGTGTTTATGTAATGTAGAGCCATGTCAAAAGTCAGTGATTCAGCTCATTATCCGCTAATGCCGCCACGCCCACGGAGCCAGCGCTATTCAGACGCAAATTCAGAAGCAATACATGCATACATCGTCTCAATCGTGTATTTATTGTCTTGAAAAGTGTTTATCTGGATGTTAAAGCCATGGTTAGCGAACTCTAGAAGACATGCAGTTAGTTCCTGGTTCTTCTTCTTTATATGGATTTGTGGCCTAAAGGTGCACAGAGCACCCTCCGGCTGCAAGTATGAATTTTATCCAGCACTCATAGTGATGATATATAGAATAAATATAGAATAAATATTATTCCTCTGTATAGAAATTTGACATAAACATAAGAATCCATCAATATTTCTCCAAATGTGCATGCTTTAAGCTAAAAGCCTATATGAAATGCCATAGAGGTAACATAATTGTTCAGACACTTTGCATCACAGAAATACATTAGAGATGCAGATGACTCAAACCAGGGGTATGATCACGATGATCTGACTGAAGTCAACTTCTTCCTGGCCCACAACCTCACTGGTTTGAAACAGGAGGTTAACACCCTCCAACTCCAGATCACAGAGACTCACAAGGAGCTGATGCATGCTAAAAGCCACATAGACCAGCTATTTCCCCTTTGAGTTAATTCGCTACAATAGACAGAAAATTAAATATTGTTATATAGCTCACCACGTTTAGTCTTATTGTTTAAATCTAATTTTCTTGATTTTTTTACGAGTACCATGCTTCATCATGCTTCAGAGAAAAACACTATTTTGTGAAGTAGCTAACATGGCATAATCAGATGCAGCTTTATTTTTTGTAACAGTAATACAGTATTTTCTGTATAAAATGTTTTAAAATAATTGCATGCCATTTATCAACACAAGCCATCCAGTATTTATTAATGATATTCTAAAATCGATCTGTCTTATTACAGTGTGCAACAGTGTCTCACAGCAGCCGCCGAGCGAACACACAGAGTAATGTTATAACATAATTTTCAACACACTCAAATGTATCTAATATGATAAACAGAACTGTGTTACCTCATACTCATGACTGGAAAAGCGGAAATGGTGCCGGTGACTGTGGCATAATAAAAGTTCCTCTGCTCGTGATGTACATTTTAAAGGTGCCCTAGAATCAGAATTTGAATTTACCTCAGCATAGTTGAATAACAAGTGTTCAGTACATGGGAAAGACATACATTGAGTTTCAAACTCCATTGTTTCCTCCTTCTTATGTAAATCTCATTTGTTTAAAAGACTTCCGGAAAACACTCGGATCTCAACATAACACCGACTGTTACGTAAAAGTCGGGATCATTAATATGTATGACCCCAATATTTGCATAATGCCAGCCCATTTGACGCATTAGACAAGGAAAGGCAGTATTAACGGCTGGATCTGTGCACAGACAAGGTAAGCAAGCAAGAACAACAGCGAAAAATGGCAGATGGAGCAATAATAACTGACATGATCTATGATATCATGATATTTTTAGTGATATTTGTAAATTGTCTTTCTAAATGTTTCATTAGCATGTTGCTAATGTACTGTTAAATGTCGTTAAAGTTACCATCGTTTCTTACTGTATTTACGGAGACGAGAGTCGTTGCTATTTTCATTTTTAAACACGTGCAGACTGTTTAATGCATAAACACAACTTCATTCTTTATAAATCTCTCAAACAGTGTGTAATGTTAGCTTTAGCCACAGAGCATAGCCTCAATCACACAAAATCAAACGTAACCATCTAAATAAATACTTTACTCACATAATTCGAAGCATGCATACAGCATGCATGACGAACATCTTGTAAAGATCCATTTGAGGGTTATATTAGCTATGTAAACTTTGTTTATGCAATGTATATATAGTCGAGAGCTCGTGGGGCAGAGGCAATGCATCTCTTAAAGGGGCCGTGCTAAAAAAAAAAATCTGTGCATAGTTAATGATGCCCCAAAATAGGCAGCAAAAAAAAAAAAGTAGTTAAAAAAAATCTATGGGGTATTTTGAGCTGAAACTTCACAGACATATTCAGGGGACACCTAGGACATAAGTCCTAGGTGTCCCCTGAATGTGTCTGTGAAGTTTGAATGTGTCTGTGTCTGTGAAATCTTGTAAAAAAACAATCTAGGGCACCTTTAAAGAATATAATAGAATACCATTATTTTAAATTTATTACAGAGGGTTTTTTCACACCCTACCTGACTGAAAGGCCTCATTAATATGCAAGTCATTTCAGGTCATTATTATTTGATTCTTTTGTCTTCTCAGGTGTAAATGGCCCATTATTCATGATCATTCACGCCTCCACGCATACTATGGTTCTTGACAAAAAGTGACTTACAAAAACTAAATCAATATATTGTTTTATATGAAGGAGTAGGCAGCATAATTTTTACATAATTCTGAAGCAAAAACTCTAGTCTAAAATTTCCAATACCCAGACGTCTTATGAACACAGATTTAATATACTTTTTTTGGCCTTAGTTTTTTGTTTTTTCAATAACCACGCATAAACGTTATTCCTTCAAAAACACAAACATCTACATACATGTTCCTCACATATTATGGTAGCCTAGTTTGTGTTGAATACAGTGTAATGACACTTGTGTCATTAATGTGTTTATGAACAAATGAAAAAAGCACAAATGTCAGGGCATGTCAAAACTTCTCCAGGCCCAAAATCAGCCTCAGACTCCAGAGGGTTAAACCCTCGTCCAACTAAAAGAGTGTTTAATAATGTATAGCTCCGAAACGACATTTGACGCAACGTTCAATTCGCATGTAGATCGGTGATTCTGGCTTGCTAGATGCAGATAAAACCATAGCTTGAATTGACACCTCTGCTGCAACAGAGAGAGTCTTGCCACATTTGAATAGGTCAAATGGTATCAGTGTAAAGTTAATCTGATTTTAGCGAAGAAAACCTAATTTCAATATTAGAGCGTAAACCTGTTCTGACGAAGGAATCAACAGCTCAGCAGCGTGTAAACTGTACCAGTAACTGTTCTACTTTGGTTGAAGAAATAACAATTGCAGAATTGCTAAACCTGTTTCTGATGAAAAATCTCAGTACATCATATCGTAACAAACCAGGCTAGGGAGCTAAGCTAATGTAGCCTAGCGGCCCTCCAGCTAAGGTGGCTAACTAAACTACTATAGTAACAGTTAGCATTACATACTTGAAGCCTTTAACCACAGCTTGTATGTATGCAGTGGAAAGGGATCTAACCCAAATTCCTTTAACCACATTCCTGGTTTTCTGACCTTTCACTTCCCTTACCTTGAATTCTTCTCAGCTAATTTCATCTGCACTTAGGTGCATTTCTCCCTGAACACTGTTCAGCTAAATCTGCAGTTACTAGGGTAATTACAGTTTTTTTTCAATTGCTAAACGACAGTGAGCACAACTGGAGCTACATGTGCAAAACTCTAACTACAGTCTGCACTACCAACAGTCACCTGAGCTAAACAGTTAACACATGGCTCAAAACAGGCTCAGTGCAGCCAAACACTAACACAACCCTCACTGAGATAACACACACTGTCACTCAGAACACACTGAGAGTAAAAACACTAGCATCAAACACTAACACAGAAAATACAAACTTTTCATCTTTACGGTTTGAACAATTTCAGTGACTTCATACAAAGTAGTATTTTCTTCAAAGAAAAGAGTGACATTCTTTCACATGATTTATTAAAATTTTTAGAACCTAATTCTTTAAGGTAAATTAAAATTAGCAGTTTGCTTCAATAGTCTGTAGTAATTTACGGAATTACAGTAATGAGTTACATATATATATATGTGTGTGTGTTCACTAACAAGTCTGAAAATATAGCTGCGAGCAGCGATGGCGGGCCCAAGCCCGGTGGCACCGCCACCCCGGTGGCTTCAGGGCAACTGCGCACAGCGGGCAATAGGCACTTAAAACGGTTAAACATCAAAGGGCTATGTCAAATTCACTCCACATTTACTGCACTACAAGGTGCCGTTATAGAGCCCCTCCTCCCTGCCCATTTTCAAAGGATTACATGTGCCAAGTTTTAACATTATTCTGATGAATTTTGAAGCAAATCAGGTAAAAATAAGAGGGTGATCTCAATGTATGCTGAAAGTGACACATTTTCTGCTTCCAGTTGGTGGCGCTATGACTTTGAATCACAATAGTCAAATCCATGTGATCAGCCTTGTACAACGAAGACTAAGCCAAAGTTTCATCAAAATCAATTAATGTATGCAGAAGTTATAACACTTTGTTTCCCTTTTCTTGCCATAAATTCGTTGCCTCGCCACGGCCAAACCGTTTGAGATATCCAAAATCCGTTTGCAATTAAACAACTTCAATGTGTTCGCAACAAGTTAAAAAAAGCTTGGTGTAAATTGGATAAACCCTGTAGGAGTAGTAGTATAAAATTCATAGCCTGTTTTTTCAAAAAATTAACATTCAAACCAAAATAGCTGACTTCCTGTTGGTCGGAGCTAATGAATGTAAATTAGAAAATTGTCCGGCTTGATGAGAATAATATGTGTACCGAGTTTGGTGACTGTAGGAAAAACTAACCCCCCCACTTTTGTCAAAAGGTGGCGCTACTGAGCCCCTCCACCACGCCCATTTCTATGGCTTTGTCCATGTCTACTGGTTGACAATATTGATGTGTGTGTCGAGTTTCATGCAATTTGAAGCATGTTAAGAGCCTCAAAAACACTCAAGAATATTATTACAGTTTGACCTGTTGCCATGGCAACAATATTTCAAATATCAAAAATCCTGTCATAGGTCTACATCTGCTGTGTATTGACATTACACTGATGAAGTTTGAAGCAAATCAGGTAAAAATAAGAGGATGATCTCAAAACATTTCAAAAAGTGATACACTTCCTGCTGCCAGTTGGTGGCGCTATAACTTTGACTCACAATAGTCACATCCATGTGATCAGACTCCTATAACGAACACACTCGTGAAGTTTCATAAAGATCAATATATGTATTAAGACGTTATAACACATTTCCTGTTTCCTTTTTCTCGCCATAAATTCGTTGCCTCGCCACGGCCAAACCGTTCGAGATATCAAAAATCCCCTGGCAATTTTTAATCATCAGTGTCTTGACTTCATGCTGACCGAGTTTGGTGGCGATCGGATTAATCGTCTAGGAGGAGTATATCAAATTCCAGAGCATGCGTTTTTCAAACAACCCTTAATAGCTGACTTCCTGTTGGCGTGGCGATTAACTTAGAGCGCGAAAGTTGTTCGGCCCGATGAGGTCTATATGTGTACCGAGTTTCATACTAATACGTGCAAGCATGTTTAATATATGGACCAAATTTTCAGACTTTTTTCAAGGGGGCGCTGTCGAGCCCCCCTGCCACGCCCGGGTACCAGCCTCTCCGGCGTCCTAATGGCCGCGGATTCCAATGTGTGTGCCAATTTTCAAGAGTTTTTGAGCATGTTAAGGCCCCCAAAAAGCCCCGGAAGACGGAAAAAAAAAAAAAAAAAATAATAATAAATATAGCTGCGAGCAGCGATGGCGGGCCCAAGCCCGGTGGCACCGCCACCCCGGTGGCTTCAGGGCAACTGTGCACAGCGGGCAATAGGCACTTAAAACGGTTAAACATCAAAGGACTATGTCAAATTCACTCCACATTTACTGCACTACAAGGTGCCGCTATAGAGCCCCTCCTCCCTGCCCATTTTCAAAGGATTACATGTGCCAAGTTTTAACATTATTCTGATGAATTTTGAAGCAAATCAGGTAAAAATAAGAGGGTGATCTCAATGTATGCTGAAAGTGACACATTTTCTGCTTCCAGTTGGTGGCGCTATGACTTTGAATCACAATAGTCAAATCCATGTGATCAGCCTTGTACAACGAAGACTAAGCCAAAGTTTCATCAAAATCAATTAATGTATGCAGAAGTTATAACACTTTGTTTCCCTTTTCTTGCCATAAATTCGTTGCCTCGCCACGGCCAAACCGTTTGAGATATCCAAAATCCGTTTGCAATTAAACAACTTCAATGTGTTAGCAACAAGTTAAAAAAAGCTTGGTGTAAATTGGATAAACCCTGTAGGAGTAGTAGTATAAAATTCATAGCCTGTTTTTTCAAAAAATTAACATTCAAACCAAAATAGCTGACTTCCTGTTGATCGGAGCTAATGAATGTAAATTAGAAAATTGTCCGGCTTGATGAGAATAATATGTGTACCGAGTTTGGTGACTGTAGGAAAAACTAACCCCCACTTTTGTCAAAAGGTGGCGCTACTGAGCCCCTCCACCACGCCCATTTCTATGGCTTTGTCCATGTCTACTGGTTGACAATATTGATGTGTGTGTCGAGTTTCATGCAATTTGAAGCATGTTAAGAGCCTCAAAAACACTCAAGAATATTATTACAGTTTGACCTGTTGCCATGGCAACAATATTTCAAATATCAAAAATCCTGTCATAGGTCTACATCTGCTGTGTATTGACATTACACTGATGAAGTTTGAAGCAAATCAGGTAAAAATAAGAGGGTGATCTCAAAGCATTTTAAAAGTGATACACTTCTTGCTGCCATTTGGTGGCGCTATAACTTTGACTCACAATAGTTACATCCATGTGATCAGACTACTACAACCAACACACTCCTGAAGTTTCATAAACATCAATCAATGTATGCAGAAGTTATAACACATTTCCTGTTTCCCTTTTCTCGCCATAAATTCGTTGCCTCGCCACGGCCAAACCGTTTGAGATATCCAAAATCCGTTTGCAATTAAACAACTTCAATGTGTTCGCAACAAGTTAAAAAAGCTTGGTGTAAATTGGATAAACCCTGTAGGAGTAGTAGTATAAAATTCATAGCCTGTTTTTTCAAAAAATTAACATTCAAACCAAAATAGCTGACTTCCTGTTGGTCGGAGCTAATGAATGTAAATTAGAAAATTGTCCGGCTTGATGAGAATAATATGTGTACCGAGTTTGGTGACTGTAGGAAAAACTAACCCCCACTTTTGTCAAAAGGTGGCGCTACTGAGCCCCTCCACCACGCCCATTTCTATGGCTTTGTCCATGTCTACTGGTTGACAATATTGATGTGTGTGTCGAGTTTCATGCAATTTGAAGCATGTTAAGAGCCTCAAAAACACTCAAGAATATTATTACAGTTTGACCTGTTGCCATGGCAACAATATTTCAAATATCAAAAATCCTGTCATAGGTCTACATCTGCTGTGTATTGACATTACACTGATGAAGTTTGAAGCAAATCAGGTAAAAATAAGAGGGTGATCTCAAAACATTTCAAAAAGTGATACACTTCCTGCTGCCAGTTGGTGGCGCTATAACTTTGACTCACAATAGTCACATCCATGTGATCAGACTCCTATAACGAACACACTCGTGAAGTTTCATAAAGATCAATATATGTATTAAGACGTTATAACACATTTCCTGTTTCCTTTTTCTCGCCATAAATTCGTTGCCTCGCCACGGCCAAACCGTTCGAGATATCAAAAATCCCCTGGCAATTTTTAATCATCAGTGTCTTGACTTCATGCTGACCGAGTTTGGTGGCGATCGGATTAATCGTCTAGGAGGAGTATATCAAATTCCAGAGCATGCGTTTTTCAAACAACCCTTAATAGCTGACTTCCTGTTGGCGTGGCGATTAACTTAGAGCGCGAAAGTTGTTCGGCCCGATGAGGTCTATATGTGTACCGAGTTTCATACTAATACGTGCAAGCATGTTTAATATATGGACCAAATTTTCAGACTTTTTTCAAGGGGGCGCTGTCGAGCCCCCCTGCCACGCCCGGGTACCAGCCTCTCCGGCGTCCTAATGGCCGCGGATTCCAATGTGTGTGCCAATTTTCAAGAGTTTTTGAGCATGTTAAGGCCCTCAAAAAGCCCCGGAAGACGGGGAAAAAAAAAAAAAAAAAAAAAAAAATAATAATAATAATAATCCTTAGAAGAACAAGAGGGCCCTGCGCGAATTTTCGCTTGGGCCCTAAATATAGCTGCGAGCAGCGATGGCGGGCCCAAGCCCGGTGGCACCGCCACCCCGGTGGCTTCAGGGCAACTGTGCACAGCGGGCAATAGGCACTTAAAACGGTTAAACATCAAAGGACTATGTCAAATTCACTCCACATTTACTGCACTACAAGGTGCCGCTATAGAGCCCCTCCTCCCTGCCCATTTTCAAAGGATTACATGTGCCAAGTTTTAACATTATTCTGATGAATTTTGAAGCAAATCAGGTAAAAATAAGAGGGTGATCTCAATGTATGCTGAAAGTGACACATTTTCTGCTTCCAGTTGGTGGCGCTATGACTTTGAATCACAATAGTCAAATCCATGTGATCAGCCTTGTACAACGAAGACTAAGCCAAAGTTTCATCAAAATCAATTAATGTATGCAGAAGTTATAACACTTTGTTTCCCTTTTCTTGCCATAAATTCGTTGCCTCGCCACGGCCAAACCGTTTGAGATATCCAAAATCCGTTTGCAATTAAACAACTTCAATGTGTTAGCAACAAGTTAAAAAAGCTTGGTGTAAATTGGATAAACCCTGTAGGAGTAGTAGTATAAAATTCATAGCCTGTTTTTAAAAAAAATTAACATTCAAACCAAAATAGCTGACTTCCTGTTGGTCGGAGCTAATGAATGTAAATTAGAAAATTGTCCAGCTTGATGAGAATAATATGTGTACCGAGTTTGGTGACTGTAGGAAAAACTAACCCCCCACTTTTGTCAAAAGGTGGCGCTACTGAGCCCCTCCACCACGCCCATTTCTATGGCTTTGTCCATGTCTACTGGTTGACAATATTGATGTGTGTGTCGAGTTTCATGCAATTTGAAGCATGTTAAGAGCCTCAAAAACACTCAAGAATATTATTACAGTTTGACCTGTTGCCATGGCAACAATATTTCAAATATCAAAAATCCTGTCATAGGTCTACATCTGCTGTGTATTGACATTACACTGATGAAGTTTGAAGCAAATCAGGTAAAAATAAGAGGGTGATCTCAAAGCATTTTAAAAGTGATACACTTCTTGCTGCCATTTGGTGGCGCTATAACTTTGACTCACAATAGTTACATCCATGTGATCAGACTACTACAACCAACACACTCCTGAAGTTTCATAAACATCAATCAATGTATGCAGAAGTTATAACACATTTCCTGTTTCCCTTTTCTCGCCATAAATTCGTTGCCTCGCCACGGCCAAACCGTTTGAGATATCCAAAATCCGTTTGCAATTAAACAACTTCAATGTGTTCGCAACAAGTTAAAAAAAGCTTGGTGTAAATTGGATAAACCCTGTAGGAGTAGTAGTATAAAATTCATAGCCTGTTTTTTCAAAAAATTAACATTCAAACCAAAATAGCTGACTTCCTGTTGGTCGGAGCTAATGAATGTAAATTAGAAAATTGTCCGGCTTGATGAGAATAATATGTGTACCGAGTTTGGTGACTGTAGGAAAAACTAACCCCCACTTTTGTCAAAAGGTGGCGCTACTGAGCCCCTCCACCACGCCCATTTCTATGGCTTTGTCCATGTCTACTGGTTGACAATATTGATGTGTGTGTCGAGTTTCATGCAATTTGAAGCATGTTAAGAGCCTCAAAAACACTCAAGAATATTATTACAGTTTGACCTGTTGCCATGGCAACAATATTTCAAATATCAAAAATCCTGTCATAGGTCTACATCTGCTGTGTATTGACATTACACTGATGAAGTTTGAAGCAAATCAGGTAAAAATAAGAGGGTGATCTCAAAACATTTCAAAAAGTGATACACTTCCTGCTGCCAGTTGGTGGCGCTATAACTTTGACTCACAATAGTCACATCCATGTGATCAGACTCCTATAACGAACACACTCGTGAAGTTTCATAAAGATCAATATATGTATTAAGACGTTATAACACATTTCCTGTTTCCTTTTTCTCGCCATAAATTCGTTGCCTCGCCACGGCCAAACCGTTCGAGATATCAAAAATCCCCTGGCAATTTTTAATCATCAGTGTCTTGACTTCATGCTGACCGAGTTTGGTGGCGATCGGATTAATCGTCTAGGAGGAGTATATCAAATTCCAGAGCATGCGTTTTTCAAACAACCCTTAATAGCTGACTTCCTGTTGGCGTGGCGATTAACTTAGAGCGCGAAAGTTGTTCGGCCCGATGAGGTCTATATGTGTACCGAGTTTCATACTAATACGTGCAAGCATGTTTAATATATGGACCAAATTTTCAGACTTTTTTCAAGGGGGCGCTGTCGAGCCCCCCTGCCACGCCCGGGTACCAGCCTCTCCGGCGTCCTAATGGCCGCGGATTCCAATGTGTGTGCCAATTTTCAAGAGTTTTTGAGCATGTTAAGGCCCCCAAAAAGCCCCGGAAGACGGAAAAAAAAAAAAAAATAAAAAAAAAAAATAATAATAAATATAGCTGCGAGCAGCGATGGCGGGCCCAAGCCCGGTGGCACCGCCACCCCGGTGGCTTCAGGGCAACTGTGCACAGCGGGCAATAGGCACTTAAAACGGTTAAACATCAAAGGACTATGTCAAATTCACTCCACATTTACTGCACTACAAGGTGCCGCTATAGAGCCCCTCCTCCCTGCCCATTTTCAAAGGATTACATGTGCCAAGTTTTAACATTATTCTGATGAATTTTGAAGCAAATCAGGTAAAAATAAGAGGGTGATCTCAATGTATGCTGAAAGTGACACATTTTCTGCTTCCAGTTGGTGGCGCTATGACTTTGAATCACAACACTCAAATCCATGTGATCAGCCTTGTACAACGAAGACTAAGCCAAAGTTTCATCAAAATCAATTAATGTAAGCAGAAGTTATAACACTTTGTTTCCCTTTTCTTGCCATAAATTCGTTGCCTCGCCACGGCCAAACCGTTTGAGATATCCAAAATCCGTTTGCAATTAAACAACTTCAATGTGTTAGCAACAAGTTAAAAAAAGCTTGGTGTAAATTGGATAAACCCTGTAGGAGTAGTAGTATAAAATTCATAGCCTGTTTTTTCAAAAAATTAACATTCAAACCAAAATAGCTGACTTCCTGTTGGTCGGAGCTAATGAATGTAAATTAGAAAATTGTCCGGCTTGATGAGAATAATATGTGTACCGAGTTTGGTGACTGTAGGAAAAACTAACCCCCACTTTTGTCAAAAGGTGGCGCTACTGAGCCCCTCCACCACGCCCATTTCTATGGCTTTGTCCATGTCTACTGGTTGACAATATTGATGTGTGTGTCGAGTTTCATGCAATTTGAAGCATGTTAAGAGCCTCAAAAACACTCAAGAATATTATTACAGTTTGACCTGTTGCCATGGCAACAATATTTCAAATATCAAAAATCCTGTCATAGGTCTACATCTGCTGTGTATTGACATTACACTGATGAAGTTTGAAGCAAATCAGGTAAAAATAAGAGGGTGATCTCAAAGCATTTTAAAAGTGATACACTTCTTGCTGCCATTTGGTGGCGCTATAACTTTGACTCACAATAGTTACATCCATGTGATCAGACTACTACAACCAACACACTCCTGAAGTTTCATAAACATCAATCAATGTATGCAGAAGTTATAACACATTTCCTGTTTCCCTTTTCTCGCCATAAATTCGTTGCCTCGCCACGGCCAAACCGTTTGAGATATCCAAAATCCGTTTGCAATTAAACAACTTCAATGTGTTCGCAACAAGTTAAAAAAAGCTTGGTGTAAATTGGATAAACCCTGTAGGAGTAGTAGTATAAAATTCATAGCCTGTTTTTTCAAAAAATTAACATTCAAACCAAAATAGCTGACTTCCTGTTGGTCGGAGCTAATGAATGTAAATTAGAAAATTGTCCGGCTTGATGAGAATAATATGTGTACCGAGTTTGGTGACTGTAGGAAAAACTAACCCCCACTTTTGTCAAAAGGTGGCGCTACTGAGCCCCTCCACCACGCCCATTTCTATGGCTTTGTCCATGTCTACTGGTTGACAATATTGATGTGTGTGTCGAGTTTCATGCAATTTGAAGCATGTTAAGAGCCTCAAAAACACTCAAGAATATTATTACAGTTTGACCTGTTGCCATGGCAACAATATTTCAAATATCAAAAATCCTGTCATAGGTCTACATCTGCTGTGTATTGACATTACACTGATGAAGTTTGAAGCAAATCAGGTAAAAATAAGAGGGTGATCTCAAAACATTTCAAAAAGTGATACACTTCCTGCTGCCAGTTGGTGGCGCTATAACTTTGACTCACAATAGTCACATCCATGTGATCAGACTCCTATAACGAACACACTCGTGAAGTTTCATAAAGATCAATATATGTATTAAGACGTTATAACACATTTCCTGTTTCCTTTTTCTCGCCATAAATTCGTTGCCTCGCCACGGCCAAACCGTTCGAGATATCAAAAATCCCCTGGCAATTTTTAATCATCAGTGTCTTGACTTCATGCTGACCGAGTTTGGTGGCGATCGGATTAATCGTCTAGGAGGAGTATATCAAATTCCAGAGCATGCGTTTTTCAAACAACCCTTAATAGCTGACTTCCTGTTGGCGTGGCGATTAACTTAGAGCGCGAAAGTTGTTCGGCCCGATGAGGTCTATATGTGTACCGAGTTTCATACTAATACGTGCAATCATGTTTAATATATGGACCAAATTTTCAGACTTTTTTCAAGGGGGCGCTGTCGAGCCCCCCTGCCACGCCCGGGTACCAGCCTCTCCGGCGTCCTAATAGCCGCGGATTCCAATGTGTGTGCCAATTTTCAAGAGTTTTTGAGCATGTTAAGGCCCCCAAAAAGCCCCGGAAGACGGAAAAAAAAAAAAAAAAAAAAAAAAAATAATAATAATAATAATCCTTAGAAGAACAAGAGGGCCCTGCGCGAATTTTCGCTTGGGCCCTAAATATAGCTGCGAGCAGCGATGGCGGGCCCAAGCCCGGTGGCACCGCCACCCCGGTGGCTTCAGGGCAACTGTGCACAGCGGGCAATAGGCACTTAAAACGGTTAAACATCAAAGGACTATGTCAAATTCACTCCACATTTACTGCACTACAAGGTGCCGTTATAGAGCCCCTCCTCCCTGCCCATTTTCAAAGGATTACATGTGCCAAGTTTTAACATTATTCTGATGAATTTTGAAGCAAATCAGGTAAAAATAAGAGGGTGATCTCAATGTATGCTGAAAGTGACACATTTTCTGCTTCCAGTTGGTGGCGCTATGACTTTGAATCACAATAGTCAAATCCATGTGATCAGCCTTGTACAACGAAGACTAAGCCAAAGTTTCATCAAAATCAATTAATGTATGCAGAAGTTATAACACTTTGTTTCCCTTTTCTTGCCATAAATTCGTTGCCTCGCCACGGCCAAACCGTTTGAGATATCCAAAATCCGTTTGCAATTAAACAACTTCAATGTGTTAGCAACAAGTTAAAAAAAGCTTGGTGTAAATTGGATAAACCCTGTAGGAGTAGTAGTATAAAATTCATAGCCTGTTTTTTCAAAAAATTAACATTCAAACCAAAATAGCTGACTTCCTGTTGGTCGGAGCTAATGAATGTAAATTAGAAAATTGTCCGGCTTGATGAGAATAATATGTGTACCGAGTTTGGTGACTGTAGGAAAAACTAACCCCCACTTTTGTCAAAAGGTGGCGCTACTGAGCCCCTCCACCACGCCCATTTCTATGGCTTTGTCCATGTCTACTGGTTTGACAATATTGATGTGTGTGTCGAGTTTCATGCAATTTGAAGCATGTTAAGAGCCTCAAAAACACTCAAGAATATTATTACAGTTTGACCTGTTGCCATGGCAACAATATTTCAAATATCAAAAATCCTGTCATAGGTCTACATCTGCTGTGTATTGACATTACACTGATGAAGTTTGAAGCAAATCAGGTAAAAATAAGAGGGTGATCTCAAAGCATTTTAAAAGTGATACACTTCTTGCTGCCATTTGGTGGCGCTATAACTTTGACTCACAATAGTTACATCCATGTGATCAGACTACTACAACCAACACACTCCTGAAGTTTCATAAACATCAATCAATGTATGCAGAAGTTATAACACATTTCCTGTTTCCCTTTTCTCGCCATAAATTCGTTGCCTCGCCACGGCCAAACCGTTTGAGATATCCAAAATCCGTTTGCAATTAAACAACTTCAATGTGTTCGCAACAAGTTAAAAAAGCTTGGTGTAAATTGGATAAACCCTGTAGGAGTAGTAGTATAAAATTCATAGCCTGTTTTTTCAAAAAATTAACATTCAAACCAAAATAGCCGACTTCCTGTTGGTCGGAGCTAATGAATGTAAATTAGAAAATTGTCCGGCTTGATGAGAATAATATGTGTACCGAGTTTGGTGACTGTAGGAAAAACTAACCCCCCCACTTTTGTCAAAAGGTGGCGCTACTGAGCCCCTCCACCACGCCCATTTCTATGGCTTTGTCCATGTCTACTGGTTGACAATATTGATGTGTGTGTCGAGTTTCATGCAATTTGAAGCATGTTAAGAGCCTCAAAAACACTCAAGAATATTATTACAGTTTGACCTGTTGCCATGGCAACAATATTTCAAATATCAAAAATCCTGTCATAGGTCTACATCTGCTGTGTATTGACATTACACTGATGAAGTTTGAAGCAAATCAGGTAAAAATAAGAGGGTGATCTCAAAACATTTCAAAAAGTGATACACTTCCTGCTGCCAGTTGGTGGCGCTATAACTTTGACTCACAATAGTCACATCCATGTGACCAGACTCCTATAACGAACACACTCGTGAAGTTTCATAAAGATCAATATATGTATTAAGACGTTATAACACATTTCCTGTTTCCTTTTTCTCGCCATAAATTCGTTGCCTCGCCACGGCCAAACCGTTCGAGATAACAAAAATCCCCTGGCAATTTTTAATCATCAGTGTCTTGACTTCATGCTGACCGAGTTTGGTGGCGATCGGATTAATCGTCTAGGAGGAGTATATCAAATTCCAGAGCATGCGTTTTTCAAACAACCCGTAATAGCGGACTTCCTGTTGGCGTGGCGATCAACTTAGAGCGCGAAAGTTGTTCGGCCCGATGAGGTCTATATGTGTACCGAGTTTCATACTAATACGTGCAAGCATGTTTAATATATGGACCAAATTTTCAGACTTTTTTCAAGGGGGCGCTGTCGAGCCCCCCTGCCACGCCCGGGTACCAGCCTCTCCGGCGTCCTAATGGCCGCGGATTCCAATGTGTGTGCCAATTTTCAAGAGTTTTTGAGCATGTTAAGGCCCCCAAAAAGCCCCGGAAGACGGAAAAAAAAAAAAAAAAAAATATAGCTGCGAGCAGCGATGGCGGGCCCAAGCCCGGTGGCACCGCCACCCCGGTGGCTTCAGGGCAACTGTGCACAGCGGGTAATAGGCACTTAAAACGGTTAAACATCAAAGGACTATGTCAAATTCACTCCACATTTACTGCACTACAAGGTGCCGTTATAGAGCCCCTCCTCCCTGCCCATTTTCAAAGGATTACATGTGCCAAGTTTTAACATTATTCTGATGAATTTTGAAGCAAATCAGGTAAAAATAAGAGGGTGATCTCAATGTATGCTGAAAGTGACACATTTTCTGCTTCCAGTTGGTGGCGCTATGACTTTGAATCACAATAGTCAAATCCATGTGATCAGCCTTGTACAACGAAGACTAAGCCAAAGTTTCATCAAAATCAATTAATGTATGCAGAAGTTATAACACTTTGTTTCCCTTTTCTTGCCATAAATTCGTTGCCTCGCCACGGCCAAACCGTTTGAGATATCCAAAATCCGTTTGCAATTAAACAACTTCAATGTGTTAGCAACAAGTTAAAAAAAGCTTGGTGTAAATTGGATAAACCCTGTAGGAGTAGTAGTATAAAATTCATAGCCTGTTTTTTCAAAAAATTAACATTCAAACCAAAATAGCTGACTTCCTGTTGGTCGGAGCTAATGAATGTAAATTAGAAAATTGTCCGGCTTGATGAGAATAATATGTGTACCGAGTTTGGTGACTGTAGGAAAAACTAACCCCCACTTTTTTCAAAAGGTGTCGCTAGTGATCCCCTCCACCTCGCCCATTTCTATGGCTTTGTCCATGTCTTCTGGTTGACAATATTGATGTGTGTGTCGAGTTTCATGCAATTTGAAGCATGTTAAGAGCCTCAAAAACACTCAAGAATATTATTACAGTTTGACCTGTTGCCATGGCAACAATATTTCAAATATCAAAAATCCTGTCATAGGTCTACATCTGCTGTGTATTGACATTACACTGATGAAGTTTGAAGCAAATCAGGTAAAAATAAGAGGGTGATCTCAAAGCATTTTAAAAGTGATACACTTCTTGCTGCCATTTGGTGGCGCTATAACTTTGACTCACAATAGTTACATCCATGTGATCAGACTACTACAACCAACACACTCCTGAAGTTTCATAAACATCAATCAATGTATGCAGAAGTTATAACACATTTCCTGTTTCCCTTTTCTCGCCATAAATTCGTTGCCTCGCCACGGCCAAACCGTTTGAGATATCCAAAATCCGTTTGCAATTAAACAACTTCAATGTGTTCGCAACAAGTTAAAAAAGCTTGGTGTAAATTGGATAAACCCTGTAGGAGTAGTAGTATAAAATTCATAGCCTGTTTTTTCAAAAAATTAACATTCAAACCAAAATAGCTGACTTCCTGTTGGTCGGAGCTAATGAATGTAAATTAGAAAATTGTCCGGCTTGATGAGAATAATATGTGTACCGAGTTTGGTGACTGTAGGAAAAACTAACCCCCACTTTTGTCAAAAGGTGGCGCTACTGAGCCCCTCCACCACGCCCATTTCTATGGCTTTGTCCATGTCTACTGGTTGACAATATTGATGTGTGTGTCGAGTTTCATGCAATTTGAAGCATGTTAAGAGCCTCAAAAACACTCAAGAATATTATTACAGTTTGACCTGTTGCCATGGCAACAATATTTCAAATATCAAAAATCCTGTCATAGGTCTACATCTGCTGTGTATTGACATTACACTGATGAAGTTTGAAGCAAATCAGGTAAAAATAAGAGGGTGATCTCAAAACATTTCAAAAAGTGATACACTTCCTGCTGCCAGTTGGTGGCGCTATAACTTTGACTCACAATAGTCACATCCATGTGATCAGACTCCTATAACGAACACACTCGTGAAGTTTCATAAAGATCAATATATGTATTAAGACGTTATAACACATTTCCTGTTTCCTTTTTCTCGCCATAAATTCGTTGCCTCGCCACGGCCAAACCGTTCGAGATATCAAAAATCCCCTGGCAATTTTTAATCATCAGTGTCTTGACTTCATGCTGACCGAGTTTGGTGGCGATCGGATTAATCGTCTAGGAGGAGTATATCAAATTCCAGAGCATGCGTTTTTCAAACAACCCTTAATAGCTGACTTCCTGTTGGCGTGGCGATTAACTTAGAGCGCGAAAGTTGTTCGGCCCAATGAGGTCTATATGTGTACCGAGTTTCATACTAATACGTGCAAGCATGTTTAATATATGGACCAAATTTTCAGACTTTTTTCAAGGGGGCGCTGTCGAGCCCCCCTGCCACGCCCGGGTACCAGCCTCTCCGGCGTCCTAATGGCCGCGGATTCCAATGTGTGTGCCAATTTTCAAGAGTTTTTGAGCATGTTAAGGCCCCCAAAAAGCCCCGGAAGACGGAAAAAAAAAAAAAAAAAAAATATAGCTGCGAGCAGCGATGGCGGGCCCAAGCCCGGTGGCACCGCCACCCCGGTGGCTTCAGGGCAACTGTGCACAGCGGGTAATAGGCACTTAAAACGGTTAAACATCAAAGGACTATGTCAAATTCACTCCACATTTACTGCACTACAAGGTGCCGTTATAGAGCCCCTCCTCCCTGCCCATTTTCAAAGGATTACATGTGCCAAGTTTTAACATTATTCTGATGAATTTTGAAGCAAATCAGGTAAAAATAAGAGGGTGATCTCAATGTATGCTGAAAGTGACACATTTTCTGCTTCCAGTTGGTGGCGCTATGACTTTGAATCACAATAGTCAAATCCATGTGATCAGCCTTGTACAACGAAGACTAAGCCAAAGTTTCATCAAAATCAATTAATGTATGCAGAAGTTATAACACTTTGTTTCCCTTTTCTTGCCATAAATTCGTTGCCTCGCCACGGCCAAACCGTTTGAGATATCCAAAATCCGTTTGCAATTAAACAACTTCAATGTGTTAGCAACAAGTTAAAAAAAGCTTGGTGTAAATTGGATAAACCCTGTAGGAGTAGTAGTATAAAATTCATAGCCTGTTTTTTCAAAAAATTAACATTCAAACCAAAATAGCTGACTTCCTGTTGGTCGGAGCTAATGAATGTAAATTAGAAAATTGTCCGGCTTGATGAGAATAATATGTGTACCGAGTTTGGTGACTGTAGGAAAAACTAACCCCCACTTTTTTCAAAAGGTGGCGCTACTGAGCCCCTCCACCACGCCCATTTCTATGGCTTTGTCCATGTCTACTGGTTGACAATATTGATGTGTGTGTCGAGTTTCATGCAATTTGAAGCATGTTAAGAGCCTCAAAAACACTCAAGAATATTATTACAGTTTGACCTGTTGCCATGGCAACAATATTTCAAATATCAAAAATCCTGTCATAGGTCTACATCTGCTGTGTATTGACATTACACTGATGAAGTTTGAAGCAAATCAGGTAAAAATAAGAGGGTGATCTCAAAGCATTTTAAAAGTGATACACTTCTTGCTGCCATTTGGTGGCGCTATAACTTTGACTCACAATAGTTACATCCATGTGATCAGACTACTACAACCAACACACTCCTGAAGTTTCATAAACATCAATCAATGTATGCAGAAGTTATAACACATTTCCTGTTTCCCTTTTCTCGCCATAAATTCGTTGCCTCGCCACGGCCAAACCGTTTGAGATATCCAAAATCCGTTTGCAATTAAACAACTTCAATGTGTTCGCAACAAGTTAAAAAAGCTTGGTGTAAATTGGATAAACCCTGTAGGAGTAGTAGTATAAAATTCATAGCCTGTTTTTTCAAAAAATTAACATTCAAACCAAAATAGCTGACTTCCTGTTGGTCGGAGCTAATGAATGTAAATTAGAAAATTGTCCGGCTTGATGAGAATAATATGTGTACCGAGTTTGGTGACTGTAGGAAAAACTAACCCCCCCACTTTTGTCAAAAGGTGGCGCTACTGAGCCCCTCCACCACGCCCATTTCTATGGCTTTGTCCATGTCTACTGGTTGACAATATTGATGTGTGTGTCGAGTTTCATGCAATTTGAAGCATGTTAAGAGCCTCAAAAACACTCAAGAATATTATTACAGTTTGACCTGTTGCCATGGCAACAATATTTCAAATATCAAAAATCCTGTCATAGGTCTACATCTGCTGTGTATTGACATTACACTGATGAAGTTTGAAGCAAATCAGGTAAAAATAAGAGGGTGATCTCAAAACATTTCAAAAAGTGATACACTTCCTGCTGCCAGTTGGTGGCGCTATAACTTTGACTCACAATAGTCACATCCATGTGATCAGACTCCTATAACGAACACACTCGTGAAGTTTCATAAAGATCAATATATGTATTAAGACGTTATAACACATTTCCTGTTTCCTTTTTCTCGCCATAAATTCGTTGCCTCGCCACGGCCAAACCGTTCGAGATATCAAAAATCCCCTGGCAATTTTTAATCATCAGTGTCTTGACTTCATGCTGACCGAGTTTGGTGGCGATCGGATTAATCGTCTAGGAGGAGTATATCAAATTCCAGAGCATGCGTTTTTCAAACAACCCTTAATAGCTGACTTCCTGTTGGCGTGGCGATTAACTTAGAGCGCGAAAGTTGTTCGGCCCAATGAGGTCTATATGTGTACCGAGTTTCATACTAATACGTGCAAGCATGTTTAATATATGGACCAAATTTTCAGACTTTTTTCAAGGGGGCGCTGTCGAGCCCCGGCCACGCCCGGGTAACAGCCTCTCCGGCGTCCTAATGGCCGCGGATTCCAATGTGTGTGCCAATTTTCAAGAGTTTTTGAGCATGTTAAGGCCCCCAAAAAGCCCCGGAAGACGGAAAAAAAAAAAAAAAAAAATATAGCTGCGAGCAGCGATGGCGGGCCCAAGCCCGGTGGCACCGCCACCCCGGTGGCTTCAGGGCAACTGTGCACAGCGGGTAATAGGCACTTAAAACGGTTAAACATCAAAGGACTATGTCAAATTCACTCCACATTTACTGCACTACAAGGTGCCGTTATAGAGCCCCTCCTCCCTGCCCATTTTCAAAGGATTACATGTGCCAAGTTTTAACATTATTCTGATGAATTTTGAAGCAAATCAGGTAAAAATAAGAGGGTGATCTCAATGTATGCTGAAAGTGACACATTTTCTGCTTCCAGTTGGTGGCGCTATGACTTTGAATCACAATAGTCAAATCCATGTGATCAGCCTTGTACAACGAAGACTAAGCCAAAGTTTCATCAAAATCAATTAATGTATGCAGAAGTTATAACACTTTGTTTCCCTTTTCTTGCCATAAATTCGTTGCCTCGCCACGGCCAAACCGTTTGAGATATCCAAAATCCGTTTGCAATTAAACAACTTCAATGTGTTAGCAACAAGTTAAAAAAAGCTTGGTGTAAATTGGATAAACCCTGTAGGAGTAGTAGTATAAAATTCATAGCCTGTTTTTTCAAAAAATTAACATTCAAACCAAAATAGCTGACTTCCTGTTGGTCGGAGCTAATGAATGTAAATTAGAAAATTGTCCGGCTTGATGAGAATAATATGTGTACCGAGTTTGGTGACTGTAGGAAAAACTAACCCCCCCACTTTTTTCAAAAGGTGGCGCTACTGAGCCCCTCCACCACGCCCATTTCTATGGCTTTGTCCATGTCTACTGGTTGACAATATTGATGTGTGTGTCGAGTTTCATGCAATTTGAAGCATGTTAAGAGCCTCAAAAACACTCAAGAATATTATTACAGTTTGACCTGTTGCCATGGCAACAATATTTCAAATATCAAAAATCCTGTCATAGGTCTACATCTGCTGTGTATTGACATTACACTGATGAAGTTTGAAGCAAATCAGGTAAAAATAAGAGGGTGATCTCAAAGCATTTTAAAAGTGATACACTTCTTGCTGCCATTTGGTGGCGCTATAACTTTGACTCACAATAGTTACATCCATGTGATCAGACTACTACAACCAACACACTCCTGAAGTTTCATAAACATCAATCAATGTATGCAGAAGTTATAACACATTTCCTGTTTCCCTTTTCTCGCCATAAATTCGTTGCCTCGCCACGGCCAAACCGTTTGAGATATCCAAAATCCGTTTGCAATTAAACAACTTCAATGTGTTCGCAACAAGTTAAAAAAGCTTGGTGTAAATTGGATAAACCCTGTAGGAGTAGTAGTATAAAATTCATAGCCTGTTTTTTCAAAAAATTAACATTCAAACCAAAATAGCTGACTTCCTGTTGGTCGGAGCTAATGAATGTAAATTAGAAAATTGTCCGGCTTGATGAGAATAATATGTGTACCGAGTTTGGTGACTGTAGGAAAAACTAACCCCCCCACTTTTGTCAAAAGGTGGCGCTACTGAGCCCCTCCACCACGCCCATTTCTATGGCTTTGTCCATGTCTACTGGTTGACAATATTGATGTGTGTGTCGAGTTTCATGCAATTTGAAGCATGTTAAGAGCCTCAAAAACACTCAAGAATATTATTACAGTTTGACCTGTTGCCATGGCAACAATATTTCAAATATCAAAAATCCTGTCATAGGTCTACATCTGCTGTGTATTGACATTACACTGATGAAGTTTGAAGCAAATCAGGTAAAAATAAGAGGGTGATCTCAAAACATTTCAAAAAGTGATACACTTCCTGCTGCCAGTTGGTGGCGCTATAACTTTGACTCACAATAGTCACATCCATGTGATCAGACTCCTATAACGAACACACTCGTGAAGTTTCATAAAGATCAATATATGTATTAAGACGTTATAACACATTTCCTGTTTCCTTTTTCTCGCCATAAATTCGTTGCCTCGCCACGGCCAAACCGTTCGAGATATCAAAAATCCCCTGGCAATTTTTAATCATCAGTGTCTTGACTTCATGCTGACCGAGTTTGGTGGCGATCGGATTAATCGTCTAGGAGGAGTATATCAAATTCCAGAGCATGCGTTTTTCAAACAACCCTTAATAGCTGACTTCCTGTTGGCGTGGCGATTAACTTAGAGCGCGAAAGTTGTTCGGCCCAATGAGGTCTATATGTGTACCGAGTTTCATACTAATACGTGCAAGCATGTTTAATATATGGACCAAATTTTCAGACTTTTTTCAAGGGGGCGCTGTCGAGCCCCCCTGCCACGCCCGGGTACCAGCCTCTCCGGCGTCCTAATGGCCGCGGATTCCAATGTGTGTGCCAATTTTCAAGAGTTTTTGAGCATGTTAAGGCCCCCAAAAAGCCCCGGAAGACGGAAAAAAAAAAAAATATATATATATATATATAGCTGCGAGCAGCGATGGCGGGCCCAAGCCCGGTGGCACCGCCACCCCGGTGGCTTCAGGGCAACTGTGCACAGCGGGCAATAGGCACTTAAAACGGTTAAACATCAAAGGACTATGTCAAATTCACTCCACATTTACTGCACTACAAGGTGCCGTTATAGAGCCCCTCCTCCCTGCCCATTTTCAAAGGATTACATGTGCCAAGTTTTAACATTATTCTGATAAATTTTGAAGCAAATCAGGTAAAAATAAGAGGGTGATCTCAATGTATGCTGAAAGTGACACATTTTCTGCTTCCAGTTGGTGGCGCTATGACTTTGAATCACAATAGTCAAATCCATGTTATCAGCCTTGTACAACGAAGACTAAGCCAAAGTTTCATCAAAATCAATTAATGTATGCAGAAGTTATAACACTTTGTTTCCCTTTTCTTGCCATAAATTCGTTGCCTCGCCACGGCCAAACCGTTTGAGATATCCAAAATCCGTTTGCAATTAAACAACTTCAATGTGTTAGCAACAAGTTAAAAAAAGCTTGGTGTAAATTGGATAAACCCTGTAGGAGGAGTAGTATAAAATTCATAGCCTGTTTTTAAAAAAAATTAACATTCAAACCAAAATAGCTGACTTCCTGTTGGTCGGAGCTAATGAATGTAAATTAGAAAATTGTCCAGCTTGATGAGAATAATATGTGTACCGAGTTTGGTGACTGTAGGAAAAACTAACCCCCCCACTTTTGTCAAAAGGTGGCGCTACTGAGCCCCTCCACCACGCCCATTTCTATGGCTTTGTCCATGTCTACTGGTTGACAATATTGATGTGTGTGTCGAGTTTCATGCAATTTGAAGCATGTTAAGAGCCTCAAAAACACTCAAGAATATTATTACAGTTTGACCTGTTGCCATGGCAACAATATTTCAAATATCAAAAATCCTGTCATAGGTCTACATCTGCTGTGTATTGACATTACACTGATGAAGTTTGAAGCAAATCAGGTAAAAATAAGAGGGTGATCTCAAAGCATTTTAAAAGTGATACACTTCTTGCTGCCATTTGGTGGCGCTATAACTTTGACTCACAATAGTTACATCCATGTGATCAGACTACTACAACCAACACACTCCTGAAGTTTCATAAACATCAATCAATGTATGCAGAAGTTATAACACATTTCCTGTTTCCCTTTTCTCGCCATAAATTCGTTGCCTCGCCACGGCCAAACCGTTTGAGATATCCAAAATCCGTTTGCAATTAAACAACTTCAATGTGTTCGCAACAAGTTAAAAAAGCTTGGTGTAAATTGGATAAACCCTGTAGGAGTAGTAGTATAAAATTCATAGCCTGTTTTTTCAAAAAATTAACATTCAAACCAAAATAGCTGACTTCCTGTTGGTCGGAGCTAATGAATGTAAATTAGAAAATTGTCCGGCTTGATGAGAATAATATGTGTACCGAGTTTGGTGACTGTAGGAAAAACTAACCCCCACTTTTGTCAAAAGGTGGCGCTACTGAGCCCCTCCACCACGCCCATTTCTATGGCTTTGTCCATGTCTACTGGTTGACAATATTGATGTGTGTGTCGAGTTTCATGCAATTTGAAGCATGTTAAGAGCCTCAAAAACACTCAAGAATTATTACAGTTTGACCTGTTGCCATGGCAACAATATTTCAAATATCAAAAATCCTGTCATAGGTCTACATCTGCTGTGTATTGACATTACACTGATGAAGTTTGAAGCAAATCAGGTAAAAATAAGAGGGTGATCTCAAAACATTTCAAAAAGTGATACACTTCCTGCTGCCAGTTGGTGGCGCTATAACTTTGACTCACAATAGTCACATCCATGTGATCAGACTCCTATAACGAACACACTCGTGAAGTTTCATAAAGATCAATATATGTATTAAGACGTTATAACACATTTCCTGTTTCCTTTTTCTCGCCATAAATTCGTTGCCTCGCCACGGCCAAACCGTTCGAGATATCAAAAATCCCCTGGCAATTTTTAATCATCAGTGTCTTGACTTCATGCTGACCGAGTTTGGTGGCGATTGGATTAATCGTCTAGGAGGAGTATATCAAATTCCAGAGCATGCGTTTTTCAAACAACCCTTAATAGCTGACTTCCTGTTGGCGTGGCGATTAACTTAGAGCGCGAAAGTTGTTCGGCCCAATGAGGTCTATATGTGTACCGAGTTTCATACTAATACGTGCAAGCATGTTTAATATATGGACCAAATTTTCAGACTTTTTTCAAGGGGGCGCTGTCGAGCCCCCCTGCCACGCCCGGGTACCAGCCTCTCCGGCGTCCTAATGGCCGCGGATTCCAATGTGTGTGCCAATTTTCAAGAGTTTTTGAGCATGTTAAGGCCCCCAAAAAGCCCCGGAAGACGGAAAAAAAAAAAAAAAAAAAATATATATATATATATATAGCTGCGAGCAGCGATGGCGGGCCCAAGCCCGGTGGCACCGCCACCCCGGTGGCTTCAGGGCAACTGTGCACAGCGGGCAATAGGCACTTAAAACGGTTAAACATCAAAGGACTATGTCAAATTCACTCCACATTTACTGCACTACAAGGTGCCGTTATAGAGCCCCTCCTCCCTGCCCATTTTCAAAGGATTACATGTGCCAAGTTTTAACATTATTCTGATAAATTTTGAAGCAAATCAGGTAAAAATAAGAGGGTGATCTCAATGTATGCTGAAAGTGACACATTTTCTGCTTCCAGTTGGTGGCGCTATGACTTTGAATCACAATAGTCAAATCCATGTTATCAGCCTTGTACAACGAAGACTAAGCCAAAGTTTCATCAAAATCAATTAATGTATGCAGAAGTTATAACACTTTGTTTCCCTTTTCTTGCCATAAATTCGTTGCCTCGCCACGGCCAAACCGTTTGAGATATCCAAAATCCGTTTGCAATTAAACAACTTCAATGTGTTAGCAACAAGTTAAAAAAAGCTTGGTGTAAATTGGATAAACCCTGTAGGAGGAGTAGTATAAAATTCATAGCCTGTTTTTAAAAAAAATTAACATTCAAACCAAAATAGCTGACTTCCTGTTGGTCGGAGCTAATGAATGTAAATTAGAAAATTGTCCAGCTTGATGAGAATAATATGTGTACCGAGTTTGGTGACTGTAGGAAAAACTAACCCCCCCACTTTTGTCAAAAGGTGGCGCTACTGAGCCCCTCCACCACGCCCATTTCTATGGCTTTGTCCATGTCTACTGGTTGACAATATTGATGTGTGTGTCGAGTTTCATGCAATTTGAAGCATGTTAAGAGCCTCAAAAACACTCAAGAATATTATTACAGTTTGACCTGTTGCCATGGCAACAATATTTCAAATATCAAAAATCCTGTCATAGGTCTACATCTGCTGTGTATTGACATTACACTGATGAAGTTTGAAGCAAATCAGGTAAAAATAAGAGGGTGATCTCAAAGCATTTTAAAAGTGATACACTTCTTGCTGCCATTTGGTGGCGCTATAACTTTGACTCACAATAGTTACATCCATGTGATCAGACTACTACAACCAACACACTCCTGAAGTTTCATAAACATCAATCAATGTATGCAGAAGTTATAACACATTTCCTGTTTCCCTTTTCTCGCCATAAATTCGTTGCCTCGCCACGGCCAAACCGTTTGAGATATCCAAAATCCGTTTGCAATTAAACAACTTCAATGTGTTCGCAACAAGTTAAAAAAAGCTTGGTGTAAATTGGATAAACCCTGTAGGAGTAGTAGTATAAAATTCATAGCCTGTTTTTTCAAAAAATTAACATTCAAACCAAAATAGCTGACTTCCTGTTGGTCGGAGCTAATGAATGTAAATTAGAAAATTGTCCGGCTTGATGAGAATAATATGTGTACCGAGTTTGGTGACTGTAGGAAAAACTAACCCCCACTTTTGTCAAAAGGTGGCGCTACTGAGCCCCTCCACCACGCCCATTTCTATGGCTTTGTCCATGTCTACTGGTTGACAATATTGATGTGTGTGTCGAGTTTCATGCAATTTGAAGCATGTTAAGAGCCTCAAAAACACTCAAGAATATTATTACAGTTTGACCTGTTGCCATGGCAACAATATTTCAAATATCAAAAATCCTGTCATAGGTCTACATCTGCTGTGTATTGACATTACACTGATGAAGTTTGAAGCAAATCAGGTAAAAATAAGAGGGTGATCTCAAAACATTTCAAAAAGTGATACACTTCCTGCTGCCAGTTGGTGGCGCTATAACTTTGACTCACAATAGTCACATCCATGTGATCAGACTCCTATAACGAACACACTCGTGAAGTTTCATAAAGATCAATATATGTATTAAGACGTTATAACACATTTCCTGTTTCCTTTTTCTCGCCATAAATTCGTTGCCTCGCCACGGCCAAACCGTTCGAGATATCAAAAATCCCCTGGCAATTTTTAATCATCAGTGTCTTGACTTCATGCTGACCGAGTTTGGTGGCGATCGGATTAATCGTCTAGGAGGAGTATATCAAATTCCAGAGCATGCGTTTTTCAAACAACCCTTAATAGCTGACTTCCTGTTGGCGTGGCGATTAACTTAGAGCGCGAAAGTTGTTCGGCCCGATGAGGTCTATATGTGTACCGAGTTTCATACTAATACGTGCAAGCATGTTTAATATATGGACCAAATTTTCAGACTTTTTTCAAGGGGGCGCTGTCGAGCCCCCCTGCCACGCCCGGGTACCAGCCTCTCCGGCGTCCTAATGGCCGCGGATTCCAATGTGTGTGCCAATTTTCAAGAGTTTTTGAGCATGTTAAGGCCCCCAAAAAGCCCCGGAAGACGAAAAAAAAATAAAATAAAAATAAAATAATAAATATAGCTGCGAGCAGCGATGGCGGGCCCAAGCCCGGTGGCACCGCCACCCCGGTGGCTTCAGGGCAACTGTGCACGGCGGGCAATAGGCACTTAAAACGGTTAAACATCAAAGGACTATGTCAAATTCACTCCACATTTACTGCACTACAAGGTGCCGCTATAGAGCCCCTCCTCCCTGCCCATTTTCAAAGGATTACATGTGCCAAGTTTTAACATTATTCTGATGAATTTTGAAGCAAATCAGGTAAAAATAAGAGGGTGATCTCAATGTATGCTGAAAGTGACACATTTTCTGCTTCCAGTTGGTGGCGCTATGACTTTGAATCACAATAGTCACATCCATGTGATCAGCCTTGTACAACGAAGACTAAGCCAAAGTTTCATCAAAATCAATTAATGTATGCAGAAGTTATAACACTTTGTTTCCCTTTTCTTGCCATAAATTCGTTGCCTCGCCACGGCCAAACCGTTTGAGATATCCAAAATCCGTTTGCAATTAAACAACTTCAATGTGTTAGCAACAAGTTAAAAAAAGCTTGGTGTAAATTGGATAAACCCTGTAGGAGTAGTAGTATAAAATTCATAGCCTGTTTTTTCAAAAAATTAACATTCAAACAAAAATAGCCGACTTCCTGTTGGTCGGAGCTAATGAATGTAAATTAGAAAATTGTCCGGCTTGATGAGATCAATATATGTACCGAGTTTGGTGACTGTAGGAAAAACTCACCCCCCACTTTTGTCAAAAGGTGGCGCTACTGAGCCCCTCCACCACGCCCATTTCTATGGCTTTGTCCATGTCTACTGATTGACAATATTGATGTGTGTGTCGAGTTTCATGCAAATTGAAGCATGTTAAGAGCCTCAAAAACACTCAAGAATATTATTACAGTTTGACCTGTCGCCATGGCAACGATATTTCAAATATCAAAAATCCTGTCATAGGTCTACATCTGCTGTGTATTGACATTACACTGATGAAGTTTGAAGCAAATCAGGTAAAAATAAGAGGGTGATCTCAAAGCATTTTAAAAGTGATACACTTCTTGCTGCCATTTGGTGGCGCTATAACTTTGACTCACAATAGTTACATCCATGTGATCAGACTACTACAACCAACACACTCCTGAAGTTTCATAAACATCAATCAATGTATGCAGAAGTTATAACACATTTCCTGTTTCCCTTTTCTCGCCATAAATTCGTTGCCTCGCCACAGCCAAACCGTTTGAGATATCCAAAATCCGTTTGCAATTAAACAACTTCAATGTGTTAGCAACAAGTTAAAAAAAGCTTGGTGTAAATTGGATAAACCCTGTAGGAGTAGTAGTATAAAATTCATAGCCTGTTTCTTCAAAAAATTAACATTCAAACCAAAATAGCTGACTTCCTGTTGGTCGGAGCTAATGAATGTAAATTAGAAAATTGTCCGGCTTGATGAGAATAATATGTGTACCGAGTTTGGTGACTGTAGGAAAAACTAACCCCCACTTTTGTCAAAAGGTGGCGCTACTGAGCCCCTCCACCACGCCCATTTCTATGGCTTTGTCCATGTCTACTGGTTGACAATATTGATGTGTGTGTCGAGTTTCATGCAATTTGAAGCATGTTAAGAGCCTCAAAAACACTCAAGAATATTATTACAGTTTGACCTGTTGCCATGGCAACAATATTTCAAATATCAAAAATCCTGTCATAGGTCTACACCTGCTGTGTATTGACATTACACTGATGAAGTTTGAAGCAAATCAGGTAAAAATAAGAGGGTGATCTCAAAGCATTTTAAAAGTGATACACTTCTTGCTGCCATTTGGTGGCGCTATAACTTTGACTCACAATAGTTACATCCATGTGATCAGACTACTACAACCAACACACTCCTGAAGTTTCATAAACATCAATCAATGTATGCAGAAGTTATAACACATTTCCTGTTTCCCTTTTCTCGCCATAAATTCGTTGCCTCGCCACGGCCAAACCGTTTGAGATATCCAAAATCCGTTTGCATTTAAACAACTTCAATGTGTTCGCAACAAGTTAAAAAAAGCTTGGTGTAAATTGGATAAACCCTGTAGGAGTAGTAGTATAAAATTCATAGCCTGTTTTTTCAAAAAATTAACATTCAAACCAAAATAGCTGACTTCCTGTTGGTCGGAGCTAATGAATGTAAATTAGAAAATTGTCCGGCTTGATGATAATAATATGTGTACCGAGTTTGGTGACTGTAGGAAAAACTAACCCCCCCACTTTTGTCAAAAGGTGGCGCTACTGAGCCCCTCCACCACGCCCATTTCTATGGCTTTGTCCATGTCTACTGGTTGACAATATTGATGTGTGTGTCGAGTTTCATGCAATTTGAAGCATGTTAAGAGCCTCAAAAACACTCAAGAATATTATTACAGTTTGACCTGTTGCCATGGCAACAATATTTCAAATATCAAAAATCCTGTCATAGGTCTACATCTGCTGTGTATTGACATTACACTGATGAAGTTTGAAGCAAATCAGGTAAAAATAAGAGGGTGATCTCAAAACATTTCAAAAAGTGATACACTTCCTGCTGCCAGTTGGTGGCGCTATAACTTTGACTCACAATAGTCACATCCATGTGATCAGACTCCTATAACGAACACACTCGTGAAGTTTCATAAAGATCAATATATGTATTAAGACGTTATAACACATTTCCTGTTTCCTTTTTCTCGCCATAAATTCGTTGCCTCGCCACGGCCAAACCGTTCGAGATATCAAAAATCCCCTGGCAATTTTTAATCATCAGTGTCTTGACTTCATGCTGACCGAGTTTGGTGGCGATCAGATTAATCGTCTAGGAGGAGTATATCAAATTCCAGAGCATGCGTTTTTCAAACAACCCTTAATAGCTGACTTCCTGTTGGCGTGGCGATTAACTTAGAGCGCGAAAGTTGTTCGGCCCGATGAGGTCTATATGTGTACCGAGTTTCATACTAATACGTGCAATCATGTTTAATATATGGACCAAATTTTCAGACTTTTTTCAAGGGGGCGCTGTCGAGCCCCCCTGCCACGCCCGGGTACCAGCCTCTCCGGCGTCCTAATGGCCGCGGATTCCAATGTGTGTGCCAATTTTCAAGAGTTTTTGAGCATGTTAAGGCCCCCAAAAAGCCCCGGAAGACGGAAAAAAAAAAAAAAAAAAAAAAAAATATAGCTGCGAGCAGCGATGGCGGGCCCAAGCCCGGTGGCACCGCCACCCCGGTGGCTTCAGGGCAACTGTGCACAGCGGGTAATAGGCACTTAAAACGGTTAAACATCAAAGGACTATGTCAAATTCACTCCACATTTACTGCACTACAAGGTGCCGTTATAGAGCCCCTCCTCCCTGCCCATTTTCAAAGGATTACATGTGCCAAGTTTTAACATTATTCTGATGAATTTTGAAGCAAATCAGGTAAAAATAAGAGGGTGATCTCAATGTATGCTGAAAGTGACACATTTTCTGCTTCCAGTTGGTGGCGCTATGACTTTGAATCACAATAGTCAAATCCATGTGATCAGCCTTGTACAACGAAGACTAAGCCAAAGTTTCATCAAAATCAATTAATGTATGCAGAAGTTATAACACTTTGTTTCCCTTTTCTTGCCATAAATTCGTTGCCTCGCCACGGCCAAACCGTTTGAGATATCCAAAATCCGTTTGCAATTAAACAACTTCAATGTGTTAGCAACAAGTTAAAAAAAGCTTGGTGTAAATTGGATAAACCCTGTAGGAGTAGTAGTATAAAATTCATAGCCTGTTTTTTCAAAAAATTAACATTCAAACCAAAATAGCTGACTTCCTGTTGGTCGGAGCTAATGAATGTAAATTAGAAAATTGTCCGGCTTGATGAGAATAATATGTGTACCGAGTTTGGTGACTGTAGGAAAAACTAACCCCCCCACTTTTTTCAAAAGGTGGCGCTACTGAGCCCCTCCACCACGCCCATTTCTATGGCTTTGTCCATGTCTACTGGTTGACAATATTGATGTGTGTGTCGAGTTTCATGCAATTTGAAGCATGTTAAGAGCCTCAAAAACACTCAAGAATATTATTACAGTTTGACCTGTTGCCATGGCAACAATATTTCAAATATCAAAAATCCTGTCATAGGTCTACATCTGCTGTGTATTGACATTACACTGATGAAGTTTGAAGCAAATCAGGTAAAAATAAGAGGGTGATCTCAAAGCATTTTAAAAGTGATACACTTCTTGCTGCCATTTGGTGGCGCTATAACTTTGACTCACAATAGTTACATCCATGTGATCAGACTACTACAACCAACACACTCCTGAAGTTTCATAAACATCAATCAATGTATGCAGAAGTTATAACACATTTCCTGTTTCCCTTTTCTCGCCATAAATTCGTTGCCTCGCCACGGCCAAACCGTTTGAGATATCCAAAATCCGTTTGCAATTAAACAACTTCAATGTGTTCGCAACAAGTTAAAAAAGCTTGGTGTAAATTGGATAAACCCTGTAGGAGTAGTAGTATAAAATTCATAGCCTGTTTTTTCAAAAAATTAACATTCAAACCAAAATAGCTGACTTCCTGTTGGTCGGAGCTAATGAATGTAAATTAGAAAATTGTCCGGCTTGATGAGAATAATATGTGTACCGAGTTTGGTGACTGTAGGAAAAACTAACCCCCACTTTTGTCAAAAGGTGGCGCTACTGAGCCCCTCCACCACGCCCATTTCTATGGCTTTGTCCATGTCTACTGGTTGACAATATTGATGTGTGTGTCGAGTTTCATGCAATTTGAAGCATGTTAAGAGCCTCAAAAACACTCAAGAATATTATTACAGTTTGACCTGTTGCCATGGCAACAATATTTCAAATATCAAAAATCCTGTCATAGGTCTACATCTGCTGTGTATTGACATTACACTGATGAAGTTTGAAGCAAATCAGGTAAAAATAAGAGGGTGATCTCAAAACATTTCAAAAAGTGATACACTTCCTGCTGCCAGTTGGTGGCGCTATAACTTTGACTCACAATAGTCACATCCATGTGATCAGACTCCTATAACGAACACACTCGTGAAGTTTCATAAAGATCAATATATGTATTAAGACGTTATAACACATTTCCTGTTTCCTTTTTCTCGCCATAAATTCGTTGCCTCGCCACGGCCAAACCGTTCGAGATATCAAAAATCCCCTGGCAATTTTTAATCATCAGTGTCTTGACTTCATGCTGACCGAGTTTGGTGGCGATTGGATTAATCGTCTAGGAGGAGTATATCAAATTCCAGAGCATGCGTTTTTCAAACAACCCTTAATAGCTGACTTCCTGTTGGCGTGGCGATTAACTTAGAGCGCGAAAGTTGTTCGGCCCAATGAGGTCTATATGTGTACCGAGTTTCATACTAATACGTGCAAGCATGTTTAATATATGGACCAAATTTTCAGACTTTTTTCAAGGGGGCGCTGTCGAGCCCCCCTGCCACGCCCGGGTACCAGCCTCTCCGGCGTCCTAATGGCCGCGGATTCCAATGTGTGTGCCAATTTTCAAGAGTTTTTGAGCATGTTAAGGCCCCCAAAAAGCCCCGGAAGACGGAAAAAAAAAAAAAAAAATATATATATATATATATATAGCTGCGAGCAGCGATGGCGGGCCCAAGCCCGGTGGCACCGCCACCCCGGTGGCTTCAGGGCAACTGTGCACAGCGGGCAATAGGCACTTAAAACGGTTAAACATCAAAGGACTATGTCAAATTCACTCCACATTTACTGCACTACAAGGTGCCGTTATAGAGCCCCTCCTCCCTGCCCATTTTCAAAGGATTACATGTGCCAAGTTTTAACATTATTCTGATAAATTTTGAAGCAAATCAGGTAAAAATAAGAGGGTGATCTCAATGTATGCTGAAAGTGACACATTTTCTGCTTCCAGTTGGTGGCGCTATGACTTTGAATCACAATAGTCAAATCCATGTTATCAGCCTTGTACAACGAAGACTAAGCCAAAGTTTCATCAAAATCAATTAATGTATGCAGAAGTTATAACACTTTGTTTCCCTTTTCTTGCCATAAATTCGTTGCCTCGCCACGGCCAAACCGTTTGAGATATCCAAAATCCGTTTGCAATTAAACAACTTCAATGTGTTAGCAACAAGTTAAAAAAAGCTTGGTGTAAATTGGATAAACCCTGTAGGAGTAGTAGTATAAAATTCATAGCCTGTTTTTTCAAAAAATTAACATTCAAACCAAAATAGCTGACTTCCTGTTGGTCGGAGCTAATGAATGTAAATTAGAAAATTGTCCGGCTTGATGAGAATAATATGTGTACCGAGTTTGGTGACTGTAGGAAAAACTAACCCCCCCACTTTTTTCAAAAGGTGGCGCTACTGAGCCCCTCCACCACGCCCATTTCTATGGCTTTGTCCATGTCTACTGGTTGACAATATTGATGTGTGTGTCGAGTTTCATGCAATTTGAAGCATGTTAAGAGCCTCAAAAACACTCAAGAATATTATTACAGTTTGACCTGTTGCCATGGCAACAATATTTCAAATATCAAAAATCCTGTCATAGGTCTACATCTGCTGTGTATTGACATTACACTGATGAAGTTTGAAGCAAATCAGGTAAAAATAAGAGGGTGATCTCAAAGCATTTTAAAAGTGATACACTTCTTGCTGCCATTTGGTGGCGCTATAACTTTGACTCACAATAGTTACATCCATGTGATCAGACTACTACAACCAACACACTCCTGAAGTTTCATAAACATCAATCAATGTATGCAGAAGTTATAACACATTTCCTGTTTCCCTTTTCTCGCCATAAATTCGTTGCCTCGCCACGGCCAAACCGTTTGAGATATCCAAAATCCGTTTGCAATTAAACAACTTCAATGTGTTCGCAACAAGTTAAAAAAAGCTTGGTGTAAATTGGATAAACCCTGTAGGAGTAGTAGTATAAAATTCATAGCCTGTTTTTTCAAAAAATTAACATTCAAACCAAAATAGCTGACTTCCTGTTGGTCGGAGCTAATGAATGTAAATTAGAAAATTGTCCGGCTTGATGAGAATAATATGTGTACCGAGTTTGGTGACTGTAGGAAAAACTAACCCCCACTTTTGTCAAAAGGTGGCGCTACTGAGCCCCTCCACCACGCCCATTTCTATGGCTTTGTCCATGTCTACTGGTTGACAATATTGATGTGTGTGTCGAGTTTCATGCAATTTGAAGCATGTTAAGAGCCTCAAAAACACTCAAGAATATTATTACAGTTTGACCTGTTGCCATGGCAACAATATTTCAAATATCAAAAATCCTGTCATAGGTCTACATCTGCTGTGTATTGACATTACACTGATGAAGTTTGAAGCAAATCAGGTAAAAATAAGAGGGTGATCTCAAAACATTTCAAAAAGTGATACACTTCCTGCTGCCAGTTGGTGGCGCTATAACTTTGACTCACAATAGTCACATCCATGTGATCAGACTCCTATAACGAACACACTCGTGAAGTTTCATAAAGATCAATATATGTATTAAGACGTTATAACACATTTCCTGTTTCCTTTTTCTCGCCATAAATTCGTTGCCTCGCCACGGCCAAACCGTTCGAGATATCAAAAATCCCCTGGCAATTTTTAATCATCAGTGTCTTGACTTCATGCTGACCGAGTTTGGTGGCGATTGGATTAATCGTCTAGGAGGAGTATATCAAATTCCAGAGCATGCGTTTTTCAAACAACCCTTAATAGCTGACTTCCTGTTGGCGTGGCGATTAACTTAGAGCGCGAAAGTTGTTCGGCCCAATGAGGTCTATATGTGTACCGAGTTTCATACTAATACGTGCAAGCATGTTTAATATATGGACCAAATTTTCAGACTTTTTTTCAAGGGGGCGCTGTCGAGCCCCCTGCCACGCCCGGGTACCAGCCTCTCCGGCGTCCTAATGGCCGCGGATTCCAATGTGTGTGCCAATTTTCAAGAGTTTTTGAGCATGTTAAGGCCCCCAAAAAGCCCCGGAAGACGGAAAAAAAAAAAAAAAAAATATATATATATATATATAGCTGCGAGCAGCGATGGCGGGCCCAAGCCCGGTGGCACCGCCACCCCGGTGGCTTCAGGGCAACTGTGCACAGCGGGCAATAGGCACTTAAAACGGTTAAACATCAAAGGACTATGTCAAATTCACTCCACATTTACTGCACTACAAGGTGCCGTTATAGAGCCCCTCCTCCCTGCCCATTTTCAAAGGATTACATGTGCCAAGTTTTAACATTATTCTGATAAATTTTGAAGCAAATCAGGTAAAAATAAGAGGGTGATCTCAATGTATGCTGAAAGTGACACATTTTCTGCTTCCAGTTGGTGGCGCTATGACTTTGAATCACAATAGTCAAATCCATGTTATCAGCCTTGTACAACGAAGACTAAGCCAAAGTTTCATCAAAATCAATTAATGTATGCAGAAGTTATAACACTTTGTTTCCCTTTTCTTGCCATAAATTCGTTGCCTCGCCACGGCCAAACCGTTTGAGATATCCAAAATCCGTTTGCAATTAAACAACTTCAATGTGTTAGCAACAAGTTAAAAAAAGCTTGGTGTAAATTGGATAAACCCTGTAGGAGGAGTAGTATAAAATTCATAGCCTGTTTTTAAAAAAAATTAACATTCAAACCAAAATAGCTGACTTCCTGTTGGTCGGAGCTAATGAATGTAAATTAGAAAATTGTCCAGCTTGATGAGAATAATATGTGTACCGAGTTTGGTGACTGTAGGAAAAACTAACCCCCACTTTTGTCAAAAGGTGGCGCTACTGAGCCCCTCCACCACGCCCATTTCTATGGCTTTGTCCATGTCTACTGGTTGACAATATTGATGTGTGTGTCGAGTTTCATGCAATTTGAAGCATGTTAAGAGCCTCAAAAACACTCAAGAATATTATTACAGTTTGACCTGTTGCCATGGCAACAATATTTCAAATATCAAAAATCCTGTCATAGGTCTACATCTGCTGTGTATTGACATTACACTGATGAAGTTTGAAGCAAATCAGGTAAAAATAAGAGGGTGATCTCAAAGCATTTTAAAAGTGATACACTTCTTGCTGCCATTTGGTGGCGCTATAACTTTGACTCACAATAGTTACATCCATGTGATCAGACTACTACAACCAACACACTCCTGAAGTTTCATAAACATCAATCAATGTATGCAGAAGTTATAACACATTTCCTGTTTCCCTTTTCTCGCCATAAATTCGTTGCCTCGCCACGGCCAAACCGTTTGAGATATCCAAAATCCGTTTGCAATTAAACAACTTCAATGTGTTCGCAACAAGTTAAAAAAAGCTTGGTGTAAATTGGATAAACCCTGTAGGAGTAGTAGTATAAAATTCATAGCCTGTTTTTTCAAAAAATTAACATTCAAACCAAAATAGCTGACTTCCTGTTGGTCGGAGCTAATGAATGTAAATTAGAAAATTGTCCGGCTTGATGAGAATAATATGTGTACCGAGTTTGGTGACTGTAGGAAAAACTAACCCCCACTTTTGTCAAAAGGTGGCGCTACTGAGCCCCTCCACCACGCCCATTTCTATGGCTTTGTCCATGTCTACTGGTTGACAATATTGATGTGTGTGTCGAGTTTCATGCAATTTGAAGCATGTTAAGAGCCTCAAAAACACTCAAGAATTATTACAGTTTGACCTGTTGCCATGGCAACAATATTTCAAATATCAAAAATCCTGTCATAGGTCTACATCTGCTGTGTATTGACATTACACTGATGAAGTTTGAAGCAAATCAGGTAAAAATAAGAGGGTGATCTCAAAACATTTCAAAAAGTGATACACTTCCTGCTGCCAGTTGGTGGCGCTATAACTTTGACTCACAATAGTCACATCCATGTGATCAGACTCCTATAACGAACACACTCGTGAAGTTTCATAAAGATCAATATATGTATTAAGACGTTATAACACATTTCCTGTTTCCTTTTTCTCGCCATAAATTCGTTGCCTCGCCACGGCCAAACCGTTCGAGATATCAAAAATCCCCTGGCAATTTTTAATCATCAGTGTCTTGACTTCATGCTGACCGAGTTTGGTGGCGATTGGATTAATCGTCTAGGAGGAGTATATCAAATTCCAGAGCATGCGTTTTTCAAACAACCCTTAATAGCTGACTTCCTGTTGGCGTGGCGATTAACTTAGAGCGCGAAAGTTGTTCGGCCCGATGAGGTCTATATGTGTACCGAGTTTCATACTAATACGTGCAAGCATGTTTAATATATGGACCAAATTTTCAGACTTTTTTCAAGGGGGCGCTGTCGAGCCCCCCTGCCACGCCCGGGTACCAGCCTCTCCGGCGTCCTAATGGCCGCGGATTCCAATGTGTGTGCCAATTTTCAAGAGTTTTTGAGCATGTTAAGGCCCCCAAAAAGCCCCGGAAGACGAAAAAAAAAATAAAATAAAATAAAATAATAAATATAGCTGCGAGCAGCGATGGCGGGCCCAAGCCCGGTGGCACCGCCACCCCGGTGGCTTCAGGGCAACTGTGCACGGCGGGCAATAGGCACTTAAAACGGTTAAACATCAAAGGACTATGTCAAATTCACTCCACATTTACTGCACTACAAGGTGCCGCTATAGAGCCCCTCCTCCCTGCCCATTTTCAAAGGATTACATGTGCCAAGTTTTAACATTATTCTGATGAATTTTGAAGCAAATCAGGTAAAAATAAGAGGGTGATCTCAATGTATGCTGAAAGTGACACATTTTCTGCTTCCAGTTGGTGGCGCTATGACTTTGAATCACAATAGTCACATCCATGTGATCAGCCTTGTACAACGAAGACTAAGCCAAAGTTTCATCAAAATCAATTAATGTATGCAGAAGTTATAACACTTTGTTTCCCTTTTCTTGCCATAAATTCGTTGCCTCGCCACGGCCAAACCGTTTGAGATATCCAAAATCCGTTTGCAATTAAACAACTTCAATGTGTTAGCAACAAGTTAAAAAAGCTTGGTGTAAATTGGATAAACCCTGTAGGAGTAGTAGTATAAAATTCATAGCCTGTTTTTTCAAAAAATTAACATTCAAACAAAAATAGCCGACTTCCTGTTGGTCGGAGCTAATGAATGTAAATTAGAAAATTGTCCGGCTTGATGAGATCAATATATGTACCGAGTTTGGTGACTGTAGGAAAAACTAACCCCCACTTTTGTCAAAAGGTGGCGCTACTGAGCCCCTCCACCACGCCCATTTCTATGGCTTTGTCCATGTCTACTGATTGACAATATTGATGTGTGTGTCGAGTTTCATGCAAATTGAAGCATGTTAAGAGCCTCAAAAACACTCAAGAATATTATTACAGTTTGACCTGTTGCCATGGCAACGATATTTCAAATATCAAAAATCCTGTCATAGGTCTACATCTGCTGTGTATTGACATTACACTGATGAAGTTTGAAGCAAATCAGGTAAAAATAAGAGGGTGATCTCAAAGCATTTTAAAAGTGATACACTTCTTGCTGCCATTTGGTGGCGCTATAACTTTGACTCACAATAGTTACATCCATGTGATCAGACTACTACAACCAACACACTCCTGAAGTTTCATAAACATCAATCAATGTATGCAGAAGTTATAACACATTTCCTGTTTCCCTTTTCTCGCCATAAATTCGTTGCCTCGCCACGGCCAAACCGTTTGAGATATCCAAAATCCGTTTGCATTTAAACAACTTCAATGTGTTCGCAACAAGTTAAAAAAAGCTTGGTGTAAATTGGATAAACCCTGTAGGAGTAGTAGTATAAAATTCATAGCCTGTTTTTTCAAAAAATTAACATTCAAACCAAAATAGCTGACTTCCTGTTGGTCGGAGCTAATGAATGTAAATTAGAAAATTGTCCGGCTTGATGATAATAATATGTGTACCGAGTTTGGTGACTGTAGGAAAAACTAACCCCCACTTTTGTCAAAAGGTGGCGCTACTGAGCCCCTCCACCACGCCCATTTCTATGGCTTTGTCCATGTCTACTGGTTGACAATATTGATGTGTGTGTCGAGTTTCATGCAATTTGAAGCATGTTAAGAGCCTCAAAAACACTCAAGAATATTATTACAGTTTGACCTGTTGCCATGGCAACAATATTTCAAATATCAAAAATCCTGTCATAGGTCTACATCTGCTGTGTATTGACATTACACTGATGAAGTTTGAAGCAAATCAGGTAAAAATAAGAGGGTGATCTCAAAACATTTCAAAAAGTGATACACTTCCTGCTGCCAGTTGGTGGCGCTATAACTTTGACTCACAATAGTCACATCCATGTGATCAGACTCCTATAACGAACACACTCGTGAAGTTTCATAAAGATCAATATATGTATTAAGACGTTATAACACATTTCCTGTTTCCTTTTTCTCGCCATAAATTCGTTGCCTCGCCACGGCCAAACCGTTCGAGATATCAAAAATCCCCTGGCAATTTTTAATCATCAGTGTCTTGACTTCATGCTGACCGAGTTTGGTGGCGATCGGATTAATCGTCTAGGAGGAGTATATCAAATTCCAGAGCATGCGTTTTTCAAACAACCCTTAATAGCTGACTTCCTGTTGGCGTGGCGATAAACTTAGAGCGCGAAAGTTGTTCGGCCCGATGAGGTCTATATGTGTACCGAGTTTCATACTAATACGTGCAAGCATGTTTAATATATGGACCAAATTTTCAGACTTTTTTCAAGGGGGCGCTGTCGAGCCCCCCTGCCACGCCCGGGTACCAGCCTCTCCGGCGTCCTAATGGCCGCGGATTCCAATGTGTGTGCCAATTTTCAAGAGTTTTTGAGCATGTTAAGGCCCCCAAAAAGCCCCGGAAGACGAAAAAAAAAGAAAATAAAATAAAATAATAAATATAGCTGCGAGCAGCGATGGCGGGCCCAAGCCCGGTGGCACCGCCACCCCGGTGGCTTCAGGGCAACTGTGCACGGCGGGCAATAGGCACTTAAAACGGTTAAACATCAAAGGACTATGTCAAATTCACTCCACATTTACTGCACTACAAGGTGCCGCTATAGAGCCCCTCCTCCCTGCCCATTTTCAAAGGATTACATGTGCCAAGTTTTAACATTATTCTGATGAATTTTGAAGCAAATCAGGTAAAAATAAGAGGGTGATCTCAATGTATGCTGAAAGTGACACATTTTCTGCTTCCAGTTGGTGGCGCTATGACTTTGAATCACAATAGTCACATCCATGTGATCAGCCTTGTACAACGAAGACTAAGCCAAAGTTTCATCAAAATCAATTAATGTATGCAGAAGTTATAACACTTTGTTTCCCTTTTCTTGCCATAAATTCGTTGCCTCGCCACGGCCAAACCGTTTGAGATATCCAAAATCCGTTTGCAATTAAACAACTTCAATGTGTTAGCAACAAGTTAAAAAAAGCTTGGTGTAAATTGGATAAACCCTGTAGGAGTAGTAGTATAAAATTCATAGCCTGTTTTTTCAAAAAATTAACATTCAAACAAAAATAGCCGACTTCCTGTTGGTCGGAGCTAATGAATGTAAATTAGAAAATTGTCCGGCTTGATGAGATCAATATATGTACCGAGTTTGGTGACTGTAGGAAAAACTAACCCCCCCACTTTTGTCAAAAGGTGGCGCTACTGAGCCCCTCCACCACGCCCATTTCTATGGCTTTGTCCATGTCTACTGATTGACAATATTGATGTGTGTGTCGAGTTTCATGCAAATTGAAGCATGTTAAGAGCCTCAAAAACACTCAAGAATATTATTACAGTTTGACCTGTCGCCATGGCAACGATATTTCAAATATCAAAAATCCTGTCATAGGTCTACATCTGCTGTGTATTGACATTACACTGATGAAGTTTGAAGCAAATCAGGTAAAAATAAGAGGGTGATCTCAAAGCATTTTAAAAGTGATACACTTCTTGCTGCCATTTGGTGGCGCTATAACTTTGACTCACAATAGTTACATCCATGTGATCAGACTACTACAACCAACACACTCCTGAAGTTTCATAAACATCAATCAATGTATGCAGAAGTTATAACACATTTCCTGTTTCCCTTTTCTCGCCATAAATTCGTTGCCTCGCCACAGCCAAACCGTTTGAGATATCCAAAATCCGTTTGCAATTAAACAACTTCAATGTGTTAGCAACAAGTTAAAAAAAGCTTGGTGTAAATTGGATAAACCCTGTAGGAGTAGTAGTATAAAATTCATAGCCTGTTTCTTCAAAAAATTAACATTCAAACCAAAATAGCTGACTTCCTGTTGGTCGGAGCTAATGAATGTAAATTAGAAAATTGTCCGGCTTGATGAGAATAATATGTGTACCGAGTTTGGTGACTGTAGGAAAAACTAACCCCCACTTTTGTCAAAAGGTGGCGCTACTGAGCCCCTCCACCACGCCCATTTCTATGGCTTTGTCCATGTCTACTGGTTGACAATATTGATGTGTGTGTCGAGTTTCATGCAATTTGAAGCATGTTAAGAGCCTCAAAAACACTCAAGAATATTATTACAGTTTGACCTGTTGCCATGGCAACAATATTTCAAATATCAAAAATCCTGTCATAGGTCTACACCTGCTGTGTATTGACATTACACTGATGAAGTTTGAAGCAAATCAGGTAAAAATAAGAGGGTGATCTCAAAGCATTTTAAAAGTGATACACTTCTTGCTGCCATTTGGTGGCGCTATAACTTTGACTCACAATAGTTACATCCATGTGATCAGACTACTACAACCAACACACTCCTGAAGTTTCATAAACATCAATCAATGTATGCAGAAGTTATAACACATTTCCTGTTTCCCTTTTCTCGCCATAAATTCGTTGCCTCGCCACGGCCAAACCGTTTGAGATATCCAAAATCCGTTTGCATTTAAACAACTTCAATGTGTTCGCAACAAGTTAAAATAAGCTTGGTGTAAATAGGATAAACCCTGTAGGAGTAGTAGTATAAAATTCATAGCCTGTTTTTTCAAAAAATTAACATTCAAACCAAAATAGCTGACTTCCTGTTGGTCGGAGCTAATGAATGTAAATTAGAAAATTGTCCGGCTTGATGAGAATAATATGTGTACCGAGTTTGGTGACTGTAGGAAAAACTAACCCCCCCACTTTTGTCAAAAGGTGGCGCTACTGAGCCCCTCCACCACGCCCATTTCTATGGCTTTGTCCATGTCTACTGGTTGACAATATTGATGTGTGTGTCGAGTTTCATGCAATTTGAAGCATGTTAAGAGCCTCAAAAACACTCAAGAATATTATTACAGTTTGACCTGTTGCCATGGCAACAATATTTCAAATATCAAAAATCCTGTCATAGGTCTACATCTGCTGTGTATTGACATTACACTGATGAAGTTTGAAGCAAATCAGGTAAAAATAAGAGGGTGATCTCAAAACATTTCAAAAAGTGATACACTTCCTGCTGCCAGTTGGTGGCGCTATAACTTTGACTCACAATAGTCACATCCATGTGATCAGACTCCTATAACGAACACACTCGTGAAGTTTCATAAAGATCAATATATGTATTAAGACGTTATAACACATTTCCTGTTTCCTTTTTCTCGCCATAAATTCGTTGCCTCGCCACGGCCAAACCGTTCGAGATATCAAAAATCCCCTGGCAATTTTTAATCATCAGTGTCTTGACTTCATGCTGACCGAGTTTGGTGGCGATCGGATTAATCGTCTAAGAGGAGTATATCAAATTCCAGAGCATGCGTTTTTCAAACAACCCTTAATAGCTGACTTCCTGTTGGCGTGGCGATTAACTTAGAGCGCGAAAGTTGTTCGGCCCGATGAGGTCTATATGTGTACCGAGTTTCATACTAATACGTGCAAGCATGTTTAATATATGGACCAAATTTTCAGACTTTTTTCAAGGGGGCGCTGTCGAGCCCCCCTGCCACGCCCGGGTACCAGCCTCTCCGGCGTCCTAATGGCCGCGGATTCCAATGTGTGTGCCAATTTTCAAGAGTTTTTGAGCATGTTAAGGCCCCCAAAAAGCCCCGGAAGACGGAAAAAAAAAAAAAATAAATAAAAAAAAAAAAATAATAATAATAATCCTTAGAAGAACAAGAGGGCCCTGCGCGCTTAATTCGCTTGGGCCCTAATAATCCTTAGAAGAACAAGAGGGCCCTGCGCGAATTTTCGCTTGGGCCCTAATAATCCTTAGAAGAACAAGAGGGCCCTGCGCGAATTTTCACTTGGGCCCTAACAAGACACCTGCTTTCAGCTGAAACTGCAATGTTTGAAAGGCACAAGGCTGAAATCTATTCTGTTTTGAATGTGTGGTTCACAGTTTTGACAGCAGTGTGTTAGCATTTGAACAAAGTGCTGTAAATCCACAGTGTTGTGCAGGTTGTGGTTAAAGTCATGGGATAAGTGTTTAGAGTTTTGAAAACTGTGTTCAAGCAATGAAAAACGAACTAGAGTTTGGTCCACATGAACTGCTGCTGTGCAGACTGTAGTTAGAGTTTTGCACATGTGACTCCAGTTGTGCCCACTGTCGTTTAGCAATCGAAAAAAACTGTAAATCTAAATTTAATTACATGTAAACTGTTTAGTTAAAGAAAAATTCTAGGAGTTATTGAGACTTGCCAATAGCACGCTAAACTAAACTTCAAAACACAAATGGTTTTGTTTGGAACATGCTGCGGCTCTTAATCACAAGTGCTATTGGCTATTCCCAATACCAGGTCATTTGGCTGTATTAATCACTTCTTTAAATCTTTGTATTTATTTGTAATCATAATAGCCATCAGCTATTAATTTTATTAGTATTATTTCTTTCATCTGTGATTTATTTACATTTTTCCTTTCTCCTCATGTGGTTTAATTTCCCCAATAGGACCACATATATCTAGACATACCTTTCTTCTTGATTTTGTTAATTTAAAACAGTTGCTTCAATTTTATGAGCCAGTTACAAAAGTAATCTGAATGATTGCTATGGCATAATTTTGAGCACCACTAACGAACACAATCCAATGGGAAGCTCTCCTCCTCCTCTCCCTTTCTCTCTTCCATTCGTTCAGAGGTCGAGCCCGTTGTGAGCCATCAGTACGTTCAGATAAATAATTTGACATTAAGAACCATCTTAAGTCATTTATTAAACCTAGCTGTATTTTATACACCTGGCTGCTCACTGTGCCTTTAGCCCTAAATTCTGTTTGACCTTGCAGTAGTCTCTTGCCCTTACTCTCACCACAAGCGTGCCTAAATGTTGCAGATGCTCAGCCTAACTGCCCAGATGGCAGACCGAAAGGACTGGCTAGGTGTGGTGAGGAACACCCTCCTAAACAGGGCCGCTGATCACTTACAGCACCAGAGCCAAAAGCAACTGGACAAAGATGGAAGAGAAGTAAAGGCAGATGACTCAAACCAGGGGTATGATCACGATGATCTGACTGAAGTCAACTTCTTCCTGGCCCACAACCTCACTGGTTTGAAACAGGAGGTTAACACCCTCCAACTCCAGATCACAGAGACTCACAATGAGCTGACGCATGCTAAAAGCCACATAGACCAGCTATTTCCCCTTTGAGTTAATTCGCTACAATAGACAGAAAATTAAATATTGTTATATAGCTCACCACGTTTAGTCTTATTGTTTAAATCTAATTTTCTTGATTTTTTTACGAGTACCATGCTTCACCATGCTTCAGAGAAAAACACTATTTTGTGAAGTAGCTAACATGGCATAATCAGATGCAGCTTTATTTTTTGTAACAGTAATACAGCATTTTCTGTATAAAATGTTTTAAAATAATTGCATGCCATTTATCAACACAAGCCATCCAGTATTTATTAATGATATTCTAAAATATTATCTTATTACAGTGTGCAACAGTGTCTCACAGCAGCCGCCGAGCGAACACACAGAGTAACGTTATAACATAATTTTCAACACACTCAAATGTATCTAATATGATAAACAGAACTGTGTTACCTCATACTCATGACTGGAAAAGTGGAAATGGTGCCGGTGACTGTGGCATAATAAAAGTTCCTCTGCTCTTGAGGTGTGTGTTGTGCAATCACTCCAGCGGCCTCGTTCAGCTCCCACAACACTCGGTCCTGCTCTGCTTCATACTACAGTAATGTTAATAATCTCATCCATGAACATTCTTACCGAATTCTTCCCGAGTCCTATCCCAATTCTTTTCCACTGGCCATTGAGGTGAAGACCACGTCCCAAGATTCCACGCTCAAACTTGCCGTCATAAAGCTAAGCCTTTGTTTTGAATAGTCCTCTAGCGACCTCTAGTTAACAGGAAATGTTACATATTGCACCTTTAATAATTTCTTATGAAACATTTATAGTCATCAAGCAATTATTTAAGACAAACTAATAAAATACCAACAAAAGATAAGAATTTAATAAAATAATAAAATAAAATTTTTAAATATATATATATTTTTTTAAATTGGTCCTACTGTCACGGCTACACAACCTGCACCTTCAGACACGGACACTTACGCCACACCCACTCGTTCACAATCACCGGAATACTGAACACCTGTGCATCATCACCAGAGCCACATATAAGCACACCAGTCCCATTCACTCATTGTCTGGTCTTGCACCGATCCCTACACGTCACTCGACCTCGTCTTACCTGGACATTGTACCTACCTGTTGTCTTCATCTCCAGTCCTAAGTCCCCCCTCATCATCTGTGTCTTCATCGTCATCTGCCAAGGAAAGTTATCATTGCTATACCTTTTGTCTGTTCTACGTGTCAAGATTCTCTACCTGTGTCATCACCTGTGTCTGAAACCTCTGTCAATAAACACTGTTGCACTTACCTCATCTGTGTCCTCGTCTGTGTCTGACAGAAGACCAGACCTGATGCAGAGCTCTTCAGGCTCAGGCGGGGACCGCACCACGGATCCCTTCCTGGCACTGGTCAACGCTGTACGGTCCTCACTCCTTCAAAATACCACAACCACCGCACCGTCATCATCAACACCTACTCCACCGCTCACTTCTTCAGCTGCCCCTGCGAGTCCCACCCTCGCCTATATCAGCGGCTGGAATGAAACCGCTCTCCTCACAGCTTTTCGCCATGGATTGCGCGAAGAAGTTCAACAACTGATCGTAGTCTATGAAGATTCCCTGGGATTAGAGAGTTTGATCCAAAAGACTATCCGGGTCTCCCAACGTCTCCCTGCTTGCAGTCACACCGCTCCCGCTGTAAATCCTCCGCCCGTCTCACCATCTGCCGCGCCTCCAGCACCTGAACCCATGCAAGTTGACACATACCATCTCACCACCTCAGAACGACAACGCCGCATCAACTTACGGTTGTGCCTGTATTGTGGGGGTGATGGACATCAACTACCCACCTGTCCAGTTCGACCTCCTCGTCCAGCGGTGAGTACCATTCAATTACCTCCTCAAACAGCACGTTTAACTAAGACCTGGGTGAACCTAAGACATTGTCAATCTTCTGTTTCAGTACAAGCCCTCGTTGACTCCGGGTCGGCGGGGAACTTCATCAGCCAACAAACCCTCAATCAACTGAATGCCAAACGTCAACGTAGCCCCGTCGACCTGAAAATAACTACCATACAAGGAAAATCGCTGGGCCGAGGTCATGTCCGTTACTTCTCCCCCACACTCATCCTTCGCGTCGGTCACTTGCATGTGGAGGACATCACATTTATGGTGCTGGAGGAGTCAACCGCTGACATTATCCTGGGACGCCCATGGTTAAACCAACACCAACCTTACATCCATTGGTCAAATGGTGAAATCCTCAAGTGGGGTAAGAACTGCCATGAAAACTGCATTACCTTACCAGTAAGAGTTCTTCAATCATCTTCTTCATCCAGAAAACCACCACTGCCGATCCAATCTACCTCAGTCGAAAGTCCAGAAACCCAAGTCCAAGTAACCATTCCTCCAGCTTATCGGGCGTTCCAGGATGTCTTCAGTAAGCGGTTGGCAACCCAACTTCCACCTCATCGGCCATGGGACTGCACCATCGACCTCCTGCCTGGGGCTACATTACCTAAGGGAAGAGTATACCCATTGTCCATCCCGGAGCAGAAGGCCATGGAGGAGTACGTCCAAGAAGCTCTTCAGCAGGAGTTCATACGACCATCGACTTCCCCTGCCGCGTCGAGTTTCTTCTTCGTGGCCAAGAAGGACGGAGGCTTGCGGCCGTGTATTGACTATCGCCATCTCAATTCACAGACAGTTAAGTTCAGCTATCCCCTTCCTCTGGTCCCAGCTGCCCTGGAACAATTACGTGGAGCCACCATTTTCTCAAAACTGGACTTGAGGAGTGCCTACAACCTAGAGTGCCTAGATAGCGTTCATCACCCCGTCCGGGCACTACGAATATCAGGTGATGCCGTATGGGTTGTCCAATAGTCCGTCTGTGTTACAGAATTATATGAATGAAGTTTTCCGAGATTACCTGAACAAGTTCGTCATTGTATATATCGACGACATTCTCATCTATTCTCATCGTTATGAAGACCATGTGAACCATGTCAAACTCGTCCTCCAGAAGCTCCGTGAACACCAACTCTACCTCAAACTGGAAAAATGCAAATTCCACACCTCCTCAGTCCAGTTCCTGGGTTATGTCATCGATTCCAATGGTGTGAAGATGGACCAGGGGAAGGTGTAAGCCATCACTCACTGGAAGCAACCCAACACCATCAAGGAGCTTCAGAGGTTCCTGGGCTTTGCTAATTTCTACCGCCGTTTCATTAACAACTACAGCATGCTCAGTTCACCACTCACCTCTCTTCTCCGTAACTGGCCCAAGTCTCTGTCCTGGAACCCCACGGCCACGAACACCTTCCATCAGTTGAAACTCTCCTTCAAGTCCGCTCCGATTCTGGTCCATCCCGATCCAAACCGTCAGTTCATCGTCGAGGTAGATGCCTCTTCCACTGGGGTCGGAGCGGTACTGTCCCAGCGGCAGGGGGATCCTCCACGACTCCATCCATGCGCCTTCTATTCCAAGAAGCTATCCCCGGCGGAGCAGAATTACGGCATTGGCAATCGTGAGCTCCTGGCGATCAAGCTCGCATTGGAGGAGTGGCGACATTGGCTGGAGGGAGCAAAGGAACCGTTTGAAGTCATGACTGACCACCGCAACCTTGAATATCTACGAGACGCAAAAAGACTCAACCATCGCCAAGCCCGATGGGCCTTATTCTTCACCAGATTCAACTTCAAAGTCACCTACCGTCCAGGCAATCAAAACAACCGTGCTGATGCTCTATCTCGTCTTCATCAAGCAGATCCCGATCCTGAACCTCCAGAGCCTATCCTCCCTCCAGCTATGATCGTAAACCCTATCCAGTGGACCATCAACCAACAGATCCAACAAGAGAACCTCCTCCAACCTGCTCCGCCGGGAGGTCCAGAGGGTAGGATGTATGTACCACCTCTGCACCGTACCACCCTCTTGGACTTAGCTCACTCATCTCCGGGCTCTGGACACCCAGGCAGGAGAAGGACCCTCTCGCTCCTTCAACAACGTTACTGGCTACCATCCATGCTTCAGGACATCTCTCGGTACATCAAGGGTTGCTCAGTCTGTGCCATTGCGGATACCCCTAGGAGATTACCTGAAGGAAAGCTTGTGCCTCTGCCCATCCCAGAACGACCCTGGACCCACATTGGAATAGACTTTATGACAGATCTTCCTTCCTCACAGTGTCTCGTCGTGGTGGATAGATTCTCGAAATCCTGTAAGCTCATTCCTCTCAAAGGACTACCTACGGCCTTCGAAACAGCAGAGGCACTCTTTCACAACGTCTTCCGCCACTTTGGCCTACCTGAAGACATCATTTCTGACCGCGGGCCACAGTTCATCTCCCGGGTCTGGACCGCATTCTTCCGCCTCCTAGGGGTATCCGTCAGCCTCTCGTCAGGATGCCACCCTCAGACCAACGGCCAGACTGAGTGGAAAATCCAGGAAGTCGGGAGATTCCTGAGGGTCTACTGTCACCGTAACCAGGACTGTTGGAGCCAGTATCTGCCCTGGGCCGAAAACGCCCAGAATTTCCTCCAGCAGTCCACCACAGGGCTCACCCCGTTCCAGTGTGTGTTAGGATACCAACCTCCCTTGTTTCCATGGTCGGGTGAGCCCTCGGAGATCCCAGCGGTAGATCACTGGTTCCGACAGAGCGAGGGGGTTTGGGACTCAGCTCACGTGCACCTCCAGCAGGCAGTTCGGAGGCACAAGGAGCAAGCTGACGCCCGCCGACGACCCACTCCTCAATATCAACCAGGACAGCAAGTCTGGCTCTCCACTCGGGACATCCGCCTCCGACTGCCTTGCCGTAAGCTGAGTCCCCGGTATATCGGACCATTAACCATCGAAAGGCAACTGAATGAAGTGACCTACCGTCTCCAACTCCCAGCACAGTACCGCATCTCACCATCCTTCCATGTGTCACTTCTCAAACCCTTCACTGACCCTTTGTCTCCTCCTTCCACAGAGCCTGGTGATGATGCAGTACCTCCTCCTCCTGCCATTGATGAAGACACCAACATCTACCGGGTGAGAGCTATCCTTGACTCGCGGCGACATGGGTCCCAACTGGAATACCTAGTGGACTGGGAGAACTACGGCCCAGAGGAGCGATGCAGGGTCAACCGCCAGGATATCCTTGACCCCAGTCTACTCACCGATTTCCACCAGGAACATCCCGACCGTCCCGCTCCTCGAAGCCGTGGTAGACCCCGTCGTCGCCGTCGTTCCCAGCCGTCAAGAGCGCCCGTGGAGGAGGGGGTACTGTCACGGCTACACAACCTGCACCTTCAGACACGGACACTTACGCCACGCCCACTCGTTCACAATCACCGGAATACTGAACACCTGTGCATCATCACCAGAGCCACATATAAGCACACCAGTCCCATTCACTCATTGTCTGGTCTTGCACCGATCCCTACACGTCACTCGACCTCGTCTTACCTGGACATTGTACCTACCTATTGTCTTCATCTCCAGTCCTGAGTCCCCCGTCATCATCTGTGTCTTCATCGTCATCTGCCAAGGAAAGTTATCATTGTTATACCTTTTGTCTGTTCTACGTGTCAAGATTCTCTACCTGTGTCATCACCTGTGTCTGAAACCTCTGTCAATAAACACTGTTGCACTTACCTCATCTGTGTCCTCGTCTGTGTCTGACACCTACAAGCAATATAATAGAAAACATCCTTCCAATCAGTCTAGTGACTAACAGCTGAGGTAAACCATTGAGAAATTGAAAAAATAAAGAATGCAGTCAAATGTAAAATAAAACCACTTAAATTTCTCATTATCTTTGATGAAGATAATGATACTGTTAATATTTTATTAAATATAAAGCTAATAAATGTATCCATCTTCAGCAGTGAGTTCTATTCGCGGTTTCTTGACTGTTATCTTAAACATCTCACATCAGCAGCTGGCAGAGATTTAATCCTTGTTACACACTTTTACATTTTTCTGTGTTACACAAACCAACAAACTACATAATAGTGCAAAATGATGGGCACATTGCACATGATAATTGGTGCACACCGATTTACAGAGATGTGACAGTACCGGCAGGAGGGCGCAGTTGGTAGCTTAGGTGTCCTATTCCCGTGAAATTAAGTCGGGCAGCGAAATGATCAGGGCACAGCATCCCATCACATTGACATCCAATGAGGATATGAACTAAAGATCTTATTGTGATTTTGCCATTCTCCTGACCGACCTCTCCTTTTTTTATGATGTTACTGGTACGTGTCATTTTCAGTCTGTCTCACTTCCACTGTAGCTCTACTTCTAAATTCAACTGTGCTCGTTAGATTGCAAAATCGAAAACAAAAATCAATTATGATTACTTGCACAGTCCTAATTGCTTAACTAATTGCTAATTTAGGGTAGCCGTTTGGAAGTTTTTACACCAAGTGTCTGTATCCTTCAGGATGCAAAAACAGATTTAGTGACAGGAAAACCTCACCCTTTATGAGGAATATATGTCTAAAATTAACATCTGTCTTAGGTAACACAAGTTGTCTGTATTTTATCATTTTTCTTGACTTCACGTTCACTACATCAATGTATGTTGATGAAGCACAAAAAAGTTACCACAGTTACTCCCAAATGCTTTTCTATTTTATTCTCAACACACATGATGTTGTGAACAAAATCTTCATGGTTATTTTAGTAGTTGTATTAAAACATCAGATGTGGTTCACTGGATCTACTTTTAATTTAACTGAAACTTTTATTCAAAGCAAATCAAATGTACTGCTGAATTTACATGCCATGCATGTTCAACATGTTCAGCATCTTAAAACATACACTTTCCCTCAGCAGATATAAACGGTTTTCTCTGAGATCTTGAAAAATGTCTGTTTGTCAGCTACTCATTTCTGTATCTGATATGAAGATGTTTTCTCTCAGGTGAGTGCTGAGCAGAAGTCTGTTGGGAGCACGTCTGGAATGCACACTAGTGTGAAAACAAGTCAACTTCTGAAGGTACAAATGTTTCTTCATATCTGTTTGTCCTCACTGGGGGTGTATTTCAAAAATATTACACAATCAAGAATGCTGTTGTTCTGCATATTTGCTCAGGTAATCAGCTGTCCTGATTTTCTGACTGCAAGTAGGAAAAAAACAGAAAGTTAATGTTGATTAACTTACTTTTTAGACACAAGTTACCAGTTACTTTTTGATTTTTTTTTTTTCGCAAACTCTAAAAATTCCAAATTTTCAATTCCATTTTGTTACTGAATCAGTCAGTGGGCTTGTCCCAATACTCACATGTGTGGTCTTGGCCACTTGAGAGTGTGTGCATGTGACATGAAGTAAGTGCACATATATGAATATGGCAGTGTCTTTGATGATGATGTTATTTTGTGGAGTTTTTTCATGATGATCATACAGAGTTTTTTTCTCAATGGCTGAAGCTGACGCTCATATTTCAATGAAAAGGTAACGACTCCGTTTCTCATATTCATAACTCCCGACGCATATTAACAAATAACGGTCACTATACGATGTTGAGTGTAAAATAAAGATTAAAAATTGAAGCTCGAGTCTTAGATCTTTTTAATGATGTATAGTTTGTCAAGGTAATTATATTAAATCTAACAGTAAATTTGAGCTAATTTAAACAAAGATGCTTCGGTACGTCGGCGTGACAGTGCTGGTTACCAGTTTATAGAGTAATGTGATGCCCACTACCTGATTGTGAATGTGAAGAAAACTGAGATGATATTCGATCCAAAGGCAATTGGAGACTATAGCCCTATACATTTTCATAACGTTGCAATCACACAGGTGTCCTCATATAAATATCTTGGTGTTTACTGTTCTTACATGGCATGTTCATGTTGATAATCTGTGTACTTGGTTACAACAAAGATTGTATTTTTTGAGAAGGCTCAGACTATATGGTGTCGGTAGTAAGATTATGATGTTGTTTTATCAAACTGTACTGTAGAATGTGATTAGATATGGAATACACCTTTGGTATGGTAATTTGACAGTACAGTTGAAATCCAGGCTTGGATGTCTTATTCAAACAGCTATGAAGATCATGGGAAGAATAGAACCCTTTTATCTCTAGACCCTGTATGAAAAGGTTTTACTGAGGGAGGCATACTGTATAAGATTCTGCATGATGCAGCACACACCTTGAGCTGTGAGTTTGAAGTGCTGCCATTGGGTGGGAGATTAAGAATGCCAAGATGTAGTTTAGTTTATTCCTTTTGCAATTAAGCTATTAAATAATATTAAGTAAGTTTTTCATTTTTATTTTGTTGTATTATTATTATTATTATTTTCTCTCTCTCTTTTACTATGTGACACTGTCACATAAAATACATGTTTTACCGCTCTATTTATTACAATGATTTTATGTATAATAGAGTTTTAATTGGTTTACATGTTTTTGAGTCCATTTTTCCTCTTATTGGTTTTAATTTGTATGTCTTTAAATGAGTCTGGGCCTGCATCTCAATATGCATACTATCCATCCTAAATAGTATTGTTACAGATCCCTTGTTTCCCTGGACTCCATATCCCATCATCCTCCTGTTCTCCACACCTGCACTCACTTCCCTCGTCATCTCCCTATCATCACGGATCACCTGCACCTGGACTCTCTCATTAACAAACCCTTTATATTGCTCTCACTCCATCCACTCCTTGTCGGTTCTCTGTTTATGTTAAATGTATGTTTGGTGCCTCCTGCCTTGTTTAAGTAAAGAAGTATATGTATTGTGGAAATCCGTATCTGCCTCGTCTCTCTACACCAGTACACGTAACAGAAGAACCGACCTTAAACCGACTGGATTTCCACAACATGGAGGGATTCTCGGTCTCCCAGGCTCCAACTTCTCCCATGCCTCACACTACAACCCTGTCAGCTGGCGAGCGGCTTATCGGGCTCCTTCAGGTGGGTCGTTCGCTGGAGAGGTATGTGGAGGAGTTTGTTGAGCTCGCTTATTTGTCTGACTGGCCTGAAGCAGTTTTGATCTCCCTGTTTTTGGATGGATTGGATGACGACACTATCCGTTTTGATGAACCTGTTTTTTGTTTCTCCTTAAGCGAAACTATCAATTTAATTTTGTGGTTAAATGGCTCCAAATTCTGTGTGGATAAGGTTTGGGATAAGTGTTGTCGTCCAGTCCATCCAGAAACACGGTTGGCCGGGCCAGTCAGTCAATCTCCGGCTTCCTCCGCATACCTGTCCAGCGAACTCCCTGCCTGCCCCATGCTGAACCCACACTCCTCTACTGGGCCCAGTAAGCGGAGGAGGAGGAAGAAAGCGGCTCCAGTGTCTCCAGAGCCCGCTCCAGTGTCTCCAGAGCCCGCTCCAGTGTCTCCAGAGCCCGCTCCAGTGTCTCCAGAGCCCGCTCCAGTATCTCCAGAGCCCGCTCCAGTATCTCCAGAGCCAGCTCCAGTGTCTGTGGGGATCTTAATTGTATTTAAGGGAATGAACTGGCCCTCAGCTCCAGCCGCCTACGAGCCCTCAGCTCCAGCCGCCGCCTACGAGCCCTCAGCTCCAGCCGCCGCCTACGAGCCCTCAGCTCCAGCCGCCGCCTACGAGCCCTCAGCTCCAGCCGCCGCCTACGAGCCCTCAGCTCCAGCCGCCGCCGCCGAGCCAGCCGCTCCAGCCGCCGCCGCCGAGCCAGCCGCTCCAGCCGCCGCCGCCGAGCCAGCCGCTCCAGCCGCCGCCGCCGCCGCCGAGCCCACTCCTATTATGAACTGTGTTATTGTAATATCCAGCCCAAAGATTGTTTTCCCTCCCTGCCTCCCTCTCCCGCCGCCTCCCATTTATGTTTACACTGAACCTCCACCTCAAGCCCCCTCGCCCAGATCTCCACCTCGGACCTCTGGGCGATTACCTTCACCCCGGCTCCAACCTCCCTCTGATCCACCGTTGTCCATCAGTCCACCAGTTTCACCAGTATCCATCCTGCCTCCACTCACACCTTGTTCACTCGTCAGCCTGCCCTCCCCTCTGGACTACACTCCTCCGTCTCTGCTCCGTCACTCCGTCCCCAGGATTCAGTTGGCCTCCTCACTCCCCCCAGTGTTCGTTTTGTTGTATGTCTTCCTGCTTCAACTGCGGCCTTCTGGAGCCCCGGCTGCGCTTCGGTCGGCGGAGCCGTGGATTCCGCCATCTCCCGCCGGTCCTTCAGCGTCGCCTGGGCTCAACGCCTCGAAGGCTTCGGCCCCTGACCCTCCATGGCTGCCTTCGGCTCCTGACCCTCCATGGCCCGCTTTCGGATCCTGACCCTCCATGGCTGCCTTCGGCCCCTGACCCTCCATGGCCACCTCCGGCTCCTGACCCGCCATGGCCGCCTTCGGCTCCTGACCCGCCATGGCGGCCTTCGGCCCCTGACCCACCAATGGCTTCCCACGGCTCCTGACCTGCCATGGTTTTTGGACCTGCCCTGGAGACCTCCACTCCAGTCTACTCCTCCCCCTGCTCCGGTTTGAGGTCTCCAGGGCGCCCGCCCCCTTCCCGGTTGTTACATCTACGGCGCGAGGACGCGCCTACCGGGAGGGGGAGGTACTGTTACAGATCCCTTGTTTCCCTGGACTCCATATCCCATCATCCTCCTGTTCTCCACACCTGCACTCACTTCCCTCGTCATCTCCCTATCATCACGGATCACCTGCACCTGGACTCTCTCATTAACACACCCTTTATATTGCACTCACTCCATCCACTCCTTGTCGGTTCTCCTTGTTAAATGTATGTTTGGTGCCTCCTGCCTTGTTTAAGTAAAGAAGTATATGTATTGTGGAAATCCGTATCTGCCTCGTCTCTCTACACCAGTACACGTAACAAGTATGTGACACTAGTAATATTCAATACTATTTTGGGGCGGATAGGGTGGATAGTATGCACATCGGGATGCAGGGTGGGTCTGCCTGTCATGTGACTGATCACATGACAGGAATCGGAAGTAAGCCAGCATAAAGGAGGCAGCATGGCAAACAAACAGGGTCTTTAATCAAATGACCACAAGCTGGATTGCGGAGTTGTTTTTAAGGACTTACCTTTCCAGCACACCACATCACTTTCATTGGATTATCACTTCTGTGGACTTTGTATATACAACGTTGGACACTTACACATTGGGACTTTCGTCACACTACTAGGGGCCCTATTTTAACGATCTAAACGCAAAGTGTAAAGCGCACGGCGCAGGTGCACTCAGGGCATGTCCAAATCCACTTTTGCTATTTTAATGACGGAAAAATGGTCCGTGTGCCGGGGTGCATTTTTGAAATGGTTTGTCCCTATTCTCTTAATGAGTAATGGGCGTAACGTTCAATAAACCAATCAGAGTGTCATCTCCCATTCCCTTTAAGAGCGAGATAGGCCCGCGCCATGGCGGATTGCTATTTACATGGCGGAATTCTTTGGTGGAAAAGCTGAACGCTTTTCAAGCGAAGAAACTGATCTGCTCTTTCAAATAGTTCCGCGCGGTCAGTTAATATATATATGTGTGTATATTGGCATGATTGTTCAATTAATTAGCCAATTTCGTTCATCATTATAAGTAGTAATAGGCTGAATTGAAAATAGGTAGCCTAATTCATGCAATGACTATTCATCATTACATTTTTATATTTATGTAGCCTACACAATAATATTCTTTAACACTGTAATCCTTTTGTTTTTAATATTTGGCATGTTTGTGTGATGCGCATCCCTGTGTGTAATAAGCAAAGTCAATGCGCACTGTGGATGCGCCCAGAGGCGCAGTTTCTACCAGCGCGCTCTAACAAAAACATATTGCGTTATTGACTTTAGACTTTAGACCAGGTTTGAGTTGGTCTATGGTGCAGTCTATTTTCAGCTCCTTAAAATAGCAATGCGCCTGAACGCACCTCTTTTTTAGACCAGCTATGGCGCACTAACTGGCACAAATGCATTTACTAATTTAAGGACGTGGTGCTGAACGGGAAAATGCGAACGGCGCCGGACACAAACTAGCAAACACACTTGCGCTGCGCCTTGCGTCGCATTGTGCCGGGTGTATTATAGGGCCCTAGGACTCTTAAGGACTGTTTTACGGTATGTTGCAAATGGAATCCACGCTTTTAAACAGCCTATATTATTCTAGTTTTATTGTGTTGTTTTAAGTTCCATACGGAAATTGTAAATGCACTTTATTAGGGACCGAGCACCGATAGTGTGAGGACCCTATTGAAATTGCTCCGTTTATTATTAGGGCCCGAGCACCAAAGTGCGAAGACCCTATTGGATTTCCTCCGTTAATTATTAGAAAATAATTATTATTGCTAGGTATATAGGTATATCTTGATAAGGATATTATTAGGGCCAAAGCCAACGGCTGAAGGCCCTATTGTTTTCTTTAGGATTATTAGGGCCAAAGCCGAATGGCTGAAGCCCCTATTGTTTTCTTTAGGATTATTATTATTATTTTTTTTTTTTGACTATTTGGGGATTTTTGGGGCCTTTACCATGGAGAAAAGGGAAACAGGAAATGTGTTATAACATCTGCATACACTGATTGATTTTTATGAAACTTCACGAGTGTGTTGGTTGTAGTAGTCCGATCACATGGATGTGACTAATGTGAGTCAAAGTTATAGCGCCACCAACTGATAGCAATAAGTGTGTCACTTTCAAAATGCTTTGAGATCACCATCTTATTTTTATCCTATTTGCTTCAAACTTCACCAGAATAATGTCAAGACATGGTGAATGTAGACCTTTGAAAAGAATAGTGATATCACAAACACTGTTGCCATGGCAACGCATCAAACTTTAATATTAGTTTTGGAAGCTTTTGAGACTCTTAACATGCTTCAAATTGCATGAAACTCAATGCACACATCAGAGATATCAACCAGCAGACATGGGCAAAACCTTAGAAACAGGCGGGGAGCAGGGCCTCTATAGCGCCACCTTTTGACAAAAGTGGGGGGGGTTAGTTTAACCTACAGTCACCAAACTCTGTACACTTATTGTTCTCATTAAGCCGGATAATTTTCTAATTTACAGTCATTAGCTCCGACCAACAGGAAGTCTGCTATTTTGGTTTGAATGTGGATTTTTTGACTAAACAGGCTCTGAATTTTAAACTACTACTTCTAGGGAGTTTATTCCATTCAGACCAAACATTTTTTAACATGTTGCTGAGACATTGAAGATGTTAAATTGAAAACGGATAATGGATATCTTGAACCGTCTTGCTATGGTAATAGATTGAAGTAATGTAAAAAAGGTAAACGGAATGACTCATATTCTCTATTAAAAAAAACACTATACACATTTAATTTATATATAGAATAATATAGATGTTTGAAATAAAAACATTTTATTAATTTTCTTCCAATTCAAAAAGCATGTGTAATTAAAAATGGGCAGATTAATCCATTTTTCAATCAAATATAATTAATGTCATACATATATAGTAACAACTAGAGGGCAGCATATACCTATTTTTAAAACAGGGTTGGATAAGTCAAACACATATAATCAAATGGATTTATACATAGAACATAGATTTTGTTTTTATATACTGTTTGTGCAGGTATATTTAAAAATTTATCAAAGACTACGGTAACACTTTATGATAATGTTCAGTTATAAGTCACTTGTAAATTATTGGTTAATGATGAACTAATCATTTACCAAACATGATTATATATTCATAAATGATTGATAAGTGATATGTTAACATTTTATGAATGTTTTATTAATTCAGTTATAGTTCATTTATAAATTATTAGATAATGTTCAACAAATCATTTACAAAACATGAATATACATTCATATATGATTAATAAATGATATACTAACATTTTAAAAATGTTTTATTAATTTAGCTATAAGTCATTTATAATTTATTTATTAATGATCAGTGATTAGTTAATGAGTATTAGTAAGTTATCATTAGTAAATGATCAGTATATGATTTATTGATGAAGTTGCAAGCTGGTCTGTGTTCAAAAGCACAAACATGCAGGTATGCTAAAGCACTATTTTTAAGAAGAGTAATTTATTTGTTTTGAAGTGGATAAACATTTATAAATGCCTTACAGTCAGGTGATTCCAGTGGATTATATTAAATCCTTTCACTCATCAGCACAGACTTATGTTCTGTGTGGAGTGTGTGGGGTCTAGTGATGAAGTCATCCTCTGATCCGGATTAACCTTCCACTGAAGCTCACATCAGATGCAGAGAGTTAAACACTCCATGTGTGTCAGAGAAGACAGCTGTCTATACCCTCACCAGTCAGCACTTACACTGCACTACACACTACAAAGTTTTCAACACCTGTTATAGATGGTGTAAACGCATGAATCAATCATTTACAAAGCTTTCTGCATACCCTATTCTAAAGTGTAAACTATTCTTCACTTGTAAATGTGTTATGTATCATTTGTAGACCTTTCTTACCTGTTACAAATTATTTGTATATGTATACAAGTCATTTATAACACTTCCTGCATACCCTATTCTAAAGTGTAAACTATTCATCACTTATAAATGTGTTACATATCATTCATAGACCTTTCTTACCTGTTACAAATTATGTGTATATGTATACAAGTCATTTATAACACTTTCTGCATCCCCTATTCTAAAGTGTAAACTGTTCATCACTTATAAATGGTACATATCATTTATAGACCTTTCTTCCCTGTTACAAATTATTTGTGTATGTATACAAGTCATTTATAACACTTTCTGCATCCCCTAAAGTGTAAACTACTCATCACTTATAAATGTGTTACATATCATTTGCAGATGTTCCTGTTACATGATCCATCTCACTCCATCACTTTACCAAAGCCTAAAATTTACATTATTTAAAAAAAATAAAATAAATAAATAAATCAACACTCTGCCGCCGTTTAACCAGCACTTAATCATTTAATTTTTATCGTGTTTTTCATGGAACAGCTCCTGACCATAACATGAAAACGCACCATAAACTGATAATAAACGTAGTCCATTATTTCGTGCATTATTTTCAAGTCTTCAGAAGTCAAGTCGCGTCGTTTTGTCTGTTCTGTATACTGCTTTTTGTAATGTTTTAAATAAATTATTGTGACTAATGTACATTTATCCATAGACATTATAATAAACATGTCTATGCATTTATCTGCCACTACGTATATTGTCAAAATGGTTATGCTTAAGGTTATAGGGTGGAGTAGGGAGCTTATTCTTTTCATACAACAGTATATCAACTAAGATAACAGTCACTGTTAATATAACTATATTGCGTTTTTATTTTTGTGAAGTGGCTAAAAAGTGGTCATGTTTAGGTATAAGGGGTGAGTTAGTGGCTCAAAGATATCTATATAATAGTAAAATATATTTGCATAAAAATATAATAATTTTTATATGAAAATATATAATTTAAATATCGGGATTCGTATAGATTTAGTTTACACTTTAGAATAGGGTATGCAGAAAGTTTTGTAAATGATTTATTCATGTGTTTACACATCATCTATAACAGGTGTTGAACACTTTGTAGTGTGTAGTGCAGTGTTAGTGCTGACTGGTGAGGGTATAGACAGCTGTCTTCTCTGACACACATGGAGTGTTTAACTCTCTGCATCTGATGTGAGCTTCAGTGGAAGGTAAATCCGGATCAGAGGATGACTTCATCACTAGACCCCACACACTCCACACAGAACACAAGTCTGTGCTGATGAGTGAAAGGATTTAACCTAATCCACTGGAATCACCTGACTGTAAGGCATTTATAAATGTTTATCCACTTCAAAACAACGCAATATCGCGTTCAATATCGGTATGAATCGCCGTAGATATTGAACGCAATATTGCGTGGCTTTTCAGTGAACTACGGCTCTGTCTATTAAATGCCGCTCCACTTGAAAGCAGGTGATGGCGATTTAGCTGTAATCAGGGAACCGGCTTTACTGATGAAATGCGCGTGACAAAAGCATTTGATATATCGCCCAGCCCTAATAGCAGTGAATCCCTACATGATACATACTATTGTAACGTGTCAGAAGTGTATAGATCCAAATGCATTTTATTGGGAATGATGGCAGTATAGAATACACAATCCAGTTAACAGGCAGAGAGTCGAGGCAGGCAGCAGCAAGCAACATAAACAATACCAGGCGAAGGGTCAAGGCAGGCGGCAGGCAGGGATAAACAGTAAACAGGCAAGGATCAAGGCAGGCAGCAAGAATCAAACAGTGGCGGCTGGTGCAAAAAATTATTGGGGGGGGGGCGCAAAAAAAAAAAAAATTTAGAAATGCAGGAATGAATAGGCTAATTGTTGAATAACCATTTAACAAGTGATATAATAATGTATCATTGCTGCTTATCTAAAACAGGGAAAATTCAGTATTTAAAGCATGCCATAGGGCCGGGATCTAAAAAAAATCTGTATTTAATAAAAAAAAAAACCTGTTATTTCACATCCTTCCCAATATTGTCCTTGAAACAATGTTCATATTGAAGGCTATAAAAACAAACATGAATGTAACCGTGTACTATATGCTATATTATGTGCAAAAAAGGGGTCAAATCACATTAGGCCTAGGCTATATTCTAAAATTTTAAATGTTTTTTAAAGCAGAAGTTAAATACACTAAACTAAAAATGAAATTAAATAAAAACAAAAGAACAGACTAATTATTAGGCTATTTTAATTACTCTACAACAGTCACTTTACACAGTTACTGCTATCGTACAAATACACTTAGTTGTAGGTTCGAAATTCTACATATGTCATAATTATTATGTTCACCAAAAAAAAAAAAAAAAAAAAAAAAAAAAAATTTAACAAAATGTATTTTACTCAGATTGAACTCCGTATGTTTGGCGCGCATGCGCGTGGCGGCGCTCGTTCACGGAAGTTTGTGCTTGCTGAAGCTCGTCCACGTCTGACTGCAAAATGGAAATATTTTCTCGACTTTCTAATATTTACAGATGGAGAATATGTCTGTGAAATGTAAGTTATGCACTGAGGAAATTATTGGATGTCACTTCAGCTTAAAAAAAAAAAAAATTAATAGAGGTATGTTCGTTTCCACCAATCGCTGCACAAGTTAAGGTTACGTATGATGACGAAAGCACGTTAGTGCGAGCCCTCCCGGATCCCATAGAGATTGCATTGCAGTGCCTGCAGTTCGAAAAAAAAGTTCTTTGAATGGAAGTCTATGGGAGCACTTGGGGCAAATCTCCGCCAGACTGAAATGCCCAAAAAGAGGCGGTACTCCACATAGCGTGACTCGACGCTGATTGGACTACATCCAGAGGCAGAACAAACAGCCTAGCAGTGACAGCTAGCGTAACTCTGTGGTTGAATGTGATTGAAAAAATCCGTCCCTTTCTCACTTTTGGTGGTGCGTCGCCCAATTGCCCTAATGAAGAAACCGCCCCTGGAATCAAAGTCCAGATAAACAGTCCAAGTAAACAACAGATCAGGAATACCGAAATAACGCTCAGAATTGCAACAGTGGTAAAAACAAGACTTCACCTTGATGTGATGTGAATGAGAGTCCTTTATACTCCGGTTAATGTGCTGCAGCTGGGTGTGGTGATTACTGATTAGTGTGGAGTGTGTGCAGGTGACTGGCAGGGAGGTTTATGGGAATTGAAGTCCGTGAAATGACAGGAATTGTGACAACTATCCACCCTATCCGCCCTAAATAGTATTGAATATACTATTATACTAACTAGATACTAATGTCACATACTGTGTAGTATGGATAGTATGCACATTGAGGCGCAGACCGAGTATAAAGGGTAATTGAATCATTGAATCAGTCGAAACAAAGCTGTGTGTTGCTCGGAGATGAGCAAAGGTTCTTTTATGATCTTTGTTTGGAACTATTTTCAATGGCCAAAAAACGAACAATATTGCATCAAAAATGTAAGTTGCTTATATTACCTACGTGTTTAATGAATTGTTGCATTTGTTGTCATAATAATAATCTTTAATTACAGCACATTTTATAAAAGGAATGCAGCTCAAAGTGCTTTACAATAAAAAGCATTAGGGCCTACAATAGGCAAGTACTTCATATTAAAGGGTTAGTTCACCCAAAAATGAAAATTCTGTCATTTATTACTTACCCTCATGCCGTTCCACACCCGTAAGACCTTTGTTAGTCTTCAGAACACAAATTAAGATATTTTAGTTGAAATCCGATGGCTCCTTGAGGCCTGCATAGGGAGCAATGACATTTCCTCTCTCAAAATCCATAAAGGTACTAAGAACACATCTAAATCAGGTAAGTTCAGTGGTTCAATATTAATATTATAAAATTATGAGAATATTTTTGGTGCACCAAAAAAAACAAAATAATGACTTATTTAGTGATGGCCGGTTTTAATACACTGCTTCAGGAAGCTTTGGAGCATTATGAATCAGCGTATCGAATCATGATTCAGATCGCTCGTCAAACAGCCAAACTGCTGAAATCACGTGACTTTGGCGTTCCGAACAGCTGATTCGACACGCTGATTCATTATGCTCCGATGCTTCCTGAAGCAGTGTTTTGAAATCGGCCATCACTATTTAAGTACGTTTTTTTTTTGGGCGCAAAAAGTGTTTCAAAATCCACAAATGTGTGCTGTGATCCACAAATGAGTGCACCCATCCACAAATGCACAGAAAGTGATTCAGAAATGAATGCCAGTCAGAGTTGTGTTTGTGATATTTGAGGGGGTCCCCCTTGAAGAATATGAAGTGTAACGATTTAACAAATTGTCTCAAATTATGGGTGAAATATATATATATATATATATATATATATATATATATATATATATATATATATATATATATATATATATATATATATATATATATATATATATATATATATATATAATTAATCATAATGTGTTATGATTAATCATAATATAAATCTACCAAAAAGGGAATTGTGTATAGATAATCAGTTACAGATTATAACCAATTATGTTATAATTAACTGAATCAGTTCAGCAAATGTAAGCTTTTAAACGCAGCGGAAGAAATGATTTATACTTGCATTGGCCATTTTGGATGCTGTAGTTCAAAAGATGCACATCGTTCTGCAGAAGTTTCAGTGCATTCCAGCTGGAGCAATTGGTCCTTTCTCCCGGGAAGGTCTTTAGCGGAATTTCCAAACAAGGTTTAACTCAAAAGTAAGATGGCCGGAAAATAAGAAAAAATAAGTCCGTCTCGCAGGTCCAAGGAAGACTGTGAGGACGGACAAATGAAGACTAGTCAAAAGAAGACTGAATGGAAAACAAAGAAAAAGCAAGCTACTTGTGAAGACGCATTGGTTCGTTATATAGCAAAACATCTCCACTCCTCAAGTTTTGACTGGCCAATCACCAGTGTTCGTCTGGTTTTATGGTCTCTGGTGCATAATTTATGATGTGTCAGATCTGGGTACGTTTTTCTCAAAAGTACAAAAATCAAAAGTTTAAAAGTAGAATAAAAACATTTTATAGTAACATAACATACCCAGTTGATTAAAGCATTCATACAGGTTGAAAACAAGATTAAACATTTTAGGATGAGAAAGACATTAAGAAAACACACATATGATTACAAGCATTTAAACTTATTAAAAATCACAACTAGACTAATTACACATGGGACATGCATACATAAAGATACACCGTATACTTTCTTGAAAGAATGGTTAACTTACAAGTTGGATTATCAGAGTTTTTCTCTATATAGGTATGTGCGTGTATCATGGGTTGTCTCCTGGCATCACCCAGTCTGTCTCTAGCCCAACAGGAGGTCAATCTAGCACCTTGGAATAGGGATGTGCAACGATGAATCGCGATTAATTGTTTGCAAAATAAAAGTCTGTGTTTACGTAATATATTTGTGTGTTCTGTGTATAATAATTATGTATATATAAATACACACACATACAGTACAGTCCAAAAGTTTGGAACCACTAAGATTTTTAATGTTTTTAAAAGTTTCGTCTGCTTACCAAGGCTACATTTATTTAATTAAAAATACAGTAAAAAGCAGTAATATTGTGAAATATTACAATTTAAAATAACTGTGTACTATTTAAATATATTTGACAAAGTAATTTATTCCTGTGATGCAAAGCTGAATTTTCAGCATCGTTACTCCAGTCTTCAGTGCCACATGATCCTTCAGAAATCATTCTAATATGCTGATTTGCTACTCAATAAACATTTATGATTATTTTCAATGTTGAAAACAGTTGTGTACTTTTTTTTTCAGGATTCCTTGATGAAAGTTCAAATGAACAGCATTTATCTGAAATACAAAGCTTCTGTAGCATTATACACTACCGTTCAAAAGTTTGGAGTCAGTAAGAATTTCTTTTTTTTTTTTTTTTTGAAAAGAAATTAGAGAAATTAATACTTTTATTCAGCAAGGATGCATTAAATCAATCAAAAGTGGCAGTAAAGACATTTATAATGTTACAAAAGATTAGATTTCAGATAAACACTGTTCTTTTGAACTTTTTTATTCATCAAATAATCCTGAATATTGTACACAAATATTTTGTACAATTGTACACATTAAATGTTTCTTGAGCAGCAGATCAGCATATTAGAATGATTTCTGAAGGATCATGTGACACTAAAGACTGGAGTAATGATGCTGAAAATTCAGCTTTGCCATCACAGGAATAAAAGAAATATATGCATGTCAAATCTAACATTTTTCTTTAATATATACATGAAGACTTCAGATGCAAAAGCCTCTAAGTGCCGTCTGAAATTTTCTTCTAAAATGAGCATTTTTATCAAGCTTGTATGTTTATGTTCAGTTATTTCACTTTAATGGCAATGAAAATGACCTATTAATTGCAATTAAAGTGAAATTACTGAACCTAAACATGCAAGCTTGATAAAAATGCTCATTTTAGAAAAAATTTCAGACGGCACTTAGAGGCTTTTGCATCTGAAGTCTTCACATGTATGTGTCTGTATTTATATGTACATAATTATTTTACACAGAACACACACATATATTATGTAAACACAGACTTTTATTTTGCAAACGATTAATCGTGATTAATCGTTGCACATCCCTACCTTGGAAGCTCCCATAGGTGCCATAAGAGAGTTTTGTATGTTGTGGTTAGTCTTTTTGGGGGGTAATAAAATGTGACAAAAGGCTACGTAGTCCAGACCAGGAGCCATGTGGTGAATTACACAAAGGTGGTCAAACGTCACAGCATAACCAAACTTAGAGTTGACTCAATCATTTGTGATTCACATCCAGATGCTACAGAAGCTTTACCTTTAAATATGGAGATACATTTCTAACTGACTGCTTTTAAATCGTAATTTTTGCCACCCTTGAAATGGGTCATGTCATTAACATTACCTGAGCAGTTGAATTAAATGCGCTATAAAACCATGCTCTTTCAGGGACGTGCATTTATTGCATGGACGAAGAAATATGTTTAAAATGCATGTACATACACAGTCAGTTGAATGATAATAAAAAAAAATTCTCTTTAATGCTGTTTAATGCTGATCTTCACCCCCAATTAAACACTTGAGCCAAATACAGGAAATACCTCATGTAGCAAGTGGTCAAGTGCAAAGACTGCATGTGTGGGTATTGGGACAATTATTGAATGGATAATTTAGTGACTCATTCGAAAAGACTGACGTAAAGTTAACCTGCAGAAAAAAATCACTGAAAAATTCCCACCAATAATGCACAAATAGATAGTCTGTCTAGAACAAACAGAAAAGCAGAGTGGTACAAACAAGATCAAATTTAGTACTGTAACAAGCTGCTACAGTATATAATTTACATTTGTTTGCAATCTGAATTTACATGTATTAATCTAGCAGTGGAATACAAGTGAGGTAATTTACTCTTCCACAGTACCGGGCCAGTGTTGTGGTGCCCTGTCGTATGGAGGAGATGATCAGGGTTATTCGACAACGAGACTTCCAGGCGTTTGGTGAGCTGACCATGAAAGACAGTAATCAGTTTCATGCCACCTGCCTGGACACCTACCCACCCATATTCTACCTGAACAACGTATCGCACCGGATCATCAGCCTTGTGCACCGCTACAACCAGTACTATGGAGAGACCAAGGTGAGCACAAGTAATACAAGTCATTATTCAGATGTTTATGTTGACATGACATAGCCAACATACCGATCAACTATTTTTAAACAACTTCTTCTTCTTCTTTTTCTTCTGAGACAAAATTTTAATGGTATCTCCTCCTAGAATGGCTATAACCACCAGACACGGGTCAGACCTTCATACTGTTCTGACTCGGGTTGCTATATCTTTTCAAACTGATCTGACATATAGTTTTCTTAAAAATGAAGATTAAAAATCATAAAAAAGCCCATAGACTTGCATTGAGGGGTTCAAAACGTATACAATACCAATACTAATACAATAACTCTAATAGAGTATTTAGTACTAGTAGCCCTAGATTCAAAAATTTTATTTACCTCGGCATAGTTAAATAACAAGAGTTCAGTACATGGAAATGACATACAGTGAGTCTCAAACTCCATTGTTTCCTCCTTCTTATATAAATTTCATTTGTTTAAAAGACCTCAGAAGAACAGGCGAATCTCAACATAACACCGACTGTTACGTAACAGTCGGGGTGTACGTTCCCAATATTTGCATATGCCAGACCATGTTCCCAACATTATGAAAGGGATTAGACAAGGGCAGCCAGTATTAACTTCTGGATGTGCACAGCCGAATCAACAGTCTAGGTAAGCAAGCAAGGACAATAGCAAAAAATGGCAGATGGAGCGATAATAACTTACATGATTCATGATAACATGATATTTTTAGTGATATTTGTAAATTGTCTTTCTAAATATTTCGTTAGCATGTTACTAATGTACTGTTAAATGTGGTTAAAGTTACCATTGTTTCTTACTGTATTCACGGAAACAAGAGCCGTCGCTATTTTCATTTTTAAACACTTGCAGTCTGTATAATTCATAAACTCAACTTCATTCTTTATAAATCTCTCCAACAGTGTAGCATTAGCCGTTAGCCACAGAGCATATAGCCTCAAACTCATTCAGAATCAATGTAAACATCAAAATAAACACTGTACTTGCGCGATTAGACATGCTGCATGACGAACACTTTGTAAAGATCCATTTTGAGGGTTATATTAGCTGTTTGAACTTTTTTTATGTTGTTTAAGGCAAGCGCAAGCTCTTGGGGCGTGGAGCACCAGATTTAAAGGGCCACACACCCTGAATCGGCTCATTTCTAATTATGCCCCAAAATAGGCAGTTAAAAAAATGAATTAAAAAAAATCTATGGGGTATTTTGAGCTGAAACTTCACAGACACATTCAGGGAACACCTTAGACTTATATTACATCTTTTAAAAAAAAGTTCTAGGGCACCTTTAAGCTTCATCCACTACGTGTCTATCACTGGCAAAGCCTAGCAACTAGCTTAGAACATGCTAGCAAAATGTTAATTCACTTAACCCAACATGCTAACAACATGCTAATTCATGTTAACATGCAAATGATGCTATCAACATGCTAATTCATGCTATCAACATGCTAATTCATGTTAGCAACATGTTAATTCATGTTAGCAATGTGTTAAAACATGTTAATGACGTTAATTCATGTTAGCAACATGTTTAATCATGCTAGCAGTGTGTTAAAACATTATCAACATGTTAAATCATGTTAAAACATGTTAGCAACATGCTAATTCATGCATGCTAGCAATATGTTAAAACATGCTAGTGACATGTTAACATCCTAGTAATATATGTTAATTGTTGTTAGCAAAGTGTTAAATCATGCTAGTAATGTGTTAAAACGTGTTAATCCATGCAATCAATGCCTTTTCTCTTTCCACTTCACTAAATTTAAAGGGGGCATATCATGAAAATCTGACTTTTCCCACGTTTAAGTGTTATAATCGGGTCTATAGTGCATCTACCAGCAAAGAAAATGTGAAAAAGGACAACCCACTAACTTTGTTTTGGTAAGCCTTTTTCTCCAAAAATTGAGCCATTCTGATTTCACTCCCCTTGTGACGTAGGAAGGGGATCTTATCATAATATTACTGTCCCCTGAATCTGTATGTTAGCTACAACCCTGATTAAACACACTTGAATGTTTTCAGGATTACTAAAGCTTTGTGAAGGAAGGTAAGTTGTGTCAGAGCAAAACTCTGCAGGACAGCAGCACTCAAGAACGACCGTCCCTGAACTTGTGATATGTTTCAGCTATGTAAACATTATCACTGATCTGTTAACTCTCTGGAGTCGGGTAACGCGCCAGCGCGTTTTGCAGGATTTTTTTCACATCGCAGCAAAACAGATTTAAAATACTCATTTACTCAAAATAGTCATTTTTGTCATGGAGACATGAGTCATATATCAATTGAAACTATAGAATATCTTTTATTTGTGTACACATATATAGAGTAAAAACAACATGTTGTGCTTTTTGTAAAATAAAGAAAACTAACATGATGCGTGATCTGTCATCTCCCTCTGAATGAACTCCAATCTGATAGTTCTCAGAAAACTTAGTAACTTAGTGAATACTAATGACACAAAAATGAGACTTATGTCTAAAAAAGACAGTTGAAATGTCAGGTTTTAAATCGTGTAAGTCCAAGCCTGGACTGGTAATCTGGCATACCGGGCAAATGCCCGGTGGGCCGACGCACTTGGGGGCGGGGCCGCGATATGATATGATTTTTTTTTTTTTTTAATAAACATAAAATTGGCCAACGACCGGCCCATAAAGCAGGGACATGGCTTCATTTTCCATACTGACACTGGGCTGGCCCAATCACATCTCTCAACAGACTCCACCCCGTCCCCTGTGTTTCGTGTGTCAGATGCAGTGGCTCAGAGCCAAAACATCTGTGGATTAGGAGGATGGAGAAACAAAAGCACAAGTGCAAGGGGGGTGCGGAGAAGTTGCGGGCAAAAAAATAAAAAAAATTTAGAGGTTGATGCCTCAACGTGCAAAAATTACTGACATGTTTAGTACGGTTACAATAGCTTCAGTTTACAGTACCTGACGACGTGCAAGAATATAGAAGAACATGGAGGAGACACCTGTCAGGCAGAGGAGCAGCAGGTGTTTGACAGTGAAGCCAATGAGGGACAGAGTAAGCAGGAGAGTATAATAGAAGCGGTAAGCAGGGTAGTTACATGATTAACAGGGAGGGAGGGAGCGAGGGACTCACGATGCGACGACGACGATGATGATGCTTTACCTAAATTAATGAATATTAGGCTATAAGACAACATAATCATTGTCGTTATTATAAAGTCAGACTGTCACCTACTGCACTGGTCACTCAGTCAGCTAAAGTCAAATAGCACAGCAAAAGCTATTTTGCACAGTTTTTTTTTGTAGCTAGCAGTGTGCCCTTGTAGTTATCAGAGTTCACTTATGCAGTAACGCCCCTTCTCGTTAACTAGAAAAACCTGAAATGGTGCAATTTGATTTTTCAAAAAAAAATCAGGTTATTATTTTAATGTAATATTACTGATGATGTGTTTATTTCACAACGAGACTATGGGTGTCTATTTATAGCCGTTAGTCGTAATGATGGTCTACTAGATCTCACTTTTCAGCTATAAAAAGTTATGTTTTGTAGCTCTTGTACCCTATTACTCTGGTATGAACACTTGGTTGTTTATGGCAAGTGAATAACATGTATATCATTTTATTAGGACTTTTTTTGTGAGTAATTTGGTAGTATAGTTTTCTTTTTCATTGTTTTTAATGGGTAGTATCTAAACAATAAGATGTAAATGCTTGACACTTAAAGAGGGGTTTGTGCTCTTTAAAACAAAGTATATTTGTAATTGTAAATTATGTTTTTTCTTCTGTTTGTTTCATTGAAAAAAATGAAAAAAATATTTCTTTATAGAATTATCAGTATTCTACATCCATATTCTAAGGGTTAACTAGCTTTTATAACATGGAGTACATTGTCCATCAAGATTATAATGCAAAGTTAAACACTTAAAATAAGATTTTTTTTCTGATCTTTGCTGTCCATTGGTGTGTAGGCCCTACTCCACTGCCACTTTTGATCACCAGGGAGTCAGTCAAGCGAGAGTGAGTACACTGGTCCACTTGCACTTACTACTCAGCTTTGTAGGGGCTTTGGGGAATGGAACAGTAGGTATGCGTATTTACAGGGACTGCAAGGATGGTGTACTGGTGGGTGGTGTCCGACCGATTGTGGTGGGCCGGTCTGAGCAAAAATGCCAGGGCCATTTTTTTGTCCCAGTCCAGCCCTGTGTAAGTCAAATCAAAAACAAATATTCTCTGTTTATGTAATCTGTATGAAAAGAGACACATGTCAGACCTCCGTGATTCAGCTCATTATCCGCTAATGCGGCCACGTCCACGGAGCCAGTGCTATTCAGATGCAAATTCTGAGGCAATACATGTATACATTGTCTCAATCGTGTATTTATTGTCTTCAAAAGTGTTTTGAATAGCCATAGTTTGCGATCTCTGGAAGCCTGTTAGTTCCTGGATTGTCACATGGCCTATTCTTCTTTAGATTAATTTGTGGACTAAATATGCACAGAGCGCCCACTCCGGCTGCAAGTATGAATTGAAAACACAGTATCCAGCGCTCACTAGGGCTGGGTAAAAAAATCGATATTTCGATTAATCGCGTTTTTTTTTGTTTGTTTTTAATGTGGTCGATTCAAAATCGATTCTCAAAGGTCACGAATCGATTTTTTTTCCATATTTATTTCTGCAAACATTGAACGTAAGATTAACGTTAATCTAATTACGAGTCTTCTCCACTAGATGTCACCCTCTTATTCAGGTCTCTGAACCGGTTCAAGGAACGAAAACCGGAAACGGCCATTAACCGGTTAATAACGTTATTTTATCGTTCCGTTTAATATATTGATTTGGTAGTCAACCAATCACTAATTCAAATAGTACAGCCTATGCAAATGTGACGCTGATGCATCCAACGAGTGAAATGCCCGCGCTCACGCTCTAAAGTGAGATGCACGCGCTGACGCGCTCAGCACAGCTGTCAAGTCATTATAGGTTAGGTAAGTCACAGTGGCAATGCCCAGGTATTTGTTTTTCCAATGATATATGTCACCAACCGTCAAGTATTAGGACTACATTTAAGTGACAATGAATGTCAAGTAATGCAGCTTGTTGTTCGTTTTGAAACCATCGAAAATTGCAGGATAGTACCATTTTCAACGTCACATCACGCATATGCAGCGCTTCTGTGAACGGAGAAAACTAGGCCTACCTACATAACACATAGAAAATAATAGGGAATATTTAGGCCTATAGGCTACGCAAAATATTTCACTTAAATAATTAGGTCTACAGATTAACAAATCGAAAGTGGTTATTTGTGGCGCACTCCAAAGATCTAGAAAAGGAAACATTCTGCTTGTTTTCGTTATTTGAGTGTCTTTTGTAATTGTATGATATATATTACGGAGACAGTTTACTGTCTTATAGAAGGAAAACGAATCTAGTGGTCGCGCCTGCGCCTCACGCGCGCGCACACAAATTCTTGCATTACTTACTTGATATCGCAGCCTGTTAAATATTAAAATAAAATTCAATCAACCAAATGTTACAGCGCTCAATTCAATTCTGTAATAATACATCTGCCGTTTGCCACCCGTGACCACCGCCTGACTGTGCTGTTATTTGTGATGGATGATGTTTTAAATCGTTAATGCGAATGAAGTACAAAGCTCATATAATAAACAATAGTTTAGCATTCGTCTCAAAAATGGAAACAGTTGGAATCGTGCCGAATGAGAAAGGTAGGCTACAGATTCACTTTAAATTAATTCGTTTTGCATCTTTACTTTTATTTCCAATAAATAAACCTGTTTCTCACCTTGAATATAGCAATAGAAGCTGGAATGGCATTAAAAAAGAAAATATTTGTTTTGGCTTGACGTTTATATAGCCTGAATAGTCCAACTGTTAATTTTAGAGGTTTTGTTGTGGAGTACATTAATGGATAGGTAAAATAATATAGGGCAGTTGTAATTTATGTTTTCAAACATTATAAACAAAGCTATGTAGGCTACTTTTACATTTTACTTTATTTACAGATAACTTTATTATCATTATTTCTGAATGTAATAATAAAATGCGACGTAAAATAATACCGACGCTATTCCTGAGAGGAAAAAAGTTAAGTCGCATAAGCCTATGCTTATGCGACTTAACTTTTTTCCTCTCAGGAATCAACGTGATCTCATGTTAAGTGTGGTTCTACCACACGTACATTTACTAACGTTTTCATACACACTAAAACGTACAACATTGACGTATTTATAGCACTAAAGCGTACAAATACTTACGTATTAGCAGTTTAAAAAACGTAAATCATCTAACGTAAAGTGTGAATGTATATGAATTCCCATGTATTAATATTAAAATCGTGGCTTTAATGATTCAAATATGTTGTATTCAATTGTCATATCAATACATGTTTTTAGCTGAACTTCTTGAAAGCAGTTTACTCTACTTAAATTGCAAATAACATTTCTGTTCGAGCTGCAAACTCATTTCGGGGGATTAACGTTACATAATGTTAAACGAGACTACACTTTGAAACCTTAAAATGAATAAAATTTCTATAATCATTTTGTAATATTTTGCTTTGCGATTTTTTTCCTATGCAGTGACTGACAATAAGATACTCCAAAGTAGGGCTGCACGATATATCGCATGAGATTGTCACGCGCATTTCGTCAGTAAAGCCGGTTCCCTGATTACCGTTAAATCTCCATCACCTGCTTTCAAATGGAGCGGCATTTAATAGACAGAGCCGTAGATCACTGAAAAGCCACGCAATATCGCGTTCATTATCGAAGGCGATTCATCTGCGATATGAACGCGATATTGCGTGGCTTTTCATTGAACTACGGCTCTGTCTATTAAATGCCGCTGCATTTGAAAGCAGGTGATGGAGATTTAGCGGTAATCAGGGAACCGGCTTTATTGATGAATTGCGCGTGACAATCTCATGCGATATATCGTGCAGCCCTACTCCAAAGCACAACATAAATTAACAAATCACACCCATTTTATTGGTTTGGTGTACTCCATATCTTTAGAATCCATATGTTTGCGAGGAACAGATTCAAATTCAGTCCTTTATCTATCGATCTTCACCTTCATTCTCAGCAACAGCGACCGTCACAGTCAAAGCCCGCGCACGTTATGATTCAAATTTAAAAATAGCGCCAGTGCGCCTGCGCCACCCTCGAGAAGCGTTACGACATGGTTTACGGCACTGATATCGAACGCTCATTGGTTCTCACTTGGGCTGGGTTTCCCAATAACGATGTATCTTAGCTCTTAAGAGCGCTTTCTACGTGCGAGGTTACGAACGTTCGCAGCAATTCCACGTGCGTTTCCCAAAAATGCCCTTAACATGAACGCACGAGAACGCGTTCTACGAGCTACTTAAGAGTCGCTGTCCGTTTCTCACGTGCTGAATATTACCTTATAAAATCGTATCCTTTAACGTTTAACCTAATAATCGTCACCTGATGTGGTTTAGAATAAATAAATAAATATAGATACCTTTCAAAAAGATTAAATTAATGTTCTTCTGGAGGAGGTAGAGCTAAACAAAGATATATATATATAATACACACACACACACACACACACACACACACACACACACACACACACACACACACACACACACACACACACACACACACACACACAGTCAAACCACAATTTATTCAGACACCTTGAACATTTCATTCATTATTAAAGATTATTCACTATATTTTTTTTTTTTTTTTTTTTTTAATGGTAGTAAAATATGACAAGATCTTAAATAACACTTTAGCAAAACATGGTCAGGTCAAAGTGTCTAAATAATTTTTGGTTCCAAATTTCTATAAATTTTGCTGGTAGTCCACTGTATGAAGAATTTTTGGGCATAATATGCCACAGTTTATTTTGTCATTCTCACTTAACTATAGTGTCTATATTTAACTTAAATTAATTATAGTGTATATGTGTGTGTGTGTGTGTGTGTGTGTGTGTGTGAAATCAATCAAACTGTGATTCAGTGTTTTTGAAGTTAATATCTAAATTTGTTTATGTTTTAAAATTTAGTTTATAGTTGAAAAAAGTCAGTCACTTCAGAAACACTTGGAAGAACTCCTATAGTATTTCATAGAGCTTTAGACTTTGGGTGGTAGGCCTAATATAAAGCCTATATAAAGGGTATATAGGGTGACAGTAGTATAAATTATGTACTTCATCTAGCCAATTTCTACAGGTGTACAGACAAATTTTTTATTGCAGACATGTTTTATCAGCACTATTTATGACATCATGTGTATTTTTTTTCTTCCCTTTTATTTTCATATTAAACAACAAAGAGTATTTAAGAGGAATACAGTCAAAACCTTAGCTGTTATACACATTGCACTTGAATAAAGGTGTAATCTGCCGGTTGTCCTGTAGGTGACCTCATAACTCTATCTTCTTACGATGCACTTAGGACTTTACGATTACTCCAGAGCACTCGTAGATCTACGATCATTTTCAAGTGCTACTTAAGTTACGATGCTTTTGGGAAACAGACCTTGATATTAAGATCACTCGTACGATCGTTTTTACGATCAACTTAGGCTTACGATGCTTTTGGGAAACGCAGCCCTGCTTCGTCGCAGATTGCGATATGCCGTGTTTCAGTGGATTTACATTTGAAATTAGTGTGCACCTTGACGGAGAGAAGAACAGATTCATAATTTCACGGATTAATAAATTGTATTCTGCTCTGTACCCTATAAAAACTATTACGTTACAGCCAGAAAGGACTGCGACTGGAACTCATCATCATTTGAACTTTTGGTACCACTTTTGACATTCGCAAAAAATAAATGATTGTGATTAACGTTACGCTTGTTTGTCTGTTATTCATTTATTAACAGTAGGCTATGTAGTTTTAAGAAATTGTTATGGGTAGGTTTAGGGGTAGGTGTAGGATAAGTGGCTCAAAATATCGTTTTAATGTCATATTTTTACTAAAATTGTCATTTTTCTACACATTTCTGTCCATTATGATTTATTCTTTTAACATTATGTATAAAATGGGTAGGTTTAGGTTCGGGGTGGGGTTTAGGGATCTTACATTCATCTAAAAATGTTAAAAAGGGAAAATTTATAGATATGTTATACATATATTTTTATGACATGAAAGATTCGTAAATATTTTACGTTTTATTCGCAGTAAAAACGTAAGTATGTTTACATTTTGGTGCCATAATTACGTCAGTATTTGTACGTTTTAGCACCTTTCAAAACGTACAAATATGTACGTTTTGTGTATTTTAAAGTTACGTATTAATAACTATGTATTAACAATGAGACCAGGCTGCAGGAATAGCGTCGGTATTTTTAGCCATTAACTTTTTTCCTCTCAGGAATAGCGTCGGTATTTTTAGCCATGCAGCAAACATTAAAATATCTTGAAAAAATACTTTAACTTATAAACCATTGTTTTTCCTTTCGTTTAATAGGTTTGCATTTGGACAGAATCTTGTTATAAAAGATAATTGTAGGCCAATACACTCTCTTTGTTTTTAAATTAATAAAATGCTGTACTAATTATTATTATTATTATTAAGTAGGCTACATGCAAAAAACAAATAAATAAATAAAAATAACGTTATTAACCGTTATGTTTTCTAAAGAAACCGGTTTCGGAACGTTTATAATACGAAGGAACGCTGGAACAGAAACGTTAAAATACCGATTCTGCTCGGAGTGGAACGATTGAATTTTTTTTTCCGTTTTTAAGCCCTGCTCTTATTTGCCTTGCGCGATGTCACCAAGCAGCGAGAGTCGAACCTTTCATTCATTCAGTTTCAGGTGCTTTGTCGACGTTGATGCCATCTTCACATAAAATTGAATCGAAAATCGAATCGAGAATCGAAATCGAATCGATTTGAGAGCTTGTGAATCGAAATTGAATCGATCTGGAACATCTGAATCGATACCCAGCCCTAGCGCTCGCAGTGATGACAATAAATACTGAATAAATATTACTCCTCTGTATAGAAAATTGACATAAACATGAGAATCCATCAATATTTTTCCAAATGTGCATGCTTTTAAGCTAAAAGCCTATATGAAATGCCATAGAGGTAACATAATTATTCAGACACTTTGCATCACAGAAATACATTATATTTTAAAGTATATAATAGAATACCATTATTTTAAATTGTAGTAATATTTCATAGTATCGCTGTTTTTTTTCTGTATGTTTGATATATACCATGATGAGCTTGAGACATGATCAAAGAGTGTTTTTTCACAGCCTACCTGACTGAAAGACCTCATTATTATGCAGCTCATTAGAGGTCGATTTTTTTGTCTTCTCAGGTGTAAATCACCCATTACCCAATACCCAGAAGTCTTGTGAACACACATGTAATATTATTTTTTTGGCCTTATTTCAGTGACTTAAGTTTTTTGTTTTTTCAATAACCACGCATAAACGTTATTCCTTCAAAAACACAAACATGTACATACATGTTGCTCACATATTATGGTAGCCTAGTTTATGCTGAATACAGTGTAATGACACTTTTTCCATTAATATGTTTATGAACAAATGAAAAAAGCACAAATGTCAGGGCATATCAAAACTTCTGCAGGCCCCAAATCAGCCTCAGACTCCAGAGGGTTAACGGCAAACATATGAGTCTCTATAAACACCCTGGCACCTGAGCCACTAAGGATGCAGTGGCGTAATTTTATTTATGAAGGAAATATGTCCAGATAAATTCATATACCAGTATGTGTCATTAACACTAGAATGCTTCAGATGGTCATCAGTAAATCACAGGATTTGCAAAGAAATTGATTCTCAAAGATGGATCGATACCAACTGATCCAATTTCATATATATATATTTTTTTTTTGTGATGTTTGTAAATTGTCTTCCTGAATGTGTTTAGTTAGGACGTTGCTAATGTACTGTTAAATGTGGCTAAAGTTACCATTGTTTCTTACTGTATTCATGGAGACCAGAGCCATTTCGTTATTTTCATTTTTAACCCAAAAACACGAGTATACTGTATAATTCAAAAACGCATCTTCATTCTTGTCAAGTCTCTCCAACAATGTGTGACTTTAGCCACGATTGCCGTGCATCACGCTATCAAAATCATTCAGAATTGAATTTTAGCAAACATCCACAAAATACATGCCATACCTATGTTACATGCTGCATCAAAAACAGTTTAATGATCCATTTTGTGACTTATATTTGCTTTGTTAGCTTCTGTATTATGTATGCCTCAGTATATTGGAATGACTAGTCAAAAGTCAAGTCAAATTTATTTATATAGCGCTTTTACAATTGGTAATTGTTTCAAAGCAGCTTTACATATAAGAAGCACAGAAAAAAGGGAAGTGGTTAAAAATAAGCTGTACAAACAAGCGTGGTAATATGTAACATATACAAGATGGTGCTACATTAAGCCAATGTCAGCTGACTTCCAGGGGTGGAAAAAACCCCCTAGGAGAAAAACCCAGCGTGCTAGCACTGGGAAAAAAAGTCCTAGGAGGGAAAAAGTCCTTAGTCTGTTTAAAAGCCGAGCAGAACAACCACCCAGTAGAGCGTTACAATAATCTAGTCTTGAGGTCATGAATGCATGAACCAACTGTTCCGCATTTGTCATTGAGAGCATATGTCGTAATTTAGATATATTTTTTAGATGGAAGAAGGCGGTTTTACAGATACTAGAAACATGACTTTCAAATGAAAGATTGGTATCAAAGAGCACACCCAGGTTCCTAACTGAGGACGTAGGTTTAATGGAGCACTCGTCAAGTGTTAGAGATTATTCAAGGTTTTTTCGTGAGGAAGTTTTTGGTCCAAAGATTAGGATATCAGTTTTTTCTGAATTTAATAATAAGAAATTTCTTGTCATCCAGTTTTTAATGTCAGCTATGCATTCTGTTAGTTTTGTGAATTTGTAGGTTTCGTCAGGGCGCGAGGAAATATAGAGCTGAGTATCGTCAGCGTAGCAGCGTAGCAGTGAAAAAGTACTCCATATTTAACCTGTGATCGATACGACATCTCTTCATTAACTACTACAGACTGATAACGGTCAGATAAGTACAATTTGAACCATGCCAAAGCAATTCCACTAATGCCAATATAGTTTTCAAGCCTTTTTAAAAGAATGTTATGATCGATAGTGTCAAAAGCAGCACTGAGATCTAATAACACTAATAGAGAAATACAGCCACGATCGGATGATAGGAGTAGATCGTTTGTAACTCTAACGAGAGCAGTTTCAGTACTATGGTATGGTCTAAATCCTGACTGGAAATCCTCACAGATTCGATTTCTTTCTAAAAAGGAGCACAGTTGTGTTGAAACTGCCTTTTCTAGCATCTTTGACAGAAAAGGTAGATTCGAGATTGGCCTGTAATTTACTAAATCTCTCGGATCTAGTTGAGGTTTTTTAATAAGAGGTTTAATAATAGCCTTCTTAAAGGTTTTTGGCACGTGTCCTAGTGTTAAAGATGAATTAATTATATCAAGAAGTGGACCTACGACCTCTGGAAGCATTTCTTTCAGTAGTTTAGTCGGCATTGGGTCTAACATACATGTCGTTGATTTTGATGATTTGATAAGTTTAGATAATTCTTCCTCTCCTATAGCGGTAAATGATTCTAGTTTTACCTCAGGGACACTACAGTGCACTGTAGCGAGCTTGGAGGCAGGGAGCACGAGTTCATTTGCATTTAAAGTTATTTTCAGGGTTCCTACGTAGTTTGGAAAAGTATGGAATTCGATTTGAGTACTTTCCAGGTCTGGAAAAGTATGGAAAAAAGAAATCAGAGTATGGAAAAATATTTATGTTTCCATACTATTGGCTTCAGTGTTCTAATTTGCCATAACTGCAAACTAGTCACTTTATGGGAAAATTAGCCCTTTTGAATCAAAATACGTCATTTATGTGAATCGTTTAGATCTGAAGAGGTTTTTTTTTCAGGGCGAGTGTGTGTTTGTCCCAGGATTTTCACAAGAATCGAAAATGGGCTACTTTCCTATAGACTGGAGTGAGTCACGATCTTTCTTGCCGCTCTTTGGCATGATAGATCGCTATAGCGCTAGTGATCCTGCCATCTCTTCCGCTTTACTAGTTACAAAGACAAAATAAACATAAATGAACATCCGAAAGTATGTTGAAAGATACAGTACAACTTACCGAAATCCATATCGTCGCATACAATCGATCAATCAGTGTTTCAACCACAGAAAGGCCCATTAATAAAACAGCTTGTAAAAATGTCACATTTGGCCTACCTCAGAAAAGCCATTCAGTGTCCAAAAACATTGCATTTTGCTAAATATATGCACACTAGGCTATTGCATATTCATTGTATTTGTACTTAACGTGCATGAATGTATAAATCCGTTTTATGACAGCCACCATTTAAATGTTTAGGTCTAAATAAAAAAAAGAGTAGAAAAATAATTGTAATAAATTTGTATAATTTAGCCTATATGTAAGTAGCTTACAAATCACTTTTAACCTTTAATATTATAATGATGTACCAGCTGTGGTTCCCTGTATAGTATACAGCATTAGTTGAGAGAGATTTTTTTTCTTTGAGAAAATTTGCCATCTACAGTACCTGATAGGCCCCAAATTAATCAATACTGAATCAAAGCTAATCAAATCAAATCAAATCAAATCACAAGCTTCTGAATCAAAATCACATTCAGTTGTGAAATTTGTGTCAATGCTCAGCCCCAGTGCTAATATTTTTTTTATTTAGGTGCTGTAGCCCCTCTTGTATCCGTTAGTTTTCTTCTTCTTCTTCTTCTTCTTCTTCTTATTATTATTGTTATGGGCCAAGCACAGAGTGTGCGTAGGCACCTATTGTATCTGTTAGTTTTCTTATTAGGGGCCAAGCACTGAAGGTGTGAAGGCACCTATTGTATCCGTTAGTTTTCTTATTAGGGGCCAAGCACCGAAGGTGCGTAGGCACCTATTGTATCTGTTGGCATTCTTTTTATTTTTATTTTTGATTCTTCTTCTTCTTCTTCTTCCGCTCTTGAGTCTATGTCAGCCCATAGAACCGTATATGGTAAAAAGTTGTGAAATTTGGTGCGAAGGTGTGAAGGCATCTATTGTAATTGTTAGTTTTCTTATTATTAGGGGCCAAGCAGCGAAGGTGCGAAGGCACCGATTGTATCTGTTAGTTTTCTTATTGGGGGCCAAGCACCGAAGATGCAAAGGCACCTATTGTAATCGATAGTTTTCTTATTATTAGAGGACAAGCACCGAAGGTGCGAAGGCACATATTGTATCCGTTAGTTTTCTTATTAGGGGCCAAGCACCGAAGGTGCGGAGGCACCTATTGTATCTGTAGGCATTCTTTTTATTTTTATTTTTGATTCTTCTTCTTCTTCCACTCTTGAGTCTATGGCCGCCCATAGAACCGTATGCTTAAAAGTTGTGAAATTTGGCACACAGTTTGAGGACAGTCTGATCTGTGTCCATAGCAAATTTAGAGTCTCTAACTCAATCCCTCTAGCGCCACCAGCTGTCCAAAGTTGCACTTATGTTTATGTTAACTTAATATATTTTGAACTGTAAGGGGTAGAAACAAAATTCTTTTTTCCTCTGATTCCTTGGGTCAAGACGAATGTCGTCATTTTCTGTCATGAAAATCAGATCATCTTCAGACCATGACTGCAAAAACTTCTCAAAACCTTTTTGATAGATTGATCCATTCTCAAATAGGGCTCAAATTAATTCGAGGAAGAGCTCGCAAAATCAGACATGAGGCTATATCTCCAAAATGATTTATCGTATTCTGACCAAACTTAGTACATGTCATCACAAGTATGAGTTGAGGCAACATGCAGTGTTTCGGCGCAGTGCCACCTACTGGTCCGGAGATACGAAAAATGTCTATTTATGCTAATAACTTCTAAATGGTTTGTCCATAAATCATAAATGTGGTCATGTAATACATTGCCTTAATAAAAAAGGTCATGGACTTCAGAATTGTGTGATACCTGTGAAACTAACTTGGAAAGAGACGTGAGGCTTTGAGGAGATTCTTTGTGCATTCCAATGAATTATTAATGGGATGTATTGTAAATTATATAGAGAGAACAGACCACAAATGTACAGTATATGCTGTCCTTTTTCATACTATTACAGTAGTATGCAAAGAGACAAAATAAAATATTCTGGAGGATAGAAAGCTGCTGAAAAGAGCTCTTGCCATAGATATTTTTGTTGTAACATATTACAATACCAAGCGTTATGTCATGTCTGAAAATAAAACATGAAAGAAATTGACAGCTGATTCAGTCAAGCTGACAGATAAGCTTTAATTGTAGGGCAACCATATGATTTGAAACGACAAGTTTCAGTTTTTTTTAATGGAATTTCACCAAACCGGAAGTGGAACCCGTAATTTGAAAAGCAGTACGCTAGTCAGGAATAATGCTAGTCAATAATCCTCACACTTCATGTGTTTGACCTCCCTGAGCTGTTTGTTGTTTGTGCCCCAATCTTATGCACCAAAAGCATGCTTTTGCAGTGTGTTTTTATATTTGAATTAACCCTAATTATCAAACTAATAATGTAATAATATGTTGTCAGTGGCCTACAAATGAACTGGCCTGATTAGCTGCTTCAGATGTGTTTGAGTAAGGGTTGGGAATAAACTCTTAAGCACAGTGAGTCTGCAATAAAAGGGTTAAATAACTGGCTGTAAAACTCTCTCTGTCTCTGTCTCTCACTTTCACTCACACACACACACACACACACACACACACACACACACACACACACACACACACACACACACACACACACACACACACACACACACACACACACACACACACACAGAGAGGGAGGGGGGAGGGGGACTGACACCCTACGTCTAAGAGAGCTTAAGAAAAATCCACATTTAAACCAAAATATCTGACTTCCTGTTGGTCAGAGCTAATGACTGTAAATGAGAAAGTTGTCCAGTTTAATGAGAACAATAAGTGTACCGAGTTTGGTGACTGTAGGTTAAACTAAACCCCCCACTTTTGTCAAAAGGTGGTGCTGCAGAGCCCCTGCTCCCCGCCCGTTTCTAAGGCTTTGCCCATGTCTACTGTATGACAATATTGATGTGTGTGTCGAGTTTCATCCAAATTGAAGCATGTTAAGAGCCTCAAAAAATCCCAAGAATATTATGAAAGTTTGACGTGTTGCCATGGCAACAATATTTAAGATATGACAAATGCAGTAACAGGTCTACATCTGCCATGTTTTGACATTATTGTGGTGAAGTTTGAAGCAAATCGGATAAAAATAAAATGGTGATCTCAAAGCATTTTGAAAGTGACACGCTTCCTGCTGCCAGTTGGTGGCAGTATAACTTTGACTCACAATAGTCACATCCATGTGATCGGACTATTACAACCAACACACTCGTGAAGTTTCATAAAGATCAATCAATGTATGCAGAAGTTATAACACATTTCCTGTTTCCCTTTTCTCGCCATAAATTCATTGCCTCGCCACAGCCAAACCGTTCGAGATATCAAAAATCCGCTGGCAATTTTTCATCATCAATGTCTTGACTTCATGCTGACCGAGTTTGGTGGCGATTGGATTAATTGTCTAGGAGGAGTATATCAAATTCCAGAGCATGCGTTTTTCAAACAACCCATAATAGCTGACTTCCTGTTGAGGTGACGTATAACTTAGAGTACGAAAGTTGTTCGGCCCGATAAAGTCTATATGTGTACCGAGTTTCATACTTGTATGTGCAAGCGTGTTTGATATATAGACCACGTTTTCTGACTCAATTCAAGGGGGCGCTGTCGAGCCCCTCTGCCACGCCCGGGTACCAGCTTTTCTACGGCTGTAATGGCCGCGGGTTCTGATCCATGTGCAAAATTTCAAGAGTTTTTGAGCATGTTAAGGGCCCCAAAAACCCCCAAAACTTAGAAAAAAATAAAAATAATAATCCTAAAATATAGCTGCGAGCAGCGATGGCGGGCCCAAGCCCGGTGGCACCGCCACCCCGGTGGCTTCAGGGCAACTGTGCACAGCGGGCAATAGGCACTTAAAACGGTTAAACATCAAAGGACTATGTCAAATTCACTCTACATTTACTGCACTACAAGGTGCCGTTATAGAGCCCCTCCTCCCTGCCCATTTTCAAAGGATTACATGTGCCAAGTTTTAACATTATTCTGATTAATTTTGAAGCAAATCAGGTAAAAATAAGAGGGTGATCTCAATGTATGCTGAAAGTGACACATTTTCTGCTTCCAGTTGGTGGCGCTATGACTTTGAATCACAATAGTCAAATCCATGTGATCAGCCTTGTACAACGAAGACTGAGCCAAAGTTTCATCAAAATCAATTAATGTATGCAGAAGTTATAACACTTTGTTTCCCTTTTCTTGCCATAAATTCGTTGCCTCGCCACGGCCAAACCGTTTGAGATATCCAAAATCCGTTTGCAATTAAACAACTTCAATGTGTTAGCAACAAGTTAAAAAAAGCTTGGTGTAAATTGGATAAACCCTGTAGGAGTAGTAGTATAAAATTCATAGCCTGTTTTTTCAAAAAATTAACATTCAAACCAAAATAGCTGACTTCCTGTTGGTCGGAGCTAATGAATGTAAATTAGAAAATTGTCCGGCTTGATGAGAATAATATATGTACCGAGTTTGGTGACTGTAGGAAAAACTAACCCCCACTTTTGTCAAAAGGTGGCGCTACTGAGCCCCTCCACCACGCCCATTTCTATGGCTTTGTCCATGTCTACTGGTTGACAATATTGATGTGTGTGTCTAGTTTCATGCAATTTGAAGCATGTTAAGAGCCTCAAAAACACTCAAGAATATTATTACAGTTTGACCTGTTGCCATGGCAACAATATTTCAAATATCAAAAATCCTGTCATAGGTCTACATCTGCTGTGTATTGACATTACACTGATGAAGTTTGAAGCAAATCAGGTAAAAATAAGAGGGTGATCTCAAAGCATTTTAAAAGTGATACACTTCTTGCTGCCATTTGGTGGCGCTATAACTTTGACTCACAATAGTTACATCCATGTGATCAGACTACTACAACCAACACACTCCTGAAGTTTCATAAACATCAATCAATGTATGTAGAAGTTATAACACATTTCCTGTTTCCCTTTTCTCGCCATAAATTCGTTGCCTTGCCACGGCCAAACCGTTTGAGATATCCAAAATCCGTTTGCAATTAAACAACTTCAATGTGTTCGCAACAAGTTAAAAAAAGCTTGGTGTAAATTGGATAAACCCTGTAGGAGTAGTAGTATAAAATTCATAGCCTGTTTTTTCAAAAAATTAACATTCAAACCAAAATAGCTGACTTCCTGTTGGTCGGAGCTAATGAATGTAAATTAGAAAATTGTCCGGCTTGATGAGAATAATATGTGTACCGAGTTTGGTGACTGTAGGAAAAACTAACCCCCACTTTTGTCAAAAGGTGGCGCTACTGAGCCCCTCCACCACGCCCATTTCTATGGCTTTGTCCATGTCTACTGGTTGACAATATTGATGTGTGTGTCGAGTTTCATGCAATTTGAAGCATGTTAAGAGCCTCAAAAACACTCAAGAATATTATTACAGTTTGACCTGTTGCCATGGCAACAATATTTCAAATATCAAAAATCCTGTCATAGGTCTACATCTGCTGTGTATTGACATTACACTGATGAAGTTTGAAGCAAATCAGGTAAAAATAAGAGGGTGATCTCAAAACATTTCAAAAAGTGATACACTTCCTGCTGCCAGTTGGTGGCGCTATAACTTTGACTCACAATAGTCACATCCATGTGATCAGACTCCTATAACGAACACACTCGTGAAGTTTCATAAAGATCAATATATGTATTAAGACGTTATAACACATTTCCTGTTTCCTTTTTCTCGCCATAAATTCGTTGCCTCGCCACGGCCAAACCGTTCGAGATATCAAAAATCCCCTGGCAATTTTTAATCATCAGTGTCTTGACTTCATGCTGACCGAGTTTGGTGGCGATCGGATTAATCGTCTAGGAGGAGTATATCAAATTCCAGAGCATGCGTTTTTCAAACAACCCTTAATAGCTGACTTCCTGTTGGCGTGGCGATTAACTTAGAGCGCGAAAGTTGTTCGGCCCGATGAGGTGTATATGTGTACCGAGTTTCATACTAATACGTGCAAGCATGTTTAATATATGGACCAAATTTTCAGACTTTTTTCAAGGGGGCGCTGTCGAGACCCCTGCCACGCCCGGGTACCAGCCTCTCCGGCGTCCTAATGGCCGCGGATTCCAATGTGTGTGCCAATTTTCAAGAGTTTTTGAGCATGTTAAGGCCCCCAAAAAGCCCCGGAAGACGGAAAAAAAAAAAAATAAATAAATAAAAAAAAAATAAATAAAAATATAGCTGCGAGCAGCGATGGCGGGCCCAAGCCCGGTGGCACCGCCACCCCGGTGGCTTCAGGGCAACTGTGCACAGCGGGCAATAGGCACTTAAAACGGTTAAACATCAAAGGACTATGTCAAATTCACTCCACATTTACTGCACTACAAGGTGCCGCTATAGAGCCCCTCCTCCCTGCCCATTTTCAAAGGATTACATGTGCCAAGTTTTAACATTATTCTGATGAATTTTGAAGCAAATCAGGTAAAAATAAGAGGGTGATCTCAATGTATGCTGAAAGTGACACATTTTCTGCTTCCAGTTGGTGGCGCTATGACTTTGAATCACAATACTCAAATCCATGTGATCAGCCTTGTACAACGAAGACTAAGCCAAAGTTTCATCAAAATCAATTAATGTATGCAGAAGTTATAACACTTTGTTTCCCTTTTCTTGCCATAAATTCGTTGCCTCGCCACGGCCAAACCGTTTGAGATATCCAAAATCCGTTTGCAATTAAACAACTTCAATGTGTTAGCAACAAGTTAAAAAAGCTTGGTGTAAATTGGATAAACCCTGTAGGAGTAGTAGTATAAAATTCATAGCCTGTTTTTTCAAATAATTAACATTCAAACCAAAATAGCTGACTTCCTGTTGGTCGGAGCTAATGAATGTAAATTAGAAAATTGTCCGGCTTGATGAGAATAATATGTGTACCGAGTTTGGTGACTGTAGGAAAAACTAACCCCCACTTTTGTCAAAAGGTGGCGCTACTGAGCCCCTCCACCACGCCCATTTCTATGGCTTTGTCCATGTCTACTGGTTGACAATATTGATGTGTGTGTCGAGTTTCATGCAATTTGAAGCATGTTAAGAGCCTCAAAAACACTCAAGAATATTATTACAGTTTGACCTGTTGCCATGGCAACAATATTTCAAATATCAAAAATCCTGTCATAGGTCTACATCTGCTGTGTATTGACATTACACTGATGAAGTTTGAAGCAAATCAGGTAAAAATAAGAGGGTGATCTCAAAGCATTTTAAAAGTGATACACTTCTTGCTGCCATTTGGTGGCGCTATAACTTTGACTCACAATAGTTACATCCATGTGATCAGACTACTACAACCAACACACTCCTGAAGTTTCATAAACATCAATCAATGTATGCAGAAGTTATAACACATTTCCTGTTTCCCTTTTCTCGCCATAAATTCGTTGCCTCGCCACGGCCAAACCGTTTGAGATATCCAAAATCCGTTTGCAATTAAACAACTTCAATGTGTTCGCAACAAGTTAAAAAAAGCTTGGTGTAAATTGGATAAACCCTGTAGGAGTAGTAGTATAAAATTCATAGCCTGTTTTTTCAAAAAATTAACATTCAAACCAAAATAGCTGACTTCCTGTTGGTCGGAGCTAATGAATGTAAATTAGAAAATTGTCCGGCTTGATGAGAATAATATGTGTACCGAGTTTGGTGACTGTAGGAAAAACTAACCCCCCCACTTTTGTCAAAAGGTGGCGCTACTGAGCCCCTCCACCACGCCCATTTCTATGGCTTTGTCCATGTCTACTGGTTGACAATATTGATGTGTGTGTCGAGTTTCATGCAATTTGAAGCATGTTAAGAGCCTCAAAAACACTCAAGAATATTATTACAGTTTGACCTGTTGCCATGGCAACAATATTTCAAATATCAAAAATCCTGTCATAGGTCTACATCTGCTGTGTATTGACATTACACTGATGAAGTTTGAAGCAAATCAGGTAAAAATAAGAGGGTGATCTCAAAACATTTCAAAAAGTGATACACTTCCTGCTGCCAGTTGGTGGCGCTATAACTTTGACTCACAATAGTCACATCCATGTGATCAGACTCCTATAACGAACACACTCGTGAAGTTTCATAAAGATCAATATATGTATTAAGACGTTATAACACATTTCCTGTTTCCTTTTTCTCGCCATAAATTTGTTGCCTCGCCACGGCCAAACCGTTCGAGATATCAAAAATCCCCTGGCAATTTTTAATCATCAGTGTCTTGACTTCATGCTGACCGAGTTTGGTGGCGATCGGATTAATCGTCTAGGAGGAGTATATCAAATTCCAGAGCATGCGTTTTTCAAACAACCCTTAATAGCTGACTTCCTGTTGGCGTGGCGATTAACTTAGAGCGCGAAAGTTGTTTGGCCCGATGAGGTCTATATGTGTACCGAGTTTCATACTAATACGTGCAAGCATGTTTAATATATGGACCAAATTTTCAGACTTTTTTCAAGGGGGCGCTGTCGAGCCCCCCTGCCACGCCCGGGTACCAGCCTCTCCGGCGTCCTAATGGCCGCGGATTCCAATGTGTGTGCCAATTTTCAAGAGTTTTTGAGCATGTTAAGGCCCCCAAAAAGCCCCGGAAGACGGAAAAAAAAAAAAAAATAAAATAAAATAAAAAAAATAAATAAATATAGCTGCGAGCAGCGATGGCGGGCCCAAGCCCGGTGGCACCGCCACCCCGGTGGCTTCAGGGCAACTGCGCACAGCGGGCAATAGGCACTTAAAACGGTTAAACATCAAAGGGCTATGTCAAATTCACTCCACATTTACTGCACTATAAGGTGCCGTTATAGAGCCCCTCCTCCCTGCCCATTTTCAAAGGATTACATGTGCCAAGTTTTAACATTATTCTGATGAATTTTGAAGCAAATCAGGTAAAAATAAGAGGGTGATCTCAATGTATGCTGAAAGTGACACATTTTCTGCTTCCAGTTGGTGGCGCTATGACTTTGAATCACAATAGTCAAATCCATGTGATCAGCCTTGTACAACGAAGACTAAGCCAAAGTTTCATCAAAATCAATTAATGTATGCAGAAGTTATAACACTTTGTTTCCCTTTTCTTGCCATAAATTCGTTGCCTCGCCACGGCCAAACCGTTTGAGATATCCAAAATCCGTTTGCAATTAAACAACTTCAATGTGTTAGCAACAAGTTAAAAAAAGCTTGGTGTAAATTGGATAAACCCTGTAGGAGTAGTAGTATAAAATTCATAGCCTGTTTTTTCAAAAAGTTAACATTCAAACCAAAATAGCTGACTTCCTGTTGGTCGGAGCTAATGAATGTAAATTAGAAAATTGTCCGGCTTGATGAGAATAATATGTGTACCGAGTTTGGTGACTGTAGGAAAAACTAACCCCCCACTTTTGTCAAAAGGTGGCGCTACTGAGCCCCTCCACCACGCCCATTTCTATGGCTTTGTCCATGTCTACTGGTTGACAATATTGATGTGTGTGTCGAGTTTCATGCAATTTGAAGCATGTTAAGAGCCTCAAAAACACTCAAGAATATTATTACAGTTTGACATGTTGCCATGGCAACAATATTTCAAATATCAAAAATCCTGTCATAGGTCTACATCTGCTGTGTATTGACATTACACTGATGAAGTTTGAAGCAAATCAGGTAAAAATAAGAGGGTGATCTCAAAGCATTTTAAAAGTGATACACTTCTTGCTGCCATTTGGTGGCGCTATAACTTTGACTCACAATAGTTACATCCATGTGATCAGACTACTACAACCAACACACTCCTGAAGTTTCATAAACATCAATCAATGTATGCAGAAGTTATAACACATTTCCTGTTTCCCTTTTCTCGCCATAAATTCGTTGCCTCGCCACGGCCAAACCGTTTGAGATATCCAAAATCCGTTTGCAATTAAACAACTTCAATGTGTTCGCAACAAGTTAAAAAAAGCTTGGTGTAAATTGGATAAACCCTGTAGGAGTAGTAGTATAAAATTCATAGCCTGTTTTTTCAAAAAATTAACATTCAAACCAAAATAGCTGACTTCCTGTTGGTCGGAGCTAATGAATGTAAATTAGAAAATTGTCCGGCTTGATGAGAATAATATGTGTACCGAGTTTGGTGACTGTAGGAAAAACTAACCCCCCCACTTTTGTCAAAAGGTGGCGCTACTGAGCCCCTCCACCACGCCCATTTCTATGGCTTTGTCCATGTCTACTGGTTGACAATATTGATGTGTGTGTCGAGTTTCATGCAATTTGAAGCATGTTAAGAGCCTCAAAAACACTCAAGAATATTATTACAGTTTGACCTGTTGCCATGGCAACAATATTTCAAATATCAAAAATCCTGTCATAGGTCTACATCTGCTGTGTATTGACATTACACTGATGAAGTTTGAAGCAAATCAGGTAAAAATAAGAGGGTGATCTCAAAACATTTCAAAAAGTGATACACTTCCTGCTGCCAGTTGGTGGCGCTATAACTTTGACTCACAATAGTCACATCCATGTGATCAGACTCCTATAACGAACACACTCGTGAAGTTTCATAAAGATCAATATATGTATTAAGACGTTATAACACATTTCCTGTTTCCTTTTTCTCGCCATAAATTCGTTGCCTCGCCACGGCCAAACCGTTCGAGATATCAAAAATCCCCTGGCAATTTTTAATCATCAGTGTCTTGACTTCATGCTGACCGAGTTTGGTGGCGATCGGATTAATCGTCTAGGAGGAGTATATCAAATTCCAGAGCATGCGTTTTTCAAACAACCCTTAATAGCTGACTTCCTGTTGGCGTGGCGATTAACTTAGAGCGCGAAAGTTGTTCGGCCCGATGAGGTCTATATGTGTACCGAGTTTCATACTAATACGTGCAAGCATGTTTAATATATGGACCAAATTTTCAGACTTTTTTCAAGGGGGCGCTGTCGAGCCCCCCTGCCACGCCCGGGTACCAGCCTCTCCGGCGTCCTAATGGCCGCGGATTCCAATGTGTGTGCCAATTTTCAAGAGTTTTTGAGCATGTTAAGGCCCCCAAAAAGCCCCGGAAGACGGAAAAAAAAAAAAAAAATAAAAAAATAAAAAAAATAATAAATATAGCTGCGAGCAGCGATGGCGGGCCCAAGCCCGGTGGCACCGCCACCCCGGTGGCTTCAGGGCAACTGTGCACAGCGGGCAATAGGCACTTAAAACGGTTAAACATCAAAGGACTATGTCAAATTCACTCCACATTTACTGCACTACAAGGTGCCGCTATAGAGCCCCTCCTCCCTGCCCATTTTCAAAGGATTACATGTGCCAAGTTTTAACATTATTCTGATGAATTTTGAAGCAAATCAGGTAAAAATAAGAGGGTGATCTCAATGTATGCTGAAAGTGACACATTTTCTGCTTCCAGTTGGTGGCGCTATGACTTTGAATCACAATAGTCAAATCCATATGATCAGCCTTGTACAACGAAGACTAAGCCAAAGTTTCATCAAAATCAATTAATGTATGCAGAAGTTATAACACTTTGTTGCCCTTTTCTTGCCATAAATTCGTTGCCTCGCCACGGCCAAACCGTTTGAGATATCCAAAATCCGTTTGCAATTAAACAACTTCAATGTGTTAGCAACAAGTTAAAAAAAGCTTGGTGTAAATTGGATAAACCCTGTAGGAGTAGTAGTATAAAATTCATAGCCTGTTTTTTCAAAAAATTAACATTCAAACCAAAATAGCTGACTTCCTGTTGGTCGGAGCTAATGAATGTAAATTAGAAAATTGTTTGGCTTGATGAGAATAATATGTGTACCGAGTTTGGTGACTGTAGGAAAAACTAACCCCCCCACTTTTGTCAAAAGGTGGCGCTACTGAGCCCCTCCACCACGCCCATTTCTATGGCTTTGTCCATGTCTACTGGTTGACAATATTGATGTGTGTGTCGAGTTTCATGCAATTTGAAGCATGTTAAGAGCCTCAAAAACACTCAAGAATATTATTACAGTTTGACCTGTTGCCATGGCAACAATATTTCAAATATCAAAAATCCTGTCATAGGTCTACATCTGCTGTGTATTGACATTACACTGATGAAGTTTGAAGCAAATCAGGTAAAAATAAGAGGGTGATCTCAAAGCATTTTAAAAGTGATACACTTCTTGCTGCCATTTGGTGGCGCTATAACTTTGACTCACAATAGTCACATCCATGTGATCAGACTCCTATAACGAACACACTCCTGAAGTTTCATAAACATCAATCAATGTATGCAGAAGTTATAACACATTTCCTGTTTCCCTTTTCTCGCCATAAATTTGTTGCCTCGCCACGGCCAAACCGTTTGAGATATCCAAAATCCGTTTGCAATTAAACAACTTCAATGTGTTCGCAACAAGTTAAAAAAAGCTTGGTGTAAATTGGATAAACCCTGTAGGAGTAGTAGTATAAAATTCATAGCCTGTTTTTTCAAAAAATTAACATTCAAACCAAAATAGCTGACTTCCTGTTGGTCGGAGCTAATGAATGTAAATTAGAAAATTGTCCGGCTTGATGAGAATAATATGTGTACCGAGTTTGGTGACTGTAGGAAAAACTAACCCCCACTTTTGTCAAAAGGTGGCGCTACTGAGCCCCTCCACCACGCCCATTTCTATGGCTTTGTCCATGTCTACTGGTTGACAATATTGATGTGTGTGTCGAGTTTCATGCAATTTGAAGCATGTTAAGAGCCTCAAAAACACTCAAGAATATTATTACAGTTTGACCTGTTGCCATGGCAACAATATTTCAAATATCAAAAATCCTGTCATAGGTCTACATCTGCTGTGTATTGACATTACACTGATGAAGTTTGAAGCAAATCAGGTAAAAATAAGAGGGTGATCTCAAAACATTTCAAAAAGTGATACACTTCCTGCTGCCAGTTGGTGGCGCTATAACTTTGACTCACAATAGTCACATCCATGTGATCAGACTCCTATAACGAACACACTCGTGAAGTTTCATAAAGATCAATATATGTATTAAGACGTTATAACACATTTCCTGTTTCCTTTTTCTCGCCATAAATTCGTTGCCTCGCCACGGCCAAACCGTTCGAGATATCAAAAATCCCCTGGCAATTTTTAATCATCAGTGTCTTGACTTCATGCTGACCGAGTTTGGTGGCGATCGGATTAATCGTCTAGGAGGAGTATATCAAATTCCAGAGCATGCGTTTTTCAAACAACCCTTAATAGCTGACTTCCTGTTGGCGTGGCGATTAACTTAGAGCGCGAAAGTTGTTCGGCCCGATGAGGTCTATATGTGTACCGAGTTTCATACTAATACGTGCAAGCATGTTTAATATATGGACCAAATTTTCAGACTTTTTTCAAGGGGGCGCTGTCGAGCCCCCCTGCCACGCCCGGGTACCAGCCTCTCCGGCGTCCTAATGGCCACGGATTCCAATGTGTGTGCCAATTTTCAAGAGTTTTTGAGCATGTTAAGGCCCCCAAAAAGCCCCGGAAGACGGAAAAAAAAAAAAAAAAAAAAAAATAATAATAATAATAATAATCCTTAGAAGAACAAGAGGGCCCTGCGCGAATTTTCGCTTGGGCCCTAATAAATATAGCTGCGAGCAGCGATGGCGGGCCCAAGCCCGGTGGCACCGCCACCCCGGTGGCTTCAGGGCAACTGTGCACAGCGGGCAATAGGCACTTAAAACGGTTAAACATCAAAGGACTATGTCAAATTCACTCCACATTTACTGCACTACAAGGTGCCGTTATAGAGCCCCTCCTCCCTGCCCATTTTCAAAGGATTACATGTGCCAAGTTTTAACATTATTCTGATGAATTTTGAAGCAAATCAGGTAAAAATAAGAGGGTGATCTCAATGTATGCTGAAAGTGACACATTTTCTGCTTTCAGTTGGTGGCGTTATGACTTTGAATCACAATAGTCAAATCCATGTGATCAGCCTTGTACAATGAAGACTAAGCCAAAGTTTCATCAAAATCAATTAATGTATGCAGAAGTTATAACACTTTGTTTCCCTTTTCTTGCCATAAATTCGTTGCCTCGCCACGGCCAAACCGTTTGAGATATCCAAAATCCGTTTGCAATTAAACAACTTCAATGTGTTCGCAACAAGTTAAAAAAAGCTTGGTGTAAATTGGATAAACCCTGTAGGAGTAGTAGTATAAAATTCATAGCCTGTTTTTTCAAAAAATTAACATTCAAACCAAAATAGCTGACTTCCTGTTGGTCGGAGCTAATGAATGTAAATTAGAAAATTGTCCGGCTTGATGAGAATAATATGTGTACCGAGTTTGGTGACTGTAGGAAAAACTAACCCCCACTTTTGTCAAAAGGTGGCGCTACTGAGCCCCTCCACCACGCCCATTTCTATGGCTTTGTCCATGTCTACTGGTTGACAATATTGATGTGTGTGTCGAGTTTCATGCAATTTGAAGCATGTTAAGAGCCTCAAAAACACTCAAGAATATTATTACAGTTTGACCTGTTGCCATGGCAACAATATTTCAAATATCAAAAATCCTGTCATAGGTCTACATCTGCTGTGTATTGACATTACACTGATGAAGTTTGAAGCAAATCAGGTAAAAATAAGAGGGTGATCTCAAAGCATTTTAAAAGTGATACACTTCTTGCTGCCATTTGGTGGCGCTATAACTTTGACTCACAATAGTTACATCCATGTGATCAGACTACTACAACCAACACACTCCTGAAGTTTCATAAACATCAATCAATGTATGCAGAAGTTATAACACATTTCCTGTTTCCCTTTTCTCGCCATAAATTCGTTGCCTCGCCACGGCCAAACCGTTTGAGATATCCAAAATCCGTTTGCAATTAAACAACTTCAATGTGTTCGCAACAAGTTAAAAAAAGCTTGGTGTAAATTGGATAAACCCTGTAGGAGTAGTAGTATAAAATTCATAGCCTGTTTTTTCAAAAAATTAACATTCAAACCAAAATAGCTGACTTCCTGTTGGTCGGAGCTAATGAATGTAAATTAGAAAATTGTCCGGCTTGATGAGAATAATATGTGTACCGAGTTTGGTGACTGTAGGAAAAACTAACCCCCCCACTTTTGTCAAAAGGTGGCGCTACTGAGCCCCTCCACCACGCCCATTTCTATGGCTTTGTCCATGTCTACTGGTTGACAATATTGATGTGTGTGTCGAGTTTCATGCAATTTGAAGCATGTTAAGAGCCTCAAAAACACTCAAGAATATTATTACAGTTTGACCTGTTGCCATGGCAACAATATTTCAAATATCAAAAATCCTGTCATAGGTCTACATCTGCTGTGTATTGACATTACACTGATGAAGTTTGAAGCAAATCAGGTAAAAATAAGAGGGTGATCTCAAAACATTTCAAAAAGTGATACACTTCCTGCTGCCAGTTGGTGGCGCTATAACTTTGACTCACAATAGTCACATCCATGTGATCAGACTCCTATAACGAACACACTCGTGAAGTTTCATAAAGATCAATATATGTATTAAGACGTTATAACACATTTCCTGTTTCCTTTTTCTCGCCATAAATTCGTTGCCTCGCCACGGCCAAACCGTTCGAGATATCAAAAATCCCCTGGCAATTTTTAATCATCAGTGTCTTGACTTCATGCTGACCGAGTTTGGTGGCGATCGGATTAATCGTCTAGGAGGATTATATCAAATTCCAGAGCATGCGTTTTTCAAACAACCCTTAATAGCTGACTTCCTGTTGGCGTGGCGATTAACTTAGAGCGCGAAAGTTGTTCGGCCCGATGAGGTCTATATGTGTACCGAGTTTCATACTAATACGTGCAAGCATGTTTAATATATGGACCAAATTTTCAGACTTTTTTCAAGGGGGCGCTGTCGAGCCCCCCTGCCACGCCCGGGTACCAGCCTCTCCGGCGTCCTAATGGCCGCGGATTCCAATGTGTGTGCCAATTTTCAAGAGTTTTTGAGCATGTTAAGGCCCCCAAAAAGCCCCGGAAGACGGAAAAAAAAAAATAAATAAAAAAAAAAAAAATAATAATCCTTAGAAGAACAAGAGGGCCCTGCGCGAATTTTCGCTTGGGCCCTAATAATAATCCTTAGAAGAACAAGAGGGCCCTGCGCGAATTTTCGCTTGGGCCCTAAATATAGCTGCGAGCAGCGATGGCGGGCCCAAGCCCGGTGGCACCGCCACCCCGGTGGCTTCAGGGCAACTGCGCACAGCGGGCAATAGGCATTTAAAATGGTTAAACATGAAAGGGCTATGTCAAATTCACTCCACATTTACTGCACTACAAGGTGCCACTATAGAGCCCCTCCTCCCTGCCCATTTTCAAATGATTACATGTGCCAAGTTAACATTATTCTGATGAATTTTGAAGCAAATCAGGTAAAAATAAGAGGGTGATCTCAATGTATGCTGAAAGTGACATTTTCTGCTTCCAGTTGGTGGCGCTATGACTTTGAATCACAATAGTCACATCCATGTTATCAGCCTTGTACAACGAAGACTAAGCCGAAGTTTCATCAAAATCAATTAATGTATGCAGAAGTTATAACACTTTGTTTCCTTTTCTTGCCATAAATTCGTTGCCTCGCCACGGCCAAACCGTTTGAGATATCCAAAATCCGTTTGCAATTAAACAACTTCAATGTGTAAGCAACAAGTTAAAAAAAAGCTTGGTGTAAATTGGATAAACCCTGTAGGAGTAGTAGTATAAAATTCATAGCCTGTTTTTTCAAAAAATTAACATTCAAACAAAAATAGCCGACTTCCTGTTGGTCGGAGCTAATGAATGTAAATTAGAAAATTGTCCGGCTTGATGAGAACAATATGTGTACCGAGTTTGGTGACTGTAGGAAAAACTAACCCCCCCACTTTTGACAAAAGGTGGCGCTACTGAGCCCCTTCACCACGCCCATTTCTATGGCTTTGTCCATGTCTACTGGTTGACAATATTGATGTGTGTGTCGAGTTTCATGCAATTTGAAGCATGTTAAGAGCCTCAAAAACACTCAAGAATATTATTACAGTTTGACCTGTTGCCATGGCAACAATATTTCAAATATCAAAAATCCTGTCATAGGTCTACATCTGCTGTGTATTGACATTACACTGATGAAGTTTGAAGCAAATCAGGTAAAAATAAGAGGGTGATCTCAAAGCATTTCAAAAAGTGATACACTTCCTGCTGCCAGTTGGTGGCGCTATAACTTTGACTCACAATAGTCACATCCATGTGATCAGACTACTACAGCTAACACACTCGTGAAGTTTCATAAAGATCAATATATGTATGCAGACGTTATAACACATTTCCTGTTTCCTTTTTCTCGCCATAAATTTGTTGCCTCGCCACGGCCAAACCGTTTGAGGTATCCAAAATTCGTTTGCAATTAAACAACTTCAATGTGTTAGCAACAAGTTAAAAAAAGCTTGGTGTAAATTGGATAAACCCTGTAGGAGTAGTAGTATAAAATTCATAGCCTGTTTTTTCAAAAAATTAACATTCAAACCAAAATAGCTGACTTCCTGTTGGTCGGAGCTAATGAATGTAAATTGGAAAATTGTCCGGCTTGATGAGAATAATATGTGTACCGAGTTTGGTGACTGTAGGAAAAACTAACCCCCCCACTTTTGTCAAAAGGTGGCGCTACTGAGCCCCTCCACCACGCCCATTTCTATGGCTTTGTCCATGTCTACTGGTTGACAATATTGATGTGTGTGTCGAGTTTCATGCAATTTGAAGCATGTTAAGAGCCTCAAAAACACTCAAGAATATTATTACAGTTTGACCTGTTGCCATGGCAACAATATTTCAAATATCAAAAATCCTGTCATAGGTCTACATCTGCTGTGTATTGACATTACACTGATGAAGTTTGAAGCAAATCAGGTAAAAATAAGAGGGTGATCTCAAAGCATTTTAAAAGTGATACACTTCTTGCTGCCATTTGGTGGCGCTATAACTTTGACTCACAATAGTTACATCCATGTGATCAGACTACTACAACCAACACACTCCTGAAGTTTCATAAACATCAATCAATGTATGCAGAAGTTATAACACATTTCCTGTTTCCCTTTTCTCGCCATAAATTCGTTGCCTCGCCACGGCCAAACCGTTTGAGATATCCAAAATCCGTTTGCAATTAAACAACTTCAATGTGTTCGCAACAAGTTAAAAAAAGCTTGGTGTAAATTGGATAAACCCTGTAGGAGTAGTAGTATAAAATTCATAGCCTGTTTTTTCAAAAAATTAACATTCAAACCAAAATAGCTGACTTCCTGTTGGTCGGAGCTAATGAATGTAAATTAGAAAATTGTCCGGCTTGATGAGAATAATATGTGTACCGAGTTTGGTGACTGTAGGAAAAACTAACCCCCCCACTTTTGTCAAAAGGTGGCGCTACTGAGCCCCTCCACCACGCCCATTTCTATGGCTTTGTCCATGTCTACTGGTTGACAATATTGATGTGTGTGTCGAGTTTCATGCAATTTGAAGCATGTTAAGAGCCTCAAAAACACTCAAGAATATTATTACAGTTTGACCTGTTGCCATGGCAACAATATTTCAAATATCAAAAATCCTGTCATAGGTCTACATCTGCTGTGTATTGACATTACACTGATGAAGTTTGAAGCAAATCAGGTAAAAATAAGAGGGTGATCTCAAAACATTTCAAAAAGTGATACACTTCCTGCTGCCAGTTGGTGGCGCTATAACTTTGACTCACAATAGTCACATCCATGTGATCAGACTCCTATAACGAACACACTCGTGAAGTTTCATAAAGATCAATATATGTATTAAGACGTTATAACACATTTCCTGTTTCCTTTTTCTCGCCATAAATTCCTTGCCTCGCTACGGCCAAACCGTTCGAGATATCAAAAATCCCCTGGCAATTTTTAATCATCAGTGTCTTGACTTCATGCTGACCGAGTTTGGTGGCGATCAGATTAATCGTCTAGGAGGAGTATATCAAATTCCAGAGCATGCGTTTTTCAAACAACCCTTAATAGCTGACTTCCTGTTGGCGTGGCGATTAACTTAGAGCGCAAAAGTTGTTCGGCCCGATGAGGTCTATATGTGTACCGAGTTTCATACTAATACGTGCAAGCATGTTTAATATATGGACCAAATTTTCAGACTTTTTTCAAGGGGGCGCTGTCGAGCCCCCCTGCCACGCCCGGGTACCAGCCTCTCCGGCGTCCTAATGGCCGCGGATTCCAATGTGTGTGCCAATTTTCAAGAGTTTTTGAGCATGTTAAGGCCCCCAAAAAGCCCCGGAAGACGGAAAAAAAAATAAATAAATAAATAAAAATAAAAAATAAAATATAGCTGCGAGCAGCGATGGCGGGCCCAAGCCCGGTGGCACCGCCACCCCGGTGGCTTCAGGGCAACTGTGCACAGCGGGCAATAGGCACTTAAAACGGTTAAACATCAAAGGACTATGTCAAATTCACTCCACATTTACTGCACTACAAGGTGCCGCTATAGAGCCCCTCCTCCCTGCCCATTTTCAAAGGATTACATGTGCCAAGTTTTAACATTATTCTGATGAATTTTGAAGCAAATCAGGTAAAAATAAGAGGGTGATCTCAATGTATGCTGAAAGTGACACATTTTCTGCTTCCAGTTGGTGGCGCTATGACTTTGAATCACAATACTCAAATCCATGTGATCAGCCTTGTACAACGAAGACTAAGCCAAAGTTTCATCAAAATCAATTAATGTATGCAGAAGTTATAACACTTTGTTTCCCTTTTCTTGCCATAAATTCGTTGCCTCGCCACGGCCAAACCGTTTGAGATATCCAAAATCCGTTTGCAATTAAACAACTTCAATGTGTTAGCAACAAGTTAAAAAAAGCTTGGTGTAAATTGGATAAACCCTGTAGGAGTAGTAGTATAAAATTCATAGCCTGTTTTTTCAAAAAAATAACATTCAAACCAAAATAGCTGACTTCCTGTTGGTCGGAGCTAATGAATGTAAATTAGAAAATTGTCCGGCTTGATGAGAATAATATGTGTACCGAGTTTGGTGACTGTAGGAAAAACTAACCCCCACTTTTGTCAAAAGGTGGCGCTACTGAGCCCCTCCACCACGCCCATTTCTATGGCTTTGTCCATGTCTACTGGTTGACAATATTGATGTGTGTGTCGAGTTTCATGCAATTTGAAGCATGTTAAGAGCCTCAAAAACACTCAAGAATATTATTACAGTTTGACCTGTTGCCATGGCAACAATATTTCAAATATCAAAAATCCTGTCATAGGTCTACATCTGCTGTGTATTGACATTACACTGATGAAGTTTGAAGCAAATCAGGTAAAAATAAGAGGGTGATCTCAAAGCATTTTAAAAGTGATACACTTCTTGCTGCCATTTGGTGGCGCTATAACTTTGACTCACAATAGTTACATCCATGTGATCAGACTACTACAACCAACACACTCCTGAAGTTTCATAAACATCAATCAATGTATGCAGAAGTTATAACACATTTCCTGTTTCCCTTTTCTCGCCATAAATTCGTTGCCTCGCCACGGCCAAACCGTTTGAGATATCCAAAATCCGTTTGCAATTAAACAACTTCAATGTGTTCGCAACAAGTTAAAAAAAGCTTGGTGTAAATTGGATAAACCCTGTAGGAGTAGTAGTATAAAATTCATAGCCTGTTTTTTCAAAAAATTAACATTCAAACCAAAATAGCTGACTTCCTGTTGGTCGGAGCTAATGAATGTAAATTAGAAAATTGTCCGGCTTGATGAGAATAATATGTGTACCGAGTTTGGTGACTGTAGGAAAAACTAACACCCCCACTGTTGTCAAAAGGTGGCGCTACTGAGCCCCTCCACCACGCCCATTTCTATGGCTTTGTCCATGTCTACTGGTTGACAATATTGATGTGTGTGTCGAGTTTCATGCAATTTGAAGCATGTTAAGAGCCTCAAAAACACTCAAGAATATTATTACAGTTTGACCTGTTGCCATGGCAACAATATTTCAAATATCAAAAATCCTGTCATAGGTCTACATCTGCTGTGTATTGACATTACACTGATGAAGTTTGAAGCAAATCAGGTAAAAATAAGAGGGTGATCTCAAAACATTTCAAAAAGTGATACACTTCCTGCTGCCAGTTGGTGGCGCTATAACTTTGACTCACAATAGTCACATCCATGTGATCAGACTCCTATAACGAACACACTCGTGAAGTTTCATAAAGATCAATATATGTATTAAGACGTTATAACACATTTCCTGTTTCCTTTTTCTCGCCATAAATTCGTTGCCTCGCTACGGCCAAACCGTTCGAGATATCAAAAATCCCCTGGCAATTTTTAATCATCAGTGTCTTGACTTCATGCTGACCGAGTTTGGTGGCGATCAGATTAATCGTCTAGGAGGAGTATATCAAATTCCAGAGCATGCGTTTTTCAAACAACCCTTAATAGCTGACTTCCTGTTGGCGTGGCGATTAACTTAGAGAGCAAAAGTTGTTCGGCCCGATGAGGTCTATATGTGTACCGAGTTTCATACTAATACGTGCAAGCATGTTTAATATATGGACCAAATTTTCAGACTTTTTTCAAGGGGGCGCTGTCGAGCCCCCCTGCCACGCCCGGGTACCAGCCTCTCCGGCGTCCTAATGGCCGCGGATTCCAATGTGTGTGCCAATTTTCAAGAGTTTTTGAGCATGTTAAGGCCCCCAAAAAGCCCCGGAAGACGGAAAAAAAAAAAAATAAATAAATAAAAATAAAAAATAAAATATAGCTGCGAGTAGCGATGGCGGGCCCAAGCCCGGTGGCACCGCCACCCCGGTGGCTTCAGGGCAACTGTGCACAGCGGGCAATAGGCACTTAAAACGGTTAAACATCAAAGGACTATGTCAAATTCACTCCACATTTACTGCACTACAAGGTGCCGCTATAGAGCCCCTCCTCCCTGCCCATTTTCAAAGGATTACATGTGCCAAGTTTTAACATTATTCTGATGAATTTTGAAGCAAATCAGGTAAAAATAAGAGGGTGATCTCAATGTATGCTGAAAGTGACACATTTTCTGCTTCCAGTTGGTGGCGCTATGACTTTGAATCACAATACTCAAATCCATGTGATCAGCCTTGTACAACGAAGACTAAGCCAAAGTTTCATCAAAATCAATTAATGTATGCAGAAGTTATAACACTTTGTTTCCCTTTTCTTGCCATAAATTCGTTGCCTCGCCACGGCCAAACCGTTTGAGATATCCAAAATCCGTTTGCAATTAAACAACTTCAATGTGTTAGCAACAAGTTAAAAAAAGCTTGGTGTAAATTGGATAAACCCTGTAGGAGTAGTAGTATAAAATTCATAGCCTGTTTTTTCAAAAAAATAACATTCAAACCAAAATAGCTGACTTCCTGTTGGTCGGAGCTAATGAATGTAAATTAGAAAATTGTCCGGCTTGATGAGAATAATATGTGTACCGAGTTTGGTGACTGTAGGAAAAACTAACCCCCACTTTTGTCAAAAGGTGGCGCTACTGAGCCCCTCCACCACGCCCATTTCTATGGCTTTGTCCATGTCTACTGGTTGACAATATTGATGTGTGTGTCGAGTTTCATGCAATTTGAAGCATGTTAAGAGCCTCAAAAACACTCAAGAATATTATTACAGTTTGACCTGTTGCCATGGCAACAATATTTCAAATATCAAAAATCCTGTCATAGGTCTACATCTGCTGTGTATTGACATTACACTGATGAAGTTTGAAGCAAATCAGGTAAAAATAAGAGGGTGATCTCAAAGCATTTTAAAAGTGATACACTTCTTGCTGCCATTTGGTGGCGCTATAACTTTGACTCACAATAGTTACATCCATGTGATCAGACTACTACAACCAACACACTCCTGAAGTTTCATAAACATCAATCAATGTATGCAGAAGTTATAACACATTTCCTGTTTCCCTTTTCTCGCCATAAATTCGTTGCCTCGCCACGGCCAAACCGTTTGAGATATCCAAAATCCGTTTGCAATTAAACAACTTCAATGTGTTCGCAACAAGTTAAAAAAAGCTTGGTGTAAATTGGATAAAGCCTGTAGGAGTAGTAGTATAAAATTCATAGCCTGTTTTTTCAAAAAATTAACATTCAAACCAAAATAGCTGACTTCCTGTTGGTCGGAGCTAATGAATGTAAATTAGAAAATTGTCTGGCTTGATGAGAATAATATGTGTACCGAGTTTGGTGACTGTAGGAAAAACTAACCCCCACTTTTGTCAAAAGGTGGCGCTACTGAGCCCCTCCACCACGCCCATTTCTATGGCTTTGTCCATGTCTACTGGTTGACAATATTGATGTGTGTGTCGAGTTTCATGCAATTTGAAGCATGTTAAGAGCCTCAAAAACACTCAAGAATATTATTACAGTTTGACCTGTTGCCATGGCAACAATATTTCAAATATCAAAAATCCTGTCATAGGTCTACATCTGCTGTGTATTGACATTACACTGATGAAGTTTGAAGCAAATCAGGTAAAAATAAGAGGGTGATCTCAAAACATTTCAAAAAGTGATACACTTCCTGCTGCCAGTTGGTGGCGCTATAACTTTGACTCACAATAGTCACATCCATGTGATCAGACTCCTATAACGAACACACTCGTGAAGTTTCATAAAGATCAATATATGTATTAAGACGTTATAACACATTTCCTGTTTCCTTTTTCTCGCCATAAATTCGTTGCCTCGCCACGGCCAAACCGTTCGAGATATCAAAAATCCCCTGGCAATTTTTAATCATCAGTGTCTTGACTTCATGCTGACCGAGTTTGGTGGCGATCGGATTAATCGTCTAGGAGGAGTATATCAAATTCCAGAGCATGCGTTTTTCAAACAACCCTTAATAGCTGACTTCCTGTTGGCGTGGCGATTAACTTAGAGCGCGAAAGTTGTTCGGCCCGATGAGGTCTATATGTGTACCGAGTTTCATACTAATACGTGCAAGCATGTTTAATATATGGACCAAATTTTCAGACTTTTTTCAAGGGGGCGCTGTCGAGCCCCCCTGCCACGCCCGGGTACCAGCCTCTCCGGCGTCCTAATGGCCGTGGATTCCAATGTGTGTGCCAATTTTCCAGAGTTTTTGAGCATGTTAAGGCCCCCAAAAAGCCCCGGAAGACGAAAAAAAAAAATAATAATAAAAATAAATAAATAAATAAATATAGCTGCGAGCAGCGATGGCGGGCCCAAGCCCGGTGGCACCGCCACCCCGGTGGCTTCAGGGCAACTGTGCACAGCGGGCAATAGGCACTTAAAACGGTTAAACATCAAAGGACTATGTCAAATTCACTCCACATTTACTGCACTACAAGGTGCCGTTATAGAGCTCCTCCTCCCTGCCCATTTTCAAAGGATTACATGTGCCAAGTTTTAACATTATTCTGATGAATTTTGAAGCAAATCAGGTAAAAATAAGAGGGTGATCTCAATGTATGCTGAAAGTGACACATTTTCTGCTTCCAGTTGGTGGCGCTATGACTTTGAATCACAATAGTCCAATCCATGTGATCAGCCTTGTACAACGAAGACTAAGCCAAAGTTTCATCAAAATCAATTAATGTATGCAGAAGTTATAACACTTTGTTTCCCTTTTCTTGCCATAAATTCGTTGCCTCGCCACGGCCAAACCGTTTGAGATATCCAAAATCCGTTTGCAATTAAACAACTTCAATGTGTTAGCAACAAGTTAAAAAAGCTTGGTGTAAATTGGATAAACCCTGTAGGAGTAGTAGTATAAAATTCATAGCCTGTTTTTTCAAAAAATTTACATTCAAACCAAAATAGCTGACTTCCTGTTGGTCGGAGCTAATGAATGTAAATTAGAAAATTGTCCGGCTTGATGAGAATAATATGTGTTCCGAGTTTGGTGACTGTAGGAAAAACTAGCCCCCACTTTTGTCAAAAGGTGGCGCTACTGAGCCCCTCCACCACGCCCATTTCTATGGCTTTGTCCATGTCTACTGGTTGACAATATTGATGTGTGTGTCGAGTTTCATGCAATTTGAAGCATGTTAAGAGCCTCAAAAACACTCAAGAATATTATTACAGTTTGACCTGTTGCCATGGCAACAATATTTCAAATATCAAAAATCCTGTCATAGGTCTACATCTGCTGTGTATTGACATTACACTGATGAAGTTTGAAGCAAATCAGGTAAAAATAAGAGGGTGATCTCAAAACATTTCAAAAAGTGATACACTTCCTGCTGCCAGTTGGTGGCGCTATAACTTTGACTCACAATAGTCACATCCATGTGATCAGACTCCTATAACGAACACACTCGTGAAGTTTCATAAAGATCAATATATGTATTAAGACGTTATAACACATTTCCTGTTTCCTTTTTCTCGCCATAAATTCGTTGCCTCGCCACGGCCAAACCGTTCGAGATATCAAAAATCCCCTGGCAATTTTTAATCATCAGTGTCTTGACTTCATGCTGACCGAGTTTGGTGGCGATCGGATTAATCGTCTAGGAGGAGTATATCAAATTCCAGAGCATGCGTTTTTCAAACAACCCTTAATAGCTGACTTCCTGTTGGCGTGGCGATTAACTTAGAGCGCGAAAGTTGTTCGGCCCGATGAGGTCTATATGTGTACCGAGTTTCATACTAATACGTGCAAGCATGTTTAATATATGGACCAAATTTTCAGACTTTTTTCAAGGGGGCGCTGTCGAGCCCCCCTGCCACGCCCGGGTACCAGCCTCTCCGGCGTCCTAATGGCCGCGGATTCCAATGTGTGTGCCAATTTTCAAGAGTTTTTGAGCATGTTAAGGCCCCCAAAAAGCCCCGGAAGACGGAAAAAAAAATATATATATATAGCTGCGAGCAGCGATGGCGGGCCCAAGCCCGGTGGCACCGCCACCCCGGTGGCTTCAGGGCAACTGTGCACAGCGGGCAATAGGCACTTAAAACGGTTAAACATCAAAGGACTATGTCAAATTCACTCCACATTTACTGCACTACAAGGTGCCGTTTGTAACGAATGGAGACTCAGGTAGGGGATCCAAATGCAGCGTTTTATTAGAAGTGAGCGTAGTCATACAGGCAGGGTCAATCAGGAGCAAACAGGAACAGCGAGGGACAGGCAGAATCGTGGTCAAGATACAGGCAGAAGATCAGGGCTGGCAGATATCATTCACAGAACAGGATGGCAAGGCAAGGGTCAAAGGCAGGAACAGGAACAGACAGGGAAACAGGATAATCACAGGGAAACGCTTAGAATTGACACACAGAGTAATCAAGACTTCGCAAACTGGTGGTGTGAGTGTGAGTCCTTTATAGTCCTGGTAATGATGTGCAGCTGGGTGTGGTGATTAGTGTGGAGTGATTGTGAAGTGAGTGCAGGTGATAAGCAATGGAGGATCATGGGAAATGTAGTCCGGGATGTGACAGGAACAGACGTTGATCATGACATAACGCCCCCCTCCCGGAAGGCGCGTCCTCGCGACGTGAAGGAACAGCTAGGGAGGGGGGGGTGGGTGCATTGGAGATCTAGTAGCAGCCAGGAACGGGATCTCCAATGCAGCCCCTGGAACTCGGGCAGCCACGGTGGGTCAGGTGGCTCGGGCGGCCACGGCAGGTCAGGTGGCCTGGGCGGCCACGGTAGATCGGGTGGTTCAGGCAACCACGGCAGGTCAGGCGGCTTAGGCAGCCACGGCAGGTCAGGCGGCTTGAGCAGCCACGGTAGGTCAGAGTCCATACATGGCCTTAGTGGCCTACAGTCCATTAATGGCCATAGGGGTTTATAGTCCATGGGCGGCCCTAGCAGTTCGGAGCACGCTGATGGTTGCGGCCTTGCAGGGTCCCCACCCACAAGCTCCCCACCCTCTGGTATATGGCCCCCCCCCAAAAAGTTCTTGGGGAAATCAACGGTGGCCATGGTCGATTCGTGGACAAGGAGCTCGTGGGGCGCTGGCAGGGCAAGTAGCACAGGTTCTGGAGCGGACTCGATGGCTGGAACACCCCCTATGTTCCTTGACACCAAAGGGGCGGCCATCTTGCCCGTAGGCACTGGCGAAACAGCCATCTTGTCCATCGCATCCAGAGAGCTGAGGTGCGTTGCAAGCGGCGAACTTGAGTGCGTTGCAAGCGGCGAACTTGAGTGCGTTGCAAGCGGCGAACTTGAGAGCGTTGCAAGCGGCGAACTTGAGAGCGTTGCAAGCGGCGAACTTGAGAGCGTTGCAAGCGGCGAACTTGAGAGCGTTGCAAGCGGCGAACTTGAGAGCGTTGCAAGCGGCGAACTTGAGAGCGAAGCGGCCAGCGGGGCAAACGGCTGCTCTGAGACGGCAGCGGGCCGTTCTGGGACGGCAGCGGGCCGCTCTGGGACGGCAGCGGGCCGCTCTGGGACGGCAGCGGGCCGCTCTGGGACAACAGCGGGCCGCTCTGGGACAACAGCGGGCTGCTCTGGGACAACAGCGGGCTCGGGCTGGCAGACTGCTCCCAAGTCCATAGAGCTCGAGTACATCCTCCACGCACGCATGACAGCCAAGACATAAAAAGTGAAGACAGCCCTCTTGGCCATCACAGGACTGACAGGGAAAGCATGCTGGACTGGAGTGGACTCACTGGCTGGAGCGGGCTCGGGAACGGATACACTGGCTGGAACGGGCTCTGGGCGATCAGCGGAGACGTGACGTTGCTCTGGGCGATCAGCGGAGACGTGACGTTGCTCTGGGCGATCAGCGGAGACGTGACGTTGCTCTGGGCGATCAGCGGAGACGTGACGTTGCTCTGGGCGATCAGCGGAGACGTGACGTTGCTCTGGGCGATCAGCGGAGACGTGACGTTGCTCTGGGCGATCAGCGGAGACGTGACGTTGCTCTGGGCGATCAGCGGAGACGTGACGTTGCTCTGGGCGATCAGCGGAGACGTGACGTTGCTCTGGGCGATCAGCGGAGACGTGACGTTGCTCTGGGCGATCAGCGGAGACGTGACGTTGCTCTGGGCGATCAGCGGAGACGTGGCGTTGCTCTGGGCGATCAGCGGAGACGTGACGTTGCTCTGGGCGATCAGCGGAGACGTGATGTGATGTTGTTGTGGTGGCCGCCATTTTGTGAGTGTTCTCTTTAGCGGCCGCCATGACGTGATTCACTGTGGTGTCGCATTCCTCTGCGATACCCACAGTAAAAAGTGAACCGACAGTGAACAGGGCAAAGTCCAGAAATTCCATGAGCGACCCTCGGGGACCATTGGTAAGTAAGCAGTTCTTTAATGGTTCGTTTAATCCATAGGTAAAGAAGTCAATGAGGGCGTGGTCCGGCAGATCAGATAAATTAGCAATCCCCAAAAATTTCTGGATATGTGCCTCGAGAGTACTGTTACCTTGACGCAGGCTGACGAGACACCATGCTGGGTCCATGCTGAGGCTGGACATGCTCACCGAAGCTGCTGGATCTGGGTATGGCGAAGTCTTCTGTAACGAAGGCAGGACTCAGAGTAAGATCCAACTGCAGCGTTTTATTAGAAGTGAGCGTAGTCATACAGGCAGGGTCAATCAGGAGCAAACAGGAACAGCGAGGGACAGGCAGAATCGTGGTCAAGATACAGGCAGAAGATCAGGGCTGGCAGATATCATTCACAGAACAGGATGGCAAGGCAAGGGTCAAAGGCAGGAACAGGAACAGACAGGGAAACAGGATAATCACAGGGAAACGCTTAGAATTGACACACAGAGTAATCAAGACTTCGCAAACTGGTGGTGTGAGTGTGAGTCCTTTATAGTCCTGGTAATGATGTGCAGCTGGGTGTGGTGATTAGTGTGGAGTGATTGTGAAGTGAGTGCAGGTGATAAGCAATGGAGGATCATGGGAAATGTAGTCCGGGATGTGACAGGAACAGACGTTGATCATGACACCGTTATAGAGCTCCTCCTCCCTGCCCATTTTCAAAGGATTACATGTGCCAAGTTTTAACATTATTCTGATGAATTTTGAAGCAAATCAGGTAAAAATAAGAGGGTGATCTCAATGTATGCTGAAAGTGACACATTTTCTGCTTCCAGTTGGTGGCGCTATGACTTTGAATCACAATAGTCCAATCCATGTGATCAGCCTTGTACAACGAAGACTAAGCCAAAGTTTCATCAAAATCAATTAATGTATGCAGAAGTTATAACACTTTGTTTCCCTTTTCTTGCCATAAATTCGTTGCCTCGCCACGGCCAAACCGTTTGAGATATCCAAAATCCGTTTGCAATTAAACAACTTCAATGTGTTAGCAACAAGTTAAAAAAAGCTTGGTGTAAATTGGATAAACCCTGTAGGAGTAGTAGTATAAAATTCATAGCCTGTTTTTTCAAAAAATTAACATTCAAACCAAAATAGCTGACTTCCTGTTGGTCGGAGCTAATGAATGTAAATTAGAAAATTGTCCGGCTTGATGAGAATAATATGTGTACCGAGTTTGGTGACTGTAGGAAAAACTAACCCCCACTTTTGTCAAAAGGTGGCGCTACTGAGCCCCTCCACCACGCCCATTTCTATGGCTTTGTCCATGTCTACTGGTTGACAATATTGATGTGTGTGTCGAGTTTCATGCAATTTGAAGCATGTTAAGAGCCTCAAAAACACTCAAGAATATTATTACAGTTTGACCTGTTGCCATGGCAACAATATTTCAAATATCAAAAATCCTGTCATAGGTCTACATCTGCTGTGTATTGACATTACACTGATGAAGTTTGAAGCAAATCAGGTAAAAATAAGAGGGTGATCTCAAAGCATTTTAAAAGTGATACACTTCTTGCTGCCATTTGGTGGCGCTATAACTTTGACTCACAATAGTTACATCCATGTGATCAGACTACTACAACCAACACACTCCTGAAGTTTCATAAACATCAATCAATGTATGCAGAAGTTATAACACATTTCCTGTTTCCCTTTTCTCGCCATAAATTCGTTGCCTCGCCACGGCCAAACCGTTTGAGATATCCAAAATCCGTTTGCAATTAAACAACTTCAATGTGTTCGCAACAAGTTAAAAAAAGCTTGGTGTAAATTGGATAAACCCTGTAGGAGTAGTAGTATAAAATTCATAGCCTGTTTTTTCAAAAAATTAACATTCAAACCAAAATAGCTGACTTCCTGTTGGTCGGAGCTAATGAATGTAAATTAGAAAATTGTCCGGCTTGATGAGAATAATATGTGTACCGAGTTTGGTGACTGTAGGAAAAACTAACCCCCCCACTTTTGTCAAAAGGTGGCGCTACTGAGCCCCTCCACCACGCCCATTTCTATGGCTTTGTCCATGTCTACTGGTTGACAATATTGATGTGTGTGTCGAGTTTCATGCAATTTGAAGCATGTTAAGAGCCTCAAAAACACTCAAGAATATTATTACAGTTTGACCTGTTGCCATGGCAACAATATTTCAAATATCAAAAATCCTGTCATAGGTCTACATCTGCTGTGTATTGACATTACACTGATGAAGTTTGAAGCAAATCAGGTAAAAATAAGAGGGTGATCTCAAAACATTTCAAAAAGTGATACACTTCCTGCTGCCAGTTGGTGGCGCTATAACTTTGACTCACAATAGTCACATCCATGTGATCAGACTCCTATAACGAACACACTCGTGAAGTTTCATAAAGATCAATATATGTATTAAGACGTTATAACACATTTCCTGTTTCCTTTTTCTCGCCATAAATTCGTTGCCTCGCCACGGCCAAACCGTTCGAGATATCAAAAATCCCCTGGCAATTTTTAATCATCAGTGTCTTGACTTCATGCTGACCGAGTTTGGTGGCGATCGGATTAATCGTCTAGGAGGAGTATATCAAATTCCAGAGCATGCGTTTTTCAAACAACCCTTAATAGCTGACTTCCTGTTGGCGTGGCGATTAACTTAGAGCGCGAAAGTTGTTCGGCCCGATGAGGTCTATATGTGTACCGAGTTTCATACTAATACGTGCAAGCATGTTTAATATATGGACCAAATTTTCAGACTTTTTTCAAGGGGGCGCTGTCGAGCCCCCCTGCCACGCCCGGGTACCAGCCTCTCCGGCGTCCTAATGGCCGCGGATTCCAATGTGTGTGCCAATTTTCAAGAGTTTTTGAGCATGTTAAGGCCCCCAAAAAGCCCCGGAAGACGGAAAAAAAAAAAAAAAAAAAAAAATATATATATATATAGCTGCGAGCAGCGATGGCGGGCCCAAGCCCGGTGGCACCGCCACCCCGGTGGCTTCAGGGCAACTGTGCACAGCGGGCAATAGGCACTTAAAATGGTTAAACATCAAAGGACTATGTCAAATTCACTCCACATTTACTGCACTACAAGGTGCCGTTATAGAGCCCCTCCTCCCTGCCCATTTTCAAAGGATTACATGTGCCAAGTTTTAACATTATTCTGATGAATTTTGAAGCAAATCAGGTAAAAATAAGAGGGTGATCTCAATGTATGCTGAAAGTGACACATTTTCTGCTTCCAGTTGGTGGCGCTATGACTTTGAATCACAATAGTCAAATCCATGTGATCAGCCTTGTACAACGAAGACTAAGCCAAAGTTTCATCAAAATCAATTAATGTATGCAGAAGTTATAACACTTTGTTTCCCTTTTCTTGCCATAAGTTCGTTGCCTCGCCACGGCCAAACCGTTTGAGATATCCAAAATCCGTTTGCAATTAAACAACTTCAATGTGTTCGCAACAAGTTAAAAAAAGCTTGGTGTAAATTGGATAAACCCTGTAGGAGTAGTAGTATAAAATTCATAGCCTGTTTTTTCAAAAAATTAACATTCAAACCAAAATAGCTGACTTCCTGTTGGTTGGAGCTAATGAATGTAAATTAGAAAATTGTCCGGCTTGATGAGAATAATATGTGTACCGAGTTTGGTGACTGTAGGAAAAACTAACCCCCACTTTTGTCAAAAGGTGGCGCTACTGAGCCCCTCCACCACGCCCATTTCTATGGCTTTGTCCATGTCTACTGGTTGACAATATTGATGTGTGTGTCGAGTTTCATGCAATTTGAAGCATGTTAAGAGCCTCAAAAACACTCAAGAATATTATTACAGTTTGACCTGTTGCCATGGCAACAATATTTCAAATATCAAAAATCCTGTCATAGGTCTACATCTGCTGTGTATTGACATTACACTGATGAAGTTTGAAGCAAATCAGGTAAAAATAAGAGGGTGATCTCAAAACATTTCAAAAAGTGATACACTTCCTGCTGCCAGTTGGTGGCGCTATAACTTTGACTCACAATAGTCACATCCATGTGATCAGACTCCTATATCGAACACACTCGTGAAGTTTCATAAAGATCATTATATGTATTAAGACGTTATAACACATTTCCTGTTTCCTCTTTCTCGCCATAAATTCGTTGCCTCGCCACGGCCAAACCGTTCGAGATATCAAAAATCCCCTGGCAATTTTTAATCATCAGTGTCTTGACTTCATGCTGACCGAGTTTGGTGGCGATCGGATTAATCGTCTAGGAGGAGTATATCAAATTCCAGAGCATGCGTTTTTCAAACAACCCTTAATAGCTGACTTCCTGTTGGTGTGGCGATTAACTTAGAGCGCGAAAGTTGTTCGGCCCGATGAGGTCTATATGTGTACCGAGTTTCATACTAATACGTGCAAGCGTGTTTAATATATGGACCAAATTTTCAGACTTTTTTCAAGGGGGCGCTGTCGAGGCCCCCTGCCACGCCCGGATACCAGCCTCTGGGGCATCCTAATGGCCGCGGATTCCAATGTGTGTGCCAATTTTCAAGAGTTTTTGAGCATGTTAAGGCCCCCAAAAAGCCCCGGAAGACGAAAAAAAAAAAAAAATAAATAAATATAGCTGCGAGCAGCGATGGCGGGCCCAAGCCCGGTGGCACCGCCACCCCGGTGGCTTCAGGGCAACTGTGCACAGCGGGCAATAGGCACTTAAAACGGTTAAACATCAAAGGACTATGTCAAATTCACTCCACATTTACTGCACTACAAGGTGCCGTTATAGAGCCCCTCCTCCCTGCCCATTTTCAAAGGATTACATGTGCCAAGTTTTAACATTATTCTGATGAATTTTGAAGCAAATCAGGTAAAAATAAGAGGGTGATCTCAATGTATGCTGAAAGTGACACATTTTCTGCTTCCAGTTGGTGGCGCTATGACTTTGAATCACAATAGTCAAATCCATGTGATCAGCCTTGTACAACGAAGACTAAGCCAAAGTTTCATCAAAATCAATTAATGTATGCAGAAGTTATAACACTTTGTTGCCCTTTTCTTGCCATAAATTCGTTGCCTCGCCACGGCCAAACCGTTTGAGATATCCAAAATCCGTTTGCAATTAAACAACTTCAATGTGTTAGCAACAAGTTAAAAAAAGCTTGGTGTAAATTGGATAAACCCTGTAGGAGTAGTAGTATAAAATTCATAGCCTGTTTTTTCAAAAAATTAACATTCAAACCAAAATAGCTGACTTCCTGTTGGTCGGAGCTAATGAATGTAAATTAGAAAATTGTCCGGCTTGATGAGAATAATATGTGTACCGAGTTTGGTGACTGTAGGAAAAACTAACCCCCACTTTTGTCAAAAGGTGGCGCTACTGAGCCCCTCCACCACGCCCATTTCTATGGCTTTGTCCATGTCTACTGGTTGACAATATTGATGTGTGTGTCGAGTTTCATGCAATTTGAAGCATGTTAAGAGCCTCAAAAACACTCAAGAATATTATTACAGTTTGACCTGTTGCCATGGCAACAATATTTCAAATATCAAAAATCCTGTCATAGGTCTACATCTGCTGTGTATTGACATTACACTGATGAAGTTTGAAGCAAATCAGGTAAAAATAAGAGGGTGATCTCAAAGCATTTTAAAAGTGATACACTTCTTGCTGCCATTTGGTGGCGCTATAACTTTGACTCACAATAGTTACATCCATGTGATCAGACTACTACAACCAACACACTCCTGAAGTTTCATAAACATCAATCAATGTATGCAGAAGTTATAACACATTTCCTGTTTCCCTTTTCTCGCCATAAATTCGTTGCCTCGCCACGGCCAAACCGTTTGAGATATCCAAAATCCGTTTGCAATTAAACAACTTCAATGTGTTCGCAACAAGTTAAAAAAAGCTTGGTGTAAATTGGATAAACCCTGTAGGAGTAGTAGTATAAAATTCATAGCCTGTTTTTTCAAAAAATTAACATTCAAACCAAAATAGCTGACTTCCTGTTGGTCGGAGCTAATGAATGTAAATTAGAAAATTGTCCGGCTTGATGAGAATAATATGTGTACCGAGTTTGGTGACTGTAGGAAAAACTAACCCCCACTTTTGTCAAAAGGTGGCGCTACTGAGCCCCTCCACCACGCCCATTTCTATGGCTTTGTCCATGTCTACTGGTTGACAATATTGATGTGTGTGTCGAGTTTCATGCAATTTGAAGCATGTTAAGAGCCTCAAAAACACTCAAGAATATTATTACAGTTTGACCTGTTGCCATGGCAACAATATTTCAAATATCAAAAATCCTGTCATAGGTCTACATCTGCTGTGTATTGACATTACACTGATGAAGTTTGAAGCAAATCAGGTAAAAATAAGAGGGTGATCTCAAAACATTTCAAAAAGTGATACACTTCCTGCTGCCAGTTGGTGGCGCTATAACTTTGACTCACAATAGTCACATCCATGTGATCAGACTCCTATAACGAACACACTCGTGAAGTTTCATAAAGATCAATATATGTATTAAGACGTTATAACACATTTCCTGTTTCCTTTTTCTCGCCATAAATTCGTTGCCTCGCCACGGCCAAACCGTTCGAGATATCAAAAATCCCCTGGCAATTTTTAATCATCAGTGTCTTGACTTCATGCTGACCGAGTTTGGTGGCGATCGGATTAATCGTCTAGGAGGAGTATATCAAATTCCAGAGCATGCGTTTTTCAAACAACCCTTAATAGCTGACTTCCTGTTGGCGTGGCGATTAACTTAGAGTGCGAAAGTTGTTCGGCCCGATGAGGTCTATATGTGTACCGAGTTTCATACTAATACGTGCAAGCATGTTTAATATATGGACCAAATTTTCAGACTTTTTTCAAGGGGGCGCTGTCGAGCCCCCCTGCCACGCCCGGGTACCAGCCTCTCCGGCGTCCTAATGGCCGCGGATTCCAATGTGTGTGCCAATTTTCAAGAGTTTTTGAGCATGTTAAGGCCCCCAAAAAGCCCCGGAAGACGGAAAAAAAAAAAATAAAAAAAAATAATAAAAAAAAAAATAAATATAGCTGCGAGCAGCGATGGCGGGCCCAAGCCCGGTGGCACCGCCACCCCGGTGGCTTCAGGGCAACTGTGCACAGCGGGCAATAGGCACTTAAAACGGTTAAACATCAAAGGGCTATGTCAAATTCACTCCACATTTACTGCACTACAAGGTGCCGTTATAGAGCCCCTCCTCCCTGCCCATTTTCAAAGGATTACATGTGCCAAGTTTTAACATTATTCTGATGAATTTTGAAGCAAATCAGGTAAAAATAAGAGGGTGATCTCAATGTATGCTGAAAGTGACACATTTTCTGCTTCCAGTTGGTGGCGCTATGACTTTGAATCACAATAGTCAAATCCATGTGATCAGCCTTGTACAACGAAGACTAAGCCAAAGTTTCATCAAAATCAATTAATGTATGCAAAAGTTATAACACTTTGTTTCCCTTTTCTTGCCATAAATTCGTTGCCTCGCCACGACCAAACCGTTTGAGATATCCAAAATCCGTTTGCAATTAAACAACTTCAATGTGTTAGCAACAAGTTAAAAAAAGCTTGGTGTAAATTGGATAAACCCTGTAGGAGTAGTAGTATAAAATTCATAGCCTGTTTTTTCAAAAAATTAACATTCAAACCAAAATAGCTGACTTCCTGTTGGTCGGAGCTAATGAATGTAAATTAGAAAATTGTCCGGCTTGATGAGAATAATATGTGTACCGAGTTTGGTGACTGTAGGAAAAACTAACCCCCACTTTTGTCAAAAGGTGGCGCTACTGAGCCCCTCCACCACGCCCATTTCTATGGCTTTGTCCATGTCTACTGGTTGACAATATTGATGTGTGTGTCGAGTTTCATGCAATTTGAAGCATGTTAAGAGCCTCAAAAACACTCAAGAATATTATTACAGTTTGACCTGTTGCCATGGCAACAATATTTCAAATATCAAAAATCCTGTCATAGGTCTACATCTGCTGTGTATTGACATTACACTGATGAAGTTTGAAGCAAATCAGGTAAAAATAAGAGGGTGATCTCAAAGCATTTTAAAAGTGATACACTTCTTGCTGCCATTTGGTGGCGCTATAACTTTGACTCACAATAGTTACATCCATGTGATCAGACTACTACAACCAACACACTCCTGAAGTTTCATAAACATCAATCAATGTATGCAGAAGTTATAACACATTTCCTGTTTCCCTTTTCTCGCCATAAATTCGTTGCCTCGCCACGGCCAAACCGTTTGAGATATCCAAAATCCGTTTGCAATTAAACAACTTCAATGTGTTCGCAACAAGTTAAAAAAAGCTTGGTGTAAATTGGATAAACCCTGTAGGAGTAGTAGTATAAAATTCATAGCCTGTTTTTTCAAAAAATTAACATTCAAACCAAAATAGCTGACTTCCTGTTGGTCGGAGCTAATGAATGTAAATTAGAAAATTGTCCGGCTTGATGAGAATAATATGTGTACCGAGTTTGGTGACTGTAGGAAAAACTAACCCCCACTTTTGTCAAAAGGTGGCGCTACTGAGCCCCTCCACCACGCCCATTTCTATGGCTTTGTCCATGTCTACTGGTTGACAATATTGATGTGTGTGTCGAGTTTCATGCAATTTGAAGCATGTTAAGAGCCTCAAAAACACTCAAGAATATTATTACAGTTTGACCTGTTGCCATGGCAACAATATTTCAAATATCAAAAATCCTGTCATAGGTCTACATCTGCTGTGTATTGACATTACACTGATGAAGTTTGAAGCAAATCAGGTAAAAATAAGAGGGTGATCTCAAAACATTTCAAAAAGTGATACACTTCCTGCTGCCAGTTGGTGGCGCTATAACTTTGACTCACAATAGTCACATCCATGTGATCAGACTCCTATAACGAACACACTCGTGAAGTTTCATAAAGATCAATATATGTATTAAGACGTTATAACACATTTCCTGTTTCCTTTTTCTCGCCATAAATTCGTTGCCTCGCCACGGCCAAACCGTTCGAGATATCAAAAATCCCCTGGCAATTTTTAATCATCAGTGTCTTGACTTCATGCTGACCGAGTTTGGTGGCGATCGGATTAATCGTCTAGGAGGAGTATATCAAATTCCAGAGCATGCGTTTTTCAAACAACCCTTAATAGCTGACTTCCTGTTGGCGTGGCGATTAACTTAGAGCGCGAAAGTTGTTCGGCCCGATGAGGTCTATATGTGTACCGAGTTTCATACTAATACGTGCAAGCATGTTTAATATATGGACCAAATTTTCAGACTTTTTTCAAGGGGGCGCTGTCGAGCCCCCCTGCCACGCCCGGGTACCAGCCTCTCCGGCGTCCTAATGGCCGCGGATTCCAATGTGTGTGCCAATTTTCAAGAGTTTTTGAGCATGTTAAGGCCCCCAAAAAGCCCCGGAAGACGGAAAAAAAAAAAAAAAAAAAATAATAATAAATATAGCTGCGAGCAGCGATGGCGGGCCCAAGCCCGGTGGCACCGCCACCCCGGTGGCTTCAGGGCAACTGTGCACAGCGGGCAATAGGCACTTAAAACGGTTAAACATCAAAGGACTGTGTCAAATTCACTCCACATTTACTGCACTACAAGGTGCCGTTATAGAGCCCCTCCTCCCTGCCCATTTTCAAAGGATTACATGTGCCAAGTTTTAACATTATTCTGATGAATTTTGAAGCAAATCAGGTAAAAATAAGAGGGTGATCTCAATGTATGCTGAAAGTGACACATTTTCTGCTTCCAGTTGGTGGCGCTATGACTTTGAATCACAATAGTCAAATCCATGTGATCAGCCTTGTACAACGAAGACTAAGCCAAAGTTTCATCAAAATCAATTAATGTATGCAGAAGTTATAACACTTTGTTTCCCTTTTCTTGCCATAAATTCGTTGCCTCGCCACGGCCAAACCGTTTGAGATATCCAAAATCCGTTTGCAATTAAACAACTTCAATGTGTTAGCAACAAGTTAAAAAAAGCTTGGTGTAAATTGGATAAACCCTGTAGGAGTAGTAGTATAAAATTCATAGCCTGTTTTTTCAAAAAATTAACATTCAAACCAAAATAGCTGACTTCCTGTTGGTCGGAGCTAATGAATGTAAATTAGAAAATTGTCCGGCTTGATGAGAATAATATGTGTACCGAGTTTGGTGACTGTAGGAAAAACTAACCCCCACTTTTGTCAAAAGGTGGCGCTACTGAGCCCCTCCACCACGCCCATTTCTATGGCTTTGTCCATGTCTACTGGTTGACAATATTGATGTGTGTGTCGAGTTTCATGCAATTTGAAGCATGTTAAGAGCCTCAAAAACACTCAAGAATATTATTACAGTTTGACCTGTTGCCATGGCAACAATATTTCAAATATCAAAAATCCTGTCATAGGTCTACATCTGCTGTGTATTGACATTACACTGATGAAGTTTGAAGCAAATCAGGTAAAAATAAGAGGGTGATCTCAAAGCATTTTAAAAGTGATACACTTCTTGCTGCCATTTGGTGGCGCTATAACTTTGACTCACAATAGTTACATCCATGTGATCAGACTACTACAACCAACACACTCGTGAAGTTTCATAAACATCAATCAATGTATGCAGAAGTTATAACACATTTCCTGTTTCCCTTTTCTCGCCATAAATTCGTTGCCTCGCCACGGCCAAACCGTTTGAGATATCCAAAATCCGTTTGCAATTAAACAACTTCAATGTGTTCGCAACAAGTTAAAAAAAGCTTGGTGTAAATTGGATAAACCCTGTAGGAGTAGTAGTATAAAATTCATAGCCTGTTTTTTCAAAAAATTAACATTCAAACCAAAATAGCTGACTTCCTGTTGGTCGGAGCTAATGAATGTAAATTAGAAAATTGTCCGGCTTGATGAGAATAATATGTGTACCGAGTTTGGTGACTGTAGGAAAAACTAACCCCCACTTTTGTCAAAAGGTGGCGCTACTGAGCCCCTCCACCACGCCCATTTCTATGGCTTTGTCCATGTCTACTGGTTGACAATATTGATGTGTGTGTTGAGTTTCATGCAATTTGAAGCATGTTAAGAGCCTCAAAAACACTCAAGAATATTATTACAGTTTGACCTGTTGCCATGGCAACAATATTTCAAATATCAAAAATCCTGTCATAGGTCTACATCTGCTGTGTATTGACATTACACTGATGAAGTTTGAAGCAAATCAGGTAAAAATAAGAGGGTGATCTCAAAACATTTCAAAAAGTGATACACTTCCTGCTGCCAGTTGGTGGCGCTATAACTTTGACTCACAATAGTCACATCCATGTGATCAGACTCCTATAACGAACACACTCGTGAAGTTTCATAAAGATCAATATATGTATTAAGACGTTATAACACATTTCCTGTTTCCTTTTTCTCGCCATAAATTCGTTGCCTCGCCACGGCCAAACCGTTCGAGATATCAAAAATCCCCTGGCAATTTTTAATCATCAGTGTCTTGACTTCATGCTGACCGAGTTTGGTGGCGATCGGATTAATCGTCTAGGAGGAGTATATCAAATTCCAGAGCATGCGTTTTTCAAACAACCCTTAATAGCTGACTTCCTGTTGGCGTGGCGATTAACTTAGAGCGCGAAAGTTGTTCGGCCCGATGAGGTCTATATGTGTACCGAGTTTCATACTAATACGTGCAAGCATGTTTAATATATGGACCAAATTTTCAGACTTTTTTCAAGGGGGCGCTGTCGAGCCCCCCTGCCACGCCCGGGTACCAGCCTCTCCGGCGTCCTAATGGCCGCGGATTCCAATGTGTGTGCCAATTTTCAAGAGTTTTTGAGCATGTTAAGGCCCCCAAAAAGCCCCGGAAGACGAAAAAAAAAAAAAAAAAAAAAAAAAAATAATAAATATAGCTGCGAGCAGCGATGGCGGGCCCAAGCCCGGTGGCACCGCCACCCCGGTGGCTTCAGGGCAACTGTGCACAGCGGGCAATAGGCACTTAGAACGGTTAAACATCAAAGGACTATGTCAAATTCACTCCACATTTACTGCACTACAAGGTGCCGTTATAGAGCCCCTCCTCCCTGCCCATTTTCAAAGGATTACATGTGCCAAGTTTTAACATTATTCTGATGAATTTTGAAGCAAATCAGGTAAAAATAAGAGGGTGATCTCAATGTATGCTGAAAGTGACACATTTTCTGCTTCCAGTTGGTGGCGCTATGACTTTGAATCACAATAGTCAAATCCATGTGATCAGCCTTGTACAACGAAGACTAAGCCAAAGTTTCATCAAAATCAATTAATGTATGCAGAAGTTATAACACTTTGTTTCCCTTTTCTTGCCATAAATTCGTTGCCTCGCCACGGCCAAACCGTTTGAGATATCCAAAATCCGTTTGCAATTAAACAACTTCAATGTGTTAGCAACAAGTTAAAAAAAGCTTGGTGTAAATTGGATAAACCCTGTAGGAGTAGTAGTATAAAATTCATAGCCTGTTTTTTCAAAAAATTAACATTCAAACCAAAATAGCTGACTTCCTGTTGGTCGGAGCTAATGAATGTAAATTAGAAAATTAATAATATGTGTACCGAGTTTGGTGACTGTAGGAAAAACTAACCCCCCCACTTTTGTCAAAAGGTGGCGCTACTGAGCCCCTCCACCACGCCCATTTCTATGGCTTTGTCCATGTCTACTGGTTGACAATATTGATGTGTGTGTCGAGTTTCATGCAATTTGAAGCATGTTAAGAGCCTCAAAAACACTCAAGAATATTATTACAGTTTGACCTGTTGCCATGGCAACAATATTTCAAATATCAAAAATCCTGTCATAGGTCTACATCTGCTGTGTATTGACATTACACTGATGAAGTTTGAAGCAAATCAGGTAAAAATAAGAGGGTGATCTCAAAGCATTTTAAAAGTGATACACTTCTTGCTGCCATTTGGTGGCGCTATAACTTTGACTCACAATAGTTACATCCATGTGATCAGACTACTACAACCAACACACTCCTGAAGTTTCATAAACATCAATCAATGTATGCAGAAGTTATAACACATTTCCTGTTTCCCTTTTCTCGCCATAAATTCGTTGCCTCGCCACGGCCAAACCGTTTGAGATATCCAAAATCCGTTTGCAATTAAACAACTTCAATGTGTTCGCAACAAGTTAAAAAAAGCTTGGTGTAAATTGGATAAACCCTGTAGGAGTAGTAGTATAAAATTCATAGCCTGTTTTTTCAAAAAATTAACATTCAAACCAAAATAGCTGACTTCCTGTTGGTCGGAGCTAATGAATGTAAATTAGAAAATTGTCCGGCTTGATGAGAATAATATGTGTACCGAGTTTGGTGACTGTAGGAAAAACTAACCCCCACTTTTGTCAAAAGGTGGCGCTACTGAGCCCCTCCACCACGCCCATTTCTATGGCTTTGTCCATGTCTACTGGTTGACAATATTGATGTGTGTGTCGAGTTTCATGCAATTTGAAGCATGTTAAGAGCCTCAAAAACACTCAAGAATATTATTACAGTTTGACCTGTTGCCATGGCAACAATATTTCAAATATCAAAAATCCTGTCATAGGTCTACATCTGCTGTGTATTGACATTACACTGATGAAGTTTGAAGCAAATCAGGTAAAAATAAGAGGGTGATCTCAAAACATTTCAAAAAGTGATACACTTCCTGCTGCCAGTTGGTGGCGCTATAACTTTGACTCACAATAGTCACATCCATGTGATCAGACTCCTATAACGAACACACTCGTGAAGTTTCATAAAGATCAATATATGTATTAAGACGTTATAACACATTTCCTGTTTCCTTTTTCTCGCCATAAATTCGTTGCCTCGCCACGGCCAAACCGTTCGAGATATCAAAAATCCCCTGGCAATTTTTAATCATCAGTGTCTTGACTTCATGCTGACCGAGTTTGGTGGCGATCGGATTAATCGTCTAGGAGGAGTATATCAAATTCCAGAGCATGCGTTTTTCAAACAACCCTTAATAGCTGACTTCCTGTTGGCGTGGCGATTAACTTAGAGCGCGAAAGTTGTTCGGCCCGATGAGGTCTATATGTGTACCGAGTTTCATACTAATACGTGCAAGCATGTTTAATATATGGACCAAATTTTCAGACTTTTTTCAAGGGGGCGCTGTCGAGCCCCCCTGCCACGCCCGGGTACCAGCCTCTCCGGCGTCCTAATGGCCGCGGATTCCAATGTGTGTGCCAATTTTCAAGAGTTTTTGAGCATGTTAAGGCCCCCAAAAAGCCCCGGAAGACGGAGAAAAAAAAAAAAATAATAAAATAAAAAAATAATAAATATAGCTGCGAGCAGCGATGGCGGGCCCAAGCCCGGTGGCACCGCCACCCCGGTGGCTTCAGGGCAACTGTGCACAGCGGGCAATAGGCACTTAAAACGGTTAAACATCAAAGGGCTATGTCAAATTCACTCCACATTTACTGCACTACAAGGTGCCGTTATAGAGCCCCTCCTCCCTGCCCATTTTCAAAGGATTACATGTGCCAAGTTTTAACATTATTCTGATGAATTTTGAAGCAAATCAGGTAAAAATAAGAGGGTGATCTCAATGTATGCTGAAAGTGACACATTTTCTGCTTCCAGTTGGTGGCGCTATGACTTTGAATCACAATAGTCAAATCCATGTGATCAGCCTTGTACAACGAAGACTAAGCCAAAGTTTCATCAAAATCAATTAATGTATGCAAAAGTTATAACACTTTGTTTCCCTTTTCTTGCCATAAATTCGTTGCCTCGCCACGACCAAACCGTTTGAGATATCCAAAATCCGTTTGCAATTAAACAACTTCAATGTGTTAGCAACAAGTTAAAAAAAGCTTGGTGTAAATTGGATAAACCCTGTAGGAGTAGTAGTATAAAATTCATAGCCTGTTTTTTCAAAAAATTAACATTCAAACCAAAATAGCTGACTTCCTGTTGGTCGGAGCTAATGAATGTAAATTAGAAAATTGTCCGGCTTGATGAGAATAATATGTGTACCGAGTTTGGTGACTGTAGGAAAAACTAACCCCCCACTTTTGTCAAAAGGTGGCGCTACTGAGCCCCTCCACCACGCCCATTTCTATGGCTTTGTCCATGTCTACTGGTTGACAATATTGATGTGTGTGTCGAGTTTCATGCAATTTGAAGCATGTTAAGAGCCTCAAAAACACTCAAGAATATTATTACAGTTTGACCTGTTGCCATGGCAACAACATTTCAAATATCAAAAATCCTGTCATAGGTCTACATCTGCTGTGTATTGACATTACACTGATGCAGTTTGAAGCAAATCAGGTAAAAATAAGAGGGTGATCTCAAAGCATTTTAAAAGTGATACACTTCTTGCTGCCATTTGGTGGCGCTATAACTTTGACTCACAATAGTTACATCCATGTGATCAGACTACTACAACCAACACACTCCTGAAGTTTCATAAACATCAATCAATGTATGCAGAAGTTATAACACATTTCCTGTTTCCCTTTTCTCGCCATAAATTCGTTGCCTCGCCACGGCCAAACCGTTTGAGATATCCAAAATCCGTTTGCAATTAAACAACTTCAATGTGTTCGCAACAAGTTAAAAAAAGCTTGGTGTAAATTGGATAAACCCTGTAGGAGTAGTAGTATAAAATTCATAGCCTGTTTTTTCAAAAAATTAACATTCAAACCAAAATAGCTGACTTCCTGTTGGTCGGAGCTAATGAATGTAAATTAGAAAATTGTCCGGCTTGATGAGAATAATATGTGTACCGAGTTTGGTGACTGTAGGAAAAACTAACCCCCCCACTTTTGTCAAAAGGTGGCGCTACTGAGCCCCTCCACCACGCCCATTTCTATGGCTTTGTCCATGTCTACTGGTTGACAATATTGATGTGTGTGTCGAGTTTCATGCAATTTGAAGCATGTTAAGAGCCTCAAAAACACTCAAGAATATTATTACAGTTTGACCTGTTGCCATGGCAACAATATTTCAAATATCAAAAATCCTGTCATAGGTCTACATCTGCTGTGTATTGACATTACACTGATGAAGTTTGAAGCAAATCAGGTAAAAATAAGAGGGTGATCTCAAAACATTTCAAAAAGTGATACACTTCCTGCTGCCAGTTGGTGGCGCTATAACTTTGACTCACAATAGTCACATCCATGTGATCAGACTCCTATAACGAACACACTCGTGAAGTTTCATAAAGATCAATATATGTATTAAGACGTTATAACACATTTCCTGTTTCCTTTTTCTCGCCATAAATTCGTTGCCTCGCCACGGCCAAACCGTTCGAGATATCAAAAATCCCCTGGCAATTTTTAATCATCAGTGTCTTGACTTCATGCTGACCGAGTTTGGTGGCGATCGGATTAATCGTCTAGGAGGAGTATATCAAATTCCAGAGCATGCGTTTTTCAAACAACCCTTAATAGCTGACTTCCTGTTGGCGTGGCGATTAACTTAGAGCGCGAAAGTTGTTCGGCCCGATGAGGTCTATATGTGTACCGAGTTTCATACTAATACGTGCAAGCATGTTTAATATATGGACCAAATTTTCAGACTTTTTTCAAGGGGGCGCTGTCGAGCCCCCTTGCCACGCCCGGGTACCAGCCTCTCCGGCGTCCTAATGGCCGCGGATTCCAATGTGTGTGCCAATTTTCAAGAGTTTTTGAGCATGTTAAGGCCCCCAAAAAGCCCCGGAAGACGGAGAAAAAAAAATAATAAAAAAAAAATAATAATAAATATAGCTGCGAGCAGCGATGGCGGGCCCAAGCCCGGTGGCACCGCCACCCCGGTGGCTTCAGGGCAACTGTGCACAGCGGGCAATAGGCACTTAAAACGGTTAAACATCAAAGGGCTATGTCAAATTCACTCCACATTTACTGCACTACAAGGTGCCGTTATAGAGCCCCTCCTCCCTGCCCATTTTCAAAGGATTACATGTGCCAAGTTTTAACATTATTCTGATGAATTTTGAAGCAAATCAGGTAAAAATAAGAGGGTGATCTCAATGTATGCTGAAAGTGACACATTTTCTGCTTCCAGTTGGTGGCGCTATGACTTTGAATCACAATAGTCAAATCCATGTGATCAGCCTTGTACAACGAAGACTAAGCCAAAGTTTCATCAAAATCAATTAATGTATGCAAAAGTTATAACACTTTGTTTCCCTTTTCTTGCCATAAATTCGTTGCCTCGCCACGACCAAACCGTTTGAGATATCCAAAATCCGTTTGCAATTAAACAACTTCAATGTGTTAGCAACAAGTTAAAAAAAGCTTGGTGTAAATTGGATAAACCCTGTAGGAGTAGTAGTATAAAATTCATAGCCTGTTTTTTCAAAAAATTAACATTCAAACCAAAATAGCTGACTTCCTGTTGGTCGGAGCTAATGAATGTAAATTAGAAAATTGTCCGGCTTGATGAGAATAATATGTGTACCGAGTTTGGTGACTGTAGGAAAAACTAACCCCCACTTTTGTCAAAAGGTGGCGCTACTGAGCCCCTCCACCACGCCCATTTCTATGGCTTTGTCCATGTCTACTGGTTGACAATATTGATGTGTGTGTCGAGTTTCATGCAATTTGAAGCATGTTAAGAGCCTCAAAAACACTCAAGAATATTATTACAGTTTGACCTGTTGCCATGGCAACAACATTTCAAATATCAAAAATCCTGTCATAGGTCTACATCTGCTGTGTATTGACATTACACTGATGCAGTTTGAAGCAAATCAGGTAAAAATAAGAGGGTGATCTCAAAGCATTTTAAAAGTGATACACTTCTTGCTGCCATTTGGTGGCGCTATAACTTTGACTCACAATAGTTACATCCATGTGATCAGACTACTACAACCAACACACTCCTGAAGTTTCATAAACATCAATCAATGTATGCAGAAGTTATAACACATTTCCTGTTTCCCTTTTCTCGCCATAAATTCGTTGCCTCGCCACGGCCAAACCGTTTGAGATATCCAAAATCCGTTTGCAATTAAACAACTTCAATGTGTTCGCAACAAGTTAAAAAAAGCTTGGTGTAAATTGGATAAACCCTGTAGGAGTAGTAGTATAAAATTCATAGCCTGTTTTTTCAAAAAATTAACATTCAAACCAAAATAGCTGACTTCCTGTTGGTCGGAGCTAATGAATGTAAATTAGAAAATTGTCCGGCTTGATGAGAATAATATGTGTACCGAGTTTGGTGACTGTAGGAAAAACTAACCCCCCCACTTTTGTCAAAAGGTGGCGCTACTGAGCCCCTCCACCACGCCCATTTCTATGGCTTTGTCCATGTCTACTGGTTGACAATATTGATGTGTGTGTCGAGTTTCATGCAATTTGAAGCATGTTAAGAGCCTCAAAAACACTCAAGAATATTATTACAGTTTGACCTGTTGCCATGGCAACAATATTTCAAATATCAAAAATCCTGTCATAGGTCTACATCTGCTGTGTATTGACATTACACTGATGAAGTTTGAAGCAAATCAGGTAAAAATAAGAGGGTGATCTCAAAACATTTCAAAAAGTGATACACTTCCTGCTGCCAGTTGGTGGCGCTATAACTTTGACTCACAATAGTCACATCCATGTGATCAGACTCCTATAACGAACACACTCGTGAAGTTTCATAAAGATCAATATATGTATTAAGACGTTATAACACATTTCCTGTTTCCTTTTTCTCGCCATAAATTCGTTGCCTCGCCACGGCCAAACCGTTCGAGATATCAAAAATCCCCTGGCAATTTTTAATCATCAGTGTCTTGACTTCATGCTGACCGAGTTTGGTGGCGATCGGATTAATCGTCTAGGAGGAGTATATCAAATTCCAGAGCATGCGTTTTTCAAACAACCCTTAATAGCTGACTTCCTGTTGGCGTGGCGATTAACTTAGAGCGCGAAAGTTGTTCGGCCCGATGAGGTCTATATGTGTACCGAGTTTCATACTAATACGTGCAAGCATGTTTAATATATGGACCAAATTTTCAGACTTTTTTCAAGGGGGCGCTGTCGAGCCCCCCTGCCACGCCCGGGTACCAGCCTCTCCGGCGTCCTAATGGCCGCGGATTCCAATGTGTGTGCCAATTTTCAAGAGTTTTTGAGCATGTTAAGGCCCCCAAAAAGCCCCGGAAGACGGAGAAAAAAAAAATAATAAAAAAAAAATAATAATAAATATAGCTGCGAGCAGCGATGGCGGGCCCAAGCCCGGTGGCACCGCCACCCCGGTGGCTTCAGGGCAACTGTGCACAGCGGGCAATAGGCACTTAAAACGGTTAAACATCAAAGGGCTATGTCAAATTCACTCCACATTTACTGCACTACAAGGTGCCGTTATAGAGCCCCTCCTCCCTGCCCATTTTCAAAGGATTACATGTGCCAAGTTTTAACATTATTCTGATGAATTTTGAAGCAAATCAGGTAAAAATAAGAGGGTGATCTCAATGTATGCTGAAAGTGACACATTTTCTGCTTCCAGTTGGTGGCGCTATGACTTTGAATCACAATAGTCAAATCCATGTGATCAGCCTTGTACAACGAAGACTAAGCCAAAGTTTCATCAAAATCAATTAATGTATGCAAAAGTTATAACACTTTGTTTCCCTTTTCTTGCCATAAATTCGTTGCCTCGCCACGACCAAACCGTTTGAGATATCCAAAATCCGTTTGCAATTAAACAACTTCAATGTGTTAGCAACAAGTTAAAAAAAGCTTGGTGTAAATTGGATAAACCCTGTAGGAGTAGTAGTATAAAATTCATAGCCTGTTTTTTCAAAAAATTAACATTCAAACCAAAATAGCTGACTTCCTGTTGGTCGGAGCTAATGAATGTAAATTAGAAAATTGTCCGGCTTGATGAGAATAATATGTGTACCGAGTTTGGTGACTGTAGGAAAAACTAACCCCCACTTTTGTCAAAAGGTGGCGCTACTGAGCCCCTCCACCACGCCCATTTCTATGGCTTTGTCCATGTCTACTGGTTGACAATATTGATGTGTGTGTCGAGTTTCATGCAATTTGAAGCATGTTAAGAGCCTCAAAAACACTCAAGAATATTATTACAGTTTGACCTGTTGCCATGGCAACAACATTTCAAATATCAAAAATCCTGTCATAGGTCTACATCTGCTGTGTATTGACATTACACTGATGCAGTTTGAAGCAAATCAGGTAAAAATAAGAGGGTGATCTCAAAGCATTTTAAAAGTGATACACTTCTTGCTGCCATTTGGTGGCGCTATAACTTTGACTCACAATAGTTACATCCATGTGATCAGACTACTACAACCAACACACTCCTGAAGTTTCATAAACATCAATCAATGTATGCAGAAGTTATAACACATTTCCTGTTTCCCTTTTCTCGCCATAAATTCGTTGCCTCGCCACGGCCAAACCGTTTGAGATATCCAAAATCCGTTTGCAATTAAACAACTTCAATGTGTTCGCAACAAGTTAAAAAAAGCTTGGTGTAAATTGGATAAACCCTGTAGGAGTAGTAGTATAAAATTCATAGCCTGTTTTTTCAAAAAATTAACATTCAAACCAAAATAGCTGACTTCCTGTTGGTCGGAGCTAATGAATGTAAATTAGAAAATTGTCCGGCTTGATGAGAATAATATGTGTACCGAGTTTGGTGACTGTAGGAAAAACTAACCCCCCCACTTTTGTCAAAAGGTGGCGCTACTGAGCCCCTCCACCACGCCCATTTCTATGGCTTTGTCCATGTCTACTGGTTGACAATATTGATGTGTGTGTCGAGTTTCATGCAATTTGAAGCATGTTAAGAGCCTCAAAAACACTCAAGAATATTATTACAGTTTGACCTGTTGCCATGGCAACAATATTTCAAATATCAAAAATCCTGTCATAGGTCTACATCTGCTGTGTATTGACATTACACTGATGAAGTTTGAAGCAAATCAGGTAAAAATAAGAGGGTGATCTCAAAACATTTCAAAAAGTGATACACTTCCTGCTGCCAGTTGGTGGCGCTATAACTTTGACTCACAATAGTCACATCCATGTGATCAGACTCCTATAACGAACACACTCGTGAAGTTTCATAAAGATCAATATATGTATTAAGACGTTATAACACATTTCCTGTTTCCTTTTTCTCGCCATAAATTCGTTGCCTCGCCACGGCCAAACCGTTCGAGATATCAAAAATCCCCTGGCAATTTTTAATCATCAGTGTCTTGACTTCATGCTGACCGAGTTTGGTGGCGATCGGATTAATCGTCTAGGAGGAGTATATCAAATTCCAGAGCATGCGTTTTTCAAACAACCCTTAATAGCTGACTTCCTGTTGGCGTGGCGATTAACTTAGAGCGCGAAAGTTGTTCGGCCCGATGAGGTCTATATGTGTACCGAGTTTCATACTAATACGTGCAAGCATGTTTAATATATGGACCAAATTTTCAGACTTTTTTCAAGGGGGCGCTGTCGAGCCCCCTGCCACGAACGGGTACCAGCCTATCCGTCGTCCTATTGGCCGCGGATTCCAATGTGTGTGACAATTTTCAAGAGTTTTTGAGAATGTTAAGGCCCCCAAAAAGCCCCGGAAGACGGAAAAAAAAATAATAAAAAAAAAATAATAATAAATATAGCTGCGAGCAGCGATGGCGGGCCCAAGCCCGGTGGCACCGCCACCCCGGTGGCTTCAGGGCAACTGTGCACAGCGGGCAATAGGCACTTAAAACGGTTAAACATCAAAGGGCTATGTCAAATTCACTCCACATTTACTGCACTACAAGGTGCCGTTATAGAGCCCCTCCTCCCTGCCCATTTTCAAAGGATTACATGTGCCAAGTTTTAACATTATTCTGATGAATTTTGAAGCAAATCAGGTAAAAATAAGAGGGTGATCTCAATGTATGCTGAAAGTGACACATTTTCTGCTTCCAGTTGGTGGCGCTATGACTTTGAATCACAATAGTCAAATCCATGTGATCAGCCTTGTACAACGAAGACTAAGCCAAAGTTTCATCAAAATCAATTAATGTATGCAAAAGTTATAACACTTTGTTTCCCTTTTCTTGCCATAAATTCGTTGCCTCGCCACGACCAAACCGTTTGAGATATCCAAAATCCGTTTGCAATTAAACAACTTCAATGTGTTAGCAACAAGTTAAAAAAAGCTTGGTGTAAATTGGATAAACCCTGTAGGAGTAGTAGTATAAAATTCATAGCCTGTTTTTTCAAAAAATTAACATTCAAACCAAAATAGCTGACTTCCTGTTGGTCGGAGCTAATGAATGTAAATTAGAAAATTGTCCGGCTTGATGAGAATAATATGTGTACCGAGTTTGGTGACTGTAGGAAAAACTAACCCCCACTTTTGTCAAAAGGTGGCGCTACTGAGCCCCTCCACCACGCCCATTTCTATGGCTTTGTCCATGTCTACTGGTTGACAATATTGATGTGTGTGTCGAGTTTCATGCAATTTGAAGCATGTTAAGAGCCTCAAAAACACTCAAGAATATTATTACAGTTTGACCTGTTGCCATGGCAACAACATTTCAAATATCAAAAATCCTGTCATAGGTCTACATCTGCTGTGTATTGACATTACACTGATGCAGTTTGAAGCAAATCAGGTAAAAATAAGAGGGTGATCTCAAAGCATTTTAAAAGTGATACACTTCTTGCTGCCATTTGGTGGCGCTATAACTTTGACTCACAATAGTTACATCCATGTGATCAGACTACTACAACCAACACACTCCTGAAGTTTCATAAACATCAATCAATGTATGCAGAAGTTATAACACATTTCCTGTTTCCCTTTTCTCGCCATAAATTCGTTGCCTCGCCACGGCCAAACCGTTTGAGATATCCAAAATCCGTTTGCAATTAAACAACTTCAATGTGTTCGCAACAAGTTAAAAAAAGCTTGGTGTAAATTGGATAAACCCTGTAGGAGTAGTAGTATAAAATTCATAGCCTGTTTTTTCAAAAAATTAACATTCAAACCAAAATAGCTGACTTCCTGTTGGTCGGAGCTAATGAATGTAAATTAGAAAATTGTCCGGCTTGATGAGAATAATATGTGTACCGAGTTTGGTGACTGTAGGAAAAACTAACCCCCCACTTTTGTCAAAAGGTGGCGCTACTGAGCCCCTCCACCACGCCCATTTCTATGGCTTTGTCCATGTCTACTGGTTGACAATATTGATGTGTGTGTCGAGTTTCATGCAATTTGAAGCATGTTAAGAGCCTCAAAAACACTCAAGAATATTATTACAGTTTGACCTGTTGCCATGGCAACAATATTTCAAATATCAAAAATCCTGTCATAGGTCTACATCTGCTGTGTATTGACATTACACTGATGAAGTTTGAAGCAAATCAGGTAAAAATAAGAGGGTGATCTCAAAACATTTCAAAAAGTGATACACTTCCTGCTGCCAGTTGGTGGCGCTATAACTTTGACTCACAATAGTCACATCCATGTGATCAGACTCCTATAACGAACACACTCGTGAAGTTTCATAAAGATCAATATATGTATTAAGACGTTATAACACATTTCCTGTTTCCTTTTTCTCGCCATAAATTCGTTGCCTCGCCACGGCCAAACCGTTCGAGATATCAAAAATCCCCTGGCAATTTTTAATCATCAGTGTCTTGACTTCATGCTGACCGAGTTTGGTGGCGATCGGATTAATCGTCTAGGAGGAGTATATCAAATTCCAGAGCATGCGTTTTTCAAACAACCCTTAATAGCTGACTTCCTGTTGGCGTGGCGATTAACTTAGAGCGCGAAAGTTGTTCGGCCCGATGAGGTCTATATGTGTACCGAGTTTCATACTAATACGTGCAAGCATGTTTAATATATGGACCAAATTTTCAGACTTTTTTCAAGGGGGCGCTGTCGAGCCCCCCTGCCACGCCCGGGTACCAGCCTCTCCGGCGTCCTAATGGCCGCGGATTCCAATGTGTGTGCCAATTTTCAAGAGTTTTTGAGCATGTTAAGGCCCCCAAAAAGCCCCGGAAGACGGAGAAAAAAAAAATAATAAAAAAAAAATAATAATAAATATAGCTGCGAGCAGCGATGGCGGGCCCAAGCCCGGTGGCACCGCCACCCCGGTGGCTTCAGGGCAACTGTGCACAGCGGGCAATAGGCACTTAAAACGGTTAAACATCAAAGGGCTATGTCAAATTCACTCCACATTTACTGCACTACAAGGTGCCGTTATAGAGCCCCTCCTCCCTGCCCATTTTCAAAGGATTACATGTGCCAAGTTTTAACATTATTCTGATGAATTTTGAAGCAAATCAGGTAAAAATAAGAGGGTGATCTCAATGTATGCTGAAAGTGACACATTTTCTGCTTCCAGTTGGTGGCGCTATGACTTTGAATCACAATAGTCAAATCCATGTGATCAGCCTTGTACAACGAAGACTAAGCCAAAGTTTCATCAAAATCAATTAATGTATGCAAAAGTTATAACACTTTGTTTCCCTTTTCTTGCCATAAATTCGTTGCCTCGCCACGACCAAACCGTTTGAGATATCCAAAATCCGTTTGCAATTAAACAACTTCAATGTGTTAGCAACAAGTTAAAAAAAGCTTGGTGTAAATTGGATAAACCCTGTAGGAGTAGTAGTATAAAATTCATAGCCTGTTTTTTCAAAAAATTAACATTCAAACCAAAATAGCTGACTTCCTGTTGGTCGGAGCTAATGAATGTAAATTAGAAAATTGTCCGGCTTGATGAGAATAATATGTGTACCGAGTTTGGTGACTGTAGGAAAAACTAACCCCCCCACTTTTGTCAAAAGGTGGCGCTACTGAGCCCCTCCACCACGCCCATTTCTATGGCTTTGTCCATGTCTACTGGTTGACAATATTGATGTGTGTGTCGAGTTTCATGCAATTTGAAGCATGTTAAGAGCCTCAAAAACACTCAAGAATATTATTACAGTTTGACCTGTTGCCATGGCAACAACATTTCAAATATCAAAAATCCTGTCATAGGTCTACATCTGCTGTGTATTGACATTACACTGATGCAGTTTGAAGCAAATCAGGTAAAAATAAGAGGGTGATCTCAAAGCATTTTAAAAGTGATACACTTCTTGCTGCCATTTGGTGGCGCTATAACTTTGACTCACAATAGTTACATCCATGTGATCAGACTACTACAACCAACACACTCCTGAAGTTTCATAAACATCAATCAATGTATGCAGAAGTTATAACACATTTCCTGTTTCCCTTTTCTCGCCATAAATTCGTTGCCTCGCCACGGCCAAACCGTTTGAGATATCCAAAATCCGTTTGCAATTAAACAACTTCAATGTGTTCGCAACAAGTTAAAAAAGCTTGGTGTAAATTGGATAAACCCTGTAGGAGTAGTAGTATAAAATTCATAGCCTGTTTTTTCAAAAAATTAACATTCAAACCAAAATAGCTGACTTCCTGTTGGTCGGAGCTAATGAATGTAAATTAGAAAATTGTCCGGCTTGATGAGAATAATATGTGTACCGAGTTTGGTGACTGTAGGAAAAACTAACCCCCCCACTTTTGTCAAAAGGTGGCGCTACTGAGCCCCTCCACCACGCCCATTTCTATGGCTTTGTCCATGTCTACTGGTTGACAATATTGATGTGTGTGTCGAGTTTCATGCAATTTGAAGCATGTTAAGAGCCTCAAAAACACTCAAGAATATTATTACAGTTTGACCTGTTGCCATGGCAACAATATTTCAAATATCAAAAATCCTGTCATAGGTCTACATCTGCTGTGTATTGACATTACACTGATGAAGTTTGAAGCAAATCAGGTAAAAATAAGAGGGTGATCTCAAAACATTTAAAAAAGTGATACACTTCCTGCTGCCAGTTGGTGGCGCTATAACTTTGACTCACAATAGTCACATCCATGTGATCAGACTCCTATAACGAACACACTCGTGAAGTTTCATAAAGATCAATATATGTATTAAGACGTTATAACACATTTCCTGTTTCCTTTTTCTCGCCATAAATTCGTTGCCTCGCCACGGCCAAACCGTTCGAGATATCAAAAATCCCCTGGCAATTTTTAATCATCAGTGTCTTGACTTCATGCTGACCGAGTTTGGTGGCGATCGGATTAATCGTCTAGGAGGAGTATATCAAATTCCAGAGCATGCGTTTTTCAAACAACCCTTAATAGCTGACTTCCTGTTGGCATGGCGATTAACTTAGAGCGCGAAAGTTGTTCGGCCCGATGAGGTCTATATGTGTACCGAGTTTCATACTAATACGTGCAAGCGTGTTTAATATATGGACCAAATTTTCAGACTTTTTTCAAGGGGGCGCTGTCGGGCCCCCTGCCACGCCCGGGTACCAGCCTCTCCGGCGTCCTAATGGCCGCGGATTCCAATGTGTGTGCCAATTTTCAAGAGTTTTTGAGCATGTTAAGGCCCCCAAAAAGCCCCGGAAGACGAAAAAAAAAAAAAAAAAAAAAATAATAATAAATATAGCTGCGAGCAGCGATGGCGGGCCCAAGCCCGGTGGCACCGCCACCCCGGTGGCTTCAGGGCAACTGTGCACAGCGGGCAATAGGCACTTAAAACGGTTAAACATCAAAGGACTATGTCAAATTCACTCCACATTTACTGCACTACAAGGTGCCGCTATAGAGCCCCTCCTCCCTGCCCATTTTCAAAGGATTACATGTGCCAAGTTTTAACATTATTCTGATGAATTTTGAAGCAAATCAGGTAAAAATAAGAGGGTGATCTCAATGTATGCTGAAAGTGACACATTTTCTGCTTCCAGTTGGTGGCGCTATGACTTTGAATCACAATAGTCAAATCCATGTGATCAGCCTTGTACAACGAAGACTAAGCCAAAGTTTCATCAAAATCAATTAATGTATGCAGAAGTTATAACACTTTGTTGCCCTTTTCTTGCCATAAATTCGTTGCCTCGCCACGGCCAAACCGTTTGAGATATCCAAAATCCGTTTGCAATTAAACAACTTCAATGTGTTAGCAACAAGTTAAAAAAAGCTTGGTGTAAATTGGATAAACCCTGTAGGAGTAGTAGTATAAAATTCATAGCCTGTTTTTTCAAAAAATTAACATTCAAACCAAAATAGCTGACTTCCTGTTGGTCGGAGCTAATGAATGTAAATTAGAAAATTGTCCGGCTTGATGAGAATAATATGTGTACCGAGTTTGGTGACTGTAGGAAAAACTAACCCCCCACTTTTGTCAAAAGGTGGCGCTACTGAGCCCCTCCACCACGCCCATTTCTATGGCTTTGTCCATGTCTACTGGTTGACAATATTGATGTGTGTGTCGAGTTTCATGCAATTTGAAGCATGTTAAGAGCCTCAAAAACACTCAAGAATATTATTACAGTTTGACCTGTTGCCATGGCAACAATATTTCAAATATCAAAAATCCTGTCATAGGTCTACATCTGCTGTGTATTGACATTACACTGATGAAGTTTGAAGCAAATCAGGTAAAAATAAGAGGGTGATCTCAAAGCATTTTAAAAGTGATACACTTCTTGCTGCCATTTGGTGGCGCTATAACTTTGACTCACAATAGTTACATCCATGTGATCAGACTACTACAACCAACACACTCCTGAAGTTTCATAAACATCAATCAATGTATGCAGAAGTTATAACACATTTCCTGTTTCCCTTTTCTCGCCATAAATTCGTTGCCTCGCCACGGCCAAACCGTCTGAGATATCCAAAATCCGTTTGCAATTAAACAACTTCAATGTGTTCGCAACAAGTTAAAAAAAGCTTGGTGTAAATTGGATAAACCCTGTAGGAGTAGTAGTATAAAATTCATAGCCTGTTTTTTCAAAAAATTAACATTCAAACCAAAATAGCTGACTTCCTGTTGGTCGGAGCTAATGAATGTAAATTAGAAAATTGTCCGGCTTGATGAGAATAATATGTGTACCGAGTTTGGTGACTGTAGGAAAAACTACCCCCCCCACTTTTGTCAAAAGGTGGCGCTACTGAGCCCCTCCACCACGCCCATTTCTATGGCTTTGTCCATGTCTACTGGTTGACAATATTGATGTGTGTGTCGAGTTTCATGCAATTTGAAGCATGTTAAGAGCCTCAAAAACACTCAAGAATATTATTACAGTTTGACCTGTTGCCATGGCAACAATATTTCAAATATCAAAAATCCTGTCATAGGTCTACATCTGCTGTGTATTGACATTACACTGATGAAGTTTGAAGCAAATCAGGTAAAAATAAGAGGGTGATCTCAAAACATTTCAAAAAGTGATACACTTCCTGCTGCCAGTTGGTGGCGCTATAACTTTGACTCACAATAGTCACATCCATGTGATCAGACTCCTATAACGAACACACTCGTGAAGTTTCATAAAGATCAATATATGTATTAAGACGTTATAACACATTTCCTGTTTCCTTTTTCTCGCCATAAATTCGTTGCCTCGCCACGGCCAAACCGTTCGAGATATCAAAAATCCCCTGGCAATTTTTAATCATCAGTGTCTTGACTTCATGCTGACCGAGTTTGGTGGCGATCGGATTAATCGTCTAGGAGGAGTATATCAAATTCCAGAGCATGCGTTTTTCAAACAACCCTTAATAGCTGACTTCCTGTTGGCGTGGCGATTAACTTAGAGCGCGAAAGTTGTTCGGCCCGATGAGGTCTATATGTGTACCGAGTTTCATACTAATACGTGCAAGCGTGTTTAATATATGGACCAAATTTTCAGACTTTTTTCAAGGGGGCGCTGTCGAGCCCCCCTGCCACGCCCGGGTACCAGCCTCTCCGGCGTCCTAATGGCCGCGGATTCCAATGTGTGTGCCAATTTTCAAGAGTTTTTGAGCATGTTAAGGCCCCCAAAAAGCCCCGGAAGACGAAAAAAAAAAAAAAAAAAAAAAAATAATAATAAATATAGCTGCGAGCAGCGATGGCGGGCCCAAGCCCGGTGGCACCGCCACCCCGGTGGCTTCAGGGCAACTGTGCACAGCGGGCAATAGGCACTTAGAACGGTTAAACATCAAAGGACTATGTCAAATTCACTCCACATTTACTGCACTACAAGGTGCCGTTATAGAGCCCCTCCTCCCTGCCCATTTTCAAAGGATTACATGTGCCAAGTTTTAACATTATTCTGATGAATTTTGAAGCAAATCAGGTAAAAATAAGAGGGTGATCTCAATGTATGCTGAAAGTGACACATTTTCTGCTTCCAGTTGGTGGCGCTATGACTTTGAATCACAATAGTCAAATCCATGTGATCAGCCTTGTACAACGAAGACTAAGCCAAAGTTTCATCAAAATCAATTAATGTATGCAGAAGTTATAACACTTTGTTTCCCTTTTCTTGCCATAAATTCGTTGCCTCGCCACGGCCAAACCGTTTGAGATATCCAAAATCCGTTTGCAATTAAACAACTTCAATGTGTTAGCAACAAGTTAAAAAAAGCTTGGTGTAAATTGGATAAACCCTGTAGGAGTAGTAGTATAAAATTCATAGCCTGTTTTTTCAAAAAATTAACATTCAAACCAAAATAGCTGACTTCCTGTTGGTCGGAGCTAATGAATGTAAATTAGAAAATTGTCCGGCTTGATGAGAATAATATGTGTACCGAGTTTGGTGACTGTAGGAAAAACTAACCCCCCACTTTTGTCAAAAGGTGGCGCTACTGAGCCCCTCCACCACGCCCATTTCTATGGCTTTGTCCATGTCTACTGGTTGACAATATTGATGTGTGTGTCGAGTTTCATGCAATTTGAAGCATGTTAAGAGCCTCAAAAACACTCAAGAATATTATTACAGTTTGACCTGTTGCCATGGCAACAATATTTCAAATATCAAAAATCCTGTCATAGGTCTACATCTGCTGTGTATTGACATTACACTGATGAAGTTTGAAGCAAATCAGGTAAAAATAAGAGGGTGATCTCAAAGCATTTTAAAAGTGATACACTTCTTGCTGCCATTTGGTGGCGCTATAACTTTGACTCACAATAGTTACATCCATGTGATCAGACTACTACAACCAACACACTCCTGAAGTTTCATAAACATCAATCAATGTATGCAGAAGTTATAACACATTTCCTGTTTCCCTTTTCTCGCCATAAATTCGTTGCCTCGCCACGGCCAAACCGTTTGAGATATCCAAAATCCGTTTGCAATTAAACAACTTCAATGTGTTCGCAACAAGTTAAAAAAAGCTTGGTGTAAATTGGATAAACCCTGTAGGAGTAGTAGTATAAAATTCATAGCCTGTTTTTTCAAAAAATTAACATTCAAACCAAAATAGCTGACTTCCTGTTGGTCGGAGCTAATGAATGTAAATTAGAAAATTGTCCGGCTTGATGAGAATAATATGTGTACCGAGTTTGGTGACTGTAGGAAAAACTAACCCCCCCACTTTTGTCAAAAGGTGGCGCTACTGAGCCCCTCCACCACGCCCATTTCTATGGCTTTGTCCATGTGTACTGGATGACAATATTGATGTGTGTGTCGAGTTTCATGCAATTTGAAGCATGTTAAGAGCCTCAAAAACACTCAAGAATATTATTACAGTTTGACCTGTTGCCATGGCAACAATATTTCAAATATCAAAAATCCTGTCATAGGTCTACATCTGCTGTGTATTGACATTACACTGATGAAGTTTGAAGCAAATCAGGTAAAAATAAGAGGGTGATCTCAAAACATTTCAAAAAGTGATACACTTCCTGCTGCCAGTTGGTGGCGCTATAACTTTGACTCACAATAGTCACATCCATGTGATCAGACTCCTATAACGAACACACTCGTGAAGTTTCATAAAGATCAATATATGTATTAAGACGTTATAACACATTTCCTGTTTCCTTTTTCTCGCCATAAATTCGTTGCCTCGCCACGGCCAAACCGTTCGAGATATCAAAAATCCCCTGGCAATTTTTAATCATCAGTGTCTTGACTTCATGCTGACCGAGTTTGGTGGCGATCGGATTAATCGTCTAGGAGGAGTATATCAAATTCCAGAGCATGCGTTTTTCAAACAACCCTTAATAGCTGACTTCCTGTTGGCGTGGCGATTAACTTAGAGCGCGAAAGTTGTTCGGCCCGATGAGGTCTATATGTGTACCGAGTTTCATACTAATACGTGCAAGCATGTTTAATATATGGACCAAATTTTCAGACTTTTTTCAAGGGGGCGCTGTCGAGCCCCCCTGCCACGCCCGGGTACCAGCCTCTCCGGCGTCCTAATGGCCGCGGATTCCAATGTGTGTGCCAATTTTCAAGAGTTTTTGAGCATGTTAAGGCCCCCAAAAAGCCCCGGAAGACGAAAAAAAAAAAAATAATAAAAAAAAATAATAATAAATATAGCTGCGAGCAGCGATGGCGGGCCCAAGCCCGGTGGCACCGCCACCCCGGTGGCTTCAGGGCAACTGTGCACAGCGGGCAATAGGCACTTAAAACGGTTAAACATCAAAGGGCTATGTCAAATTCACTCCACATTTACTGCACTACAAGGTGCCGTTATAGAGCCCCTCCTCCCTGCCCATTTTCAAAGGATTACATGTGCCAAGTTTTAACATTATTCTGATGAATTTTGAAGCAAATCAGGTAAAAATAAGAGGGTGATCTCAATGTATGCTGAAAGTGACACATTTTCTGCTTCCAGTTGGTGGCGCTATGACTTTGAATCACAATAGTCAAATCCATGTGATCAGCCTTGTACAACGAAGACTAAGCCAAAGTTTCATCAAAATCAATTAATGTATGCAAAAGTTATAACACTTTGTTTCCCTTTTCTTGCCATAAATTCGTTGCCTCGCCACGACCAAACCGTTTGAGATATCCAAAATCCGTTTGCAATTAAACAACTTCAATGTGTTAGCAACAAGTTAAAAAAAGCTTGGTGTAAATTGGATAAACCCTGTAGGAGTAGTAGTATAAAATTCATAGCCTGTTTTTTCAAAAAATTAACATTCAAACCAAAATAGCTGACTTCCTGTTGGTCGGAGCTAATGAATGTAAATTAGAAAATTGTCCGGCTTGATGAGAATAATATGTGTACCGAGTTTGGTGACTGTAGGAAAAACTAACCCCCACTTTTGTCAAAAGGTGGCGCTACTGAGCCCCTCCACCACGCCCATTTCTATGGCTTTGTCCATGTCTACTGGTTGACAATATTGATGTGTGTGTCGAGTTTCATGCAATTTGAAGCATGTTAAGAGCCTCAAAAACACTCAAGAATATTATTACAGTTTGACCTGTTGCCATGGCAACAACATTTCAAATATCAAAAATCCTGTCATAGGTCTACATCTGCTGTGTATTGACATTACACTGATGCAGTTTGAAGCAAATCAGGTAAAAATAAGAGGGTGATCTCAAAGCATTTTAAAAGTGATACACTTCTTGCTGCCATTTGGTGGCGCTATAACTTTGACTCACAATAGTTACATCCATGTGATCAGACTACTACAACCAACACACTCCTGAAGTTTCATAAACATCAATCAATGTATGCAGAAGTTATAACACATTTCCTGTTTCCCTTTTCTCGCCATAAATTCGTTGCCTCGCCACGGCCAAACCGTTTGAGATATCCAAAATCCGTTTGCAATTAAACAACTTCAATGTGTTCGCAACAAGTTAAAAAAAGCTTGGTGTAAATTGGATAAACCCTGTAGGAGTAGTAGTATAAAATTCATAGCCTGTTTTTTCAAAAAATTAACATTCAAACCAAAATAGCTGACTTCCTGTTGGTCGGAGCTAATGAATGTAAATTAGAAAATTGTCCGGCTTGATGAGAATAATATGTGTACCGAGTTTGGTGACTGTAGGAAAAACTAACCCCCACTTTTGTCAAAAGGTGGCGCTACTGAGCCCCTCCACCACGCCCATTTCTATGGCTTTGTCCATGTCTACTGGTTGACAATATTGATGTGTGTGTCGAGTTTCATGCAATTTGAAGCATGTTAAGAGCCTCAAAAACACTCAAGAATATTATTACAGTTTGACCTGTTGCCATGGCAACAATATTTCAAATATCAAAAATCCTGTCATAGGTCTACATCTGCTGTGTATTGACATTACACTGATGAAGTTTGAAGCAAATCAGGTAAAAATAAGAGGGTGATCTCAAAACATTTAAAAAAGTGATACACTTCCTGCTGCCAGTTGGTGGCGCTATAACTTTGACTCACAATAGTCACATCCATGTGATCAGACTCCTATAACGAACACACTCGTGAAGTTTCATAAAGATCAATATATGTATTAAGACGTTATAACACATTTCCTGTTTCCTTTTTCTCGCCATAAATTCGTTGCCTCGCCACGGCCAAACCGTTCGAGATATCAAAAATCCCCTGGCAATTTTTAATCATCAGTGTCTTGACTTCATGCTGACCGAGTTTGGTGGCGATCGGATTAATCGTCTAGGAGGAGTATATCAAATTCCAGAGCATGCGTTTTTCAAACAACCCTTAATAGCTGACTTCCTGTTGGCATGGCGATTAACTTAGAGCGCGAAAGTTGTTCGGCCCGATGAGGTCTATATGTGTACCGAGTTTCATACTAATACGTGCAAGCGTGTTTAATATATGGACCAAATTTTCAGACTTTTTTCAAGGGGGCGCTGTCGAGCCCCCCTGCCACGCCCGGGTACCAGCCTCTCCGGCGTCCTAATGGCCGCGGATTCCAATGTGTGTGCCAATTTTCAAGAGTTTTTGAGCATGTTAAGGCCCCCAAAAAGCCCCGGAAGACGAAAAAAAAAAAAAAAAAAAATAATAATAATAAATATAGCTGCGAGCAGCGATGGCGGGCCCAAGCCCGGTGGCACCGCCACCCCGGTGGCTTCAGGGCAACTGTGCACAGCGGGCAATAGGCACTTAAAACGGTTAAACATCAAAGGACTATGTCAAATTCACTCCACATTTACTGCACTACAAGGTGCCGCTATAGAGCCCCTCCTCCCTGCCCATTTTCAAAGGATTACATGTGCCAAGTTTTAACATTATTCTGATGAATTTTGAAGCAAATCAGGTAAAAATAAGAGGGTGATCTCAATGTATGCTGAAAGTGACACATTTTCTGCTTCCAGTTGGTGGCGCTATGACTTTGAATCACAATAGTCAAATCCATGTGATCAGCCTTGTACAACGAAGACTAAGCCAAAGTTTCATCAAAATCAATTAATGTATGCAGAAGTTATAACACTTTGTTGCCCTTTTCTTGCCATAAATTCGTTGCCTCGCCACGGCCAAACCGTTTGAGATATCCAAAATCCGTTTGCAATTAAACAACTTCAATGTGTTAGCAACAAGTTAAAAAAAGCTTGGTGTAAATTGGATAAACCCTGTAGGAGTAGTAGTATAAAATTCATAGCCTGTTTTTTCAAAAAATTAACATTCAAACCAAAATAGCTGACTTCCTGTTGGTCGGAGCTAATGAATGTAAATTAGAAAATTGTCCGGCTTGATGAGAATAATATGTGTACCGAGTTTGGTGACTGTAGGAAAAACTAACCCCCACTTTTGTCAAAAGGTGGCGCTACTGAGCCCCTCCACCACGCCCATTTCTATGGCTTTGTCCATGTCTACTGGTTGACAATATTGATGTGTGTGTCGAGTTTCATGCAATTTGAAGCATGTTAAGAGCCTCAAAAACACTCAAGAATATTATTACAGTTTGACCTGTTGCCATGGCAACAATATTTCAAATATCAAAAATCCTGTCATAGGTCTACATCTGCTGTGTATTGACATTACACTGATGAAGTTTGAAGCAAATCAGGTAAAAATAAGAGGGTGATCTCAAAGCATTTTAAAAGTGATACACTTCTTGCTGCCATTTGGTGGCGCTATAACTTTGACTCACAATAGTTACATCCATGTGATCAGACTACTACAACCAACACACTCCTGAAGTTTCATAAACATCAATCAATGTATGCAGAAGTTATAACACATTTCCTGTTTCCCTTTTCTCGCCATAAATTCGTTGCCTCGCCACGGCCAAACCGTCTGAGATATCCAAAATCCGTTTGCAATTAAACAACTTCAATGTGTTCGCAACAAGTTAAAAAAAGCTTGGTGTAAATTGGATAAACCCTGTAGGAGTAGTAGTATAAAATTCATAGCCTGTTTTTTCAAAAAATTAACATTCAAACCAAAATAGCTGACTTCCTGTTGGTCGGAGCTAATGAATGTAAATTAGAAAATTGTCCGGCTTGATGAGAATAATATGTGTACCGAGTTTGGTGACTGTAGGAAAAACTACCCCCACTTTTGTCAAAAGGTGGCGCTACTGAGCCCCTCCACCACGCCCATGTCTATGGCTTTGTCCATGTCTACTGGTTGACAATATTGATGTGTGTGTCGAGTTTCATGCAATTTGAAGCATGTTAAGAGCCTCAAAAACACTCAAGAATATTATTACAGTTTGACCTGTTGCCATGGCAACAATATTTCAAATATCAAAAATCCTGTCATAGGTCTACATCTGCTGTGTATTGACATTACACTGATGAAGTTTGAAGCAAATCAGGTAAAAATAAGAGGGTGATCTCAAAACATTTCAAAAAGTGATACACTTCCTGCTGCCAGTTGGTGGCGCTATAACTTTGACTCACAATAGTCACATCCATGTGATCAGACTCCTATAACGAACACACTCGTGAAGTTTCATAAAGATCAATATATGTATTAAGACGTTATAACACATTTCCTGTTTCCTTTTTCTCGCCATAAATTCGTTGCCTCGCCACGGCCAAACCGTTCGAGATATCAAAAATCCCCTGGCAATTTTTAATCATCAGTGTCTTGACTTCATGCTGACCGAGTTTGGTGGCGATCGGATTAATCGTCTAGGAGGAGTATATCAAATTCCAGAGCATGCGTTTTTCAAACAACCCTTAATAGCTGACTTCCTGTTGGCGTGGCGATTAACTTAGAGCGCGAAAGTTGTTCGGCCCGATGAGGTCTATATGTGTACCGAGTTTCATACTAATACGTGCAAGCGTGTTTAATATATGGACCAAATTTTCAGACTTTTTTCAAGGGGGCGCTGTCGAGCCCCCCTGCCACGCCCGGGTACCAGCCTCTCCGGCGTCCTAATGGCCGCGGATTCCAATGTGTGTGCCAATTTTCAAGAGTTTTTGAGCATGTTAAGGCCCCCAAAAAGCCCCGGAAGACGAAAAAAAAAAAAAAAAAAAAAAATAATAATAAATATAGCTGCGAGCAGCGATGGCGGGCCCAAGCCCGGTGGCACCGCCACCCCGGTGGCTTCAGGGCAACTGTGCACAGCGGGCAATAGGCACTTAGAACGGTTAAACATCAAAGGACTATGTCAAATTCACTCCACATTTACTGCACTACAAGGTGCCGTTATAGAGCCCCTCCTCCCTGCCCATTTTCAAAGGATTACATGTGCCAAGTTTTAACATTATTCTGATGAATTTTGAAGCAAATCAGGTAAAAATAAGAGGGTGATCTCAATGTATGCTGAAAGTGACACATTTTCTGCTTCCAGTTGGTGGCGCTATGACTTTGAATCACAATAGTCAAATCCATGTGATCAGCCTTGTACAACGAAGACTAAGCCAAAGTTTCATCAAAATCAATTAATGTATGCAGAAGTTATAACACTTTGTTTCCCTTTTCTTGCCATAAATTCGTTGCCTCGCCACGGCCAAACCGTTTGAGATATCCAAAATCCGTTTGCAATTAAACAACTTCAATGTGTTAGCAACAAGTTAAAAAAAGCTTGGTGTAAATTGGATAAACCCTGTAGGAGTAGTAGTATAAAATTCATAGCCTGTTTTTTCAAAAAATTAACATTCAAACCAAAATAGCTGACTTCCTGTTGGTCGGAGCTAATGAATGTAAATTAGAAAATTGTCCGGCTTGATGAGAATAATATGTGTACCGAGTTTGGTGACTGTAGGAAAAACTAACCCCCACTTTTGTCAAAAGGTGGCGCTACTGAGCCCCTCCACCACGCCCATTTCTATGGCTTTGTCCATGTCTACTGGTTGACAATATTGATGTGTGTGTCGAGTTTCATGCAATTTGAAGCATGTTAAGAGCCTCAAAAACACTCAAGAATATTATTACAGTTTGACCTGTTGCCATGGCAACAATATTTCAAATATCAAAAATCCTGTCATAGGTCTACATCTGCTGTGTATTGACATTACACTGATGAAGTTTGAAGCAAATCAGGTAAAAATAAGAGGGTGATCTCAAAGCATTTTAAAAGTGATACACTTCTTGCTGCCATTTGGTGGCGCTATAACTTTGACTCACAATAGTTACATCCATGTGATCAGACTACTACAACCAACACACTCCTGAAGTTTCATAAACATCAATCAATGTATGCAGAAGTTATAACACATTTCCTGTTTCCCTTTTCTCGCCATAAATTCGTTGCCTCGCCACGGCCAAACCGTTTGAGATATCCAAAATCCGTTTGCAATTAAACAACTTCAATGTGTTCGCAACAAGTTAAAAAAAGCTTGGTGTAAATTGGATAAACCCTGTAGGAGTAGTAGTATAAAATTCATAGCCTGTTTTTTCAAAAAATTAACATTCAAACCAAAATAGCTGACTTCCTGTTGGTCGGAGCTAATGAATGTAAATTAGAAAATTGTCCGGCTTGATGAGAATAATATGTGTACCGAGTTTGGTGACTGTAGGAAAAACTAACCCCCCCACTTTTGTCAAAAGGTGGCGCTACTGAGCCCCTCCACCACGCCCATTTCTATGGCTTTGTCCATGTGTACTGGATGACAATATTGATGTGTGTGTCGAGTTTCATGCAATTTGAAGCATGTTAAGAGCCTCAAAAACACTCAAGAATATTATTACAGTTTGACCTGTTGCCATGGCAACAATATTTCAAATATCAAAAATCCTGTCATAGGTCTACATCTGCTGTGTATTGACATTACACTGATGAAGTTTGAAGCAAATCAGGTAAAAATAAGAGGGTGATCTCAAAACATTTCAAAAAGTGATACACTTCCTGCTGCCAGTTGGTGGCGCTATAACTTTGACTCACAATAGTCACATCCATGTGATCAGACTCCTATAACGAACACACTCGTGAAGTTTCATAAAGATCAATATATGTATTAAGATGTTATAACACATTTCCTGTTTCCTTTTTCTCGCCATAAATTCGTTGCCTCGCCACGGCCAAACCGTTCGAGATATCAAAAATCCCCTGGCAATTTTTAATCATCAGTGTCTTGACTTCATGCTGACCGAGTTTGGTGGCGATCGGATTAATCGTCTAGGAGGAGTATATCAAATTCCAGAGCATGCGTTTTTCAAACAACCCTTAATAGCTGACTTCCTGTTGGCGTGGCGATTAACTTAGAGCGCGAAAGTTGTTCGGCCCGATGAGGTCTATATGTGTACCGAGTTTCATACTAATACGTGCAAGCGTGTTTAATATATGGACCAAATTTTCAGACTTTTTTCAAGGGGGCGCTGTCGAGCCCCCCTGCCACGCCCGGGTACCAGCCTCTCCGGCGTCCTAATGGCCGCGGATTCCAATGTGTGTGCCAATTTTCAAGAGTTTTTGAGCATGTTAAGGCCCCCAAAAAGCCCCGGAAGACGGAAAAAAAAAAAATAAATAATAATAATCCTTAGAAGAACAAGAGGGCCCTGCGCGAATTTTCGCTTGGGCCCTAATAATCCTTAGAAGAACAAGAGGGCCCTGCGCGAATTTTCGCTTGGGCCCTAATAATAAACGGAGCAATTCCAATAGGGTCCTCACACCATCGGTGCTCGGGCCCTAATAATAAACGGAGCAATTCCAATAGGGTCCTCACACCATCGGTGCTCGGGCCCTAATAATAATAATAATAATAATAATAATAAACGGAGCAATTCCAATAGGGTCCTCACACCATCGGTGCTCGGGCCCTAATAATAAACGGAGCAATTCCAATAGGGTCCTCACACCATCGGTGCTCGGGCCCTAATAATAATAATAATAATAATAATAATAATAATAAACGGAGCAATTCCAATAGGGTCCTCACACCATCGGTGCTCGGGCCCTAATAATAATAAACGGAGCAATTCCAATAGGGTCCTCACACCATCGGTGCTCGGGCCCTAATAATCCTTAGAAGAACAAGAGGGCCCTGCACGCTTAATTCGCTTGGGCCCTAAATAATCCTTAGAAGAATAAGAGGGCCCTGCGCGCTTAATTCGCTTGGGCCTTAATAATAATCCTAAAGAAAACAAAAGGGCCTTCAGCCCCTTAGAGGGCTTTGGCCCTAATAATCCTTAGAAGAACAAGAGGGCCCTGCGCGCTTAATTTGCTTGGGCCCTATTAATAATCCTAAAGAAAACAAAAGGGCCTTCAGCCCTTTACAGGGCTTTGGCCCTAATAATCCTAAAGAAAACAAAAGGGCCTTCAGCCCCTTACAGGGCTTTGGCCCTAATAAAAATAAACGGAGCAATTCCAATAGGGTCCTCACACCATCGGTGCTCGGGCCCTAACTAGGCCTAGACTACTTGTTCTGAGCAGGTGTCAATGAACAGGCTGTAAAACTGTCTAAGTTCTCACTCATGAAAAACTGAAGCTGATTATCTGATTATCTAACAGCAGTTGTCATTGTTTGTGTCAAACAAGTTGTGAATTTGTTGTAACATTAAATCATGACTTACTCTGTGCTCAAAGTGATGCTCAGAGCTCCAGTGGTTTCCTCTGTGGGTGAACGAGAATGACGGTAAACAATTCCAGGATACGCTTTTTTTTTCATTGGTTGTTGCGTTAAATCTTACCCAGATACAATAGTGCTATTTTCTGATTGGCTATTGTGTAGTCTCTTTCTTTTTTTTTTTGATTGGCTGATAAGTGGCAGGTTCGAGACGCGCTTGATTTCTGCCCAGTTCCATAGAGAGAGCGGTGCAGCCAGATACATTTTGGGCGCTGCGGCATATTAAATATATGATAAATAGTTTTTCTGCGTGAGAAATACAATGTGTGGCGGGAGTGCGTGACAAAAGACCGAAATGAGTGACTGTCACGCTCAATGCGTGACACTTGAGAGCCCTGGTACTCCATATTGAACTTGTGATCGATATGACCTCTCTTCATTTACTACTACAAACTGATAACGGTCAGATAAGTATGATTTGAACCATGACAATGCAATTCCACTAATGCCAACATAGTTTTCTAGTCTATTTAGAAGAATATTGTGATCAGTAGTGTCAAATGCAGCACTAAGATCCAGTAACACTAATAGAGAGATACATCCACGATCTGATAAGAGCAAATCATTAGTAACTCTAATGAGAGCAGTCTCAGTACTACGGTACAATCTAAATCCTGACTGGAAATCCTCACAGATACTATTTCTTTCTAAAAAGGAACATAGTTGTGATGATACTGCCTTTTCAAGTATTTTTGACAGAAAAGTAAGATTTGAGATCAGCCTGTAATTGACTAATTCTCTAGGATCAAGTTGTGATTTTTTTTTTTTTAAAAAGAGGTTTAATAAATGCCAGCTTAAAAGTTTTTGGTACGTATCCTAGTGATAAAGATTAATTAACAATATTAAGAAGAGAATATTATGACCTCTGGAAGCATCTCTTTCAATAGCTTAGTCGGTATAGGGTCTAACACACATGTTGTTGATTTTGATGATTTAACAAGAATTTCAACGGCATCAATATTGATTCCATGTGACAACATTAGATCTAAAGTATGATTACGACAATGAGTGGGTCCTGACACGTGTTGTCTAACACCAATAGAGTTTAGAATGTCTTTAACTGCCAATCCCAATGAGTCTTTATTATCTACATGGATATTAAAATCACCAACAACAAGGACTTTATCTGCAGCTAGTACTAACTCTGATAGAAAATCAGCAAATTCTTTAATAAAGTCTGTATGGTGTCCTGGTGGCCTATATGCAGTAGCCAGCACAAATGTCAACTTGCATAATGTTACGTAAAGTGCCATCACTTTGAAGGAATTATATTTGAAAGTCTTTTGACTAATACTGTAAATATTACTATAAATTGCAGCAACACCTCCCCCTTTGCCTTGCTGTCAAGGATTGTGTCGATAATCATAACCTTGAGGGCTAGACTCATTTAAAGTAATGTAATCGTCCAGTTTTAGCCAGGTTTCTGTCCAACATAGCACATCTAGATTATTGTCTGTGATAATATCATTTACAATAAGTGCTTTTGAAGAAAGTGATCTAATATTTAACAACCCAAGCTTTATCATTTGTTTATCATTATTTTCTCTATTTTTTTATTTGTTGAACATCAATTAAATTTTTACCATTAAATGGGTTTAGAAGTTTTTTGTTTTTACTAATTTGGGGTACAGACACAGTCTCTATGTGATAATATCTAGATGTGAGAGTTTCTATGTGTTGGGAATTATCTGACTTCTGTAACGTGAGGCAGCTAGCAGACGGTCGGTTTAGCCAGTCTGTCTGCTGCTTTTCCTGTCCTGGGCCCCAGTTTGTCATGTTTCAGCTCTAAGACTATGTGCCATATTACCAGAGAGAAGAGCAGCACCATCCCAGGAGGGATGAATACCATCTCTTTTCAACAGGTCAGGTCTGCCCCAAAAACTTTTCCAATTGTCTATGAAACATATATTATTCTGCGGACACCACTTAGACAGCCAGCCATTGAGTGATGATAATCTGCATAATCTCAGCACTCCGAACAGGAAGAGGACCAGAGCAAATTACTTCTCCTAACATTGTACTTGCGAGTTCACACACCTTTAATGTTAATTTTAGTGATCTCCGACTGGCGAAGTCGAACATCATTTGTGCTGATGTGAATAATAATTTTAGAGTATTTACGATTAGCATTAGCACCAGCACTTTAAAATTTGCTTTGATGTCAGGTGCTCTGGCTCCCGACATGTGACTATGGTGGCTGGTGTCTCTATTTTCACGTTCCGTGTAATAGAATCGCCAATAACTAGGGCACTTTCAACAGGATTCTCAGTGGGTGCATCACTGAGTGGGGAGAACCTGTTTGATGTTCTTATTGGAACAGAAGAGTGGTGTTTTCCACGGCTAGGCCGCCTCACCGTTACCCAAGTGCCCTGCTGCACGGGCTCTACAGCCGGAACCGAACAATGTACAGAGTTCACTAAGCTAGTTGCATCCAAAACAGTATCTGAAGCCCATGCATTCTTACTATCCTCGATTAAAGTTTGGATGTGTGTCTCTAATTCTGAGATTCTCTCTGTCAGCCTGACATTTATTTCCCTACATTTATGACATGTAAATCAATCATTGCTGATAGAGAGAGCTATGCTGAACATGTGCCAAATGGATGCTGGGAGAGGATGTCATGACTCACCGTGTTTGTAGACTGATCCGAGTTACCACAGCTGTTTGATGATAGTGTTGAAAAGGAGCGCGCAAGAGACTGTTGTGTGCATCTCGCTAGCTATTAACAAGCTAGCGAGATGCACACGCTTTGTAACAGCGATTTAGATTCAAAGATTACAAGCTAACGATGTCAGATTAATATGGTAGGCAATAGTATATATAAATAAAGTAATAATAATATGAGCAACAATGAATAAAAGTACGAGATTCAATAAAAGTAAGAGAAAACAAAGCTATACGGAGACACAAACCACTCTGAGTAGCGAGGCAGAGGCAGCGAGGCAGACAGGAGCAATCGAGCAAAAGAAAGAAACAAACGAATCGCATAAAGAACCTCTATTGAGCTGCATAATAATGAGGCCTTTCAGTCAGGTAGGCTCTGAAAAAAAACCCCTCTGTGATCATGTCTCAAGCTCATCATGGTGTATATCAAACATGCCGAAAAAAAACAGCTACTTTGCATCACAGAAATGAATTTTATATAATTATGTTACCTCTATGGCATTTCATATAGGCTTTTAGCTAAAAAGCATGCACATTTGGAAAAACATTGATGGATTCTCATGTTTATGTCAATTTTCTATACAGAGGAGTAATATTTATTCAATATTTATTGTCATCACTGTGAGCGCTGGATACTGTGTTTTCAATTCATACTTGCAGCCGGAGGGCGCTCTGTGCACATTTAGTCCACAAATTAATCTAAAGAAGAATAGGCCATGTGACAATCCAGGAACTAACAGGCTTCCAGAGATCGCTAACTATGGCTATTCAAAACACTTTTGAAGACAATAAATACACGATTGAGACGATGTATACATGAATTGCCTCAGAATTTGCGTCTGAATAGCACTGGCTCCGTGGGCGTGGCCGCATTAGTGGATAATGAGCTGAATCATGGAGATCTGACATGTGTCTCTTTTCATACAGATTATATAAACAGAGAATATTTGTTTTTGATTTCACTTACGCAATTTAAAACCTGACATTTCAACGTTTTTTTAGACATAAGTGTCATTTTTGTGTCATTAGTATTCACTAAGTTACAGTTGATTTTCTGAGAACTATCAGATCGGACTTCGTTCAAAGGAAGACGACAGATCACGCATCATGTTAGTTTTCTTTATTTTGCAAAAAGCACAACATTTTGTTTGTACTCTGAGTGTACACAAATAAAAGAAGATATTCTATATATTCTTTATACATTCTATATATAGTCTGTTTTGCTGCAATGCGAAAAAAAAATCCTGCAAAACGGAGTTAAAACAGCAACACACCTACATCACACAATTAGCCAAATAGTTAATTTTCAGCCCAAAACCATATTTTGGTAAATAAACACAAACTCTACATTTCAAAATGCTAAAAACCTTTTTCAACACATACTAACTCTATCAAAATACAGCAAACCTGATTCAAAATAGAGTCATTCTGTCAAACACTAGCATTAGTTTTCTATCCAACATGAACATATAGTCAATCAAAGTGCAATGACTGTCAAAATACTAAAAGTTGATGACATTACAGAAACTGCATTACTTGTGATGTTTCGGTTCTACCTGAAGAAAATATTTAATAGTTTTTAAAATTCAGTTTCCTTTTACTGCAGTAAAAGTATAATGCATATAAGCCATTCTACATTTTTGGTTGAGTGTTGAATGTGTGCATTCTTGGCAACAGAAGTGAGTCATTAATTTTGAATGTATAGTAGAAAAAGAGAAGAATAATTGCTGAAAAATGAGCATAATTGCTCAGGGCAGCTACTGATCAAATGAGTCCCCTATGCTGAACTTCAGTGTCCCCCTTGGTTGAAATCTCTTTCTGGGGTTGGGTGTGTGGTGTTGATGGTGCTCCCATAGAGGGTGGGATGGTGTCACCTTTGTAGCTAGTGCCCTATGCAGACCACATATTTTGTAAATATGGAACAGTGGTAGTGGAATCGTTGTAGTATAAAGCTTTTACTGAAATGAAAACATGAAATTGCTGCCATTGATCAACAACAAATCCAACATACATGACCTTTGGAAGCTTTTTTCCACCACAGAATAAAAAAGCATAAAAAGTAATTGTGACTTTTTATCAAAAATATTTTTTATTTTGCAATTGTGAGTTTACATCTCACAATCCTTTTTTCTCAGAATTGTGAGTTATAAACAACTAGGGCTGAAACGATTCATCGAGTTACTCGATTAACTCGATTACAAAAATCCCTCGAGGCAAAAACTCTGCCTCGAAGCCTCGTTAAATTCCTATGACGCGCACTATACGCGCAGGGATCTGATTCACACGGGCCGTTGTTCAGTGTTCAGGAAGCACACCATAGCGCGTGACATTTTGAATTTAGTTGGCGCGATGGCGGAAAGTAAAGATAGATATGATGTTTAGCTTTGATGTTTTTAAGTAGTAAACGTATTCACGTTCAATTGTAAGAGAGTATAGCCTAAAAAAAGAACCCCTTCACACACACACGCATGCACCCTCGTCTCTCTCCCGCGCCAGTCAGACCAATCGCGGCAATCCATCACATATGCTTAAACTTTTTATGTAGCCACGCAACAATAATTTCAGCATGCATTCACTGTATACACAGGGACGTGATGTTGTGACGCGATTTTTGTGATGCAAGCCAAATGCACCGTTCTATTGAAAATGATTGTATGTAGGCTATTTCTGCTGTACCAAACTGCAATGAAGCAACTGGTCTGACTGGGGCGTCACTCTTCCTCACACACGGCATGTGTTTTTGTTCTCAGGTGGGTAATTTGCAGAAGGTGCAATCCTTTGTTTGTAATGTTGTATTAAGACGACAAAACTAAGGCCAAATGGCCTTTACTATTTAAGTTTGTATTCATAGTTTTACATGTTATACATGTTTTACAGTAAGTTGACTTAACTGTATTGTTATATAATTGTTGGCACTGGCACTTATAAACACTAAATGGGTAAAAAATTGCAATAAAAAGCTTAGTTTTGGAGCCAAATGTTGGAGTTGGAACCAATACCTCTGTTTTTTTTAGAAATAAAAGCCAAATGCTTGATCATTTTACAGCCACATCATTTTTACTATGCATTATTATCCGATTAATCGATCGATTAAGTGCTAGATTACAGTTTTTTCCAATTGCTAACACACAATTTTTCAAACTAGTCTGGTTTTATCAAAACACTTAACACAATTCACAAAACCACACACCCAAACTGCAAAATACCTCATATATCCTGCAAAATGAAGCACTGCAACCGAAACTACACAGAGCATTATCAAAATCAAACTTTTGCATGAAATGGCACACACTTCATTCATATTACCAGATTTTTGCCTAACCACCTACACACTGATGGGCATAATGAAAAGCACCCCCATCTTTAGTATGCTTTGCCATAATACTAAAATATGTATCAGATTGTTCACATGCACAGAAATATTTGCAGATACACACACATGCTGTTGCAACATTTTTATTTTTTTTCCTTCACAACAGTAAACAAGTCAGTACAACATAAGCACAGCAGATATATTTACATGGGACTGAACAAAAATATTCTTACAAAAAAAGTAAACTGAAAAAGAAAATTTCTGAAAAAAAATATATTACAGTAAAAAAAACAAAACAAAAAAAAAGGCAAGAAAAATAATTAGGCAGCATCTTGCCGCACAGCCGGGTCTGGCCACAACGCCTCGTCAACATCACAGGCAATATCTTCCCTTGCCAGACATCGAGGGAAGAAGCGCCTTGAGTGCCTTATCCATCCCTGAATTGCACCCACATCAATCTCATCACATGCCTCTTCCATGGCCTGCACAAGAGGCATGCGCACAAAGGGCTGCCGGTCGTATACCTTCCACCGCCATGCCGAAAAGAATTCTTCTATGGGGTTCAGAAATGGTGAGTATGGTGGGAGGTATTGCACGAGAAATGTTGGGTGGTCAGCAAACCAGTTTTGGACTGGGGCTGCACGATGAAAGCTCACGTTGTCCCATACTACAACGTACCGGTTTCTTTGATGGTCTGCATCATTCATACGCTCTGGTGGTATGAGAATGTTGTGAAGTCTGTCCAGAAATGTGAGAATATGGGCTGTGTTGTATGGTCCAAGTTTGGCATGACGGTGGAGGACACCATGCATATTGGAGATGGCAGCGCACATTGTGATGTTCCCACCACGTTGGCCAGGAACATCTATAATGGCTCTGTGGCCAATGAGGTTTCTCCCTCTTCTTCTGGTCTTTGCTAGGTTGAACCCAGCCTCATCTATAAAGATGAACTCATGTGGGATTGCATGAGCATCCATTTCCAGTACTCCCTGAAAACAAAGAACAAAAATCACTCAATATGGTGTTATCCAGTACACTGGGAAACAATGTTGTGTGTAGTGTACTGCAGTCAATATAGTACTTACATCCACATATGCTCGTCTGAACTCTTTGTTTCTTTGAGAGTTTCTCTCAAACGGCACCTTATAAAGTTGTTTCATTCTGATTTGGTTTCGCTTGAGAATGCGAGCCAATGTGGACAGACTAACTCGTTGAATGTTGTTGAATAAGGTGTTGTCTTGGATGATGTGGCTTTGAATTTCTCGTAATCTGATTTCATTATTTTCCAAAACCAAGTTTACAATGGCAGCTTCCTGTACCCCGGTGAACATTTGGCCCCTTCCTCCACCATGGTGTCGTCTCTCAGTCCTTTAGAAAAAATAAAATAAAAATATATATAGGGCTTGGACAATGCAGCCTAAATATTTTCCCCCACAGTAGAGTACATTGTACAGGAAACTTGTACAGTTCATGAATGGCTGATGTCATACACTAAGTAAACAGGTGTCACCCAACTGATACACTATGACATGGGGTATACTACATGTGTACTACATGAAATTTTGGTTACATACCTGTTCTCCAGTCTAAAGGTCCGGATGACAGAGGCGACAGTAAAACGGCTCAAGTTTGGCTGCACTCTCTGTCCAGCCTCACGCATTGTCAACCCATGGTTGATGACATGATCTACTAAGGTTGCTCTGATTTCATTTGAAAGTGTTTGTCTTCTTTGGCCATGAACTCCTCTACCTGCTCTACCCCTACCTCTCACTCTTCCTCCCCCTCTTATTCTCAACCTCCCTCTTCCTCTTCCTCTTCCTCTCTCTGCAATGTCTTCCATTGTTGTTGTAAAAAAAAAAGGTTCTCACCTGTGGTCTTTTCATAGTGCTTACATCCTGATTGAAGTGTTAACAATTAACCACTGAGGTGTTTGGCCAGGTGGCACATGTAATTGGCCAATTAGCTCATGTAGTGTCATTTTGAATGGCAGTGTTTTGAAATGGCAAACATGTGACTTTATGTCAGATTGTTGTGTCTTATGCAGAGAACTGTATTTAGTGAATTTAAAAAGTGCTATTTTGAAATGCAAAATGTGTGTAAAACAGAAAAGGTGTTTAGACTTTTGGAGACTTGAGAAGAAGTTTTGCTCTCTGTGTGTCAGTTTAAATAATTGTGCTGTGCATGTCATTTTAGTGTGTTAGCAATTGGAAAAAACTGTAATCGATTACAAAAAGAATCGATAGCTGCAGCCCTACTTACAACCTCTAGTAAAGACATCAAATGACAAAACACAGATGATGTTCATCTAGTTGTAGAACTAATTGTAAGGAGGTCGTAGTATAGTGTTAGATGCTGTCATCATACTGTTCAGGATGATGTATCCAGTTTATTTACTTGTAAAGGCAACACAACACAAAACATATGATTAAACATTAATAGAAAAAAATCTATAAAATGAGTAAATAAATATAAATAACAAATAAAATAAGTATTTAAATATAGTTAAATATAATGCATGGTTTTTAAAAGATCATTACATTCACAGCTTTAATAAAACCCACATCATGTGGCTGTACAATGCCGTTAATGAGATGTGATCTTTATTGAAGACTTCATAGTCATAGTTGGCGCTCATGCGCTATAACTTAAAAACGCTACTTGCTAATAATTTATACAATTTAGCTTGATAAATGGATCACTTTGTAATATCTTCACCCTGAGCACATGATTTTTCCACCTCTTTAGAAACAACTGGTGCAAATCCAGATTTGGAGGCCAATAAACACAATTGAACTGAACACAATTGAACACAATCAGAGATTCTAAGCTATAATCCACTCACTGATCAAAACACTGGAGATTTTGTTCAGCGCTTAGTTCTGCTCGCTCGCGAATCCTTTCATTAAAAAAGTGTAGACATGAGTGGTCTTTGCGCACATTAGAGGCTATATATAACCTATTGAGTAAAAGTTTTGTATTTCATTATGCTTAGTGGAACGATGCCAATTACACGCTGCAAAATTTCAGGACAAATATCTGCATATGCGGGATTCACTCTCAAAATAGCGGTGAATGATAACCATAGTATGGGACAAAAATAAGATGTCAAAATACTCTAGATATGCATTAAGCCATGTAAATGCAGACTTAAGATTAATAGAAAAATATTAATATCAAAATATTTTTTAAATTCTATTCCAATTAATTGTAAAAGTAATAACTTGTAAATATGGTACGAATTACCCATAATATGAATATACCTGTAAGTATGAAAATAAATTTCAAAAGTAATTTTGTCCACTCCTGAAATGGCTCATACCATTAACAGTACATGAGTAGTTGAATTAATCATGCTATAAAACTGACCTTATTCAGGGATGTGCATTTTCTTGCATGGACGAAGAACATAATATGCCTTCTCTCCCCACATGCATCAATGAGCACCAATAGCATTTGGTCACCTTTTTATTATAGAAACTTTTTATAAAAAGAAACTTTTAAAGTCTCGTGTTTGACCCCAGTAAAAACATTTACAGCATATACATTGTGGCATTTTGTGAATAGTTTTACATAAGCATTGATATTTTTAACTTTGATTTTAATAATTTTATTATACATGGAATCATTATCATTACATTAAAATATTTCACTGAAAAACTTAACATACATTGACCATTTTTATCACAGGAACATCTGCAAAACGTAATCTTTTAAATGTCTTTTGCCATTCAAGAGATACGTTAAAAAATAGTTTATCCAGTCATGAAATTGAAGTATTTATGAATTACTCATTCACACCGATGTTTTTTTAAAAAATGATTTATTCAAATTTTTAAACGTATTAAATAGGTTGCAGCAATTAATATTTAGTCAGAAGCTCTAGTAAAATTTATTTTATTTTTAGGGCTGAGATAATACATTGATTCTCGATTGAATGAATCTGGATTGATCCTGATATTTTCTCTCTCGAATCGATTCTGATCTTAATTTTAACAGCAAATGGTGCTATAGGCTAGTTTTTAGCTGCACACTCAAACGCTCACAAAGAAGAATGCTGGACAGTGATCGTGCTTTTGGCTGGTTCATGTAAGTGGTTAAATATACATGCACCTTAGCTCAGAATGCTTTTATGATGCAAGATTAATGTAAACACAGCCCACTGCAAACACCTTGTCATTCGCTTCAACCTTTTCGAACTTTATGATTGATGAAATTAGGTTTAAGTGGTGTGTGTATAGGAACTGAAAGCAAGCACAGGATGGGTGTTTTAAAGATGTAGTGCCATTTTCTGTTAAAAACTTAGCTCAGAATCAATTCGAGATTCATCAGAAAATATCAGAATCGCTCCAGATTCTTTGTTCTTTATTTGTTATGAGGCATAAATCTCAATTTTAACAATGAGGAGTAACATACAGACAGTGATTTGTGTGCAGCAATAATGTGCACAGTTCTAATATACTGTCTTAACATAACTTTCATAATATGGTTGGTTTCTATTAATATTGAAGGCTATATGGTTAATATAAAGCTCTGTTTGACATGATTTTGTATTGGGGTCCTTGCTCCATGTCTCTGTCTTATAAGGGGTCCTTGCCCTCTTTTGAAGCTGCACAAACAGGTTGCTAATAAGAATTCTTAGGGCTTCAGTAGTAAAGTATGGAATGGTATGGTTATGATATTATTTAGTATGGTGTTATAGTTAACTTGTTGACTCTGATACTGTGTGGAATGTTTTTATATGGTTTTAGGATGAACCTTAGATGGTGCACTTTATTTGGATTGAATATTAAATCTAATCTAAATCTCTTTCTTTAAATCTCAGCATACTACTTTGTTTTGATGTAAGTGAATTGATTTGTTTGCTACCTTTGTCTTATTTCAGGTGGCATATACCTTTGATGCCGGTCCTAATGCTGTTATTTACACCTTGCAAGAGCACTTACCAGAGTTTGTACAGGTGGTTCGTCATTTCTTTCCCTCAGAAGCCATTGAATCAGAGTAAGTTGCAAAAATCAGGCATGCTGTTGATATTGACACTTTGACAGTAAAACAAACACTGCAGCTCTTCACAGCACATTAAGTTATAACTCAACTCAGTAACTTTTATTTGCAGGTTTGTCAGAGGTCTTCCTGTATGTTCAGCTGACCTCTCTGAGGAGCTGAAGAGAGACCTTAATATGGAGCCCACTCCAAAGGGCATACACTACATAATCAGCACTAAGGTAAGTGTCTGAAAACTGCACTAACTGTAAGGCACATTCATTTTCTACTAGTACTTTTACGGAGAACGAAAATACCTTGTTTGTCTTAATATTTTTTATGTAACGCTTTACCCTTATTAAATTCTGTGTCAGTAAATATGGTGGTGTATGCATGACCTGTTTTATCATAATTGCTGCATAACTTGTTTTTAGGCTGGTCCTGGACCATGTGTGGTGGAGGATCCAAGCCAACATTTGTTGGGTGTTGACGGGCTGCCCAAGAAGAGAGTAGTATCAGAATAACCTTAAAGATCTTTGTAGATCAAGAAAAAAAAGAAAAGATTTTTCATAAATAGATAGTTTGTAAATATATTTCAATATAAATTGTCGTGTAACGAGTACATTTACTTTAATTAAAATAATTATTTTAATGATGACACAATTTGTCTTTTTGTCTGATCTGCATAAAGGGATTTTTTATCTTTGTTTCCATTGAGAAGCACCCATAAATGCATGTATATCTGTGGTTTCACTCAGATATAGAGTGTGTGAAGAATTATTAGGTACGTTGATTTTCTGATCATAGATCATTCTGATCATATCATAGAAGAAAAGACACATGTTAACTGCAAAAGAATTAAGAATTAAGGTGAAGAATTAAGTATGAAACCACCAGGAACCCTTTAGTCTCCAGCGCCACCATTTTCCAGAACTGCAACCTACCTGGAGTCTCCAGAAGTACAGGGTGTCAGGATCTCAGAGACTTGGGTTTGGTAAAAAATCCTAAAAAAGGACCCCTATAATTAATAAGAATCACATGCTGAAGTGTTGTAAAATATATGAAGACTGTTTTTTTATATATAGGCTATTTTTTATATATATGGGCATTTAATAATTTTTGACTTTCCAAGTTAAATGTCTTTTTTGGCTCATTTTGCCTGTAAAAGAAAATGTACCTATGTACCTGCATATTTTCTTTGCAAGTCACGAGTCAAGAAAAAGAATTAGCAGAAAGGTCTCCTTTATCTGAGCTTATGAACCTCAATTTTTGGCCAAAAAAAAAAGCATTATTTGTGGGTAATTTTGGCAATATTGAATACAATTTTAAAATATTCTGTACAATTTATCACACTAGTGTGCTTTAATGTTTAGCCAGGAGGTTTGTTTTGAAATGCTTTTATTTTGTACAAAATAGCACAAAAAGTCACACGTGTGGTGTTCCCGGTCAAAAATGGCCAGCCTACAAAAAAAAAAAAAAAAAAAAAAAAAAAATTAATTAATAAAATATAGCTGGTTATTCCGTGTGAAATCAACCAAATTTCAGAAACTTCCCTGGCTCAATTTTTTGATTTTGTTAATTTTTTTTTTTTTTTTTGTAGAAAGACAAACATAAATAGTGATGAAAGCCAAAATAATAAATGTCACAGATGTATATTTACAGAGTAATCCACTATTTTGTAGCGGGGGGTCAAAATGACAATTTTCACCTGAGAATTGGAGACAATTTACAGGGGTGTAAAAATGACTTTGTGGCAGCATCATTATTTTATTTTTGCACAGAGATTGATAGTTCTATTATTAAAATCTGTTGACTTTAGCAATCTTATTTCATTTTATATCAGCAGCGACAGTTCAAAAATGGCAAAAGGCACTTGTGTTTTTTGCCTCAAGTTTGCATTCCTGTAATTCTGAAAGTCTAAGAGGACAGTCTTTGGACAGGGTCATGGTGAATGAAATCATGAGAATGATTACATGCATGAGAAGTTACATCAATGAATAATCAATAATCAATGAATCATTAAGTACACCTAGAGATTTCTATAAATATTTATTCTATAGATATAGTTTCTTGTTTGCAATTTCCGATATGGATAATGGATTATTTTTACATAATTGATTTATATTAGATGATGAATACTGTGTAACATCTGATTGATCAGAGATGCATCAGAAAAATAGAGACAGATGACAACAAATACAACATTTTACATTACAGTATGCCATACTGCAACTCACCCTTCATCTGTAAAGTGAAGTACAGTATAAATTCACTCATGGCGCAGTGAGTACATTTACTGTATTGGCAGCAAACTGTTCTAGCACATAACCTCATGGCTGCGCCATACTTCACACCTTTTGATAAAACTGAATAGATACTATGGATTTTATGTTATGCAAGTTAGATAATGTAAGTGTATTTTCTAATGTGGCATCTGTAGCCTGTAACACTTTAATTATTTCAGCAGCAATGGTGATTTGAAACATGTATCTTGCATTGTTTGCTATTGAATTAATTGATTGTTAGAAGTACTAAATTGAAAGAAGATCATTTTGGATCAGTGGTGCTTAAACCAAATGTTCTCATTACATATCACAATGATCTTGTGTTTTGAAACGATGATTATGTAGAATGAAAATATGTTCAACTAGAATGAAAGCATGAGATTAGGCTTTGAAAGAATGACTCGCTGTGTTACAAGTGTGATCAGTTTAGAGTTTTGTACTAAGAGTTTTGAAAATGTACACCTGTGAAAGTAGTACCAAAACAATTAAAAAAACTAAGTAGCTTTTATAAACATGCCTTAGAAAAAAACATTACAAAAAAAAAAAACAATCACCGATCAGGCATTACATTATGACTACCTTCCTAATATTGTGTCGGTTCCCATTTTGCTGCCAAACCAGCCCTGACCCATCGAGACATGGACTCCACTAGACCCCTGAAGTTGTGCTGTGGTATCTGGCACCAAGATGTTAGCAGCAGTTCCTTTAAATACTGTAAGTTGTGAGGTGGGGCCTCTACTGATCGGACTTGTTTGTTTAGCACAGGGGTTCTCAGCCTTTTGCAAGCTGGGCCCCCCCAAAGCTGGTTCATTGCAGTTGGGGCCCCAGTATAATATATATAAATGGCAAAATAGCTACATTAGAGACCATTAATGTAGGCTATGTTTTAAATTTTCGGTTCATTATGAAACAATAGCGGAATATGGTAATGGGAAAGAGTAATTGAATGTTTAGCTGACAAATGTGCTAAAGTTGTCATATCAGTTGTCAGGGGCGGAGCCAGACATTGTAAACATTCGGGGCTTAGCCCAAATCTATGTTTGTCCAAAGACATTTTGATTTTCTATTAACAGCTTTACTGACATGAAAGGAGCTTTTGTTGCCGTATTCTTGTTCAGAAAATGTACATTATTTGACACTGTAATTTGTAAAACTGTATTGAACGTACCAGCTCTAGGGGGGTCCGGGGGCATGCTCCCCCGGGAGAAAATTTTGTACATTTTAAGGTTAAATGCATCAATCTGGTGCACTCTGGAAACACAAAATTAAGAGCTTCAACACATGTACAGTGTGCAAATTGAACAAAGAAACAGCATTGACTTGTACCTGGACATTAAAAAGGGTTCAAACATCTTTTTTTACAATACTTTTGTACTCATTTCTTTTTAAAAGATAAATCCTTGAGCTTTTATTTTGATCATCACCAGCTGATCGTGTGCGCAAATGTGCGAGAGAGAGAAAGCGCGGCTGGTGTATGGTCGGATACTGTAGAAAAGCGGTATTGAACTGCTTAACGTATTTTAATAGAGAGATGTGTTAAGAAAAAATATATTTTGAGAGCACTGTTAAGAAACCTCTAACCTGAAATTCCTGCTTGCTGACTGTCTCGCACTCTTGCGGTTGACTGTGCTAGCTCCTCCCCTACCTGCTGCATATTCAACAGAGAGGAAGAAACGGAGTAGCCCACAGGCTACCGACAGCAAAGAAATGTATTCTATAGGCTAGATTATTTTTAAGGTCTATTTTTACAGGCTGTATGCAGTATATGCAAAGCCAAAGAGCAGTGAAATAAAGCAACTTATGATTTCGGGGGTTTACATAGGCTATTGTCCAGTTTCATATTTTCTCAGTGACAGTCATTACATTCGGGGCTTGACTCAAAACATTCGGGGCTGAAGCCCCGGCAAAATCGGCTGGCGCCGCCCCTGTCAGTTGTTATATCACAACAAAAACCCTTCAACCGGAACGAACAAGAGTCTCGAGGCCTGCCGCTGCTCTGAGTGAGTGACAGGAGGTGTGTCTCTGTTCAACTGCGGTGTGCGTGAACGCGCTGTCGGAGAGAAGAGAGAGAAAGCATGCGATATTGAACTCTTTAACATATTTTAATAGAGAGATTTAAAAAATTATATTTTGACTGCACTGTTAAGAAACCTCAAACCTGAAAGATCCGGGGCTTTTGGAAAAACATTCAGGGCTCCAGCCCCCTTAGCCCACCCCTAGCACCATCCTGACACTGATATGACAGTTCAACAAACAAGTTAATAATATTAAGTCACTTACATTTTAGACGAAATAATGACTGTTTTGATCTATTTTAGAAGTGAAAATAGATCCGATGAATCCAAACAAAGATCACAACATAGCGCATCTCACAGCAACACTCAATCGTGTTTTGAATGATTCAGTGTTTTGAACAAATCGTTTGAGTCAAAGATTCAATGACCCATTCACAAACATCTGTCTCATTCTTGATGAAGCGGCCGTTTGAACGAATCGTGAATGAACGACTCAATGACTCGCTTAATAAAACCGCTTATCGCCTGCATTTACGCTCACTATCGACAAACCAATCAAATTTGTTCTAAACTTTTTTTTTTTAAATCAGTCCAAACACATTTTAATTATTATTCAGGAGTTATGCATATACAAAACTATAACTTTTTATGAAAGTAGTTTAGTGATATTTTTTTTTTTTTTTTTTTTGCAAATTTGTCAAAAAAAAAAACATTTTTCAGTTTTTTTTCCTCCCATCCTGTAGCCTACTCAAGGGGTCATGAACTAAGAAATCAAATTTTTCTTGAGCTTTTGACATGTAAGAGATCATCATACTATAAGAATATCCTGTAAGTTTCAGAACTGAAAACTGCATTGTTAGTCCAAAAACAGCTTTTATTGTAACCAAGCCCAGATAACAACAATTCATTGTGGAATGTGCCTAGCTATTTAATAGATAGGTGAAGGACTGCCTCTGCAGAAGAAATCAGCGCCTACTTTAACACTGCAATGTTAGCCCCGACCACTGGCGTGTTAGTGAAATGACGAGGAGAGGAGCGATATAGGCCTAAAAATAACACTACCTTTCAAAGGACCCTAATGCTAGGAATATGGCTATTTATTTTCAACAATCTGAATGTCTCAGTTGAGTATTATTTATTTATATTTGGTACATTTCACTGTGGACTCTTTGGTAAATCAATCGCATTTCGGTGCAGGCTTTGCAACCTGTGACCAAGATGGGTCTTGTGCATGTTGCCCACTTGGGTCCCACCTAGTGACAGGTGCAGTCCTGCATGAAATCCATGTGGGCAGTTAACATGGGGCCATTATGTAACCTGCAGACAATCCCATATAGAGCCCATTTTTCAGCCCATTTCAAACCCACATGGGTCCCACATACAAATGGGTTAAAAAACAGCTTTTTTTTTCAGCGTCGCGTCATTTTACATCACTACAGGGAGATGTTCGCAGAGCTCTGTGTTGATTCAGTGCAGAATATATTGGTATTTAGCAACAGCGGCCGTGAATCAGTGTGTTTTCGGTAGTTTTTGTATTATATTTATCATCGTAATGGTAAATTATTGTGTTTGTGGAGGTTGCACAAATTTCAGCCTGTCAGGACATTGAATACAGAGGTTTACTAACAAGAAAAACTACGCTGCTATCTTCTGTGCCGGGGTTTGTTTTGTGCAGGTGAAGAGACGGGACTTCACTTCTGCATCTGCGTCGAAAAACGCATTCATTTTAGACTGGAGGATTATCATCCTGGCGATATGATGGAGTTCAACATTGTAATACTTCTGTAAATGATTCAGGGCTCTTAAGTTTTGGAGACAGGCAAGAGTGACATCTCCAACCCCCCATTATTATAAAAACAAAACAAAACAAAAAAAACTTTCGCCACCTTCTCTGGGGCAGCATCCTGTAACCTGGCCTCAGGGTGAATGAGATGATTGCCTTTTACTTGACACCTTTGAAAGACAGATGCAAGGATTAATGCATCCACAATGATTTGTGATCCCACAGGATTTAGTGAGACTGTAGTGGGTGGACATCGATGCCTCTAGGGGGGTCCGGGGGCATGCCCCCCGTAGGAAAATTTTGTACATTTTAAATTTAAATGCATGAATCTAGTGCATTCTAAGAGCAAAATTAAGTGACTAGATCAATGAAGAAATTTGTTCTCTTGTAAACAATTTTGTGCTCTAAAAGTAATTTATTTATTGCTGATGGTTGGGCACATTAGTCATGTACACAACATATAGTAGGCTAAATGAGAGTTCATAAGTGGTCAAACATGTAGAGTACACATTTAAACCATTAAAAATATGTAGCAGAAGAGGTTACCTTGTGCCTGTGTCTGTATTTGTGGAATGGTCACTCTTTGATTTGTTAACCAATCCAGAATGCACTAAACACACCACTTCATTATAGATAAAAAATAAAAAATTAATAAAAATATATAATCATAGGCTGACCAATAAAAAAATAAAAAAATAAGTAAACTAGGTGAGTGTATATAATTCAGCAGCAAAAAGTATTCTAGCCTAATTCTTGGAAGAAAAAAAAAAGCTATGGAATGGCTTCAGATGACTTTGAATATAGTGCACGAAAACTTAATTGGTGCTAGTCTACTTATTTTGCTCTATGACTCCCACTTTTGCCATATAAAGGAGCGCAATTATCAGACGGTAATTTAAATAGCGCGTCATATCCGTATTCATATTTTGAGACTGTGGCGGGACCAATTAGAATGTGGCGAGCTGCCACAGTCTAGTCAATGTATGGGAAACACTGATCCATGGCCAGGATATAAAATGTGACATGATTTTAAAAGTGACCTATAACATTGACGATGCAATACACTTTAATTTATTTAGTGCTAATAAAATTATTAAAACTATTTGGAGGGAGAGATGTTTAATGTAACAAAATGTCAGTCATCGTGTGATAGCAAAATATAACTAGGCCTAGACTACTTGTTCTGAGCAGGTGTCAATGAACAGGCTGTAAAACTGTCTAAGTTCACACTCATGAAAAACTGAAGCTGATTATCTGATTATTAACAGCAGTTGCCATTGTTTGTGTCAAACAAGTTGTGAATTTGTTGTAACATTAAAACAGGAGATCATGACTTACTTTGTGCTCAAAGTGATGCTCAGAGCTCCAGTGGTTTCCTCTGTGGGTGAACTAGAGCTTAGATTCTCTGCCCGAGCCCGAGCCCGGACTCGGCCCGACCCGACCCGCGGGCCGGGCCGATATTTCCCGCCACCGTCCTCGGGCCGGGCCGGGTCGGGCCCTTGATAAAGCACGTCATGTGTCATGCGCAGTGTCTCGTCCTCCGAATGTCGTCCTGCATGAGAAATATAATGTGGCGGGAGTGCGTGACAAAAGACCGAAATGAGTGACTGTCACGCTCAATGCGTGACACTTGAGAGCCCTGTAATTATATTAAATGAATAAACTTACACACGCTGTGCTTCTTCACCGTTTTTACTTGAATCAATTTCAACACTGATGAATACAAATTATGTAGCCTAGTATGCATACAGTCTCACACTCACACAAAACAGTTTTAAATGATGTGGTGGTAATGTAAATACTCAAATTTCATGCATGCAAGTTCACACAACTACATAATCACGGCGTCATATACATCCTCACACTATCAGTGAATGGGCACGGAATAAACTCATAACACAGAATTAATGAATAAAGGATAACATGAAACACATACAGTAACACTATATGTTTGGCCGCCGGCGGGAGACATGATCACGGATCCGTTAGAGCAGCTCGATGAAGACTTACGGTGCACATTTTAAGTTTTGTGTTTGATTATTACATTCGGTAACTAACCGCACGTTTTATCTATAAGCTAATACCAGCCGGTTTCTGTCCTGTTCTCCACTGCTTCTCCTCACACAACAGCTCAAGTCTCTTATGACCGTTATACTGTCTAATTCTGGCCTGTCCCTGCTCTTTTGACCACATAGCAGGCTAATTGTATGGCTGTGATTAGTTATACGAGTATAAATAAGCATTTACAATTTCCTCAGCATCCGAACTGTCATTGCGATCCATTGTTTTCCTATAGACCCCTTAAAAGTTTGTAAACATGCCAACGTTTCCTGGTGGGTGGGGCTTACCTGGAGGCAAAAAGAGACGCTGGACTCAATGTTGACGAGCGTAAATAGCATGTTTTAAGAGGGATTTATTAAACAGATGCAGAAGAAGGTTCAGAACTGTCCGAATATGTACAGTCACTGACTCTGCGGGACCATGACAGCTATTTTTGTAAATTAACTTAAGTTTTGGATATTTCCTAGACAATTACTTTCGGGTGGTTCAGGGAATTTTGTCAAGGCTTATTGTCTATGTAACCTATCGCTGGGCTAATTATGATTAGCAATGTGGATTATTTTAAGAGATCATTCAAAGGATGGCACACACATCTATCGCTGCCCAACCAGCAATGACATGTGGGGTCCAGATGAGGGCTTCATGGGCGGCAAATGTGGGCCCCATTATAGGCTTGCACCCGGGATCCACATTGGGGCAAGCCGTGGAAGCCCAGACATACTAAAAGTGGGACCTGTAAGGGTACTGCATGGGTCTTAATTGGGCAATTCATGTCAGACCCATTTGGGCCCCACCTGCCCAAAGGGGTCCAAAGTGGGCTTTGCAACATGGCTACACAGATGGGCTTTAAATGGGATCTGTAAGAGTCTTATGTGGGTCCTAACTGGGCAATTCATGCCAAACCCATTTGGGCCCCACCTGCCCAAAGGGGTTTAAAGTGGGCTTGCACCCGGGATCCACATGGGGGCCAGCCGTGGATGCCCAGATGGGTTTTAAGTGGGATCTGTAAGGGTCTTATGTGGGTCCTAACTGGGCAATTCATGCCAAACCCATTTGGGGCCCACCAGTCTGAAGGGGTTTAAAGTGGGCTTGCACCCGGGATCCACATGGGGGCCAGCCGTGGATGCCCAGGTGGGTTTTAAGTGGGATCTGTAAGGGTCTTATGTGGGTCTTAACCGGGCAATTCATGACAGACCCATTTGGGCCCCACCTGCCCAAAGGGGTATAAAGTGGGTTTGCACCCGGGATCCACATGGGGGCCAGCCATGGATGCCCAGGTGGGTTTTAAGTGGGATCTGTAAGGGTCTTATGTGGGTCTTAACCGGGCAATTTGTGTCAGACCCATTTGGGCCCCACCTGCCTAAAGGGGTTTAAAGTGGGTTTGCACCAGGATTTAACCGTGAATGCCCATATGGGCTTAAAGTGGGCTCTGTAAGGATCTTATGTTGGTCCTAACTGGGCAATTCATGCAAGGTAAGCCCAACCATTAATTTAAGGGAACAATCTAAGAAAAATTAAAAATGAAGAATGAATGTAAGTACAAGATAAATACAAGACACTTGATGCTTTGAACTGGAATATATTAAATTGAACAACAAAAATTATCTTTAAAAAACAATGTCACAACATACGGTAAACTATAAAATATATTTAAAAAAAATATCTGAAAAAAAAAAACCCCTCCAAAAATACAATACAAAATACACTCATTATATAATACATTGAACAACAAACATAATCTTTAACAATTAAAATTTTACAACGTACCGGTAAATAAATAAAAAAAAATATATTTTTTAAAAATGTCTGAAAAAAAGAAAACAAATCATCTCTCCAAAAAATACATCCAAAACAGTCATGGCGTTTGTGTTGATGTTCTTTTTTACCCATACATATATGAGCAATATCACACTCGTAGCCGTGCGATATGGCTGTATATCAGCACGCTGTGATTCGTCCGTAGGTAATCACTGCGTGCTGATATACAGCCATATCGCACAGCTACGAGTGTGATATTGCATTTATACAACAGTTCGATGGCACGACTTCGGTAAAGTTGGTTTTATATTTGCACATTCGGACTTATGATAAATTCAAACTTTCCAATAAATGTGCAATAAATTAACCCATACGGTAAAAAAAATATTTTCAAATATATTTTTAAATATACAAAAAATGGCCAAAAAATATATTCGCTATAAATATATTTTCACATATAAATATATTTTCTAAAAATATATTTTTGGCCATTTTTTGTATATTTTAAAAAATATATTTTCAAATATATTTATACAAATATATTTTCCTAAAATGTATTTTTTGGCCATTTTTTGTATATTTTTAAAAAATATATTTTCAAAATATATTTTACAAAAGCATTTAAAAATATATTTTGCCCTACATATATTTCAACCCAAGAAAATACATTCACGTCACATTTGAAAAACCTTGTTGTCTATAACACGTGAACATTTGAATAAAAATCAGCAAGGAACATACTTTACAATGTTCAAAAAATTTACTTTTTTGCTTTCAAGAAGTCTCAGTTTCCCCACGTCAAATCCTCAAAGCCTCTTTGGACACATTTGGAAATCTCTTCTTGACTGTGAGACAAAAATCAGTTATTTTTTTAACTTAATGTTTCTAGTAAATTTTCCTTTCACTAAGTATTAACTTACCATATATATGGCTGCCATGGTTTCCTCATCAAAGGCACTTCTTCTCTGTCTCTACCACTGTACTCATACAAAAGACAAAACACAATTACTGAACATCAGTACAGGTACAGAGGGCATGCAATTTGTCCTCTAACTAGTTTTGGATTTCCTGATATTTTTGTTTACACTGGAACTAAAACAATTACAGGTATACTGGATTTTAAAGATATTTAATGGGCATATTTTTAGACAGTACAGTAAAGAAACTGATGATTTAGGAGAGGTCGAATTAGCCTTTCTTTACACTTCTGCATTGCATTTTCACTTTTACAAATAAAGGGATAGTAGAATATCACAAAGTCACTCAGTTAAGCTAACTTAACAAAGGGATACTTACCCTCATGCTGTTCCAGTTGATTATGACATTATCTTTTTCTGTGGAATACAAACAGAGATATTTAGAAAAATAATCCATCTCTGTGTGTTCACGCAAGAAGGTCAAAAACCAAAGTGAACATGACGGTGATCCACATGACCTCAGTTGATTAATCAACTTCTTCTGAAGTGAAACAATAGGTGTGTTTTTGGAAAATACTGTTATGTTAAATTTGTTACATTACAGATTTGCCAACTGTCCAATATGGGCTCAAAGTCAACACGTTGTCATTTCTGATGTGTTTTAAAGCTTGTGGAATCATTTGGATGTACAGACTTTAAAATATTAGAATTTTTCTAACACACACCTAGTGTTTCACTTCAACTAGGGTCATGTTGACTATTTCATGTTTATTACTGTGAAACTGTTTTGTATAAAGTGCCACAGAAATGAAGATGACTTGACTATGAACATTATCCTGTACCTGTGACTTGTGGTTCTCCAGCACAATTGTTGGGCTGGTGGGGCAGACAGCAAGTGGACAAGCGTCTTGACAGATGGGTTTTGACCCGCACCTGTTCCAGACAGAAACAGATATTAACACAAGTGCAGAGAACATATCAATTCATAAATTACACAAATAAAATAATATAATTTGCTTAACAGTGCTTAATTTAAAAAAAAAAAAATCTTCTTCTTAAAGTGTCTCATCATTCTCACCTTGTTGCTGTTGCACAAACCGTCTCTGCTTCTGCTACTGAAAATAAAAAGCTGATTTTTTTTTACAGTAATGAATGACACATGTAAACCTGTAAGTCGTGACAAATAAGCATCTTACAAGCAACTTACTGAATCATTGGCTCAACTGGATAATCGAAAACAGCTTCATTCAGCAGAAACTGAATAAAAATTATATTATAGTAAGGCTTTATTAATAATGATAATAATAATAGTAGAAAAATTGAGCGTATGAAATGCCATTAATGCCAAACCAGCATATGCCTGAACTTTAATAACGAGAAAATAACGTGTGCCTAATTAACAAGTTTAGTAAAACATTAAATTTAGCCAAAAGAAAAAAAAAAAACTTACGTTACAGGCCACTATCAGTGACAGGAGCATCATAGATCGACAACAGCAGGCAGCACGGTCTCCCAAACACTCTACAGCTGAAATTTAAAAAGAAAATATTAAACGTTAGTTCCCTTTCAGTCGGTCACGTTCGACGTACGTCAGTAGTGACCGACGAATTGGGATATCGCTAGAGAGCCCCTATCAGCTTCGAGAGAACTAAAACAAGCCAATGGAATTGGCGTGCGATATTTGCATAATGCGCACCTCCCCTAACAGGTGGATATAAAAAGGGGGGCAGATGCAATCGCACTCTGTCTTTCGCTTCGGAGCCTACCTGGTGTCCTGCGGCTGTTTGAACTTCAAGCCTCTGAAGAAGTTTCGGCGCTTGTGTTGGTGTGACGACGCCTGCAGCGAGGTCGCGAGTTGGAGTGAGCCGGGTGGAAACATCTACTGTTTTCCCAGCGTTCCGCTGTAATTCCACTGGTTGGTCTGCGATTTGGTCTGGTTCCTCCTGTGTTTTTCTAAACACGTCGTGATGCTCCCTGTGTGTCTCGACACAAAAGAGCTGAAGTTTCCCCTTCTAAAAGAGCTTCACAGACAAACACTGCGTCTTTTTCAAGATGTCATTCTGTCTGTGCGTTTCTGGAGGCGGTCGTTTCCTATCCTCTCTGACGGCCACGATCACTTTCTCTCATGTCTGTTTAGCGTGCTGAGACTGTGTTTGTGGGTGGTCATATTTTCTTGTGGAAATATGTCCACGTCGGCGCGTTGTTTGCTCGCCTTTCTCGTAAGGGCTTGAGCGCTCAGCGCGCCGTGTGCAGTCGAATTGCCGGCTGACAGCGCGCGTTGCCACGGCAACCCTGCGCGCTGTCTGGCGCTCTAGATGCACGGTCGAGACTCGGCTGCCTTTAATGAGGTGGAGTCCCCTCACTTATTCCCCGATCTAGTTATTTTTCTGAATCAGAAAAGTGCTACTTTGGTTAATAATAAACCTGGGTGACCAGAGGATCACAGTGGGGCAATACCCGCCGAGTCATTCTCCGTGGGCCCCCCACTCCTCTAGTGCATCACAAACATGTTGTGACTATGTTCGTGGGTGGATCATGTTTAGATACAACATGGCCACGTCGGTGCCCAGGGTGCCGTGTGTCGTCCAGTTGGGCAGCCACGTTCACTGTCCAACATGGCTGGTTGCTTCTGCATGTGTTGCTGGTCCTCCTTAAAATAAATTTGGAGGACCTAACATCTTAGTCAGGGCTCCAGCAGAGGATCAGATGTCGAATGCTACATTGGAGAGAGTATTGTTGGGCTCTGAACATGAAGATGAGGCTGAGCGTCCCACGGTTGTGGCGTGCTCATGCCGAATCGGATTCAGACTTGGCAACCATGCTTTCCCGGGCCCCTGGGGGTGTCGTGCGACGCGTACTCGCCTTGCCCCGCCCCCTGGCTTAGCCCGGATGTGCATGATAAAACTTGGCAGTTTGTGGCCTTTTTTGGCGTTAATATGGAACGCCAAGAGGGTCATAATCTGCACTACAAGTTTTTTCTCTCTCACTACCCCCTAGGGTGGGGTGGCAGTGCTACGGGCACACCACCTCTGCCCTGCATGAGTCTTGGCCCCTGGCAAGTCTGCGGTAGGTCAAAGCACTCATTGCATGTGGGTAGTTCTGAGTCAGGGTTGAACTACGCAGGATGCAAATCATAGCACAGGCCCCTGGCCAGACAATGTCCACCATGGTGGTCCAGAAACACCCCTGGCGAGTCTTGCTGGGATGTGCCGTCGTCAAAGTGTGCTTTCTCGATGCGCTCATCTCTCAAACTGGCCTTGAACCCAGCCCGCTCAACCCGCAGTCACCTGACTAGCGGGAGACGGTCCTGGAGATATGGCGACCTGGAGCTGACGTAAACGGTTCTTTCTCCCCCGGAGGAGGGCCGGGTGGAGAATTGGTCTGTTCCGCCGCTGGCTCTCCGGAGTCCAGCGGTACCCACTAAGAACTGTTTTCCGATCCTCTACGTCCCAAGAGTGTGGCTGGTGGTGTGCAGCGCCCCGCGTTGCTACTCCCAGCCCCCTCTCACCTCGCCAGCAGGTGTCAGTGTGTTGGTGCAGGCCGCGCCCCGTGTGCCGTCTCCCATACGCACTGCTACCTCGCAGAGTCTGATCACACTCTGGGCCACTACCACGCCGCCCGAGTCGGGTCCCCGTACTCTGGTTCGCTGCCCCACCCCCGGTACGTCTGTGGTGCGTTTGGTTCTGCTGGCGAGGTGTCTGGAGGCCTGGTTAGTGCCCCCAGCCCGTTCCGCTGGCTCATTCGTACTATCAGACTCGGCTATGCGATTCAGTTCGCCCGGTGTCCTCCGGCGTCCAGGGGTGTCCACTTCACTTAGGTGTCGTTGGACATTGCACCTGTTCTCCGAGTGGAGATTGCTGTCCTCCTGGCGAGGGATACAATCGAGCCGGTCCCTCCAGCCGATTTGAAGTCAGGTTCAGCCCTACTTCATTGTACCCTAAAGGGCGGTGGGCTATGGCCAATCCTGGATCTGCGCGTCTTGAACCGGTACCTTCAGGCTGCCGTTTAAGGTGCTCATGCAGAAGCGCATTTTCGAGTGCGTCCGTCCCGGGGTTTGGTTTGCAGCATTCGACCTGAAGGATGCATACTTTCATGTCTCGATTCTGCACTCGGGTTGAGCATGTCAGTACAAACTCCTACCCTTCGGGCTGGCCCTGTCGCTCCACGCCTTACACGGTTGCGGAGGTGGCCATTGTTCCCCTCAAGGAACAGGGTGTTCGCATTCTCGACTGCCTCGACGACTGGTTGTTCCTGGCCAGCTCGCGAAGCAGTTGTGCGTACACAGGGAGATGGTTTAGCTCACCTCAGCCTGTTGGGTCTTTGGGTCAGCTGGGACAAGAGCAAACTCGCCCCCGGGCAGAGGATCTCTTTTCTCAGTCTCGAGCTAGACTCGGTCGCCCGGATTGTCGGTGTTGAACTGCCTGAGTTCGCTCAAGCGCAGGACGGCGGCCCCACTGAAAGACTTCAGAGGCTCCTGGGGCATGTGGCATCTGCAGCCGCGTTCACGCCGCTCAGGTTGCTCCATATGAGGCCGCTTCAACACCGGCTCCGCGACTGGGTCCCAAGATGGCCGTGGCAGCGCAAGCACGCTCAGTGTCCTCGCAACATGGAGCTGCCGCCCTACCCTCATCCGGTGGTCGGACCCTTTGTTCCTGCGGGCGGGAGTGCCCCTTGGACGCTGTGGTCCACACAGATGCCTCTACCACCGGATGGGGGGCCATGTACAACGGGCATGCGGTTTCGGGTCTTGGACGGGGCCTCGACTGCATTGGCATAGCAATTGCCTCGAGTTGCTAGCAGTATGTCTTGCACTGGGCCGCTTCAAGGAGCTGCTGTCAGACAAGCACGTACTGGTCCGCTCGGACAAGCACGGCGGCCGTTGCGTACATCAACCATCAGGCTGGTCTACGCTCCCGTCGCATATCGCAACTCGCCTGCCATCTCTTGCTATGGAGTCAGAAGCATCTGAGGTCACTTCAGGCCACTCATGTCCCAGGTGTGCTTAACCGTGCAGCCTACGAGCTCTTACGGCAGCCTCCACTTGCGGGCAAGTGGCGGCTCCATCCCCAGGCGGTCCAGCTGATCTGGCACTACTTCGGCGAGGCCCAGGTAGTCCTGTTGCCTCCCCAGGAACTGCCCTCGGCCAGTGGTTTTCCCTGACCGGCGAGTCGCTCGGCACGGATACCCTGGCACTCAGCTGGCCCCGGGGCCTACGCAATATGCGTTTTCCCCCAGTGAGCCTTCTCGCACAGCTCCTGTGCTAGGTCAGGGAGGATGAGGAGCAGGTCTTGTTAGTGGCTCCATATTGGTCACTCGGACCCGGGTTTCGGACCTAATGCTCCTCACGACAGCCCCTCCTTGGCCGATTCCTCTGAGGAAGGACCTCCTGACTCAGAGATGGGGCTTCCTATGGCACCCGCGTCCCGACCTGTGGAACCTCCACGTGTGGTCCCTGGACGGGATGCGGAGGTTCTGGGTGATCTCCCGCAAGCGGTCGTAGACACCATCACTTCTTCTAGAGCTCCTTCACGAGGAGCCTCTATGCGTTGAAGTGGAACCTATTCGTTGAATGGTGCTCCTCTCGCAAGACGAGAGGACCCCCGATCATGCTCGGTCAGATCTGTGCTTTCCTTCCTGCAAGAGGGCTTGGAGCGAAGGCTGTCTCTCTCCACCCTCAAGGTGTATGTTGCCGCTTCGCTGCACATCTCCATGCAGTTGATGGCAAGCCCTGGGGAAACACGGTCTGATCATCAGGTTCCTGAGGGGGGCGAGGGGACTGAATCCTGCTTGCCCACCCTCCTTACCCTCTAGGGATCTCACCTTAGTTGTTAGCTAACTTCGGCGTCATCCCTTGAGCCTTTGCAATTAGTCGAGTTAAAAGTACTGTCTCTTAGACCGTCCTCCTGGTTGCATTGGCCTCATGTTAAGAGGGTAGGGGATCTGCACGCATTTTCGGTCGACGAATCGTGCCTGGAATTTGGGCCTGGGGATTCTCACGTCTTCCTGAGACCCCGGCCTGGATATGTGCCCAAGGTTCCTACCACTCCCTTCAGAGATCAGGTAGTGAACCTGCAAGCGCTGCCTTCGGAGGAGGCAGACCCAGCCCTAGCTTCGCTCTGTCCAGTTCGCGCCCTGCGTGTTTACGTGGATAGAACTTGAAGCTTAGGACCTCAGATCAGCTCTTTGTCTGTTACGGAGACCAGCAGAAGGGAAAGGCTGTCTCCAAGCAGAGGATGGCCCACTGGTTAGTGGATGCCATCGCCCTGGCTTATGTTCCCAGGGCGTGCCTTGCCCGTTCGGGTTGAGAGCCCACTCCACTTGAGGAGTGGCCTCTTCCTGGGCGCTGGCTCATGGCGCCTCGCTGACAGATTGTAGAGCTGTGGGCTGGGCGACACCCAACACGTTTGCTAGGGTTTTAGCTTACTTGTAAGCTGGTTCTTCCCGTGTACTCGCTTCCACCAGCCGGTAGACGTGTTGAACCTGTGCTCGTGTCGGCTTGCAATGCCACTCCCGCCCCCTGGGCAGGATATGTGCATCTGTTGACTCCAGTCGTGTTCCCCGTTCGGTGAACCCTGTCGAGTTCCTCCACCTCCACCTTCGGCTCGGGCATTGCGGAGTGTCTGATGCCAGACCAACATCCATCTTCGATGTTGTCTGTTGGTTGGGTTCCATATGTTGCAATCCCTCTACGTGAGTGATTCCATATGTGTATTGTCCACGGTTACTCCCTACGGTGAGCCCGTGTCTTTCCCTTAGCAGAGCTTCTGCTTTCTCCTGTCAGATGAGTCTCCCCCTACTCAGGTGGAGCCATCCCAGGGACTCATATGCGTTCTGCCCTGCGGGCCAGTCCATATGTTTTCCATGTAAATTCCTTCCCCTCTGGGTAGGTAGTGGTTTCTGCAGCATTCCTTACGGGTTCGCTTCCCCAGTGTAGTCTAGTTTACTTAGTGGGTATATCGGAACAGCAGTAGACTTCCCGGCGTAAGCTCACCCCCTTCTCTGTCCCCTTGGTGCGACGGGCGGCTAGAGCCTGCGCTGGGCACTGGAAGGGGTTTCGTAACTGTGGCGTTTTAGTTGGGATCCCAATTCGTCGGTCACTACTGACGTACGTCGAACGTGACCGACTGAAAGGGAACGTCTCGGTTACGTATGTAACCCTCGTTCCCTGAAGGAGGGAACGGAGACGTACGTCCCGTCGCCACAGTTTCTGTACCCTCGCTGCAGTGCGGACACCGGTTGTCTCCTCAGCGAAAAACAGAGTGCGATTGCATCTGCCCCCCTTTTTATATCCACCTGTTAGGGGAGGTGCGCATTATGCAAATATCGCACGCCAATTCCATTGGCTTGTTTTAGTTCTCTCGAAGCTGATAGGGGCTCTCTAGCGATATCCCAATTCGTCGGTCACTACTGACGTACGTCTCCGTTCCCTCCTTCAGGGACGAGGGTTACATACGTAACCGAGACGTTTTCACTAGTGTCCAAATTAAAAACAACTAACTTTAAAACGGAAATCTGAAAATATCAAATGCGTCTCATGTGAGCAAATAAACAAACAGGGCATTAATTTGACAAATAAAGTAAAAAAAAAAAACCCCTCAAAGTAGCAATGAACATTACATATGTGAAAAATGACGACTAAAAATAAAGTTATAACGTTAGCTCTTACCTTTTACTCCGAGAACTCCCGGTTGACTGACGACCGTTACAGTTCAAAATGACGCGCATGCGCAGTACTCCAAAAGTCTGTGAGCGTTGCTAGTGGTTTCCCATTCAAATTACGTCACAGTTACCATCGTACATCTAGCGATTTTATTAATCCATTGTATTTGATGTAGATCTAAACGCTATATTACACTGACAATAAATTACAATTAAATAAATATATTAATGAATTAATAAGTAATAGACTAAAACACACATTTGTGAGGTGCCATGATTACACAGATCTGTATTTTTAGGGAAGATATGTGAACAAAATGTCAATGTGGAAAATATGTGTAAATTCATGTTTTTCTGTAAGTGTTTAAAATTCTTCAAACATAATGGATAGTTTTGTTCGCAAGGCTTTCTTCCACGCACATTTGCATTGTCGACTGTAAGATTGGAAATGTATTTTCTTGCGCCCTGAAATAAATTTTTATACATAAATATATTTTTCCTGCCCCTGAAATACATGTTTGAATATATTTTAAGTATATGAAGGTTGAAACAAAATATATTTTGTTATAGAGAGTAGGCAATTACCTGTCTGATATATTGCATTACATTCATTCTTCAAGTCGATGTCCATAATATTATATCCATTATAAAAGTCTGTTTGAATGTCCTCTGAGGAAAGCAATCTTTGTATAACACCACAGCGCTAAAAACAACTTCCTTTGCAAAAGTTCCTTTCAATTTAAAAGTCTCTTGTGCTTCACTGACTCATTCCTCCTGTAAAGTGTTGCTGCCCTCTAATGGCGTATTAATGTAACTTTCACTCAATCCATATTACTTACTAATGGTCATATTTATATAAAATATTTATTGAACAACAAATAAGCACAATTGTACAGTTCAGTCAAACAAAGCACTAGTTATTTACAAAAAACAAAAACAAAACAAAAAACATTTATGCTTGTTTGTGGGTTTTACAAATATTTAACGAATGAAAAGGATTTTAAAGAGCTTGTGACAAAACCTCTTAACTCCACTGGATCCTCAAACTGTCAATCAAACTTCATTACATTATTCCGCCTCCCCTCGTGAATGAAGTGCGCACGCAGTTTGGACATCTCCTCTATGCAATGCTAAGGTAAATAAAGATCTGATGTTTGAAAAAAAAATTGTAAAGCATTTTCTTTACTCAAAAAACCCTATGTTTATAAAGTTTAATGTTTTACGTATTTGAAGAGCAGAGAAGAGTCTTCGTCTGATATGTCCCGTCTAGTTGAAGCCAATATGCTAGCCTATATATAATGATGTAACATAACGTCGTTTATTATCAAATTTAACATAGCACAATTCGACTTGCTCTGGAACAAATAATAGATTAATAAAGACCAAATATTGCCTGTTCTATGTACTCAAATTGAATAATGTCTCATGTTTAACCACTATAAGAGCCAGCGGCAAATCCACGAAGCACTGGCCGAGATTAAGCTGTTCTCGGCAGTTACAGAAGCACTGAACGGCCGCTGACGCCCTGGAGCTCACATCTCCGAAAACGTCAAAACAAGTTGTAAAATAGGCGCTGTTATTAAATATGAGTCACATATTTCAGGTCTAAACAACTACATTATCGCCTAAAAACTATTAAAACTGCAGTTTGTGGTACAACAAGTAGTATTTGTAAAGCTTGCGGTTGATTTGGTCGGCCGCCATGACGGTCACTTCAAGCGGAGTGATACAAACGGTGAAAAGATAGGAGGAGTGCTGTTATCGCTGAAATATTGCATGGCTATCAGCCAATCAGATTCGAGAACCAGACAGAACTATTGTATAAATATATATAAGACCCATATATGTGTTCCCAGTTCAAACCCATGCCAACTTGGCCCATAAATATATCATGCAGGACCCATATATGTGTTCCCAGTTCAAACCCATGCCAACTTGGCCCATAAATATATCATGCAAGACCCATATATGTTTTCCCAGTTCAAACCCATGCCCACTTGACCCATAAAAATTCTATGCAGGACCCATATGTGCATTCCCAGTTCAAACCCATGTCCACTTGGCCCATAAATATGCCATTCAAGACCCATATATGTATTCCCAGTTCAAACCCATGCCCACTTGACCCATAAATATGCCATTCAAGACCCATATATGTGTTCCCAGATCAAACCCATGCCCACTTGGCCCATAAATATGTTATGCAAGACCCATATATGTGTTCCCAGTTCAAACCCATGCCCACTTGGCCCATAAAAATTCTATGCAGGACCCATATGTGCATTCCCAGTTCAAACCCATGCCCACTTGACCCATAAATATGCCATTCAAGACCCATATATGTGTTCCCATATCAAACCCATGCCCACTTGGCCCATAAATATGTCGTACAAGACCCATATATGTGTTCCCAGTTCAAACCCATGCCCACTTGGCCCATAAATATGCCATTCAAGACCCATATATGTGTTCCCAGATCAAACCCATGCCCACTTGGCCCATAAATACATCATGCAAGACCCATATATGTGTTCCCAGTTCAAACCCATGCCCACTTGGCCCATAAAAATTCTATGCAGGACCCATATGTGCATTATGTGCTTATTTATTTATTTATTGGTTAGCTAATGATTATATATATTTTATTCATTTGTTATTTTTATCTGTAATGAGGTGGTGTTATTGCATTCTGGATTGGTTAACAAATCAAAGAGTGACCATTAGTTCCACAAATACAGATGCAGGCTCCCACTAATAAATTATTGCCCTACCATCACCAATAAATAAATTACTTCTAGAGCACAAAATTGTTTACAAGAGAACAAATTTTTTCATTGATCTAGTCACTTGATTTTGCTCTCAGAATGCACCAGACTTATGCATGTAAATTTAAAATATACAAGAATTTTCCTCCGGACCCCCCTAGAGGAACCAATGTCCACCCAACACAGGAAACACTGTAATGTGTATATATATATTAAAAGGATTTCTATATTTTATCCACTCAATAGTCTACAATATAATAGCCATATAAATGTAGCATTATAGTGGGATATTCAGTGATATTGGTTGTGCAATATCGACTTTTGTGATTGGCCAATACCGGCAGACTGGAGCCAATGGAAATGCAAAGAGGCATTGACAGAGAGTTAAGAAATGATGATGAGAAGAATTATTATTAATATTTCAGTAAAGTTCATTAAATCTATTCTGTTGTTAGTGTGGTCTTTAAACTTATGAACTGTGTATGGACTGACAAAGGTGATACATGAGGAAGCATTTTGACAACAATGCAGTAAAAATTTTAGGTGCATCAAAAAAGCGTGCTCATTAAGATACCAGCAGACAAGCTAATCCAGCCCAAATTAGTGCATAAAAGGTCACCAAAATGAAGTTTTTGAACCTCATTATTAAATACAAAAGGAGGAGAAAAACTGCAAAAAGGTCCACTTTTTGAAAAAAAGAACCCCCCCTTTCAACAGGCTGGCTACGGACCTGTTATTTATGATCGTCTCCGTCCAGTCTGTACGCCGTATCGCTTTCAACCACAATTATCTTTTTTGATTTTTAGTTTTGAACCAAAATTCCTGTTCCTTCTATTCTGGCAGCCAAAAACACAACAAGACGACATTTTAAAGTCAAAACTTCAAACTTTTAGCGCGCCTGCTATGAGTTCTTATTTATGTTTTGCCTCCAGCTAGAGCGGTGACGTCACAGTGACAAAGGCGATTAAGGGGTCTATAGTTTATATTGATCGCGCTCCCTTCAGTGACGTCACGTCCGATTTGGCATTTTTCAGATGCGGAAGTAAAATTTTCTCACAAAAAACGACTCCAGAAGCCTATGTAGCGTATTTATGCGTGTTTTTCCGAGAAAATCTATTTCATACATTATTTTTCTATACATTGAATCACTAAAGCTCTAACCTGCAATATGCCCTTTAAACATTAAAGAGCACTAGTGTAATAAACAGTGCAATTGTCCCCATATTTTGTTGAATATTGACAAATTTATCCACAAATAATGTTTTTTTTGTTTTATGTTGTTTTTATTCTGCTTTTGCCATAATTGACACAAAAACACGACATGCTCTCGTGTAGTGGCGACATGGTCAACATGTGAACGTGATTTCTGATTGCCTGGAACTCCCCGAGGTCTGAAGTGGGATATTTGGGATATTCCCACGTCTAACCTATGAAATCCCAAACCTGCCAATATTAAAAATAAATACATAAACAAATATACATAAAAAAGCAAATAAATAAATAAATATTTTTTAATACATTTATTTCCTTTTTTATATATTTTTTTATTTTTTTCCACATTTATTTATTTTTTCTATTCATTTATACATTTATTCATTTTGATTTTTATTTATTTACACATTTATTTATTTACATATTTGTTAATTTCCACATTTATTAATTTCTCCATTTCTTTATTTTTACATTTATGTATTTTTATATGTCTTTGTCCGTAGGGTAATGAAGAGGGCGTGGTTTGCCTCAGACATAGCAATCAAGCTCAGAGTAGGTGAGGGCGAAGCATTGAGGCCACAGTGACACCTTGTGGTGTGGCTGAAATACAAGAAGTGTAGCCTACTGATGAACTTGCGATACTGGGATGAATGACTTGGATGGGCAATATGGCCAAAATCTTATATCACGGGTTGAGTCATATACATTATCACCCTAACTGTACTGTGTGACATGGATAGGGTACTCTTTATTCCAGACATGGCTGTAGAACATCGTCTGGTCTGGATTTGTAAAATGTCCTTGGCTGGCAAACATGAACTGCAACATCTTCAACAGATTTGATAACAGGGACTCTAAAATGGAAGCGCTTGTTATTTCCCATTATTAATCATTTGAATGAATGGGCTTACGTTTTATTGAGACTCGGACACTGGTCAGAACACAGAAAGGAACCAGCGCACATATAGGCTACAGTGAAGTCGAGGCAAGCATATTGATCAATGCATTTGAAAAGAGACCACAAATTCACTTCACATTAATATTTCCTACTTTTACATGCACAACAGGTGATAAATACTTAAAATACAATGCATATTTCAAAGATCCAAAATAGAACGAGGCGTCATTTACAGTCGAAAATTGTCGCGTTACTTCCCGTGTGGACAGTCACGGCATGTCAGGAAAGAATAAACTCAAGGTCCAATTGCGAGTGCAGAAAATAGTTTATTAAATGAGGAATAAAGCAAAGGAAAAATGATCAGAAGTAGTAAGCATCCGTAGCAGACACCAGTCTCACAGAGACTGTGAAGGTAGAAAATCCACGCCAAACTGGTAGGTCCACACGTAGCTGGTAAATCCACACAAGGCAGGTAGCTCCACATAAAGCAGGTAAATCCACACAAGGCTGAATGCAACACAGGAACAGAGAAACTGGAGAGAAGCTGGTGAAAGCAAGAACAGGACATGAGCAAACAACGATCTGACAACAAACACAGCAAAACACAGGGCAGATATAGGAGTGGTAATGCACAGCAGGTGCAACCACTCCGATTAACTCGTTCGGGCCAAGGTTGCTAGGCAACACTAACAAGCAATCAAACAAATGACAACAGCAAACAGACATGCAGAGATGAACACACAGGCCCATGAACCGTGACAGTACCCCCTCCCCTAAGAGCGCCTCCTGGCACTTCCCGAGGAGTTTACCTGCCTATTGTAATCATCGATAAGAGACTGATCCAATATGTCTCTCGCAGGAACCAAACTCCTCCGGACCGTAACCCTCCCAGTCCACCAAGTACTGAAATCCGTGTCCCCTCCGTCTAGATTCCAGAAAACATTTTACCGAATAAGTTCCCCATCTACGAGTCACGGCGGTGGGGGTACTGGGGCAGGTGGATTAATGGTGGAATGAAAACGTGTTTTAATTTGGAAACATGAAAGACGGAATGAATTCTCCTGTAAACAGGAGGGATTTTAATGCGGACTGCCACCGGACTAATAATCATGGTGACAGTAAACGGGCCAATGAATTTAGGAGCAAGTTTAATACACACGGTGCAGAGAGGAATATTCTTGGATGAAAGCTACACTTTTTGACCAACGACGTAGACGGGAGGCTTCGACCGGTGGCAATTGGCCTGGGCCTTGGTGCGTGACCCCACCTGGAGCAGAGTCTGTCTGGCTCTGGTCCAGGTGTGTTGGCACCTCTGGACAAAGGGGCAGGGGACTGCATAGGGGTCCGCGACATTGGATTCCAGATTCTGAAAAATTGGTGGCTGGTAACCTAAACTACACTCAAACGGAGACAGGCCCGTGAATGACACTGGTAATGAGTTATGTGCGTACTCAACCTATGAAAGTTGTTGACTCCAAAAGGATGGGTTCTGAGACACCAAACACCGCAACATACTTTCAAGATCTTGGTTGGCCCTCTCCGTCTGACCATTACTCTGAGGATGAAACCCAGAAAAAAGACCAACACTCGCCCCCAACAAACAACAAAATTCCTTCCAAAATTTGGAGACAAACTGAGGCTCCCTATCAGAGACCACGTCCTTCAGGAGGCCATGAATGTGAAAAACGTGATCAATGACAGCAACCGCTGTTTCTCTGGCTGAGGGTATTTTGGGCAGAGGGACAAAATGAGTTGCCTTTCAGAACCAGTCCACCGTGGTCAAAACCACCACTATGTGGGATCAGGGTCTCGAAGGAACTGACAGTGGTTGAAGGAGTCCAGCAGGGGGTCGATTAGAAGTCTTAGAAGTGGCACAGACTGAGCAGGCCAACACAAAAAGTCGTATGTCGCGGGTCATCGATTGCCACCAGAACCGTTGTTTAATGAGAAACGTGGTACGACTAACCCCCGGATGACAAGCCACCTTGGAATAATGTCCCCAATGGATGACGTCAGACCATAGATTCTCAGGCACAAACAAACAACCCGGTGGGCATTTGGACGGAGGCGTTACCCCATGTAAGGCCATAAGAACTCAATCTCCCAAGTCACCATGGAAACCATGATCTTCTGTGGCAAGATGCACTCAGGAGACGACGGGCGTTCAGATTGGTCAAAAACGCAGGACAAAGTATTGGGTTTGATGTTTTTGGAACCCGGGCGGTAGGAAATAGAAAAATCAAAATGACCAAAAAAAAAAAAAAAAAATAGACCACCAAGCCTGCCTAGAATTGAACCTTTTGGCAGACCTGATATACTCAAGATTCTTATGGTTGGTCCAGACGATAAAAGGTACCCCCGAACCCTCAAACCAATGGCGCCATTCCTCCAAGGCAAGCTTGACTGCCAGCAACTCTCTATTACCAATGTCGTAATTGCGTTTGGCGATTGATAAATTATGAGAAAAATACATGCAAGGATGCATTTTGCCGTCCGCGGAAGAGCGCTGAGAAAGAACCGCTCCAACCCCCACCTCTGACGCATCAACCTCCACCACAAACTGACAAGAAGTATCAGGGGCAACAAGAATTGGAGCTGAAACAAACTTTTCAATTTGGAGAATGCAGCATCAGCCGTGCTGGACCACCTGAAAGTCACTTTGGTGGAGGTCAAGGCAGTCAAAGGGGCGGCTAGCTGGCTGTAATTGAATAAAACGCCGGTAAAAATTGGCAAAGCCCAGAAACCTCAGCAGGGCCTTGCGGGAATCTGGAGTTGGCCAATTTACCACAGCCTGAACCTTGTCGGGATCCATGCGCACCACCTCGGACGACACAATATATCCCAAAAAAGGGACTGAATGTGCATGAAAAACGCATTTCTCCACCATGACATAAAACCCATTCTCTTCTGAAGCACTCGTCTGACGTGCTGAACATGGGGGTATTAAAAGCGGTCTTCCACTCATCACCCTCCCTCATGTGAACCAAATGATAGGCGTTTGTGAAAAAGGAAGCGCCCTGCAGTCATTCGAAAGCTGAAGACATCAGCGGCAAAGGATAAGTATTCTTTACCATGATGCTGTTCAGCCCTCAATAGTCAATACAAGGATGCAGGGAACCATCCTTCTTTTCCACAAAGAAGAAACCCGCACCTGCAGGGGAAGAAGAAGGGCTGCCAGAGAATCAGAAATAGATTTCTCCATGAACTCCGTTTCCGGAACAGAAAGCGAGTATAATCTGCCTTTAGGTGGAGACGTACCTGGCAATAACTCTATCGCACAGTCATAGGGACGATGTGGAGGAAGAGGAGCAGCTCGAGACTTAATGAAAACTCCCTTCAGGTCAAGATACTCACTGGGCACATTTGACAGGTCCGCATGTTAGTCCTGCAACACAGAACAAGACACAGAAGAACAGGCAGACAACAGACATGAAGCATGACAGTATTCACTCCAGGAAGCAGTGGCGGCTACTGGTCTGTCAGAGAGGGGAAGCTCATTTTCGGCCTACATCATAAAATTGTCTATTTATTTAAAAGTAAATTCTGCCCTACGTTCCTTTTCAAGAAAATGGTCTGTGACCCTGTCGTACCAACTAGGAGTCTTTTCAAGTGACTTGACCAGTGTCCTCTCAATGGCCAGCAGAGCTAGGCTGCTTAAACGGCTATTTCATTATGTTTAGCCACTTGAATGCGAGCACCTTCATTTATTGCATGCTCAACCCTGATCCTGCCCATGCAACTTAATCTTGCACATGCACTTGCACTCACATGTTCATTGCTCTTTTCATGTCTTTTATATGCCCTGTCAAAGTTAGACAGATCTCCAAACCCCACCTTTGACCAAACAACACATCCGTGAGATGGTTTCATCAAGAGGCATGGCCAGCAGTACATTTTATTTGTCACAGCACTTCCAGTCAGCCAGCTAACTTTGTCATACCAGGAGAGCTGAAAAGACCTGTTATTTTTCCCTATCTTTTGCACTAAATCAATCTTAGGTGTTGATCTCCCCTGCTGTTTAATATAAGTTTTTCCTCGTAAGGAACACTTTCAAATGGCTTCACCAAAATCAGGTCGACAACATTAGCACCGTCTGCCATAGTGCGCAGTTTCACCCACGACGCTAGCCTAGCCTACTAACGTTATATGAATGAATGAATGAATGAATGAATGAATGAAGGAATGAATGAATGAACGATCTAAAAAAAAAATTTAACTCTGTAAAACTGAAACAAGGAATGTGGTGTATAATTGTGTGAAATGTATGATGAAAATCAAGCAATTTCACCAAGCAAATATCAAAGAAATAGGTTGCAGCAGTTTTTATTTCGACTGAACTTGAGAAATCCGCGATGGGACTGAGTGCAAATAGCTTCAATGATTCCTTATAGTACAGAATCGCTGTCAGTCAAAAGGAGATGCAGTCTTTCGACAGACCTTCCAATCATCACGCAGAAGCTCGGAGTCCGGGCCAGCCCACTCCCCATTCACCCCCAGAGACGCTGAGCGTCCGTGGGCGGGACATAATCGCAGCGTTTATCCAGTGACCGTCTAGTTTCGAAGCGCTGAAAAAAAAAACGTTCAAAGCAGCCCCATTGAAGTCAATGGACGCTGGGCTTCAATAGGGAAATGCACTGTGACGCTGCGGGAGTGTATGAGTCAGCCGACCTGCTATATGTAACTGATTCTGAACGAACTCGTCTTTGAGATGAACGTTTTCTAACGCATTTAGTCAATAAAATGTTAATACAATAGTACATATTTGACCATTAATTTTGTGACATTATAAGGGAAGCCGAGCTTCCCTTGCAGTCTTAAAGAAATTGCCACTGCCAGGAAGAAACAGTGTTTTGACACCAGTTTATTTTGGGGTAATGGAGTGAAAGCCAGAACCACTGGAGCCAAAGGTGTGTCAGTCAAAAGAAAATAAATTTTCTCTGTGTGGTTGCCAGATGTAATTAAACTCACCGGCCCGGTGGTATGGTAGATAGGTGGAAGCGGTCGACTGTCCAGAACCACTGGAATTTTCAGTTTATGAGCAAGGTTGGTTTCCAAAAAACTTCCCTCTGCTCCAGAGTCAATTAAGGTTGAACAATTAAAATTAGAACAGGCCCACTGTAGTCTTACTGGGAGAAGAGTAGAAATAAGAGAGGATTTATTAAAAGCGACCCCACCCGTCAGTAACCTCTTCCCTACTGACGGGCTTTGGCTTTTACTGGACACTGTGCAGCAATATGACCCGCCGTGCCACAATATAAACAATCCCTGGGTCCTGCGTCTCTCATTCTCCTCCTGGGAAAGACGAGTTCTGCCCACCTGCATGGGCTCAAGATCAAGAATTGATCCATGGAATTCTTGACGCAACTTAGCCAATGCCCACGCCACCTCTCTGCCAGAAACTGCCCGATCGAACACTTTCTTAAGTTCCTCCGTTGAATGACTGATAAGAAGAACAACATTGGTGCTTCTGTTCCTACACAGCTGTTCCCCAGAGAGCTGCTCAACCAGACAGCAGTGTAACTACAAAGGCAACTTTAGACTCTTCTGTGGGAAAAGATGAAGGCTGGAGAGCAATAAACAGAGAACACCAAAAAAAGATTTTTTTCCAAAAAAGATCAACACAACTGGGGCTCACCAGAGTATGCAGCTGGAGGTGGCAGGCAGGGCTCAGCATTGCGGCCAACAGGTGGAACAGCAGGTGGGTTGAGCACAGTGGGCTGGTGGGCAGACTCAGTCTTAAACTTCTGAAGCTGGTTGGTCAATTCAGAAACTTGTGCTACTAGAGCCTGGACAGCGCGACCAGTAACCATAATCTGCTCGTCCTGTCATTCCATGCGTGCATTCCTGCTCGTCAAAATGTCCCATAATTCTGATGCACTCACTGGATCCATAGTATGGTCAGATCGTTCTGTCAGAAAAGAATAAACTCAAGGTCCAATTGCAAGTGCAGAAAATAGTTTATTAAATGAGGAATAAAGCAAAGGCAAAATGATGAGAAGTAGTAAGCATCCGTAGCAGACACCAGTCTCACAGAGACTGTGAAGGTAAAAAAATCCACACCAAACTGGTAGGTCTGACAACAAACACAGCAAAACGCAGGGCAGATATAGGAGTGGTAATGCACAGCAGGTGCAACCACTCCGATTAACTTGTTAGGGCCAAGGTTGCTAGGCAACGCTAACAAGCAATCAAACAAGTGACAACAGCAGACAGACATGCAGAGATGAACACACAGACCCATGAACCGTGACACGGCATCACTAATTATAATGGGTTTTTCTTGGTGTGGTCTTATTATTAATCACAAGTCTTAGGCTAAGTTATCAACTGGAAATATCCAGAATTAGATAAATCAAAATGTGCCATGGAAACGTAGCTAGAGAAACACACATGCCATGCATTAAACATAAATTATCTATTGCAATATTATTAATAATATTATAATTAATAATATTAATCTAATTGTTGTTTAGAGCTTAAAAATATAAAAGTGACATCAGATCGTAACCAAACTGAACAAGCACGGATCAAACATTTCTGTTCATTTTTGTTTTGCTTTAATTTTAATGTTTAGCATTTTGGTTACTTTTAAAACCTATTAAAACTAAGCAATCATGTCTCATTTCCTATATGTGCGCTGGTTCCTCTCCATGTTCTGACAGTGTCTGAATCTCTATCAAACGCAAGCTCATTCATTCAAATGATTAATAATGGAAAATAACAAGCGCTTCCCTGTTAAGTCCCTGTAATCAAATCTGTTGAAAATGTTGCTGTTCATGTTTGCCAGCCCAGGACATTTTACAAAACCAGACCAGACAATGTTCTATGGCTATGTCCGGAATAAAGACTAGCCTAATCCATGTCAAACAGTACAGTTAGGGTGATATTATATGACTTAACCCGTGACCAGTGGTGTAGTCGGGGCCATACGCACATATGCTTACTTTTTCCAGAGGGGTGTTTGCGTATGACGACTTATATGGCTTAATATTAGCGTATACCCTCGGTATACCCAGTTGTTTTGATGCTTGTGTAACATCCACAATCTACTCTAGTCTGCTTCCCCTTTAACTGCATCACATGTTTGTTTGTTTTTCACTCACGAAACTGTGTTGTAATTGGTGCATCATTTGAATTCCACCACCTTTCTCCGCCCCCAACACCCGCAATCTACTACCATATTCACAGCTTCTACTACACCGAGGAGGAGAGTTTGCTTTGCTGTCATCGACTGAAGATGGTGTCCTGCTGAAGCAGTAAGGTAAAATTAATAAAAATTATTGTTTTAAGTGTGCCTAACGGTACCGGTGCAGTCACTCTCTTCTGTCGCTGCCATATAGCCTACTTTTAAAATATACAGCCTACGTGATTCACAATGTAATAGCTTTGGCTCAAGTGTGTTTTGAGTTTGTGTTTGAGATTAGTCTATTAAAAAATATAATTAATTTATTTAAAATAAATTCTAGCTCTTATGTTGGGAAGTATGCTGAATTGCCGATATCTATATCGCAGTATGACAATACGTGCACAGCTCAGTATAGCTTAAGCCGTGGAAACCACTTTGAGCATGGAAATATTTCTTCGGACACTGCAACGGTCATGACATTACGTCACACTCTGAAGTGCCTTTTTTATAAACATGAATTCAACATATAACAGATAGCAACTACACTCAAATTGTAAAATAAACAAATAAAATAAACATACAATCTACTCTACACTCTATTTTTTCTACTGTAAAAATGTTCTTATAATTCAACCAAAAGGCTAAGCCATGATATATGGATCTTCTACTGGTCACTAAATGACAATATTTATTGACTGTCATCATTATAAATGACTGTTTTCCTTAATGTAAATATTTAATTGAAAGAAGCCGCTAACATCAGTGATGTGTTGTCTTATGCTTAAGATGCCTAGTTGGATATGATAGTTAGCTAACTAGATTATGTTGTTGACCATGGTAAATTGGTTCACACTGCATAATACAGGTCTAATTCTGCCTGTTTCTCATCTAGAAATGGTGGGAAGAGGAAGAAGTGAGAAGAGGAAGGTCAGTCTAACTGACTATTTTGGAAGGTAACTAAAGAGAATTTCATAGTAGTATACCATCTGTAAAGGCAAATTTTGGCTGTTGATCTGTTATAATCTGTGTGTCTCCAGTTATGGTGTTAAGAAGATTTGAACTCTTGATTTCTAATGATTACATATTGTGATATAGTGTCCAGTGTAAGAGAAGCAGTGTAGGCCTGTTCTGCTCCAATTCATCAGAAAAGTCAGAAGCTGAGACCAGCAAAGCCCAAACCTCCAGCACAGCCCAGACCTCCAGCACAGGCCAGACCTCCAGCACAGGCCAAAGTCAGTCCAGCATAGGCCAGACCTCCAGGACAGGCCAGACCTCCAGCACAGGCAAAGTCAGTCCAGCACAGTCCAAAGTCAGTCCAGCACAGGCCAGACCTCCAGCACAGGCCAAAGTCAGTCCAGCACAGCCCAGACCTCCAGCACAGGCCAGACCTCCAGCACAACCCAGACCTCCAGCACAGGCCAAAGTCAGTCCAGCACAGGCCAGACCTCCAGCACAGGCCAGACCTCCAGCACAGCCCAGACCTCCAGCACAGCCCAGACCTCCAGCACAGACCAAAGACAACTTAGAAGAACTCGAAGCTGCAACAGAAACTATTGGCTTTCTCTTTTCCAGCACATTAGATGCAGTCGCTCCTTTACGTCTAAAGAAGATTAAGGAAACTAATCCAACGCTGTGGTATGATGAGCACACTCGGGCTCTAAAACAAGCTGTTAGAAAAGCTGAACGTAGTTGGAAGAAAACAAAACTAGAAGTTTTTCGCCTTTCGTGGAAAGAAAAAAATGATTGAGTACAGAACGGCTATAAGAAATGCTAGATCTACTTATTTTTCAAATCTCTTAATAGAAAACAAACATAATCCTAGGTATTTATTTGACACAGTGGCTAAATTAACTAGAAACAGAGATTCAACTGCTGACGTTTCCATAGAGCACAGCAGTAATGACTTTATGAACTTCTTTACTTGCAAGATTGATAATATTAGAGAGAAAATTAAAAACATGCAACCGTCTACAGTTTCGCTTCAGACAGTGCACTGTAGTGTCCCTGAGGTAAAACTAGAATCATTCGCCGCTATAGGAGAGGAACAATTATCTTAACTTATCAAATCATCAAAATCAATGACATGTATGCTAGACCCAATGCCGACTAAACTACTGAATGAAATGCTTCCAGAGGTCGTAGGTCCACTTCTTGATATAATTAATTCATCCTTAACACTAGGATACGTGCCAAAAACCTTTAAGCAGGCTATTATTAAACCTCTTATTAAAAAACCTCAACTAGATCCGAGAGATTTAGTAAATTACAGGCCAATATCGAATCTACCTTTTCTGTCAAAGATACTAGAAAAGGCAGTTTCAACACAACTGTGCTCCTTTTTAGAAAGAAATGGAATCTGTGAGGATTTCCAGTCAGGATTTAGACCATACCATAGTACTGAGACTGCTCTCGTTAGAGTTACAAACGATCTACTCCTATCATCCGATCGTGGCTGTATTTCTCTGTTAGTGTTATTAGATCTCAGTGCTGCTTTTGACACTATCGATCATACCATTCTTTTAAAAAGACTTGAAAACTATATTGGCATTAGTGGAATTGCTTTGGCATGGTTCAAATCGTACTTATCTGACCGTTATCAGTCTGTAGTAGTTAATGAAGAGATGTCGTATCGATCACAGGTTCAATATGGAGTACCACAAGGCTCAGTACTAGGACCGTTGCTTTTCAATCTGTACATGCTGCCCTTAGGAGAGATAATTAGGAAGCATGGTGTTAGTTTTCACTGCTACGCTGACGATACTCTAGCTCTATATTTCCTCGCCCCCTGACGAAACCTACAAATTCACAAAACTAACAGAATGCATAGCTGATATTAAAAACTGGATGACAAGAAATTTCTTATTATTAAATTCAGAAAAAAATGATATCCTAATCTTTGGACCAAAAACTTCCTCACGAAAAAACCTTGAATACTCTCTAACACTTGACGGGTGCTCCATTAAACCTTCGTCCTCAGTTAGGAACTTGGGTGCTTTGATACCAATCTTTCATTTGAAAGTCATGTTTCTATTATCTGTAAAACTGCCTTCTTCCATCTAAAAAATATATCTAAATTACGACATATGCTCTCAATGACAAATGCGGAACAGTTGGTTCATGCATTCATGACCTCAAGACTAGATTATTGTAACGCTCTACTGGGTGGTTGTTCTGCTTGGCTTTTAAACAGACTACAGTTGGTCCAAAATGCGGCAGCTAGAGTTCTTACTAGAACCAGAAAGTATGACCATATTAGCCCAGTTCTGTCAACATTACATTGGCTCCCTATTAAACATCGTATAGATTTTAAAATCTTGCTACTTACTTATAAAGCTCTAAATGGTTTAGCTCCCCAGTACCTAAGTGAGCTCTTAATGCATTATAGTCCTTCACGTTTATTGCGATCTCAGAATTCAGGCCAGTTGATAATGCCCAGAATATCAAAATCTACTGAAGGCGGCAGATCCTTTTCCTATTTAGCACCTAAACTCTGGAACAATCTTCCTAGCATTGTTCGGGAAGCAGACACACTCTGTCAGTTTAAATCTAGACTAAAAACACATCTCTTTGCTCTTGCATACACATAACACATTATCAATACATTAACATTTTTCAAATCCGTTAAAGGATTGTTACGCTGCAATAATTATGTCAGCCGGAACCTAGAACATTTCCTATAACACTAGATATACCTGTACATCAGAATAAGAATGGCATCTACGCTAATATCTGTCTCTCTGCTTATCCTGAGGTTTGCCGGGTGCTGGATCCAGGCCGTATCCAGATCAGATGGAGAACCTGTGTCTGGACCTGACTACAACGTAGCCCAGGAGACAATGGGCCTACAGATCCAGTTCTGGCTGCATCTATAATTCAGATTTTTAATCCCCGTATCCGCTTATATATATTTATATATAATCTATTTTTAATCTCTATAATAAAAATTTATAATTCAGATTTTGATCTCCATATCCATTTACATATATTATATATATCTTCCAAGGGTTTTTTTCCCTCCTAGGACTTTTTTCCCAGTGCTAGCACGCTGGGTTTTTCTCCTAGGGGGTTTTTTCCACCCCTGGGAGTCAGCCGACATTGGCTTAATGTAGCACCATCTTGTATATGTTACATATTACCACGCTTGTTTGTACAGCTTATTTTTAACCACTTCCCTTTTTTTCTGATTTCTAATATGTAAAGCTGCTTTGAAACAATTACCAATTGTAAAAGCGCTATATAAATAAATTTGACTTGACTTGACTTGACAAAGTCAGTCCAGCACAGCCCAGACCTCCAGCACAGGCCAAAGTCAGTCTAGCACAGCCCAGACCTCCAGCTCAGGTCTCTCCAAAATGAAAAAAAAAAATGCAGTTCAAGACCCTTTTAATATCTAGAAGTGTAGTAGTTTGTTATTATGTGTCATCCAAATATAGTCTCTTAAAGGGTTAGTTCACCCAAAAATGAAAATTCTTTCATTAATTACTTACCCTCATAAGACCATAAGACCTTTGTTCATCTTCAGAACACAAATTAAAATATTTTGTTGAAATCAGAGGAAATCAAACAAACACTGAATGTGCTTTTTAAATGGAAGATAAAAAACCCCACAGATTTCATCAAAATATCTTAATTTGTGTTCCGAAGAAGAACAAAGGTCTTAAAGGTTTGAAATGACATGAGAATGAGTAATGACAGAATTTTCATTTTTGGGAGAACTAACCCTTTAAAGTTACTATTTCCTCGAAATTTGATGGACACCATGACCTGGGGCCAGTTGCATAAACTGCTTGGACTACAATTACAAGTTAGTAATTACATGTTTGACTGGTCATAACGAAGATGGTTACATAAAAAGATCTAATTTGAATCCAGAAAGTTAGACTGATATAAATTTAGTCAAGTAAGGCTAATTACTAGTTTGTTAGACTAGATCTTAAGACACAGTCTTAACATAGTGGCTATGTTTATGCAACTGGCCCCTGTAGTGTAGAGAGATTAGCAATATATTGTCTCACGGTCTGATTATTATTAAATATATGTAGAAAACTGTAGTTAATGTTTAGCTCAAATCATTTGTTACGGATCCCTTGTTCCCCTGGACTCCATTTCCCAAGATCCTCCTGTTCTCCATACCTGCACCCACTTCCTCGTCATCTCCCCATCTTCACGGATCACCTGCACCTGGACTCTCTCATTAGCACACCCTTTATAATGCACTCACTCCCTGCACTCCTTGTCTGTCCTGAATGTTAGTTTGATGTGTTGATGTGTGTATCCTCGCTACTATTGTGAATAAACGCTCTTCTTTGTGGATACCGACTCATCTCTACCACACCAGCACGTAACAGAAGGACAGGCCCAAACAGCTGGATATCCACAAGCCAACAGATGGGGTTATTTCTGATTCCGGTGGCTCCAGCTCCCCCACAGCCTCTCACGCCGACATCAGCGGCTGACCAGCTCATCAGCATCTTCCAGGTGCCGTGGGCAGCCATGGCGGGTCAGGAGCCGTGGGCAGCCATGGCGGGTCAGGGGCCGTGGGCAGCCATGGCGGGTCAGGGGTCAGCCGCTCCTAGTATGAACTGTTGTAGAAGTCTCCAGCCCTAAGACTGTTTACCCTCCCTGCCTCCCTCTCCCACCTCCACCCATTTGTGTTTACACTGCACCTCCACCTCAAGCCCCCTCGTCCAGATCTCCACCTCGGACCTCTGGGCGATTACCAACACCCTGGCTCCAACCTCCCTCGTCTCCACCATGGCCCATCAGTCCTCCAGCCTCACAAGTCTCCATCCTGCCTCCGCTCACACCTTGGTCCCTCGTCAGCCTGCCTTCCCCTCTGGACTACACTCCTCCGTCTCCGCTCCGTCCCTCGTTTCCAGTTGGCTTCCTCACTCCCCCTGGTGTTCACTTTGTTGTCTGTCGTCCTTATTCAACTGCGGCCTTCTGGAGCCCCGGCTGCGCTTCGGTCGCCGGAGCCGCTGGTTCCGCCATCTCCCGCCGGTCCTTCAGCGCTGCCTGGGCTCAACGGCTGGAAGGTTTCGGTTCTTGACCCGCCATGGCTGCCTTCGGCCCCTGACCCTCCATGGCCGCCTTCGGCCCCTGACCCGCCATGGCTGCCCACGGCCCCTGACCCGCCATGGCTGCCCACGGCCCCTGACCCGCCATGGCTGCCCACGGCCCCTGACCCGCCATGGCTGCCCACGGCTCCTGACCCGCCATGGCTGCCCACGGCTCCTGACCCGCCATGGCTGCCCACGGCTCCTGACCCGCCATGGCTGCCCACGGCTCCTGACCCGCCATGGCTGCCCACGGCTCCTGACCCGCCATGGCTACCCACGGCTCCCTACCCGCCATGGTGTTTGAGCCTGCCCTGGAGACCTCCACTCCAGTCTACTCCTCCCCCTGCTTCGGTTTGAGGTCTCCAGGGCGCCCGCTGTTACGGAGGTACTGTTACGGATCCCTTGTTCCCCTGGACTCCATTTCCCAAGATCCTCCTGTTCTCCACACCTGCACCCACTTCCTCGTCATCTCCCCATCTTCACGGATCACCTGCACCTGGACTCTCTCATTAGCACACCCTTTATAATGCACTCACTCCCTGCACTCCTTGTCTGTCCTGAATGTTAGTTTGATGTGTGTATCCTTGCTACTATTGTGAATAAACGCTCTTCTTTGTGGATATCCGTTACCGACTCATCTCTACCACACCAGCACGTAACATCATTATCTTGAGTTAAAATGAGAGGACTAAAACATTAATGGCTTATCCATTATTTTTGTTCAGAATTGCAATTGTTAACATTCAGCTGGTTGTAATCACTTTTAATTATGAAGCACATCAGTCTTATAGGATAGGTTTTATATTGAAATTGTGTGTGCTGAAGTAATGTTTTCGTTTAGGTCCTGGCATACTATATACGGATGATTGGCCGGACATTTGGAGTAAAAGCCAATGGGAGGCTTTTAAATCAAAGAACCCTCGGTTGGGGTTCAAGAACAAAAAACTTGGTATGTCATTGTTCTATTTGTCTTAAATTCACATAATCTTTTAATTCATTTTTTTCACCATTGGTAAAATAAAAGCAGAGACTGTTGATTTCCAGTTAAATAAATTATTATTAAACATATTTAAGTTATTACAGCATAATAAAATAAAAAAAAAATTAAGGTTAAATTTTAGGTAACAACATGAAAATCTTGACCTAGCTATCTTTGTAAGAAGCATGATTTGTGGTATTTATTTAACCCAAATGAGAACAGGGAGTGAAAATCAAACAAAGTAATCAATTAAACAGCATGAAACTAATTTCATGGGTATTTTCTCCATCACAGGATGCCTGGTCTGCTCTAATGCAGGATCAACGGGGGTCTTTAAAGAACAAGGTGTCCAGATCTCCATGGAGTGGGCTACTTTTCAAATTCAAGGTTCCAACAACGAAAACAGAGACATTATTTTATCTTCATTAAGGAACAAAATCAAAAGACATTTTTGTTCAAAAGCACATGCTCTTGCTGAAAAGATAGAGAACTTGAAAAAAAATGATGTGCTGGGAAAAAATGTGGAGGCAATGAACATGTCAGTAATTAAAGAGACCTACTCAGTGTTCAGAACCGCATACTACCTTGCCAAAAATAATCGTCCCTTCACAGATCATGAAGCGCTCGTAGAACTTCAGCAGCTGAATGGACTCAAAATGGGACAAATTCTGCACTCCCGTTTCAGTGCTACTAACATTATTGAACACATTGCAAAAGAAATGCAATGTTCAATTGTGAACAACATTGTTAGCTCCTCAAGCAAATTAGCTGTGCTCTTAGATGAAGCATCCACCTTGAGTAGAAAAGCCACCATGATTGTTAACATCAAAGCATCTGTGTTAGGTGAACCACCAGAGTTCATTTTTCTTGATCTTGTGGAACTTCAGGACCAGACATCTGAAGGAATAATTCAAGACTTAATGAGTTGCCTAACAAAAGCAGGATTCACAGAGGAGTGGCTAAAACAAAACTGGGTGTCCTTTGTCTCAGATGGTGCTAACGTTATGGTGGGCAAGCATTACGGTGTATCCACAAAATTGAAAATAAGATTCCCAAAACTTCTCACTTGGCACTGCATGAATCACAGACTAGAATTGGCTGTTTCAGATGCTGTTGATAAAGTTACTGCTCTCAATCACTTCAAAATCTTTGTTGAAAAATTGCACATCGTCTATAGCAAATCAAACAAAAATCAGAGAGAGCTTTTAGAATCCGCGACTGAGGTTGGAACTCAGGTTCTCAAAATTGGCAGAATCTTAGATGTTAGATGGGTTGCCAGCAGTTTTCGTACCGCTCGGGCTGTCTGGACATCTTTTTCTGCCGTTTTCAGACACTTTGAAAAAGCCTCCAATGATGAGCAGAGAAATTGCACTGAGAGACAGACATACAGAGGCTTAGGTGACAGGCTGAAAAGTCCAGAATTTCTTTGTGACATTGGTTTGATGTATGATACCTTACATGAACTGTCCATTGTCTCTGAGGAACTGCAAGGTCAAAATATGACTCTACTCAGAGCAGATCTTCTTGTGAAAAGAGCAATCAGGGTTTTAACATCATTTAAAACTCAGCCAGGGGCGAAACTTTCAGATGCACTGGAGGCAAAAGATCGTGGCACATTCCAAGATGTGCACTTGAAGTCAAACCCTAAGATTAAGTCTATCAACACTGAGGAATTCTTGCAAAGCCTAATTGAAAGTCTACAGAAACGTCTTCCTTTTGAAGAAGAAATTCTTAAAGATCTGAGCATTCTGGACACAAACAGGTGGCCATCAGAGCCTGGCATTCGCTATGGTGAGGCAGAGATTCATAGGCTCTGTGCACGTTTTAATTTGTGCCCTGACCAAGCCATTAGGGGAATGAGAGACATAGTTGAATCTCCCCAAACTGAATCTCAGGATTTGAAACCTCGTAAGAACTGCATGCAGACCTTTCCTGTAAGCACTGCAGAGTGCGAAAGAGGTTTCAGTATCATGAATTCTATTGTGACAAAGAAGAGGTCTGTGCTTCTTGTTTCAAATGTTTCAAATTTGATGACGATCAACCTTAATGGCCCGCCAATTTCACTGTTTAACCCAGAGAACTATGTAAAGACCTGGGCAAGACGACATCGCACTGCACTACACAGTCAAGGCAATGTAAATCTGTAAATCTCACAATAGAGAGAAAACATTTTTGGAATGTACTGTAATTGAATAAACAAATAATTATAATAATAAATAAATACCAATAAAACTGAATAATTCAATGTTCTTGCAGTGTATGAGTGTATCAGTGTAACAGTATACAATTTAGAAGTGCATAAATTACACAGATTTAAATATAATGAAATGTAATAATAATTGAAGAAATACTATTAAACAAACAGTCATTGACTTCTGTTGTTCTGTTTTTTTTTTGGGGGGGGTTTGGGGTTGGGGCTAATAGTAAACCACTTTTTTTAGGACTACACCACGGCCGTGACATAAGATTTTGGCCATATTGCCCATCCAAGTCATTCATCCCAGTATCGCAGGCTTGTCAGTAGGTTACACTTCTTGTATTTCGGCCACACCACAAGGTGTCACTGTGGCCTCAATGCTTTGCCCTCGCCTACTCTAAGCTCGATTGGAAAAAATAAATACATACATAAATAAGAAATAAATGTATAAATATTATAATATCTCTCTCTCTCTCTCTCTCTCTCTCTCTCTCTATGTATATATATATATATATATATATATATATATATATATATATATATATATATATATATATATATATATATATATATATTTATTTATTCTTTGTATATTTAGGAAGACAGCCTCAGCTTTCCGTTTGAGAAGCGCCTCCTGTGGTCTTCCTGTGTATTGACATTTCCACTCTGGCGTTTTCATTTCCCTAAACGAATACGTAGCGCAAAGTAAAAGCGGAAGTGATGAAATGAAAGGGTTGGAGTTATGAAACACTGGCCACTACCCACTTGTATTTTAGAATTAAGTTGAAAATAAAACTTCATTTATCAGTTTCAGCACGCACTCCAGTGATCATGGGGAAGATTGAGTGGGCTATGTGGGCTAACGAGCAAGCTCTGGCTGCTGGACTCAGTAAGAACACACATACTCTAATTCTGTTTTTCTGGCTCTCTAATATATTTAAACGAGTAAGTTACACTTACATTAATGTTTAAATACCCCACATGAAAAAATACTATAGTAATTTGAAGTAAATACTAAAGTATTTTTGAACATTACTATAGTAAATTGTATACAGTAGCTATATTTACACTTTAATAAATGCTGAACTATAGCTAATACTACTTTACTTTATTTATATTATTAAAACCAAGACGTTGGTTTTCAGTATTTTGAACGCTTAAATTTGAAAGAACAGTATTTAAAATTCTTGTATACTATTTTTATTTTTAAAAATATATTCCAGTTAATGCAGGCTTGTGTGAATATTAAGAAACGTGATGACAAACTTTTTTTTCCTGTTGCAGTTTATGCGACTGGTGGAATCGTAGGAGTGGCCGGTCAGTTCAGAGGCTGGCAGTTCGCAGCGTTCGGCATGTATCCTTACAACCTCTGCAGGGATCCTATAAATGTATGAGGCTCTGATTTGCCCTATTTTTTCGTTTTCTTTTCCTCATGTGTTCTTCTAGTCTTTCGCCTGATAAAGTACCTTTTTTCCTTTTTGGTAAAGTTCCAAAGTATATTTCTAGTGTATACATTTATATCCTTGACTGTGATAGTGCTGCCGGTGTATTTGTTTGTTTGCTTGAATATCCGCGCAGCAAACGAGGCAAAGGCACCAGCGTTGAGAGAACGTAAGTGTTTTATATGTATCAATCTGACCTCATTTGAGACCGTAACTATTTACAGGAAGTAGAGCCTGGTGATTTCACCACACCATAAAAACATTTTGGGCTGAGTCATTTGTATAGTAAAAACTTCCTTGTTTGCTTTGAACCATACACCTTTCTTTTTTTCTTAGTGGCCAATACTGCTTCACAGTGTGTGTAAAGGCTTTTGGACCCCTGACCAGAAACTATTATGTCAGAGCGTTCTTGCATGCTGCGTAAGTCTGTCATACTTAAGTCAGCATCCATGTTGAACTTTTATTGTTGTGGTATAAGGCAGCATCTTTCATTTGTTTCTGTGTGTTACCTTGCAGGCTGTGTGTTCCTGGAGCGTTCATGTTAGCCACAGTTCTGGGGTGTGTGTGTCTAGCAATTGCCAGTTTAATCTACCTTTCAGTAAGTTCCTCCAAACAAAATAATTAAGCACTGATTCATTTGAACTCTAGATAAACAACATGACTGCATGAATGTGAATGCAACCACAACTAAAAGATAGGAAACTAAAAAAAAGATCTTATTTCTTTATGCTCAGTTGCTTCCTCTTATAAAATCCCCTTTTTCACTTTCAAACTGTTAGAGGAACAGTTTAATCAAAATGAAAATTCTGTCATTTACTCACCCTCATATGACGTTATAAGTAGTCCATATGCACATTCTGTGGAACGTTCACATTCTACTTTTATGTTCCACTGAAGAAAGAAAATGTGAATGATGAACATAAGAGAATTTTCCTTTTTGTGTGAACTCAAACTTTAAAACATGAATATGGTTCTTTGTGCTAACAGATGATATGAGTGTAATATGATGATCTATCCCACAATATTTTAGTACAGTGTTCTTCACTTCATTACACTCATATCATATGAACTGTTACTTGCAGAAGAAGTCTTGGAACAACATCTATGTTTGAATGATTTTTGTTGTGTGGCCATATGGCCTTAGTGTAGAGAGTATTCACAATAAATTCAGCCATTCAAATTTTGTACATGATTTTGAACTTTGGCATTACAGGCAGCTATTCACGGAGAGCATTGGGAGCCAATACTGCCCCGGACAGAGCCACCAAAGCGCATTGGGGAGAGCATCAAAGAACCTCCTCAAAACCCTCCACCTCGACCTCCTCCCGAACTCCGCCGGAAGAAAGTGGATAACCTAGAGACTGCTGCGTATGACAATCCCATGTCTGTGACCACCAATGAATAAGGATTCCAGTGTTAAAAAACAGTTTATCTATAATTCATTGTAATACGAAGCATTTATGATGAGTTTATACTGACAAACTGCATCAAAACACACATACAGAGAGAGAGAGAGAGAGAGAGAGATGGCACTGACTTGTATTGTTTATTTTATAATATCTAGGGTGTGTACCTCTTGATCAATGTGATACATCCCAGTTACTTGCATACATTTTCATACTATTGTTAAATTTTTATTGTCACTGATAAGAGTGATTTTTATGTGAGATCAGTTTTTATCATCTAATAACAGTAGGATAGATGCTGAACAGTAAAGATGCTGTCAAAATGTTAACCATAATTATGTATATTTACCTCAAGAGAGTGTATGTCTTCATTTGTACTTACAATAAACTCAGGATTTGCTTCATTAAATTATCTGTCATTTATAGAGTTAAACTATTGCTAAGTTTCGTCTCTGTTTATTAGTCACACAGCAATACAAAAAAATTTCAAAATGTAGCGAAATTTTTCTTCCTGCACCATATTCATAACCAAAGAAAAGAAATACACAATGGTCATTATGTGATGACAGATGGATAATCTGTTAAAACATGTCTTCATGTTTTCATAATCCTCTGTTACACCACAAGGAACAAGGAAGTTCATCTTGCTCGAAAAATGAAAACTCAATGTCCTTAGTGTTTATTTAATGGTGGCTTGTTTAATTGAATGTTTAAGAGGAAATAAGTCTATATATATATATATATATATGAAATTATATACTATATAAAACTATAACTGACATAACTACAATTATATATTACCTTTTTTGTACTCTTTTTGTACTCTTTGAATATAAAAAAAAAAAAAAACCTACAATAACTATGAAGCAGTAACTGTAAAATATAACATTTCTGAACAAATCAGTCTGGCGTACACACACACTCACACACAATCACTGTGGCGCCTTTTTGCCAACTTGCATTCATCTTCACATTTCTGGGAGATGGCCAGATGGTTGATTTTCTTCAACATTAAATTTATTTTTGATGTAGCCTGTAAGAGAAAGAAATAAACAGAACGCAAGTTTACAAAACATTACAATTATTGAGGAATGGTATTGGCCATCTACATTCACAATAGAACTTCCCAAGGCTGAGCCTAAAACTAGTTTTGTTTTCTTTTACAATCTACATTTCTTTTTGTTTTCTTTTACAATCTACATTCAGTATTTTTTTAAATAAATTTTATACATTAGAATAATGACTAATTTTGTATATTTCCTAAACTATATCTTTAAGTGACAGAACCATTCAGCATTATTCCAAATTCCTGAGTATGATTATACAAATTTTTTTGCATCCTGTTGTTCTGAATATATTAAAATATGGCAATCCAGCCCAAACTTGATTTTAAGAGAAATAATTGCTTACTAATGATGTCAGACACTTTTTCAGAATCAAGTTGAGGCTTGGCTGCTTTGTCTTTGAATGTAGCAGTGTGTTGCGAGAGTGCATGGAAAGATCGTGAGTTTTAGTTGGAGGGCATGTCCGTGGCAGCCTGACAAAGTCTGATGTTTCGCCACGAAAGAAGAAGCTGTAGTAACTTAGGCATACCATGTCTGATCTGCCCCAAAGTGTGATAAGAGTCCTGGCCTGAAGACATCTATATGCCAATTTTCACTTAATCATAGCACCACCTGCTGGTAACAGGAAACAGCATGCTTTATACTGTAATTCAATCCCAGAAACACATTTCAATATGCCGCGAAGCACCAAACATAATAGAAAAACGTTAAATCATGCAACACTTGGCTGAGTGCTAATGTATGTGATTAATGCCACGAAACAGGAAGTTGTTGTAACTCAGGCATACGATGTCCGATCTGCTCCAAACTTCACATTTGATAAGAGTCCTGACCTGAAGACATCTACATGGCAATATTCACTTACAGTCACCTGTTGGCAGCAGGAAAATGGCACTTTGAAATGACTTTGCCATAATTCTCCTGTATTTACTCGCTTACATCATTGTGGCCTACTGTTTACTGTTTTCCTAAAGCCAACTGATGGCGGTGAGCCCGGGTGCGAGGGCCCTTTCATCACTGCTTGCAGCTTTAATTTAATTTGTATCTCTATAGTATTTGTTGTATTGTTTGTGATTTGTTTGTAAATGTCTTTTTATATAACAACAATTATATATATTGGAAATTATGCCCTTTGAAGGTTATTGGACAGGTTATTGGGCAGGTAACATAAGGTTTTGTTCTTTAAGTTTGTGACAAGCACATAAAAATTATTACTTTTTCATTAGAGTAATAATAAAGAAGCTGTCCTACATTCATTAGTCTCACTGTATTGTGCTTGGAAAACTACTACATCACCAAAAAAAAAAAAAGAGAGAGAGCGAGAGAGAGAGAGAAATTAATAAATGTATAGGTATTGGTATCAGCGAGTACTAGAAAAAAAGTATCGGTACTCATACTCGGTCCTTAACTTCCGGTTCAACGCTGCTCAACGCTGCTGCCTGCTGTCTGACCTACGCTCGGAGCTTCGTGGAGTTTATCCTAAATCCTTCTCTTTATTCCTATTCACATAATATAACTTTCTTGTTTTTCACTAGATTAGTAATATTATGCAATAGGTTAAGTAAACGGAACGATTTATTACTAGTAATCTACCAGCGTAATCACCTAGTGTCAGCCATAGCCCGCTAGCCTGCTAGCTACCGTCTATTTTTTCCTCTAAACTAACCTTCCATGTCGATCTAATGGCGGATTTATCCGATGTATGTTATTTTGATCTGTCCTTGCCAGATCGGGAAGCTGTGGAGACTTTGCTGCCCGGCATTCATAGATCCACCGTGAGGTACAGCGTCCCGCACATCACCCTTGCCCCAGGCACCGGCAAGCGACCGAGACATCCAGCTAGCGGGTCCCGTGTGCGATGCAGTTTTTCGGACGGCGTTAGCGATCAAGTTCATCAAACAACTGTGGGGATCAGACTACTCTACAAAAACACGGTCAGTCATGTCCGACGATTATCATGTGTATTAAATGCAACATGTACAGCTTAGCTCTTTCTGTCAGCAGTGAGACTTACACATGTGATAAATGCAGGGATATTGTCAGGCTGACAGAGAGAATCTCAGAATTAGAGACACGCATCCAAACTTTAATTGAGGATAGCGAGAATGAAAGGGCCTTAGATACTGCTTTGGATGCGACTAGCCTAGTAAACACTGCACATTCGGTTCCGGTTGTAGAAGCCACGCAGCAGGCTAACTGGGTGACTGTGAGGCGGCATAATGGCAAGAACAAACACCACTCTTCCGTTCCGATTAGAACATCAAACAGGTTCTCCCCACTCAGTGACGCACCCACTGAGAATCCTGTTGAAAGTGCCCTAGTTATTGGCGATTCTATTACACGGAACGTGAAAATAGAGACACCAGCCACCATAGTCACATGTTTGCCGGGGGCCAGAGCACCTGACATCAAAGCAAATTTAAAAGTGCTGGCTAATGCTAAAAGTAAATATTCTAAAATCATTATCCACGTCGGCACAAATGATATTCGACTTCGCCAGTCGGAGATCACTAAAATTAACATTAAAGAGGTGTGTGAACTCGCAAATTCAATGTCAGCAAAAGTAATTTGTTCTGGCCCTCTTCCTGTTCATCGTAGTGATGAGATAGTTAGCAGGTTATCATCACTCAATGGCTGGCTGTCTAAGTGGTGTCCGCAGAATAATATAGGTTTCATAGACAATTGGAAAAGCTTTTGGGGCAGACCTGATCTGTTGAAAAAAGATGGTATTCATCCCTCCCGGGATGGTGCTGCTCTTCTATCTAGAAATTTGGCAAATAGTCTTAGAGCTGAAACATGACAAACCAGGGCCCAGATCAGGACGCAGACAAACTGGCTAAACCGACCGTCTGCTAGCCGCCTCACGTCACAAAACTCAGATAATTCACAGCACAAAGAAACTCTTTCACCTAGATATTGTCACATAGAGACTGTGTCTGTACCTTGAACTAGTAAATACAAAAAACTTCCGAAACCTTTTAAGGGTAAAAATTTAATTGATGTTCAAAAAATGAAAATCACAGATAAATCAGATAAACAAATGATAAAGCTTGGGTTACTGAATATTAGATCTATTTCTTCAAAAGCACTTATTGTAAATGAAATTATCACAGACAATAAACTAGACTTGCTGTGTTTGGCAGAAACCTGGCTAAAACCAGACGATTACATTACTTTAAATGAGTCTAGTCCTCAAGGTTATGACTACCGACACAATCCTCGACAGAAAGGCAAAGGGGGAGGTGTTGCTGTAATTTATAGTAATATATTCAGAATCATTCAAAAGAATTTCAAATATAATTCCTTTGAAGTGATGGTGCTTTATGTAACATTATGTAAGTAGACATTTGTGCTGGCTACTGTATACAGGCCACCAGGGCACCATACTGACTTTATCCGCAGCCAGTACTAACTCTGATAGAAAATCAGCAAATTCTTTGATAAAGTCCTTGTTGTTGGTGATTTTAATATCCATGTAGATAATAATAAAGACGCATTTGGATTGGCATTTGCAGACATTTTAAACTCTATTGGAGTTAGACAACACGTGTCAGGACCCACTCATTGTCGTAATCATACCTTAGATCTAATACTGTCGCATGGAATTGATATTGATGCTGTTGAAATTCTACAGCAGAGCGATGATATATCAGATCATTATTTAGTCTCGTGTATAATACAGTTAGCCAAGGCTACAAAACCACCACCCAGCCATAAATATTGTAGAACCATCACTTCTACCACTAAAGATTGCTTTATAAATAATCTCCCCGAGCAGTTTCATCGACTTAGTATACCTGACAACTTAGAAGAACTCGATGCTACAACAGAAACTATTGGCTCTCTCTTTTCCAGCACATTAGATGCAGTCGCTCCTTTACGTCTAAAGAAGATTAAGGAAACTAATCCAACGCCGTGGTATGATGAGCACACTCGGGCTCTAAAACGAGCTGTGAGAAAAGCTGAACGTAGTTGGAAGAAAACAAAACTACAAGTTTTTCGCCTTTCGTGGAAAGAAAAAATGATTGAGTACAGAACGGCTATAAGAAATGCTAGATCTACTTATTTTTCAAATCTCTTAATAGAAAACAAACATAATCCTAGGTATTTATTTGACACAGTGGCTAAATTAACTAGAAACAGAGATTCAACTGCTGACGTTTCCAAAGAGCACAGCAGTAATGACTTTATGAACTTCTTTACTTGCAATACTGACAATATTAGAGAGAAAATTATAAACATGCAACCGTCTACAGTTTTGCTTCAGACAGTGCACTGTAGTGTCCCTGAGGTAAAACTAGAATCATTCGCCGCTATAGGAGAGGAAGAATTATCTTAACTTATCAAATCATCAAAATCAACATGTATGTTAGACCCAATGCCGACTAAACTACTGAAAAAAATGCTTCCAGAGGTCGTAGGTCCAATTCTTGATATAATTAATTCATCTTTAACACTAGGATACGTGCCAAAAACTTTTAAGCAGGCTATTATTAAACCTCTTATTAAAAAACCTCAACTAGATCCGAGAGATTTAGTAAATTACAGGCCAATCTCGAATCTACCTTTTCTGTCAAAGATACTAGAAAAGGCAGTTTCAACACAACTGTGCTCCTTTTTAGAAAGAAATGGAATCTGTGAGGATTTCCAGTCAGGATTTAGACCATACCATAGTACTGAGACTGCTCTCGTTAGAGTTACAAACGATCTACTCCTATCATCCAATCGTGGCTGTATTTCTCTATTAGTGTTATTAGATCTCAGTGCTGCTTTTGACACTATCGATCACAACATTCTTTTAAAAAGACTTGAAAACTATATTGGTATTAGTGGAATTGCTTTGGCATGGTTCAAATCTTACTTATCTGACCGTTATCAGTCTGTAGTAGTTAATGAAGAGATGTCGTATCGATCACAAGTTCAATATGGAGTATCACAAGGCTCAGTACTAGGACCGTTGCTTTTCACTCTGTACATGCTGCCCTTAGGAGAGATAATTAGGAAGCATGGTGTTAGTTTTCACTGCTACGCTGATGATACTCAGCTCTATATTTCCTCGCGCCCTGACGAAACCTACAAATTCACAAAACTAACAGAATGCATAGCCGACATTAAAAACTGGATGACAAGATATTTCTTATTAATAAATTCAGAAAAAACTGATATCCTAATCTTTGGACCAAAAACTTCCTCACGAAAAAACCTAGAATACTCTCTAACACTTGACGGGTGCTCCATTAAATCTTCGTCCTCAGTTAGGAACCTGGGTGTGCTCTTTGATACCAATCTTTCATTTGAAAGTCATGTTTCTAGTATCTGTAAAATCGCCTTCTTCCATCTAAAAAATATATCTAAATTACGACATATGCTCTCAATGACAAATGCGGAACAGTTGGTTCATGCATTCATGACCTCAAGACTAGATTACTGTAACGCTCTACTGGGTGGTTGTTCTGCTCGGCTTTTAAACAGAATACGTCCTAAATGCGGCAGCTAGAGTTCTTACTAAAACCAGAAAGTATGACCATATTAGCCCAGTTCTGTCAACATTACATTGGCTCCCTATTAAACATCGTATAGATTTTAAAATCTTGCTACTTACTTATAAAGCTCTAAATGGTTTAGCTCCCCAATATCTAAGTGAGCTCTTGGTGCATTATAGTCCTTCACGTCTATTGCGATCTCAGAATTCAGGGCAGTTGATAATACCCAGAATATCAAAATCAACTGAAGGTGGCAGATCCTTTTCCTATTTAGCACCTAAACTCTGGAACAATCTTCCTAGCATTGTTCGGGAAGCAGACACACTCTGTCAGTTTAAGTCTAGACTAAAAACACATCTCTTTGCTCTTGCATACACATAACACATTATCAATACATTAACATTTTTCAAATCCGTTAAAGGATTGTTACGCTGCAATAATTAGGTCGGCCAGAACCGAGAACATTTCCTATAACACTAGATATACCTGTACATCAGAATAAGAATGGCATCTACGCTAATATCAGTCTCTCCGCTTATCCTGAGGTTTGCCGGGTGCTGGATCCAGGCCGTATCCAGATCAGATGGAGAACCTGTGTCTGGACCTGACTACAACATAGCCCAGGAGACAATGGGCCTACGGATCCAGTTCTGGCTGCATCTAAAATTCAGATTTTTAATCTCCGTATCCGCTTACATATATTTATATATAATCTATTTTTAATCTCTATAATAAAAATGTATAATTCAGATTTTGATCTCCATAACCATTTACATATATTATATATATCTTCCAAGGGGTTTTTTCCCTCCTAGGACTTTTTTCCCAGTGTTAGCACGCTGGGTTTTTCTCCTAGGGTTTTTTTTCCACCCCTGGGAGTCAGCCGACATTGGCTTAATGTAGCACCATCTTGTATATGTTACATATTACCACGCTTGCTTGTACAGCTTATTTTTAAACACTTCTCTTTTTTCTGTGCTTCTTATATGTAAAGCTGCTTCGAAACAATTACCAATTGTAAAAAGCGCTATATAAATAAATTTGACTTGACTTGACTTAAAAAATGGTAACTGTGCATCACTACATTTAACCAGTATGAACAGCAATGTAGTGCGCATATCAACAGAAATCAGGCACGAGCATGTTCAACAGATTACTCACTCCCAACATTGTTTTGCGCTGTATTTTGGACGGTGCTCGGTTTCAGTTCGAAAACGTATTAGCCTTCGAGTTTCCCAAGACTGGTGAAGCCGCTTTTCCATCGGGCCAAGCTATTTGTTTAACTATTGCATTTTGTGCCGAGCTGGCCGGTACAGATATGGTTTCGTTTTCTACTGTGGTGCTGCGATAACGGAGCTCTTTACAATGTAATACAAATGAGTCAGTTTTTGCCTTGGTAACGCAAGAGCTTACATACGATACAAGATGTAAATAGCTATGAAGAATGACCAGATATTTCTTTTAACTGTATTACTCATTTGTGTTCACATCATTCAAATAGCGCGTTTAGCAAGCTACGGAGAAACTGGCAGCCAGGTAACACATAAATGATCGATCCTGAGTTGACATATCAGTACCATGATCACTGTTGTGTTCGTGGATGAGCCGAGACAGCGTACTGATCACACAGCATAGCAGGTACGAAACTGAACTTTACTGAACACTCGCACAGTGTCAAACCCCCTGCTTAGGGGTGTGGCTCAATCAGTAGAGATCTCACTAATCAGATATCACTACATCTCCCCTTCCCAAAGCAATGAACTTTGTGAACCCAAGATTGTTAATATTTGTGGAATAATAAACATACTGTAACCATTTTAACCAATTCTAAGCACATGCCATGCCTCTCTAATGTAAAAGAAAATTATTGCTTTAAGAACATCTTTTATCACATTTTGTCTTTCACATTACTGTACAATTTCATTTTTTTTCTTTTTCTATTAACATTGTGTTCTCTTTTTTTCACATTAACATTGTGTACTCCTCTTTTTTTTTATTTTTTTATTTTCTTAAAGGAGGTCAGGGTGGACTACCTGAGCACTCCTGGCACAGTGAGAGGATTATTCTGCCTCTGTGATCACCGGCCATGAACTAAAGGTTTATTCGTCTTGGTGGAACAGACAAACGTCCCGACCTTGTGTAAGTTCTATGTCGTGTAGGTATGGCAGACTGCAAACTTGGAGATGGTTGACGGACTGTTGGCATCTGGCTGTCAGGTACGTGATCATCCTAAAATAACTCTGGCCAATCGACTGCTTGCTCCTTGTCTGTTTCAGGGTGGTGGAGTCGCACCAACGCCCGTCTGTTGCGTCGAATATTACCATGTGAGGTTTTCAAGACAAACGACCTTGGGGCCTGCTGTCTGATCACTGTCCAAAGAGATAGCTTGATCCCTAATCCAAACAGTCTGTCCAGGTTTCAGTGGTGACAGAGATCTAGCTCTATGTCTCTTATTGTATGAATTTCTTGTGCGAGCACATAGATTGGATTCAAACTGTTTCAGTTTGTCTGTGTCTGGAAGTTTTGGTGTGAGAAGAGATAGCAGAGTTGGTAAGCCTGTTCTCAGTCTTCTGCCCATTGACAGTTCCGCTGGACTATAGCCGTTTGCAAGTGGTGTAGAGAGGTATGCAAGCAAAGCTTTGAATGGATCAGATGTTTTCCCCAAGAGCTTGTGGATACCGTGGGCTGCTTGTTATGTGCTTAAAGTCATACTCCCTCGAAAACTCCCTGAAGTCGGCACTGCTATATTGTGGACCATTGTCAGATATTAGTATCTCAGGCACCCCATTCCGTGCAAACACTGCTTTCAGATGTTCAATAATGGTTGCCGAGGAAGTTGATGACAATTTGGCCACATCGACAAGTCTATAGCCGCTCTCTGCCATGGATATGATGGAAAGTCTGTAGGTTGTAGGGGTTCTACAGTCATCATGGAAGCCTTTCTACATTCATCACATTGTTGCACCATAGTTCGCAACTGGGAACTCAGGCCGGGCCACCACACAGACTGTCTTGCCCTTTGGCAACATTTTTCAATTCCTTGGTGTGCCTGATGAATGTGAAGCAGAACTGAACTTTGGAGTGAGGCAGGGATTATCAACCTTGTTCCATGTAGAAGCAGTCCATCGAGGATGGAAATCATGTCTCTTTCCAACCAGTAAGGTCTGAGTTTGTCGTTGGCCTGCACCGTTCTCAGTCATCCATACTCATGGAACCTCATTACTTGGCTGCATACAGGGTCTTTCTTTAACTCCTGTTGAATGTTTTCTAGGCGGCTCTTTGAAGCAGGGAAGCTTTTCCCTATTTGGGAGAGGTAAATATTTGTGTCTTCCATGAGAGTTTAGTCAGCATCCGTTACATCACTCATAGAGGCCATCCTTGAAAGGGGTCTGGAGTTGTGAACTGTTTCCCTGGAACACGGCTGATCTCGTAAGAATATCTCATAAGTCTCATTCTGAACCTTTGCAGCCTTGGTGGTAAATCATCCATATGTTTTGTGCTCAGTAAGCTCATGCTTTCCTGGTCCCATCCGTGTTTTTCGTGTTTTCTTCAGACCAGTGTTGCTATTTGAGGTAAGCTGTGAGAAGACGGATTCAGGTATCGCTGTGACATCTGCCCCAGTGTCCATTTTCACCGGCTGTTCCAAGATCTGAACGGTTGTGCACCAGCCTTGAATATTTGAATAAACAGCTCAGAGGAATGCTTGCCCTTCATCTGAATGACATTCCTCTTTAACCTCATGAAGCACTGTCTTTGAATAACATTGGCTAATGTAGTGGCCTTTCCTATTGCACTGATGACAGACAGCCTCTTTGGCTGGGCAGAGATCCTTTACACGATATGGTGATTTTCCACATCTCATGCAGCATGATTTCTTTGATTTCTCTTTACGATTTTTCTGGAAACTTGTCCAATTTCCACCTTTTCCTGACTTGTTTGACTTTTTGGATGAATCCTGTCTGTATTTTTCTTTGTGTACAGCCTCTAGCTTTAGGTCTTCTTCGTCCTCCTCCTGCCTTCTGCCTGCTGTTTTCTCACCATTTCACTCTGCCTGGCCATAGTTATAGCGTTCTCCAAAGTTAGGTTTGCATGTAGTTGAAGGCGCTCTGACAGTTTGATATCTTTCAACCCAACAACAATTCAATCTCTAATAAGTTAGTTTCTCAGAGTTCCAAAAGCACAACGTTCTGACAATGAATACAGTGCAGTGATAAAATCATTAACTGGTTCATCTGGCTCTTGTTTCCTGGAGTTAAACTTTGCTCTCTCATAAATCACATCTATTTTGCCAGTGAAATATTCTTTGAATTTATTCTGCACAGTTTCATACTTTCCACGCTCTTTGTTGTCATGGCCAATCCGCACAAAATGTCATCAGCTTTGTCTCCCATACAATTTGCAAATCTGATGCTTGTGCAAGATTACTAGCAACTCTGAGTCTTTCAAATCGTCTGAGTCATCTTTCAAAGTCATTTGGCTTTGTAAAATCGAATGGATCAGGAGGTCGGATTTGATATGAAGATATGGGCAGTGGTGATTCCTCCATTTGCTTTGTAGATTATTATTATTTGTTTTATTTTTGATTCTTTTTGCAGATCTTTCCGAACTTCAGTGCTTTATACAGCTTTTGTATGTTAAATCATAATACGCTTCTGTGGGCCTCTTTGCCTGCACCCCTCCCCCGCTCTTAACTTGCGATGCGGTGGGTAAGCGTGTGCTGATTCGCTTGCTGACTTTCCTTTTTTCTTGTTGGAAACAGCATAAATTACGCTCTTACTTTAGTGTTATTGACTTATTCAACAGTTTATCGTTTGTTGGAGACTGTTCTAGCTGCTTCTGACACCATGTTGTGTTCGTGGATGAGCCGAGACAGCGTACTGATCACACAGCATAGCAGGTACGAAACTGAACTTTACTGAACACTCGCACAGTGTCAAACCCCCTCCTTAGGGTCATGGCTCAATCAGTAGCGATCTCACTAATCAGATATCACTATACGCATTTTAGCAGCACGGTAATCTGAGTATGCAGGGAAAGTTCTCATACCCCTTCATTCAAAGTGTGGTCCCGAAGGGCTATCTGGCCCTTCCCCTTACCCCTACCACTCCAGCCAAAAGAGAATTGAGACACCTACCCCTACCCCTACACGTGAACGCACAAAACAAAGGGGTAGAAATGGGATTGGGCCAATATGTTCTTCTTCTGTTGTCTAAGAGTTGATAGACAGCTTTTAGGTGCTTTATTGGCAGCGCACACCCTCTGGTTACAGTACATTAATCACACAACCTAACCCTGCACTTACCCCCTCTGGCACATCTACGCCAGAAAACAGCACTTGCAAGTTGAGCTGCGCCGATCCGACACAATCTCGCCTCATGTTCACGCTCACGCGAGAGTGACAAAATGCTTTACGGTAATTCAAAAACAATATTATGGACTTTATAAGACAATTTTAAAAATTACCCACCTCCATCGAGATTTCTTGTACTGTATTTGCAAAGTTACTGCGCTGGTTAGCGTTGTAGTCGTTGTAGTCCAGAGCTGCACTTGGAGTATTCATTAAGTATATATTTAGTGTGATTCACTGAAGGAACCTGTAGGGGGAGCTTCGCAAATCTTACTGAGTTCCGCTTTAAAGAAGATACCTTTTTACAGTTCCCTTTCAAAGGCTACACTCTAAGCTGCGCTTTATTCAGCACTATGGGAACTTCTTTCAGTCGTGACCAGCTGTGAATATATGTGTAAAAAAAAAGTCAATGAAATTGACCTATATTTATAGCCTTGCGTGACGTCATTGGAATGCGTCGTAGCGAGGCTATAATTAGATGATCCACCTGTGCATCAGCAGGTCTTTTGTCTTCAGAGACCATACTGTGTGTGTGTGTAGCAGCTCTGCTCAACTTTTTCCTTCCTTCATTACTTTGTTAGGAGTTAGATTTGACAGGCAGTGCGCAGAACTTTCTCTTCCTTTGTTCCTTTTTCAACTCTGTCTGACAAGTGAAAAGTGAACACGCATATATGATATATATTATATTTGAGAGAAAGTTATCGCTGAACAAAGCAAACGGTGTGTGTCTCCGTGTTCGCGGTCCATCTCCGAATCAGACACACACCAGTATTGTTTCATTTGTTTGGGGAAGAGCACGCTGCCCTTGCGTTGTGTGATCGTGGGGCTCACGTGGCGATCTAGCTGAGGAGCGAGAGACAGGGTTATACTTATTGCTCTCACTCTCTCTCGCAATGTCTTTTACCGAGACCAAAGCGTGCTCCGGAGCTTCTTCGGCTTGGGCAGAGGACAATTAAGTGTTTTCCATTGGAATGGAATATGAGTTTGTCCGTCTAATTAATGTGTACGTGTAATTAACCCAAAAATTACAATTTTGCTGAGAATGTACTCACCCTTAGGCCATCAAAGATGTACAACTCTAAGTCTGAACAGATTTGGAGAAATTTAGCATTACATCACTTATATTATATTCTTTTACAAACACACAGCTTTTCACTTCACAAGACATTAATTGATGGCCTGGAATTGGTGGATTATTTGTGAATTAATGTGATGTTTTTATCAGCTGTTTGGACTATCATTCACCCATTCATGGCAGAGGATCCTTTGGTGAGCAAGTCATGTAATGCTAAATTTCTCTCAAACTATTCCGATAAAGAAAAAAACTCAACTACATCTTGGATGACCTGAGGGTGAGTACATTTTCAGCAAATGTTCATTTTTTGGGTAAACTATTCTTTTAAAATAAATGACTAATTGTTTTCTAATTAGTAAAAGCAAGGATTACAAAGAGTTAATTCAAGCAGAATTCCAAACATGCAGCTCTTTTGCATACAGTAACAATTAGGGGGTGTAACAATTCAAAAAACTGACGGTTCATACCTCAGTTCCCTTTCGTGGGAACTATCGACACTACGTCGAATGAAGTGATGGGAACCCTCTGCATTTTGTGTTCGTGAAGCACCTCTGTATCCAACCAATGAGGAAACGTGACGTCAGAGGCGGGTGACGTCACGGACCAGGAAACTATAAAGCATACCCAGAACAAAGAACGCTAGCTTCTGTTGTCTTTAGCAAGCGCTCTCTGTATCTTGTGTGTCTTATTTGGTGTTGTTTGTCTTATCACATATAGATAATCATGATCTCTTCGTCTGAGGACAAGAGTATCTCACACCAATCCATATATTTATATATAAAAAAGACACGTATTATGGCGAGAAACAGCAGTAAAATGGGAGTGAGTATGCCTCTCGAGGGAGCTGTCTGTGTGCACTGTAAAAAATCACTCTCAGGACACTGTGCTCCAGTGTTCCCCGTGGATCGGGTCCCGCTTCTGCTGAGGCAGGGCGGAGGCACCATTCGTGAGGTTCACAAATGGATCTGACAGAGGGGTTAGAGACGGTCGCCACCCTTTCTCTGCCTTCACCTGCCAGGTTCAGTGCTGTCTCCAAGGTGGAAGCACGCTCTGAGGTTTCTTCCCCCGGGTTGAGGCACCGATATTCACATGTCCAGCTCTGAGGAGGTGGATATTGTGATATCGATCTGAGGATCACCACCTCACAGTCACACACATATCGTGTTTCAAAATCACACGTTTATAACAAATCATTCGTGAACAGCAGTTTGATTTTTCCCCTGTGCTACACTACAAAGCGAGTTGGGATACACACGATTTGTGTCGTTTGCTGGGAGTGGAGCATGCACGTCAGCTCACAACTGACAGTGACAGTGTTCATTCATAAAAATGTCCAGAAGAAAAGTATGCACTAGCGGGAGTTTTTTAGCTCCACTCCTGTTGGCTTTATTCTCAAGGGAATAAAAGTCTAATGCAAAGCTCGGATCTCAAAGTGGATTGAGTTTTCATTTAAGAATATAGCTCAGATCTCACGCTTGCCGAGGCAGCGCGTGGATTGGGTTTTCATTAAAGAATATATGGCTCGGATCTCGCGTTGCCAAGGCAGCACATAGATTAAGTCTGCAAGAATGAATATACGGCTCGGGTCTTACGTTTGCCGAGGCTGCGCATATATCACGTGTCCGTAATTATGCATGTGTGTGTGTATGTATACAGCTATGGAAAAAAAATTAAGACACTTAACATTGATTTATGAACTTGGAGTGGTCTCTTAATTTTTTCCATAGCTGTATATGTATATATATTTATATATTAAGGGATCTGAGCAGACGGGAGTTCCCTTTCGCTCTTTCCCTAAAATACCTTGCGAATTATTACGAGCTATAATTCTTTTTTGTATTCTAAATATATTCAGTCTGTTCAAAAATATATATTTATACAAGAACTGGCTGCATTTAATTTGAGGATTAAATGAAATATTGAATACATTAAATTCTAAGAAATATAAATGATGTTTTATAAACGTAGTTCAGGAGGAACAAGTCCAATAAGATACCCAATCATTACATCATCTTAATGATTACGTCATCTCAACCAGCTGTCAACCATCTGTAATCAACGTATCTACCCAATCGGCATGAGTTCAGGCCTGTATATAATCAAGTCAAGTCAAGTCAATTCAAATTTATTTATATAGCGCTTTTTACAATTGTAATTGCTTCAAAGCAGCTTTACATATTAGAAGCACAGAAAAAAAAGAGAAGTGGTTAAAAATAAGCTGTACAAGCAAACTGAAGGTCTGCTGCAGCGGCCTGGCGCTGGAAGAAGGCCCGTTCCGTCGCGGGAAGAGGCGGCATTGCCAGAGACTCGAGCTTGGTGCTCGCCTGCCTTATTGTCATTTTTCTGTGACAGTAATGATTGAATGGGACTAATCACAGTCAAACTCACCCAAGGATCTTCGACAGTTTCCAGCATTTGGTCCCGCCCTAAGTTCCTAACATGTCTGAAGTCGCGTCAGATGAAGAATCTTTCATGGCAGGAATCTTTGCCACAATCCTCTGGCCTTAAGAACAATTTTTCTCCAATCCAACGGCATTATTTTGGAGGGGCGTCAGCCCAAACAAACGGGTCCCTACATGCCAAAACACCAAGGCCTGTCACCACGTCCGAATCATCCGCGATATCCTTCTGTGTATTTCCCTACTCTGGCCCATTCAATCATCATAGAAAAATGACAATAAGGCAGCCGAGCACCAAGCTCGAGTCTCGGGCAATGCCGCCTCTTCCCGCGACGGAACGGGCATTCTTCCAGCGCCAGGCCGCCACAGCAGACCTTCATTAAACCCAGTGCCCAAGGAAGTCGACCGGAAGTTGAAGTCGGCCGCGTGCCGCCATCTTGTAGCAGAACTTCACTTGCGTTAGCATCCCATTGACTCCCATTCATTTTGGCGTCACTTTGACAGCGAATAACTTCCCAGCAAACACAGTACGTTGTGACGACGTCGTCAGTTAGTCGTCATTTGGTCAGCGTGACATTACTTTGACAACGCGTGAGGACGTCGTGGTAATGTTCCATTTTTTAGAATCTTGGCTAACGTTCCAGAAACGTCGCGGGCACGTCCTCAAAAGACGTCGCTGGTTAATACCACGGAGAACGTTGTAGCGACGTGGTCCATAGGTCTCCTGATAACTTCAGATATTGCACTAAGCCAACGTTATGTTTGTTAATATGGCATTTGGATATTATGAGTAAATTTAATTGATTCAAGCTTTTTAAATGAATCGACATAGTTTTATTTATATTTAAGATATACCTACATATTCATAAAATATTTGCCTGCAAAACTACCTAACATTTTACTTAATAAATTGTGATCATTCATATGTTTGTGAACAAGAGGTTTACTGAATGACAACGTTGTGAGGACGTCGTGGTAAAGTTCCTTTTTTTTTTTTTTTTTTAAGAATCTTGGCTAATGTTCCAGAAACGTCGCGGGCACGTTCTCAAAAGACGTCGCTGGTTAATCCCACGGAGAACGTTGTAGCGACGTGGTCCATTGGTCTCCTGATAACTTTCCAGATGTAACTTTTTGTGTTCACAATTTACAAAAGTTATACAATGGGAATGTACATGAATACATTTTCTAAACCGTGTTTTTGTTGGACCCTGAATCATTATGGTACACCTAGATAGTGTTTATATTCGGACTATTTTAGACCAGTCTGGTATGAACCGCTGCGGAGTAGCACAAATGCCTGCGTGACTCGTCATCGACATAAACAGAGAGAAGTAGCTCCGGCTACAATGTTCTTCCGCAAGATGCATGCCGTTCTGTGTAACCGTTAGAGCGCCACAAGTTATGGACATGTTTATATTATGTGTTTGTGAATGTAGGAGATTTATTGGATGGGGCACGCGCGAGACAAATTCGAAATTTTAAACGAGCAAGTCAAACGGACTTATGTAACGGTCGACTTCCAGCAGACGGACACGGAGTAAAAGGTAAGCCCTACAAATGTACTTTTATTCATCGTTTTTGCCCATGTGACACTAAATATCACTTGTGATGAGTAACGTAACGTTAATGTTAGTGCAGTGTTTTTGGTTTTCTAAATGTATTTTTCTAAATATTACGTTTGGTTAATGTGCGCACGAGCGCTGTCCCCGTGAGGCGGTCTGAGGTAACGTTAAAATCTGCAGTTTTATATATTATATTTTTTAGTTATTTTAAGTGTAACGTTCACTGTTTAATGCTATAAACGGCAGAATAATCACTTATATTCGTTAAACGGCATCTGTAGTAGAGTGTTTGTTAATTTTAGACCCTGCCTGGCCTCCCTGAAGCTCATATGAACCATATTGAAAATCCAATAAAATCTGTATAAAACGATTAATCAGACACGGTTAATTACTTCACGATTTGTTTACTTAAATTCTTTGTAATGACAATGAACCAGACAAATCAATGATTTAGAGTTGTTTATAACAAAATATTCTCGTTTGTCGCCACTTACTGGTTTAACGATAACGTTATATGTGGGTCTATTCATTCTAATAAATCTAACATACTTTTTTATTTTCAGCAGCTGGAGGAAAGACAGCCTGTTCAGCAACAACAAGACAACAATGAGCATGCTGGGTATTAAATTAATTTCTGACTTATTCAGTACCAATAGATTTAAGGTCCTGGACTAATATTGCTGCTATCGGTATGTATGTAACGTTCAGTCATTAATTACCCTTAATATACAACCACATATCATTTAGATAATCTCCAGGTGGACTGCATGGATCCAGGATCAAGAGATCATTCATCATGCAGACCATGTTCCAGGAGAAGCAGCGTATACTGGGTAACAACTATGCCTCATTTTTCCAATATCACTTAGGTAAGATTAAATGGATTTAAAGTGATTTCAATCATGGGTCATTTGTTTCAGGTCTGCTTGATCCTTTTGTTGTCCTGGATGTGAGAATATGGTCAAAATATGTGCCAATCAGCATCCAGCCATAAAATCAGCCTTCTCGTTAAAAGGCTCAGGAGGACAAACAGGTAATTCACAGGGTTGAATTTCACAAGTCAATTACTTACAGAGACAAGGAGATGTTAATAATTCTGAATTTGAGGGGTCAGCAATTTTACTACTTGATACATTTACACTTTTCATTTAATTCAGAATGAAATCATTGTGATTGATGAATCTGAATATAGTTGATGTGTACATTTATTTAGAAATCGGATTTGATATTTTAAAATGCACTGTCTGTCCAGAATTACAGACTTTCCAGCTTGTTCCAAAGCTGTATACATTTCTTCTGTTAAAAACCACCATTGACTTCCATAGTTTTTTTTGTTTGTTTTTTTCTACTATGGAAGTCAATGTTGGCCCAAAGCAGCCTGGTAACAAACTTTCTTTAAAATATTTTATATAGCTTTGGAACAAGCTGAGGGTGAGTAAATGATGATAGAATTTTCATTTTTTTTTTTTTTGGTGAACTATCCCTTTAATTTGACTGTGCAACTAGTCCGATTACAAATTAATTATTAGGGTCCATGTAAATGCAGCTATTGTATAGTCCCAAATTATACACAATCACATTACATAGGCTGCTTGGCAACCCTATAACTTTTTAAAATCTGAAGCTATAGCAGCAACATTAGCTGTGTTTACATGGGCTCTAATAATCAGACTTTAATCAGACTAGTAGCACAGATGGAATAAAAAGTCACATGTAACCACATTAGTTGAAATGAATTGGCCGATAGGCATTTCATTCTGATTCAAAGGGCATGATTAAAGCTTTTTTAAAATCTGTTCGATTTAAAACTGTTCGAATCAATTCAACTATCATATACAATCCAAAATCTTCTTCCTCTCATCATCTCATCCGCAAACGTCTTGTTTTGGGCGTTGAAAGGAGCATTTTTACTGCTTGATAAATATAAACCGCATGGCACAAAGCTTAATCCCGCGATCCTCAACGGTGCTGAGACCATCGGAGCTGTAGTGCTGCACGCGGGGGTGAACGACACCAGGCTGCGGCAGACGGAGGTGCTGAAGCAGGACTTCAGAAGCCTGATCGAGACTGTACGAGCCACATCGCCCGCGACGAAGATCATCGTGTCCGGACCGCTTCCGACGTACCGACGAGGACATGAAAGGTTCAGTAGATTATTTGCTCTAAATGAATGGTTGATGTCTTGGTGTAATGAACAGAAGCTGCTCTTTGTAAATAATTGGAATCTTTTCTGGGAGCGTCCTAGGCTTTTCCGTGCTGATGGCCTGCACCCCAGCAGCATCGGAGCTGATCTTCTGTCAGAGAACATCTCCAAGACGCTTCGCACCATATGACTAGTAAGTCAAACCTCAAATCACAGCCTGTGTTCTGCCCACTTCATTGATAGAAATGTGAGTGTAGTACAGTCTATAGAAACTGTGTCTATTCCCCGAATAGTGAGGTTTAACAATAAAAATAAAGGATCTAGAAAAAAACCTAATCGTGATCAAACCAGATTTTTGTAAAATTACTGAACAAAAACAATCTCTAAAGCTAGGGCTACTAAACATTAGATCGCTGACACCGAAGGCAGTTATCATAAATGAAATTATCACGGATATTCTGCCCTCGTAAAAGAGTTCCCCTTCTTAACTAGGCAGATAGATAACTCCTTCCACAGGGACGTTGAATTAAAGCATGGATTTATTATGACCACCACTTCAAATATGTGGAACAGAGGAAAACTGAAATACATAAAAAATGAAAAAATAAGTTTCTAAAGAACGTGCATTAAAGAAATTTAACAGTTCAAATAAGGGATAACTGCATATACTATACACATTAATAAAGCAGATGCATGTAACACTGTACTGAAAATAATCTCTCTAAATATGAAATTTGTCCTGAATAACATCACCAATAACAATATAAGATGATGATAACGTTCTTGTAAGCACTTGTAATACTTACAGACAAAGCTTCTTTAAACGATTGCAAAGATGATGAAAGGATTGAAAATAGCTGCTTTAACCGTGTGACTATCAGCATCAACTGAGTAAAACAAGATGGCTGCTATTAAGGTCAGAGGTTACTATCAAAAACATAGAATAGCACCACCTAGTGGCTCAAAAATTAAACTACACTAAAGTACACTGGAAACAGTACACTCCCCGTCTGGTATCTGGTAAGATGCCATCATTAAGCATAATAACATTTATCTATTCAGTCCCAGCAGACAGCAGTAAAACGACGTCCGATATAGGTCGCAGGAACACCTTAGACGATCCATCTTTGACCACTTTGACCTCAACTTTCCTTACTTTCCCATCTCTCCCGGGAAATGTCTCTAACACGATTCCCATTGGCCAGTCGTTCCTTTTCGCTTGAATGTTTTTCAGTAGCACAACATCTCCTACTTGGAGATTGGAGCTCTCATTCTGCCATTTTCTACGGTTTTGCAAGGTTGCGAGATATTCCTTTCTCCAGCGATTCCAGAATGTATTGGCCAAGCTTTGGACTTGCCTCCACTGACGAATGAAGAGGTCCCTTTCACCAAATTCTCCTGGTGGAGGAGGAACTGCGGAAGTCTTTTGAGTGAGTAAAGTTGCTGGAGTCAGAATGAAAGGAGCGTCTGGATCTGTAGAAACAGGTACCAGGGGACGAGCATTGACTATAGCTGTGACCTCAGCCATGAAGGTGGTCAAAACCTCATGGGATAATTTTGAAGGTCCAAGTTTTTGTAGCATAGATTCAAGGATCCGTCTTGAAACCCCGATCATACGTTCCCAACTCCCACCCATGTGAGATGAGTGAGGAGGGTTGAACACCCAAGAGCATCCACTGTCACTCAGATACTCTTGTACCCTTCTGTCTTCTGTGACTGACTCCATCTTCAACTTCTTGCATGCTCCAACAAAGTTGGTGCCACAGTCCGACCGCAACTGTTTTGCTGGACCTCGAACAGCAAAGAATCTGCGGAGAGCATTTATAAAGCTGGAGCTATCCATTGACTCTATGACTTCAATATGTATGGCCCTAGTGCTCATACATGTGAACAGCACTGCCCAGCGTTTTGAGTTTGCTTGTCCTCCTCTGGTTCGACGTGAGGTGACCATCCAAGGCCCGAAAACATCTAACCCTACATAGGAGAATGGAGGGTCCATACTGAGCCTTTCAGGAGGTAGGTCAGACATCTTCTGAGTCAAAATCTTTCCCCGCAGTCTGCGACACTGTAAACATTGAAAGATCACACTACTGATGCGTCTCTTACCACCTATAATCCAAAAACCAGCCTCTCTCAATGCACCCTCAGTGAAGATGCGCCCCTGATGTGCAACTTGTTTGTGATAATGTTGAATGAGTAGAGATGTGATGTGACAATGACCAGGGAGAATAAGAGGACACTGTTCGTCCCTCCCAAGGTTTGCTTGTGAAAGGCGTCCACCAACCCTGAGTAAGCCAGATTTATCAATGTAGGGGGATAGATTGAAGAGAGGACTTTGTTTGGAAATCACAGTGCCTACTTGAAGGCATTTCAGCTCCTCTGAGAAGGCTTCTGCTTGTACACTGTGGATAAGAATGGACTTGGCCTTTTCCAGATCTTGGACTGAGCAGGGCTTAACGCATATATGCCACCCCCTGCAAGTGCTCTTGCCGCTATCCTGCTTAAAGGAATGGGTTATGTGCACAAGTCTTGCTATTGCACGAGTTAGCGATCGCCAGCTTGAGAATCTTTCAAATCGTTTGGTGTCCAACTCCTTACTTGAAGTATGTGTAGCACAAGAAGTGACTTGGGGACGTACTTCAATGTCTTCTTCTGGGTCTATCATGCTGAAGAGACTAGTGTCAGTTTCAGGTGATGTCGTCGTAAACAAGAATTTTGGACCAGTCAACCACATACTATGGGGAAGGTCAGCTGCCAAAACTGATCTTGTGGCTTGGTCGGCAGGGTTTTGATCGGTAGGTACGTATTTCCACTGCTCAGGGCATGTAGATTGCCGTATCCTTTGCACCCTGTTGTTAACATACACATAAAACTTCCTGGATTCATTACAGATGTAGCCTAGGACAACCTTACTGTCAGAATAAAAAGTCACAGCATCCAGTTTGGTGTCGATCTCATCTTCAATTGTTTCAGCTATTTCTACAGCCAGAACAGCTGCGCACAGCTCAAGTCTGGGGACAGAGATCTCAGGGCGGGGGCTAGTTTAGCCTTGCCAAACATAAAACCAACTTCTACATTACCACTTGCATTGGTAACCCTGCTGTAAGCGACAGCTGCAATAGCATTTGTGGATGCATCACAGAAGACGCACATCTCTTTTCTTTGTGCTTGACAGAGAGAGATTGTAGCATACGTGCGGGGAATCTTGACATGCTCAAGCTCTTTTAATGACTCTCTCCAAACCTTCCATTCCTTAAATTTCTCGTCTGGTAGAGGTGTGTCCCAGTCACAAGACTCTGTGGTTAGCGCTCTGAGCAGGAGTCTGCCCTGAATTACGACAGGTGCAGCAAAGCCAAGTGGGTCAAACAAACTGTTGATCGTTGACAGAACCCCACGTCTGGTGTAAGGTCTCAACTGGTCTGCAACCTGGAAGATGAACATGTCTTCAGACATGTCCCAACTCACCCCCAAACTTCTCTGAACTGGTGGGAGGCCAGTGCTCAGATCTAGATTCCTTAACTCCTTTGCAAGATCTTCTGCAGGAAATGATTTCATAACTTCCACTTTATTGGAGGCAATCTTGTGAAGATGTAGATTAGACAGAGCCAGCATTTCCTGAGTGGCCTTGAGCAGCTTGATGGCTTCCTCTTCTGTGGAGAGAGAGATAAGGCCATCATCCACATAAAAATTCCTTTCCACAAAGTGCCTTGCCTCGGATCCATAGTCCTTTTCACCTGCGAGGGCAGCCCTCCTGAGCCCATATATGGCAACTGCTGGAGACGGACTATTACCAAATACATGCACTCGCATCTGGTACTCCAGCACCTTGTTGTCTAAGTCATTGTTGTCATACCAAAGGAAGCGCAGAAAGTTCCGATGCTCTTTTGCGACCACAAAGGAATGGAACATTTGCTGGATATCTGCCATCACTGCCACACGTTCCTTCCTGAACCGCAGCAGAACCCCCAAGAGGCTATTGTTTGCGTTAGGGCCAGTAAGGAGAACATCATTTAATGATACACCTTGATGTCGAGCACTAGAATCGAATACCACCCTTATCTGGCCGGGCTTCTTTGGATGGTACACCCCGAACATTGGCAGATACCAGCACTCTTCATTATTCTGCAATTGTGGTGCCAACTCTGCATGCTTATTCTCAAATATCTTACGCATAAAATCCACAAAGTGTTCCTTTACTTCGGGGTGTGTTTTTAGTTTGCGAGTCAGTAACGTGAGCCGGTTGTTGGCTTGAACCTTGTTATTTGGAAGGCGTTGCCGTGGGCTACGGAACGGAAGTGGGGCAACCCAGCTATTTGACTCATCCTGATGGAATTCTCTTTCCATAATCTTCAGGAAGGCAAGATCATCCATAGAGGGAGCTGGTTTATCGTCATACTTTGTGTGGCAGAAAACTGACTCTCCTATCGGACATTCATTATGCATCAGCAAACTGCTCTGTTTAGGGTTCAGAGTGGAGGATTTCTGTGGCTCATTGTGAAGATTGAAAAAGTCCTTTACATGCATACTGTTTGGACATGGACTCATGTAGCTGGGGCGCCCATTTCCTAAAATATGAGTTTTGAAAACATCAACTGATGAAGGCTTGTGAGCTCCGTTAAGGCATACATCTCCAACTATCACCCACCCAAGGGCCAACCTCTGTGCAAAGGGAGCATATTGTGGTCCGTTGCATTGCTCCAGCACCTTGTGTGCCTGAATGAGGTCTCTTCCGAGAAGAAGCAAAATTTTGGCCTTTGGATCTAGACATGGAATCTTGGAGGCTACTGATTTTAAGTGGTTGTGGTATTTTGCAGCCTCTGGAGTAGGAATCTCTGCTCTGTTGTTTGGGATGAGGTTGCATTCAATAAGTGATGGAAGAGCAAGGCGTGTCTGTTCATCAAAAGACTCCACCATAAAACCTTCAGCTCTACGCCCTTCAGCTTCTGTGATGCCTGCACACGTCCTAAGTGTGTAAGGTGCTGTATTGTCTGCAACATTAAACATCTCGAAGAAGGCAGATCTTGCCAGAGATCTATTACTCTGATCATCTATGATTGCATAAACCTTTTGTTTGTTCTGAGGCTCACCTTTTGGATACACATTTACCAGGCAGATCTTTGAGCAGGATTTTCCGCTGCTATGATCTCCACATACTTGTGTGCAGGTGGATGTGGCGACTGGGGAAGGAGGCTCTTCTTGCTCCCCGCCATAGTTTGTAGAGGGATTGGTATCCTCCTTTTTTGACCAGGGGGCTGGGCCATTGTGAAGTGCGGCTATATGCTTGTTGCTGTCGCATTCAGAGCACTGGATTATTGCCTTACAGTCTTTTGCCTGGTGTGTAGTTGAGGAGCAGCATCTAAAACATATCGAGTTCTCTCTGAGGTAAGCTTTGCGTTCCTGCAAAGTCTTTTCCCTGAAACCTCTACACTTTCTAAGGGGATGTGGCTTTTTATGGATTGGACATTGTCTGTTGAGGTTGTCACTTGCCTTGTTAGATTCATCCCTTTGTGTGGCATTGTCTATTTCTGTTTTGTGAACGGTGATGGTAGTTCTGATTGCCTTTGTTGAAAATCTATCTCCTTTAAATGATGTAGCATTATGCATACTCATGTTAAAGCTGTGATCATTTCTCATGCGGGCCTCACAACAAATGAAATCGCAAAAGAATGAAAAGGGGGAAGCTGACACCATACTCATGCTTGTAACGAGTTCCCTGCAACATCCATTTCTCTTGTAGACTGTATGGGAGTTTCTCTAGAATGGAGCTGATGCCTCGTGCAGTATCCAGGAAGGTCAAGCCAGGTAGATAGCCTTCAGTTTTGGCTGCCCGCAACTCAAGAAGTAGGTCTCCTAGCTCTCTGAGACGTAGAGGGTCTTTGTTAGACAGCTTTGGGAAACGTTCAAGTTTGTTAAAGAGAGCTGCCTCAATGGCTTCGGCAGAGCCATAGCATTCCTCCAGCCGTGACCAGACCATGCCGAGGCCAATGTCTGGATGATTGATGTGGACTGATCTGATGCGCCTTGCTTGTTCAGTAGAATCTGGGCCAAGCCATTGTATAAGTAAGTCTAGTTCTTCACTAGGCTTAAGATCAAGTCCCTCAATAGCATTGCAAAAGCTGGACTTCCAGGCCCAATAGTTCTCCGGCTTATCATTAAATCTTGAAAGTCCACCTGTCAGAAGATCACGGCGAGCCAGGAACTTTGCAAGCTCAAACACATCTGAGCGAGCAGTATGAGACTCCTTGTGATGAGAGGGTGAGCAGCTTGTCAATTTAATGTTGTGTCTAGGAGACGATGCATCATGTAATGCAGAATTAAACTGTGATGTGTTCCCACCTGCATGTTTGTAGGATTCAGCATGAATCTGCATGGTGTGGGAGCTGAGGGGTGTTACAGTGTGTGCAAGGTCACGAGTTGGAGGCTGTCTCTCTGGCAAGTCCTGAAAAGGGCTACTCTGCACGAAAGGTTCAGGCTGTGGCAGATCAACACAGTATGGAGCTAATGGCTTGTCTTCATTGGTTTCTGCAAGCATTGGTATCTGTACCTCTTTATATTTATGCTGATCTTCTACATATTTCTCAGTCCTTTTCAATGAATCATTTGAAGAATGACACTCTTTGCCTTCAGACAGCCGTTCAGTGTCCCCTATTTCTGCAGCTGCCTCAAACACTGATGCTTCAGCTGCAGCAGCTTCTGCTTCTCTTTGTTGGTGGAGTGCATTCAGTGTAGCCTCCAAACGAGTCTCCTCTACTTTAAGCTGTGCTTGTACTTGAGCTTGTTTCACTCTCACCTCTATCTCCTTTTGCGCGTACGTGGCTCTAGTCAGTGCTGCTTCTGCCTTTGCGCGAGCCTCCAATGCGGCTACACTTGCTGCTGACTTGCTTGAGCGTCTTGATGATCGCGAACACACTGATCTGGTTTTCAGACTATGTTTCTCTTTCGAAGACATTCTGAAGTGAAAGCAGAACTTGAAATCCTATTCACTGATGCAGCAATCAATGTTAATTGTCTTTTTACTATTCTGCCCTCGTAAAAGAGTTCCCCTTCTTAACTAGGCAGATAGATAACTCCTTCCACAGGGACGTTGAATTAAAGCATGGATTTATTATGACCACCACTTCAAATATGTGGAACAGAGGAAAACTGAAATACATAAAAAATGAAAAAATAAGTTTCTAAAGAACGTGCATTAAAGAAATTTAACAGTTCAAATAAGGGATAACTGCATATACTATACACATTAATAAAGCAGATGCATGTAACACTGTACTGAAAATAATCTCTCTAAATATGAAATTTGTCCTGAATAACATCACCAATAACAATATAAGATGATGATAACGTTCTTGTAAGCACTTGTAATACTTACAGACAAAGCTTCTTTAAACGATTGCAAAGATGATGAAAGGATTGAAAATAGCTGCTTTAACCGTGTGACTATCAGCATCAACTGAGTAAAACAAGATGGCTGCTATTAAGGTCAGAGGTTACTATCAAAAACATAGAATAGCACCACCTAGTGGCTCAAAAATTAAACTACACTAAAGTACACTGGAAACAGTACAACGGATAATAGTCTTGATGTAATCTGCCTTACTGAAACATGGCTTAAAGCAAATGATTATTTTGGTCTTAATGAGTCTTGTCCACCTGGCTACCGTTATAAAAATAAATGCCGCCTGATTGGCCGTGGCGGTGGTGTAGCAACAATCTATAGAGAGATACTTAATGTTACTCAGAGAACAAACTATAGGTTTAATTCATTTGAAATTCTTATGCTAAATGTTACACTCTCAGATATAAGTAAAAAGTCGCTACTATCTCTTGCTTTGGCTACCATTTATAGACCTCCAGGGCCTTATGCTGATTTCCTAAAAGAGTTTGCAGACTTTCTCTCAGACCTTTTGGTCAACGTCGATAAAGCACTGATTGTTGGAGATTTTAACATTCATGTAGACAATATAAATGATGCGTTAGGGGCTGCGTTTACTGATTTACTAAACTCATTTGGGGTCGAACAAAACGTCACTGGACCCACTCACCGTCTTAATCATACTCTAGATTTAATTATATCACATGGAATAAATCCTACCGATATAGAAATTCTACCGCAAAGTGATGACGTCTCTGATCACTATCTTGTAACATGCGTACTGCATACTGATGATATTTGTCAAATTGCGCCACGATATCGACTAGGCAGAACAATTCTCCCGACAACTATAGATAAATTCACAAATAATCTGCCTGATCTGTCTCAGCTGCTCATCGTACCCGAACACGCAAATGATCTTGAGGAAATGACTAGCAGTATGTGCACCATTTTTACTAGTACATTTAGATTCTGTTGCACTGATGAGATTAAAAAAGGTTAGAGAGAAAAATACTGTTCCATGGTACAACAGTATTACTTGCGCTATGAAAAGAGAAACTCGTAATCTAGAACGCAAATGGAGACACTCGTTTAGAGGTCTTCAGAATCGCATGGAAAGACAGTTCGTTCCGCTATAGAAAGACTCTAAAAGCAGCCAGGGCTGAGCATCTTCGCAAACTTATAGAGAATAACCAAAACAATCCACGGTTCTTATTTAGTACAGTAGCTAGATTAACAAATAAACAGATATCACCAGAACAAAATGTTTCATTACAGTTTAGAAGTGATGACTTTATGAATTTCTTTAATGAAAAAATCGAAAGTATCAGAAATAAAATTGTAAATGTACAACCTTTGACAGAGTTTTATGATTCAGCCTCAATTATCGCCCCTCAAGAACAGTTGCAGTGCTTTACAACTATAGGACAGGAAGAGCTAAATAAACTTATTACTGCGTCTAAACCAACAACATGTTTATTAGATCCAATACCCACTAAACTACTGAAAGAACTGTTACCTGTAGCAGAAGAGCCTCTTCTCAATATTATCAACTCGTCTTTATCTCTAGGTCACGTCCCACGACCGTTCAAGCTAGCAGTTATTAAGCCTCTCATTAAGAAACCACAATTAGATCCAAACGTATTAGCAAATTACAGACCCATTTCAAATCTTCCATTTATGTCTAAAATACTAGAAAAAGTGGTGTCGGTCCAATTGTGCTCCTTCTTGCAAAAAAACTCTATCTATGAAAAATTTCAGTCAGGATTCAGGTCTCATCATAGCACAGAAACTGCGCTCGTTAAAATTACAAACGACTTGCTTCTAGCTTCTGACCAGGGCTGTGTCTCAATACTAGTGTTACTTGATCTCAGTGCTGCGTTTGACACTATAGATCATAAAATACTCCTAGATCGACTACAAAATTACACTGGTATTCAGGGACAGGCATTACGGTGGTTTAAGTCATACCTATCAGACCGTCACAATTGTTTATATAAACGGGGAAAAATCTAAGATAACGATAGTAAACTATGGAGTGCCGCAAGGATCTGTGTTAGGACCTCTGCTATTTTCAATTTACATGCTGCCACTTGGCAATATTATAAGAAAACATGGGATTAGTTTCCACTGCTATGCCGATGATACTCAGTTATATATATCATCACGACCAGATGAAATCTCTAAATTATCCAAATTGACAGAGTGTGTTAAAGAAGTAAAACATTGGATGACTAGTAATTTTCTTCTATTAAATTCAGATAAGACTGAAGTATTACTTATTGGGCCAAAAACCTGTACACAGAATCTCTCAGACTACAATCTGCATTTAGAAGGATGTACTGTTACTCCATCCTCGACAGTTAAAGACCTAGGTGTTATATTAGACAGCAACTTGTCCTTTGAAAATCATATTTCATATGTTACAAAAACAGCCTTCTTTCACCTCAGAAACATTGCTAAAATACGGAATATGTTATGTATTTCTGATGCAGAAAAGTTAGTTCATGCTTTCATGACGTCTCGACTAGATTACTGTAATGCATTATTAGCTGGTTGTCCTGCTTCCTCAATAAACAAGCTACAATTAGTACAAAATGCAGCTGCTAGAGTTCTTACCAGGTCAAGAAAATATGATCATATAACACCAATCTTATCATCTCTACACTGGTTACCCATTAAGTTCCGTATCGATTATAAAGTATTGCTAATGACCTATAAGGCTCTAAATGGTTTAGCTCCTGTATACTTAACCAATCTATCGCCCTACAATCCTTCACGCTCTTTAAAATCACAAAACTCTGGACTTCTGGTTGTACCTAGGATATCTAAGTCCACTAAAGGAGGGAGAGCATTTTCACATTTGGCTCCTAAAATCTGGAATAGCCTTCCTGATAATGTTCGGGGCTCAGACTCGCTCACCCAGTTTAAATCTAGATTAAAGACGCATCTCTTTAGCCAAGCATTCACATAACGCATCTCATACCAGATCAACTGCACATGACTATCTTTGCTTAAAGTTATGAACAGCAGCTACGCTAATTGTTCTCCTTTTGCTTTTCTGTTTTACCTCGGGACACCCGCCCTGAGGTGACTAGAGAGTACATCAGCTTCAGTTTGTATCCAGCCTCTTAAGAAGACCTCAGATGACCATCACCTGTGAAGAGACGGCGCCAGCTCCTGCGAGGACTTCAGGAGACGCAATCATCTAGATCAACATTCACATTGCACAATCTCTATATCCTAATTTATTGTTAATGTAATTCATTTTCCAGGAGCTCATTACTTCTACCTTCAGTTAAACTGCTAACAGTGATTGTAATTACCTAAAGTATATTATTTGCTAACTACATTCTTTAAATTGTAATGTTGACATCCATTTTCTGTAAAGCTGCTTTGAAATGATATGTATCGTGAAAAGCGCTATACAAATAAATTTGAATTGAATCGAATTAATGTGCTTATCGTCTCTTAATTAGGACCCATAATAGATAAATGTTAAGTCTGTTTTTAAAACAAAGAAAAGCTGTGTAGTGCAGTCGTGCAATGTACCAACTGCTTTGACATGATATGCAAAGGCTCACAAACTACTGAGTGTTCAAACTTACAAAGTGTACGCCTGCCTAAAGGGTTAGTTCACACAAAAATGAAAAAAAAAAAAAAAAGACTCGCCCTTATGTCATTCCGAACATGCAAGAATGTGTTGTTCATCTTTGAAACAAGTGAAGATATTTTTTTATGAAATCTGAGAGTTATCTCCCTCAATTTACTGACCATGCAACTAACACTTTGACACTTCAAAAAGTTCATAAAGACATTGTAAAAGTGGTCCATATGAATGGAGCAGTTTAGTCCAAACTTGAACTTCAAAGAGACTTGTTCGCTTAATGCAATATACAGTATGAGTTTAGACTTTTATTCACATATAAACATTAATTAGCGAACATAAATGGAAGCTCAACTGTACTTGTTTGTATATGCACTTGTGTATTAAATTTGTTCATTATATAAAGTGATCAAGTTTATTCAGAAAATTTGGACTAAACCCCTCAATATTCATTAGATTAGATTTACGGTCTGTATGAACTTTTGTTTTAAACATCAAAGTGGCAGTTGTGTAGACTGTCAATGGAGGGACAGAAAGCTCTCAGATTTCATTAAATTATCTTTGTGTTTTGAAGATGAACGAAAGTCTCAACAGGTTTGGAATGACATTAATTCATGTCATGATAAAAACAAATAATGTTGTAACTTACAATATATGCATGATATTTTAATGATTTCAAAATATCAAAAATAAAAAAAAAACAAAAAACGTCATAATCACAATTCATTTAGGCTACATGAAATATGCCCTTACTGTATTTTTTCTTAAAATATTTTTTTCTTGCTTTCGTGTACAGAAAGATTTATTTTTGAGGAGGCTACAACAACGATTAAAGCCAGGGCACACTTAATGACTGTAAGGCCGATTATAAATGTAATTTGATACTTTCAACTGATCTTGCCCAAACACGTGGAGTCAGAGCCAGTTGTGTTCAGTCTGTTTATAATCTGTAAGTATTTAAATCCACTTCAGTCGAAGGAAACAGTTTTTAAGTGTGTTGATTTCAGTCTTAGAATGTTTTTTCTAGTCGTTCAGTGTGTCCCCAGCTTGAATGAGTCAGCAGTGAGGGAAGTAATCGTTAAAATGTAAGTTCTCTGAGAATTTGTGCACTGTTTATTATCTAAATGTAATAATGTACACTGCCAGTCAAAGATATTGAGATTTGGAAGATTTAATTTAAGACAAAATTTAATTTATTAATTAAAAAATTTTCGGAAAATTTTCGGCATATTTTTTCTAGTCTTCAGTGCCACTTGATCTTTCATCATTCTAATATGCTGAATTGATGCTTGGACATTTCTTTTGAAATGTGCTGCTTCATTTTTTTTTTTTGTGTTCTTGAGCATCAAATCAGCATATTAGAATGATTTCTGAAGGATCATGTGACACTGACTGAAGACTGGAGTTAATGATGCTAAAAATTCAGCTTTGATCACAGGAATAACTTACTTTTAAAAATAGATTAAAATAGAAAACAGTTAATAGTAAAACTATTTTAGAATATTAAAGTAAAACTACTTCACAGTATTATTATTTTACTGTATTTTTTTTTTTCATCAAATGCTGCCTTGGTAAGTAGAAGAGACTGCTTTCAAAAGTAAAAATGCAACTTGTAACAATGTAATTCAACCTTTCAGCTGCCCGAGGAGGATGATGATGGCAATGGTGACCGAGGTGACAGTGCAGCTCAGGATGAAGAAGAGGAGGAACATGTAAGTTAAACATGCTTTCCTCATACCCTTCTAACAAACAATAAACCTTACTACAATAACTTTTTTTTTTTTTTAGCTTCCAGTTTGCCAAAATCCAAAGTGAATATATAGAGACCATCCTCATATCCTTGCCTCAGAAGAACCTGAGAAAGACACTCTTCCTCTTCTCTCACAGCTCTCCATCTACCTCTGCAACACTGTTGGCAAGAGTGTTCTACACAGCTGAGGACACGGTAATGAGAGATCTCAAATTCTTCCTGAGAAAGTCCACATGTTCATTTTCTTGAACAAAAACTGTACATGTATTTTTGGGTGGGCCAAACTATTATTTGAAGGAATGCTAAAAATCTCTATATTGTTCTTTATACACAGGGGTGCACATAAGAGGTACGCATGCGCGGTAAAAATAAACTATGCGTACCAGAAAACATGGAGGGAAGCGCTTTTGAGTACCGGTTCACATGGATACGTTTACTTATTGGAGTAGGATTTTTCTCCATCTCTGGTAAGATAGCAATCATCATAATATGTGTGTTCTTTAATTATTAGGTGTGCAACGGATCGCAGTTAATCCGTGATCCATACGGATAAGGTCCAACGGTTCGGCACGCATGTGATTCGCAGATTAACTGCTATATTTAACCATCATAGAGTGAAAGTTTGTAATTTGGACGTGTTTTGTCTCGACAATTAACACATTCAAACGACTTTAAAAGCGGAAGAAGAGGCAAAAATCGGGACTCGCGAACTGTAATCTGTGCGCACAGCCCCCCGAAACGCATGCATGATGAGAGTCAGACAGCGCTCGAACACCAAATTAATTCCGCTTTCGCGTTTACTTGCGCTTGAAAGGAAACATACACACAAAATTATGTCAAAATACCTGTCTCGGCAAGTATTCTCGGTTATGTCATAAGTGAAGTGTTGAGAAAGAAACCGGATGTGTGTCAGTTATTTGGTCCATGCTTTCCTTCTTAAAGTGGCAGCAGCCTTAGCTGTCATTAATGTTAGTAAAAAAAAAAAAAAGTCATCATCATCTACCATGTACGAGAGAAAAGAAGATAGTGAGGAGAGCAGTCAGGAGGAAAGTGATTAGGACAGCTTTTAGGATGTGTCGTGTAAAGTGTGAGTACCAAGCAAAATCTCCAGGTACTCCCTTGAGAACCAGACCAAAAAAGTTATGTGCACCCCTGTTTATACATATCTTTTACTCTTTATGAATGTCGTCTTCTGGATTTTTTTAGCTTTTGAGAAGCTCAAGGACTGTATATCTTTGGTAATTGTGATATTGTCTGGCAGTAAAGCAGTATTAAAGCAAATTACCTCAGTATATTTGTAGCAGCTGCCTCATACAGGACACTTAGGAAATGGTTTAAAATATATTTTTTGCAAATAAAGCAATAAAATATCTGCTGAATCTTTTTCATATCTTTGTCATTTTTGTGCCAAATTATGGATAGTAGTAATCATAAGAGTATCTATAAATATAATTGATAAAATCATTATTTAAAGGAACACTCCACTTTTTTTGAAAATAGGCTCATTTTCCAACTCCCCTAGAGTTAAACAGTTGAGTTTTACCGTTTCCGAATCCATTCAGCCGATCTCAGGGTCTGGCGGTACCACTTTTAGCATAGCTTAGCATAGTTCATTGAATCTGATTAGACCGTTAGCATCGCGCTTAAAAATGACCAGAGTTTTGATATTTTTCCTATTTAAAACTTGACTCTTCTGTATAAATCGTGTACTAAGACCGACGGAAAATGTTGTGATTTTCTAGGCTGATATGGCTAGGAACTATACTCTCATTCAGGCGTAATAATCAAGGAACTTTGCTGCCGTATCATGGCTGCAGCAGTGCAGTGATATTACGCAGCGTCTCTCACAAGCGTCTCCATGGTTGCAAGGCACGTTCCCTGTGCAAGCAGGGGCTCACGGGTGCTGCGTAATATCATTGCGCCTGCTGCAGCCATCATACAGCAGCAAAGTTCCTTGATTATTACGCCTGAATGAGAGTATAGTTCCTAGCCATATCAGCCTAGAAAATCGCAACTTTTTATTTTCCGTCGGTCTTAGTACACGATTTAACTACAGAAGAGTCAAGTTTTAAATAGGAAAAATATCAAAACTCTTTGGTCATTTTTAAGCGCGATGCTAACAGTCTAATCAGATTCAATGAACTATGCTAAGCTATGCTAAAAGTGGTACCGCCAGAACCGGAGATCGGCTGAATGGATTCGAAAACGGTAAAACTCAACTGTTTAACTCTAGGGGAGTTGGACAATGAGCCTATTTTCAAAAAAAGTGGAGTGTTCCTTTAACTATACCTATATAATGATAAAACACTTTGTCAATTAAAAGAATAAAACATTAATTACTGGTTACATTTATTTATTGATTGTATTGTTTGATCTATGAATGTGTTCAATTTATGAATTCATGTGTTAACACTTTAAACAAACATGGTTAAAACATGGTTACATGGTAATGTTCAAATGTATTGGCTTAGTAATTGTACAAAGTAACAATGCTGACGATTTCATGGATGCAGTGTGTTTCTAGCCATTTTCTATCAGAATTTAATGAGGGTTTATATTGGTTTCCACTACATATTTTGATCTGCAAATGTATTAACCAAAGCAACACAATTCCCTATAACAATTAGAATTTATTAGGTTTTATAGCAGAGAATGAAGTGTTTATCAGTTCTGCATGGATTTCAAGGTTATGGACGGTGCACATCTCCATTTCCCGGAGTAAAGGTGAGAAGCAGATTTTAAGATAAAGGTCGAGGTGGTATTTTGGTCTTTAGGACGTACCTGTCACGTTCCAGCAACGTACCACTATAACGTTGCCACGACGAATATGGGAATCACAAATTTACGTCGCTGGAACGTTATTCGGGACGTCATTGCAACTAATATGAGCCGATCCAGTTACGTTTTCACAACGTGCCAGTTTGGTCGTTGAGACGTACCTGTCACGTTCCAGCGACGTACCGCTATAACGTCGACACGACGAATATGGGAATCACAAAGTTACGTCGCTGGAACGTTATTCGGGACGTCGTTGCAACTAATATGAGCCAATCTGGTTACGTTTTTACAACGTGCCAGTTTGGTCGTTGAGACGTACCCCAGACAGCAGGTGACTCCGTGCCGGATCCGTTTTCAAACCGGCAAATCCGCGTTACAGTCACCTCCGTTTCACTGCTCTAAAACGGATCCAGCCCGGTCCCGGTTTCCATGGGCGGGAACAACAGTCGCAAAGCAGATTCGGCCCGTATTTTTTTCTGGAGTTTAGAAGAGGAGGCAGCCACAGACGGTGCTCGGTCGGTATCCTACTTCAAAAACATCACCAAAGTAAGTCAAACTGTTCTATTAATGAATTAATTTCTTATTAATTATATTGTGTACTCGTTGGCTTAAAGTTTAAACTTAAGGTTTGGACTTTTTATTTCTTATTAGATCGGTATTGAATCGTAATGTTATAGTTAACTCTTATGCTGTGTTCACACCAAACGCGAATAGAGCGTCTGGCGCGAATGATTTCAATGTTAAGTCAATGTAAAGACGCGTTTACGCGCGTCTGGAGGTCTCGCGGCGCGAATGAGGCGTTTAGCGCGGCGCGGAAGACGCGAATTCGCCTCGTTCGCGCGAATGACGCGAATTGAGCGTTTCGCGCGATACGCGCGTTACGCGCGAATGGTGCTTTTTGTGCATTTAGCGTCTGACGCGAATTCGCGTCTGACGCCCGAGTTGAAAAATTTGAACTTTGGCGTAAATTCGCGCCGCGTTAACCAATCAGGAGCCTGCTTGCTGCTGTGGCGGTGGAGTCACTCATTCAAAATGGAGGAACGACTGATATTATCAGTGAGCAGTCACCCAGAGATTTATGACACAAGTTCATACTTCAGACAGGAATAAAAAGGAGCTCGCTTGGAAGAGTGTCGGTGAGGAGATTGGGCTACCTGGTAAGTTGTAAATACACATTTCACTTTTAAATCACGTACACGTTTATCGACCCGCGGCCTTCCCGCGACGCTGACTCCGACGCCGCTGTTCTGCTCTCCAGAGCAAATACCCAGCTAACACACGACGTAACAGTTACGTAATGTATTCGTACTTTTTGGTAATGTCATGACTTACTAACTGACAACGTAACTACGACGTCGCATGCCAGTAATTGCATTACCTTAAGATTACCATCTCACAACGTCGTCAGTACGTTCTCCTAACGTTATAAGATTACCCAGAACGTTCCAGATACGTCCTCTATTCGTAATATATTGGTAATTCCATGACTTACTAGTAACGTAACTACAACGTTGTATGCCCGTAATAATATTACCATCAAATTACCATATCACAACGTCGTCAGTACGTTCTCCAAACGTTACAAGATTACCAAGGACGTTCCAGATACGTCCTCTATTCGTAATATAATGGTCATTCCATGACTTACTGGCAACGTAGCAGCAACGTCATGTGCTCGTAATTTCATTACCATCATTTACACATTCTTTATATGTTATTATTACCAGAATTTGCAATATAAAACGTGTAATTAAATGTCAGACACAAGACTGAAATGTCCCCTTAAGAAAAAAAGGTTTCTTTTCACCAAATCAGAGTATGGATGACTGTTTTTTATATATAGTGACGTGACATACAGCGCGCGCCTCCACAAATGTAGTGCGCGCGTGCCCACAGTATGTTGATAAGAGTGTAAAGTTAATTTTTCTGAGAGAAGAATTTATTTTTCCGAGGTGACAACGAATAAATGGCTTTTATAAAAATGTATAAAGTTAACTTTGGAAAGACGCAAAACCTTTTTTTATTGTTATGTTTACGTTAGTGCAGGTGGCCGTTAGAGTTGCCATGGCAACCGGGAAAACATTCAAGCTGCTGGAGAGGACAGCGTCGACGTTTCTCCGTGTTTCTCGTCAGTTTTATAGCAATAAAGTTCAACAACTGCGTCAGATTGGTTAAGTAACATTACCCACAGTCTACTTTAAGTACTTTTGTTAATATTTTTACCTTTGTGATTTCCTTGATCGTCTGAAATATATGTTATGCAAAATGTTACGTTAGCATAGCATATGTTTTTAATGATACTGAGAGCAAAACGTCTTGAATGCTTTTATTTTATGTTTCGCTGTAGGCTATATGTTTTTATTTTATAGTTTGAGTGTATTTCATTATTTTTATTTGGAGTTTTATTCATGTTCTGTGTGTTTTTCAAAATAAATGAATTGAATTCATTTCGAGTCTGCATTCATCGTTCACAGCTGTTGGAATAGCCTTTACATTAGTTTGGGCAAATGAGGACATAAATTAGGTTAAACTACTGCATGTCCGCCCATAGAAAAATAAATAAAAATAAGAATTACCAACTGATGACCAACACACAACTATTGATACACAACGTTGCCACGACGTCGCAGTTACTAACTGGCAACGTCACAAAGTTACGTTGTGGCGACGTATAGGCACCTTTCACTTTTCCGGTTGCCACGACGTAACTAGTTACGTCGCCACGACGAAAGTTTGGTCACCAAATTACGTTGCAGTTACGTAACAGTCACGTATTTTGGTTAGCTGGGTACAAAGTGGTAGCTCTCTCGATGAACGCACGATCAACATCAGCCATCTTGCAAACAGACAACCGCCTAGCACTTCCCCCTCCCACTCGCCTCGGACGCGCGTCAATTTCGCTTCAAACTCTTGTTTTTTACGCGCGTCTATTTCGCTCTAGACGCGCGAATGCATTCAAAATGTTCAAGCGGCAAACTAGACGCGGTAGACGCGAATTTGACGCTCTATTCGCGTTTGGTGTGAACGCAGCATTATGTTAGCAGAGGGCACGCTAACACGCAGACGATCCAGAGGATTATAATTATATAACTGACGAATTTTAACTGCTTTAATTTTCAGTTTTAACTGCGTGGTAATGCTAGTGATAAGCTAGTGTTAACTTAAGCTAGCTAAGGCCTAACGTTACCGCAGACCCGTACTTTACAACAAGGGTTCATTTCTTAGTTTATAACATGAACTAACCATTAACATTATATAGTTATTTGTTAATCTTTATTAACGTTAGCTAATAAAATACAGTTGTCCATTGTTCATGTTACTTCACAGTGCATTAACTAATGTTAACAAATATAGAATTTAATGTATTTGTAAATGTTGAAATTAACATTAACAATGATTATAATTATAATACATCATTTATTATAATAAGTGATGTAGAAGTGGTTCATTCTTAGTTCATGTCAACTAATGCTAAGTAATGATATAGTCTCTTCTCCTAACCAAGGCTGCATTTATTTAATCAAACATACAGTAAAAACAGTAATATTGTGAAATATTATTAACCTGCATTCTATAGTAAAATATAATTTATTCCTGTGATCAAAGCTGAATTTTCAGCATCATTACCCCAGTCTTCAGTGTCACATGATCCTTCAGAAATCATTCTAATATGCTGATTTGATGCTCAAGAAACATTTATGATTATTATCAGTATTCAAAACAGTTGTTGCTTTATATTTTTGTGGAAACAATTATATCATTCAAACATTTGTGGTAAGATTAAAAAAGAGAAATTAATACTTCATCAAGGATACTTTAAATCGATCAAAAGTGACAGTCAACCCTAAATTACAACATTTATAACAAAAAAAATTCTATTTAGTAAATTTTGTAATAAACTTAATTCAATTAATTAACTTAATTAACATTTTCTAATCATCAAAGAATCCTGAAAAAGGTATCACCATTTCCACAAAAATGTTAAGCAGCACAACCATTTTCAACATTGATAATAATTAGAATTTTTGCATGAGCACCAAATCAGCATATTAAATGATTCTGCTAAATTTAAATTATTTAAATTCTTTGTTTACCTGTTTATCCTTTAACTGATCTACATTACAGATGAGATTTCAATCAAGATTCAGGAGCTTATTAGTCTGGAGGTTGGAGATGTTTACTGCACATATATATATTTTTTTCTCAACAGGAGCTGTAAGGAATAACCAGTCCTCTACCAGTGCAGCAGATTCTTGCCTTTGACCGTGGCGGTGGCCAGAAGGAATGTGCCAAAGCCAAAGAGGCCTTAACTGAGGTAAATTTCAGATAGAACCAGCATAGTGGCGGGTTGTGTTTCATCACCATACCATTACAATAAGCAATAGTAGCTGACTTCATAAAGAAAAAAGGGGCAGTTGAGTTTGTATTGTCACATGTTAGTGTATTCCAAGCCCGGTTGCAGCACATTTATTTATATAATAATGAACAGTATTACCTCTACATTTAGAGATTATTTTCTGTGGACTGGGCTTGTCTTATTTTTTTAGAAAACATTGTACGAAAAGCATTATATTAATATTTTGAAGACACTTCATATTTAGTTCAAATTGTACATGAGAAAAGCATAAGGAGAAATTTACAGATTTTTTACTTTGATACAACAGTGAAAATGTATAGGAGAACAGACTTTTATCACAAATGATACATACATGAGTGAATTTTTTTATTCTGGTAATTTTAAAGGATTAGTTCACTTTAAAATCAAATTTTCCTGATAATTTTCTCACCCCCATGTCATCCAAGATGTTCATGTCTTTCTTTATTCAGTCGAAAAGAAATTAAGGTTTTTGATGAAAACATTCCAGGATTATTCTCCTTATAGTGGACTTCAATGGTTCTAGACAAACTGTATCTTATCCTATGCCTTCCCTATTCAACTTACAGAATAAAACAGAATTGGCGCTGCGTTCGTTCCGTAAGTAGAATAGGGAAGGTGTAGGACATACAGCATAAGCTTTTTAAAGAATAAGGAAAGCGGAATCACGTACAAGATGATCATTTGTGTTTATAAAGCATATACAGTTGTATTTTTTATTTTTTTTTCGAAAATGACCGATTGTTTCGCTAGATAAGACCCTTATTCCTCGTCTGGTATCGTTTAAAGCTCTTTGAAGCTGCATTGAAACTGTAATTTTGACCTTCAAACGTTTGGAGGCCATTGAAGTCCACTATAAGGAGAAAAATCCTGGAATGATTTCCTCAAAAACCTTTTCGACTGAAGAAAGACAGACATGAACATCTTGGATGACATGGGGGTGAGTAAATTCAGGATAATTTTATTTGAAAGTGAACTAATCCTTTAATTTGCAGCAGTTGTTTAAAGTTGGTGTTCATTTGTGTGACGTAAATAAGTGTCAACAAAATTTCAGCCAAAGCAGAGTGATCAGACTAATAGCACTAGATTGCTTTGGAGTGCTTTAACATAGCTTGAGAAGGGGAAATTGAAAGACAAAGTACACAGCCTGTCTGATGTGTCAAAGGCTATGTTCACACTGTCAGTCTAAATACAATTATTGGTGTATCCGATTGGAATCTGATCATGGCATGAGAAAGTGACATAAACCATGCAAAATCTGATCAGATTGGTCAAACTGAAACTGATTTCCAGAAATTACATTTGAATATGATTTCAAACCACATATGAATTTAGCTCAAAGCAGATTAGTAAAAATCACATGTAATTTCATGTAATTTGTTTTGTGGTTCACACTTTATGATCACATTCCAATCGGATTTGGACTGACAGTCTGAATGAGGCTTACATCTCCACCAGTTGTGGAGTCAGAATTGACTACACACAGCAATAGTAGAGGCTCATATAGACGAGCCTCACAACTGTCAGATTCTTGATTTACTGGGACAATTACATGAATATCTAACAGCTTTCTTCTTTTTTTTTCTGCAGATGCCTCATGGGAATTAAATGGCACATATAAGTGGTTTGTAATACCATGGTTTTCTGACCTGTCCTGATTGGTTCTTGATATGTTTATGGTTCATTATATGAAATTATTTTTTGTATGCTTTTTTTCCCCCATTTCTTCTATTTTTTTCTTCTTTAAATATACATTAAGAAAAGTCGTGAGATTGTTTAACTGTTCATGTATCAATGTTTTAAAGGATAGTTCACCGGAAAATGAAAATTTGCTGTTAATTTACTCACCCTCAAGCCATCCATGATGTAGGTGACATTTTTTTCTTCAGTTTACACAAAAGATTTTTAGTGTGGTCCTTGGTGATTCGTATAATGCAAGTCAATGGCTACCGTCACTTTGAGAGTCATAAAAACATATTACAGGCCAAACAAAGTTAATACCTGTGACTGATGCTGACGTTAATATGAATCATCATATTCATCATTCATCATAATCATCAACGTCTTATGAATCATCCGGAGCCACAGGTATTCTTTTTGTTTTGTCTGTATATGTTTTTTTGAGTTTCAAACTGACTGTAGCCATTGACTTTTATATTATACTTTTATATTATACAAATCACCAAGGACCACATTTTCAGCGAAAAATCTTCTTTACCGATAGTAAATTAACGGCAAATTTTAATTTTTGGGTGAATGATCCCTTTAAGCTTGGTGAATATGATGTAACTAGAGACTTAAATGATTAGTTCACTTTCAAATGAAAATTACCCCAAGCTTTACTCACCCTCAAGCTTAATACTTTAATATATCTCCGATTGTGTTCATCAGAAAGTCGTATACACTTAGAATGGCTTGAGGGTGAGTAAAGCTTGGGGTAATTTTCATTGAAAGTGAACTAATCCTTTAAAGGGATATTTCACCCAAAAATTAAAATTCTGTCATTAATTACTCATCTAATTTTGTTCCAAACTCGTAATACTTTTTCATCTTTGGAACTAAAATGAAGATCTTTTAGATGAAATCTGAAAGATTTGTCTCTCTGTTGACAGCTACACAACTACGTCTTCTACACTTCTATGAACTTCAACTACAAAGTTCATAAAGAGATTGCCAAACTAATCCATATAAATTGAGTGGTTTAATCCAAATTGTCTTGAATTTGGATTAAACGATCACTTCATATGATGAACAAACCTCTTGCTGATGCTCAAGCGTGTTATGTAACACAAGAATGAACCTTATAGCTTCCCTTTACCACAACTGACGTGTGAGTTGATAAATGCTTATATGTGAATAAAATCCTAAATTCAATCCATTCATCATATAAAGTGCTCGTGTCTCTTCAGAAAATTTTGGACTAAAGCGCTCGATTTATATGGATTAGTTTTACAATCTCTTTATGAACTTTTTAAGCATCAGAGTGGTAGTTGCATAGCTGTCAACAGGAACAGAAAGCTCTTGTATTTCATCAGAAAGATCTTCATTTGTGTCCCGAAGATGAAAAGTCTTACGGTTGTAGAACAAAATGAAGGTGAGTAAATAATGACATTGTTTTATTTTGGGGTGAACTAACACTTTAATGGCAAGTAGAGACACTTAAGTGTTTTATATAAACTTTGAGTACTTGTGCAAAAATGATCAAAAGAAAAAGATCCACTGTTTTGTGTATTTGTTTTAATATGCCAAATAAATAGAAGATGGATTAAAAGATAAAGCCCTTGATTATGTCAAATTTACTCTGTCCAATTGTATTTTGAATGTATGTTTACTGTAAAGTAGTTGCTAACAATAGATTATAAGGTAGTATTTTAGTGTAAAAAAAAGTGTTCAGTACATTAATTGTCTATAAATCTAAATCAGTATTTTAAACTTTGTATTGCCTAAGTATTTCATGTTAAAACTTAACAGAAAAAATATCAGACAATAAAATACTTAATCATGTATATGAGAAGATTCTTGAAATTCTAGATATGTATACTATTTAGAGGGGGGGGGGGGTACTGTATACAAAATGAGCTGGCCCTGATCCGGCACGGTTCTGGACCAGATCCAGAACAGAGCTGGACCACATTTGGCCCAAATCGGCATAAAGGAATCCACATCTGGTCCGGAGCTGGCCCAGTGCTGGTCCAGATGAGGAAAAACGGATCTGTGCCGGTATTGGCCCGTTGTGCCAAAAGACACCGGCCCGAGTCCGTTTTACAGATCTGGGCCAGAACTTAAGAAGTGTCTGGGCCAGATCTGGGCCAGATGATTTTTATAAGTATTGGGAAATAGAACTAAAAAGTAAACAAACTTAATTAAATAAAAAAAAAAAATAATTCAAGCAGCGTGTTCATGGTAAATTTAGTGCTTGTTGAACACCGTTGAATAAATCCAAGTTGCACATTTTTATTATGCAAAGCTCTCTTTTTACAAGCTAGTCTCTTTTGATCTTTACTAAATGAAAGTGCACGTGGCTCAAACCAGCAACAGTTAAAACAACAAACGATCATCTGTGTTAGCTGGGTTTACATCTGAGGCGTTTAAAGACTCCATTTGTCCATTATTTATTTCTAAACATACACAACAATGTATAAAGGGCTCCATTACCTTCTATGTTACATTATGGCCCCGTAGAAACAGTTTTTGTAAAAATAGGCTAACGATTGCGTCATAACCACTCGACTCTCTGTCGCACAGTAGAGAAATTAACGTACAGACAGGAGGAGAAGTTCGCAGGCAATAGTATGCATTAACTTAATATGGCGTACTGGCGTTACATTTTAAAATACTATACAAACTAATTAATCAGAATACTTACTCCTGCTCACTCACGCCAAAGAACTCCCCGCTCAAGCTCGTCTCTGCCAGATTAACGATGGCAGTTTGCACGCACAGCTACTAGAAGATTTACATCTGTCAGACAGGTTGTTGACGTCATCAAGCTTACTTTCAGTCTGCGCGTCAGAAACGGTAGTGCTAAAAATCGCTAAAAATGGGCTTCACTTGTCTCAATTGAGTTCCAATGGGGTCGCTGTGTCCATTTCTTTTACCGTCTATGAGTAAACCCGGAGCCGCGCGGCAGCGCAGATCCAGTTCCCAGCTGGTTCACACTCTCCACTCCATCGGCTCAACCCCGCAAGAAGCACAGTTTAAATCCTTCTCGTCGTCTTTCCTGAATTTTCAGTAATTTCATCTGGATCAGTGTTGATCGGGGGATAGTGATGGGCAGAGCGAGGCTTCGTGAAACACTGAAGCAGTTGAATCAAATGTGCCGTGATGATTCGAGGCTTCGAAACAATCTGACACTTGACTCCACGGTGACCCCTAGTGGTCAAAAGAGTGTAAATGCAACAAAACTCAAACTAAACATGCAGTAAAAACACCTTTTACAAATCTATTGCAAATGTTTTATTGAAAGTAAAATCTATTAAATGCAATTAACTAATTCTCTAATAAGATTAGGCTACATATAGAGTGACTTTATATCTGTTCTTTTATCATTTTTCAAGGCTTGTTTCTCTGTTCCATGGCTCAAGCTAAACAGGCCAATAAGAGATTAATAACTACCATTATTCATTTTAATTATTCTAATGTCTAATTAAAACATCTACAAATTTATAAAACTGATCAGAGATCAGGTAAAACCCATAGACACTTGTTCAATGCTTCTCAGGTGAAACTGCATGATTCATGGGTTAACTTTATCATCGCCCTCTACCGGTGAACCTCTGAAATTTCGAACTGTTTTGAAATGTTTCGAAACAGTGATGACGTAATGAAGCCTCGTTTACTAAAATCACGTGACTTTGGCAGTTTGATACACGCTCCGAATCACTGATTCGAAACAAATGATTCATGAAGCTTCGGAGCTTCATGAAGCATGTGTTTCGAAATCGGCCATCACTATCGGGGGATTGTTTCTGTGACTTGCCGTTATAAATTACTGTGCCGCTTCCTTGTGGTTAAACACGCAAACAGTGGCTCATATATCACGTTCAGTTCGCATGCAGAATCACTATGAAACTCGGAACTTATTGTTATCACTGTTCTGCGATTTATCAACAAAACGCTTGGAAAATTAAAGTAATAGTATGCATTTCTGTAACTTCAACCCACAGCTTCACTATTGGTAAAGAGACGCAGCACACTGGTAGGACAAATTCTTAAAATCGTTCTTTTACTGATGCATTTAAATACATTTTACCGTTCCTATTCATCTGTATGTTCATCTATATTTAGAACTAGCAGAAATCTGTAAGTAACGTAACAAACCATAGACGAATAACCAGTGAATAAACTGTTATGTTGTATGTTCCTACGCAGTTTGATAAAGCATGGAATTTGATTTGAGTAATTTGAGTACCAGGTCTGGATAAGTATTGGGAAATAGAACTAAAAAGTAAACAAACTTAATTAAATAAAAAAAAAAAATCATTCAAGCAGCGTGTTCATGGTAAATTTAGTGCTTGTTGAACACAGTTGAATAAATCCAAGTTGCACATTTTTATTATGCAAAGCTCTCTTTTTACAAGCTAGTCTCTTTTGATCTTTACTAAATGAAAGTGCACGTGACTCAAACCAGCAACAGTTAAAACAACAAACGATAAGTCTAAATCAGTCTGTAGCCTACTTTGCTGTTTGATGATTGTTCAACATCAATCAATTACAGTACAAACTGTAAACGACAGTATGGTATCAAACAATCGTGCCAGAGGTGAATATATGCAGGTTATAAAGCATTTTAGGCTTATTAATAAAAATGAATCGATTTCTCAGCCTTGCACAGTTTTGCTGAACTCAAACTGAATTTATGGGCTTTAACTTATATATACAGTTAATTTCTAGGCCTCACCACATAAGGAAAAATAGGATATTTTTTTGTTTCCATCTTCATAGATGGTCCAAACTGTTCTAAACAGGAACTGCTATCTTTGCTCAGCTATCTTCATGATGCGCATAATCCCGCAGGTCGCTTTTTCATCTCCTCTCTCTTGCTTCTTCGATTCATGCACTAGAAGACAGGCGTCAGGCCGCAGTGAGCCTGGGCTGGGCCCCAGATTCCCCACTCTCCTCCTCCCTCTGCCTAGGCACACACTGCAGTTTCCCAGGTGCCACACCACATACAGCTCTCTTCGCCATCTTGGCGAATGCCTTCCCTCCTAGCGTGAGGATGCCTCCGCTAGCAGAGCAAGCTCCGCTGTTTCAGCCATTTCATCCCACCGACTCTTACCCTATCCAATGTCTGTGGCCTGTAGATGTTAGCGTGAGGATGCCTCTGCTAATAGCGCAGGCCCGGTCATCAGTCTCAAACTCTCTTTTTGTCTTTGGTCTACAGCTCAACCACGGACCTTAGCGTGAGGCTGCCTCCGCTAGCGGCGCAGGCCCAGATGCCATATTTTACTCCCTAGTTTCCTTCTTTTCTACACTTCTTGTTCCTCCCCAGGCTCCAGGGACTGACCCAAGCGTGAGGTTGCCTCCGCTAGCGGCGCAGGCCCAGAGGCCTTATTAGACTCCCAGCTTTCCTCTTTTCTACACTTCTTGTTCCTCCCCAGGCTCCAGGGATTGACCCAAGTGTGAGGTTGCCTCCGCTAGTGGCGCAGGCCCAGAGGCCTTATTGGACTCCCAGCTTCCCTCTTTTCTACACTTCTTGTTCCTCCCTAGGTTCCAGGGGCCAGCCCGAGCATGAGGCTGCCTCTGCAAGCGGCCTCGGTCCCAGCCATTCTTTTAGCCTGCCTTTCCTGATTTTCTCATCTCAACATTACTTTATTTATATCATGTAAACAGCATTAAGAACCTCCAAGCTCCCAGCAGACCACTTTTCCAGTAATTCGTTCCCCATAGGAGCAACAACCACAGCTGCTCAATAAGGCCTTTCCCAGCATCAGATTCAAACACTTGGTCACTGGTCATAAGAAGCTTTTAAGAACTACATCAAACTGTTTCCACATTAAAAAAGCCTAACAAATGCTAATCAGCTAGGTTTTCAGCTCCAGCTCATATTCTCACACATACCCACAAGCCATATCAAACTCAACTAATACCATCATTCCAATAAAATGGGAACAATCTCATTGCCAGTGCAGCGATGTCGCCTCGGCTCCCGCAGGAGCTCAATTCTTCTGGCCCTTCTCTCCACTGCCACAGCAGTGATGTCCCCTCGGCTCCCGCAGATCATTTCTCACAGAATGTGTCGTTGGAATCAGAATGTAAACGTTGTTGTGGCGGGAATATCTAAATCTTACGCGGATACACAATTCTATTTTCTGATTGGCTGTTCGGTAGCTATATTTTTTTATTAGATTAAGTGGTGCATGGCAGGGCCTTCTGAACTCTATTGGGAACTTGCTTGATTCCTCTAATAGCGGCGCAACTTGTGCGATATCCTGGAGATTTCTCTGTGTGAGAAATTCAAGGTGTGGCATGTGAGTGTGTGAACGGGTTGAAATGCGTGTGTCTCCCGCCCAATGCATGAGACTTGAGAGCCTTGTAACTAACTGGTTAAGTTAACGTTTCTATGTGTAACAGGTATTATAATTTGTTTTATTTTAATTCACACAAAATCCTTCTTTTTTCAGTTGGGAACTAATGTATGAGAAAAGGAAAAAGAGAAAAAAACTATTTCTTTGAGTTTTGCGTTCGTCGCAATTGTGACGTCATCACCGCGTGGCGCGCTCTTGCTTCAGTCCGCGGGTGGTCTGAGCAGAGCAAGGTATTCATTTTGTTCACTCCGGTTAAAAAAATGTGTTTTAAGTTAAGTAATCGCTAATTAATTGATATGTATTTTGCTAAGAAGTAAGTGAGTATGCATGAGGGTGTTTATCTTTTCTTTAAATTTGTTTTATTTGCAAAAGTGAATGGTTTTGTCAATTAAATGCAGAGTGATGTATGTTGGCGTGAATTGGCCTGCAAAGCGTGACTTAATTTATTTCTATTCAAATATTTGGCAGGAGCAGGCTGTTCACACAATTGTCTACATACAACTCATTTAACTGCATTTTTCAACTCATGCAGGTATGGTTATTTTCTGATCAGTTTTCTTTGTCGTGTGTTCAAAATTTAACTTTGTATACATCAAATGCTGGAAATGTGTGTGATTTAAGAAGTGCTTTCTATGAGTTTAATCTGAATATGAGTGTGATGCACTATACTCATTTCTTTGAAATGTATTCAGTGTTAATATCAAGTGAGGTATTTTATATAAGATATTTTATATATATGGTGTGTGTATATATATATATATATATATATATATATATATATATATATATATATATATATATATATATATATATAATTATATGACATAATATATCAATATATCAATCTCTGATGTGATTATTAATATGATTATGTATATTTCTTTATAGTACTTTATTGTAAATAAGATTCTGTATATTGTGAGTTCTTGCTTCAGTCCGCGGGAGGTCTGAGCAGAGCAAGGAGCAGGCTGTTCACACAATTGTCTACATACAACTCATTTAACTGCATTTTTCAACTCATGCAGATTTTGCCTCTTGAAAAGAAAGATCTACTGAACCAGCAGACCGAGTCCAGTCTTTATTTTGCACCAACAACACACAACACAACGCAGGGGGGTAGCCGAGTCCGAGTGAAACTGACACATGGGGCCCATACCGGCTACATTGGTGTCGTGACCCAGATTTCTTTGAGGATCGACGTCAGATTGACCGCCGGACGTTGAGTACCACATTTTTCGTTCTATAGACTGGGTATAAGTCATCTTTTCCTATTTTATCTGCTGGAGAAAGAGGTACAAAGACTGAGTCTTACAATACAACAGAGAGAAAAAAAAAAAAAAAAACTGAAAAATATTTTTTGAAAAAAATTGAAACATTTTTTTTTTGGAAATTGTCATTGTAACTGTTTTGATAGAGATTTGGCTGACACATCTGGAGCCACAGGTATTGCTGACTCTCCAATGTTTTGCTCCACACGTATAAAAACTGATAATCAGGTTCTCAGATCGGACACAACATCATCTGATTTAAGCAACGTCATTACACAGTTAGCCCATGAAATAGGACAGTCCATTGCAGAACAGCTAAAGAAGGGAAGTGAAAATGAGGAGAGAATGACTAACAGCCAAAATGTAGGTTTAGAACCTCCTCCTGCTGACTCTCATTCACTGACCATGACTGGTGTAAAGTTGGTGATGCAACCTGATGTGAAAGAGCCACCAAGCTTTCGTGGAGATAGCACAGACAAACTTTCTATCCATGAGTGGGAAGAACAGATTGATATCTATTTAAGAAAGAGAGGTGTGCCCACAGGAGAGCAGGCTCAGGAAATTGTCAAGACTTGGAGGGAGAGCAAGCGACATAATCAAAATCACATTACGCAGTAACCCATCATTAAAACCTGGTGAAGACCCAAGAATTATCATTGATATACTAAAACAACATTTTAGTGAACTGACATATTCTGCAATGCCACTTGCTGACTTCTATAACACCCTACCTACAGTGGGTGAGAACGCGATGGATTATTGGATTCGCTTGAATAAAGCTGTTGACGTGGCAGAGGAGTGCTTGAAGAGACAGGGGTGTAACCTTGAAGATCCAAGTAAAGGAGTAACTATGATGTTCATCAAGCACAGTCCAGACCCAGCTCTTTCTGCAGTGCTGAAGTTCAAAACTGCTGACAAGTGGAAAGCTAGTGAAATTCAGGAACGCCTCGATGATCATCAGACACAATTGAAGATTCAGCAGCAATGAGCCAGATCGAAACGTTCAGGCGCTGAGAGATATGCTTCTGCAAACGTGCAGGCTGCTGCAATTGATGAATCAGCTTTGGTGGGGGCTTCAATGAGACCACAAACCCAAATGGAAGTTGTGAGTGATGTTGGCACATCACCTGATAATGTCAGTCTGCAGAATCTCATTGATCAACTTGATTGTGTGTTAAAGCAAAACCATCAAGTAGCAGTCCAGACACCGTACATGTCCAGCAAATTCCAGTCTTTCCGAAAGCCATGTAAAGTTTGTAAAGCAACTGATCACTCCACTACCATGCATTGCATGCGAGATGGATTGTGTTTGTCTTGCTTTAAAACAGGACACTGGAAGAGAGAGTGTCGCAAGCCAGATTCTATCCAGATAATCGCGCCATCTGGATAGAGTGAATTTGACTGTGGTTGGATGAGAAGTATAAACATATACCATTCTGACACCCTATTGGTTTGTACGCGATCCATCGCATCTGCACATGACACAAATCACGTCACACTACAGCAAGGAGGACAGTGTTTGGGTCGTTACTCAAAATAGATTATTTCTTAAAAGTTATTATTTCTCCACTTCTGGCTCATTTAGGCTATCAAACGGGTGATTTCTCTTCGTCCTCCGCAAATTAAGCTAGGTAGTTCGGTAGAGAGACGTTTGAATAAATCAGCGTATGCACCGGTTTTTAAACTTTTTTTTTTAGCGCGACCCTTTTTATTTATGTGACCCATAGTCATATACAACCATGTAGCTAAACAAGCCAAAACGAATTAATTTAAAACAAAAGTAAACCTGCGTTGCTCTCATGGTGTTATACCTCTCTCTTTCGGTGAAGTGGAGCAGTGCTCTTGCTGAATGGCACGGATTGCACTACGGACTATTGTACCTTTTTTTTATTTTTTTTTTTTTTTTTTTTTTTCAGCGTACCTCGTGCTCCAACGCGGCCAGTTATTTTGGGCTATGGCTATTTGTTTCTTTAGTTAACTCACTTGGTGCCAGTTTTTGCTTTGTGATGTGAGTTTTGATCAAATTATAGATTTGTTTAATAACGTTCGTGTTGGAGTATTTGTTACTGTGTGTGTCGGGTTGGCGTTTGTGTCTTATCAAATCTGACATGTTTTGAGAATGTAGTCATGAGCTTTCGGCCTTGGTTTTGATTAGGTTAATTTATACTATTTTAGTCTAGGTTTGTGAGTGTCGCACCACCCATGTATTTTTGTTTGTAGATTATTATAGTTTAGCTTGGGCGTCGTATACGCTGAAGATTTCGGTTTTCTTTTCACATTTTTCTTTTGTCAGTTTAGAGGTTATTTGTAAGGATTGGTTTATTTTGTTTATTTCTTTTATTTGGGCGACACTCCTGATTCTTTTAATGTATGGTAATATTTTCTTCATTTAATCTCTCTAAATTATTTGTAACACCTAACAACGCCAAAGTAAAAATAATCTAAAACTGCTCTGTTTGTTTCATCTTTGGTCTGCACCACACCTTGAAACAGTTGTCTCACTTGAATGTTATGAGAACATCCCAATTTTATCATCAAACACGTAACCGCATATATGCGGCTGAAACGGGTAGCCTAGTGCATCCCAAAGTTTTCAGCATTAACATTTTAATATAACATTATAGTCATATGGCCTTTAGAGAAATGTTTTTTTGAGGAGGTGGAGTGCACAATGGGCCCTGTGGCGCGGCCTGAGCTTTTGTCCTTAATAGCATTATTTTTTTTTTGTTTCCCTACATTACTTTTACTTTTATACTTTAAGTAGTTTTGAAACCAGTACTTTTACACTTTTACTTGAGTAAAAAGCTTGAGTTGATACTTCAACAGAAGTATTTTTAAACCCTAGTATCTATACTTTTACTTGAGTAATGAACGTGAATACTTTTGACACCAGTGGATGAACGTCCATTTCGCCTTCCTTACAGGAGAGTTCCACCAGCTCATTACCAAAAACTGAGACAGGTCTTGACAGAAATGGAGGATCAGGGCATAATAAGGAAATCCACAAGTGAATTCGCCTCACCATTGGTAATGGTATGGAAAAAGGATGGCAGTTTGAGAATTTGCACCGACTTTAGGTGGCTCAATGCCAGGACACTGAAAGACGCTCACCCACTCCCGCATCAATCAGATTCTTGCAGCTCTTGGTGGAAATGTCTATTTTAGCACTATGGACTTGACCTCTGGCTTCTATAACATTCCCATGCACGAGAATGATAAAAAATACACGCATTCACCACACCACTTGGATTACATGAGTACAATCGTATGCCACAGGGTTTGTGCAATAGTCCGGCTTCATTTATGCGAATGATGCTGAGTATCTTCGGTGACATGAACTTCACCCAGCTATTATGCTACTTGGATGATTTATTAGTGTTCTCAGCAACTGAGAAGGAAGCCTTGAGTAGATTAGAAGCAGTGTTCCAGAGACTTCGCCAGCATAATCTGAAGCTCAGCCAAAAAAAGTGTTACCTTCTGCGAACTTCTGTGAGGTTTTTGGGACACATCATCGAAGGGGGTGGAGTTGCTGTGGACCCTGAAAAGGTGGGCGTGATTTCCCGTATGACCAAGAGTGATCTTATGGAGGATGACGGAGTTACTCCTTCAGTAAAGAGTTAAATCCTTCTTGGGGATGGTCTTTTATTATCAACATTTCATATCAAATTGTTCTGCCATTGCCAAACCATTGTTTGCCCTCACTGCTGGTCAGAAGAGGAAGAGTAGAGGAAATGTTACAAAAAAGGCTGGTACTTTTAGAAAATTGAAGGCCTCTGACTGGACAGCGGAGTGTGATGTGAGTTTTAGCGCTCTGAAGGAGAAGCTGTTGAACTGCGCAGTCCTGGCGCATCCTGATTTTTCAAGTCCCCTGATCTTGTCCATAGATGCTTCTCTAGATGGTTTAGGGGCGATATTGTCTCAAATACCCTTGGGCAAGGACAAAGCAAGGCCCATCGCTTTTGCGAGTAAAACAGCGCAGTGGTCGCGCTTCTCGACTCGGGGTCTGCCGGCAACCTCCTCTCTGGGGCCATCTGTCGTCAACTTCAACTCAAAACCACTCCGTCTCCGACAATCTACAAGATCAACTCTATAACCGGTAGACCCCTCAGTCGTAAGAGCGTGTGTAAAGTGGCTGGACCAGTAACTCTCCAAGTGGGTCTTCTACACCGTGAGGAAGCTCATATGCTGGTTCTGGAGGAATCAACGACTGTCGTGGTTCTGGGGTGCCCCTGGTTGGAGCAGCATAATCCCACCATCTCCTGGAAATCAGGCGAAATCCTGAAGTGGGGCGACACTTGTTTCTCACGTTGCCTGATGGAACTTCCTCTTCCACCATCATCTCCACCTGATCTATCTCTCTGTGCCACTTCCATCGAAAGTCCAATGGAACAACGTTCAGTGGATATCCCCAAGTGTTACGCCCCCGTCAGTGATGTCTTCTGTCCACAACGGGCTTCCAAGCTGCCTCCACACCGGCCATGGGACTGTGCCATCGACCTGCTTCCGGGTGAACCAGTACCAAAGGGTAAGATATACCCACTTTCCATCCCGGAGGAGAAGGCCATGGAAGACTACATCAAGGAAGCCCTCGCCCAAGGTTACATCAGACCGTCTACTTCCCCTGCTGCTTCCAGCTTTTTCTTTGTGGCGAAGAAGGACGGAGGCTTGCGGCCATGTATAGATTATCGAGCACTTAACAAAATCACTGTGAAGTTCCGTTATCCCATTCCTCTCGTCCCAGCAGCCCTGGAACATCTCCGTGGTGCCACTATATTCACCAAACTGGACCTCCGCAGCGCGTACAACCTCATCCGGATACGTGAGGGGGACGAGTGGAAAACCGCCTTTATAACACCTACTGGACACTATGAATACCTCGTCATGCCGTATGGACTGGTCAACGCCCCCTCCGTATTCCAGGACTTTATTCATGAGGTGCTCCGGGAGTTTCTCCACCGATTTGTCCTAGTCGTCATCGACGACATTCTCATATACTCCCGGAGCCAGGCCGAACATCGCCAACACGTTGCGGAGGTCCTCAACCGTCTCCGTCAATTCCATCTATTCCTCAAGGCTGAAAAATGTTCATTCCATCAAGATTCCGTTTCATTCCTGGGTTATCACATTGACCACAGTGGCATCCGGATGGACGAGGGGAAGGTGGAATCCATCACTAACTGGCCAGCACCCACAACCATAAAAGAGCTCAAACGATTCCTAGGTTTCTCCAACTTCTACAGAAGATTCATTCAAGGTTACAGTTCTATCACCCATCCACTCACCAGTTTCCTCAGAAATAAACCCAAGTCTCTGTCCTGGACTCCACCAGCCACCAACGCCTTTGAAAAACTCAAGAAAGCCTTCACCACCGCTCCCTTACTCGTACATCCAGACCCAGAAGAACCCTTCATTGTTGAAGTTGATGCATCAACGACTGGAGTGGGAGCGGTGTTGTCGCAGCAGCAGGGGACACCGAGTAGACTTCATCCATGTGCCTTCTTCTCCCGCAAGCTCAGCCCGGCGGAAGTCAACTACTCCATCGGTGACAGGGAACTTCTAGCAGTCAAACTCGCATTGGAAGAGTGGAGGCATTGGTTGGAGGGTGCTAAACATGCTTTCCTGGTGTTAACAGATCACAAGAACCTCGAATACCTCCGGTCTGCCAAGAGACTTAACCCCAGACAAGCCCGCTGGGCTATGTTTTTCTCCCGTTTCAATTATACAATCTCCTACCGTCCAGGGACTAAGAACATTAAAGCGGATGCTCTCTCCAGACTCCATGCTCCTGAGGAACAAACTGAGGAACCTGAACCTATCATCCCAAGCTCCCTCATAGTAAGTCCCATCACTTGGTCCGAGGAGACGATCCCCTCCTCCAATGCCTCCACAAACCCTCCGCCGGGCTGTCCACCAGGCTTGCTCTACCTACCACGGACACGTCGCACTCCCACCATTCACTCGGCTCACACGTCACTTGGTACTGGTCACCCGGGGGTCAATGAAACCCTCTCGTTGCTAAAAGAACGCTTCTGGTGGCCAGGAATGGCTTCTGATGTCAGAAGGTACGTGCGGGGCTGTAGGGAGTGCGCCATTTCCAAGTCAACTCATCATCTGCCATCTGGAAAACTCCTTCCTCTGCCCGTTCCAGAACGCCCATGGTCACACCTAGGAGTGGACTTCATAACCGATCTCCCTGCTTCAGACGGTAATACCACCATCCTAGTTATAGTTGATCGTTTTTCTAAATCCTGTCGTCTCATTCCACTCCCAGGATTACCAACTGCCATGGAGACAGCCGAAGTACTCTTCAATCAAGTTTTCAGATACTTCGGAATACCAGAGGACATTGTTTCCGACCGAGGTCCACAGTTCATATCGAGAGTGTGGAGATCTTTCTTCTATCTCCTAGGTGTGGCCGTTAGCCTGACATCCGGCTATCACCCCCAGTCGAACGGGCAGACGGAAAGGAAGGTACAGGAAATAGGCTGCTTCCTACGTAGGTTCTGTCAAGACCACCAGGACTCCTGGAACCAGTTCCTGGGTTGGGCCGAGTACGCTCAAAACTCCCTCAAGCAGTCTACTACAGGACTTACTCCGTTCCAGTGCGTACTCGGCTTCCAACCCCCACTGTTCCCCTGGGATGGGGAACCCTCCAACGTTCCAGCTGTGGATTACTGGTTCCGGGAGAGCGAGAGTGTCTGGGACTCAGCTCACCATCAGTTGCAACAAGCCCTACGCAGACGCAGGATTGTAGCCGACCTTCGACGATCTGACACCCCTGTCTTCCAACCTGGTCAGTTGGTCTGGCTATCTACGAGGGACATCAGAATGCGTCTGCCCTGCAAAAAGCTGAGTCCCAGGTTCATTGGCCCATTCCCCATCATCAAGCAGGTCAACCCCGTCACATACCAACTTCAACTGACACAAGGGTATCGTATACACCCCACTTTCCATGTGTCACTACTCAAGGCTCACTACCCTTCTGTTTCCCCCACAGGACCTGACGTGGTTCCCGCCGAACCCCCCTTCCACTCATCCTGGAGGACGGAACTGCCTATGAGGTTCACGAGATCTTGAACTCCCGACGTCGTGGTGGCCAACTTGAATATCTGGTGGATTGGGAAGGATATGGTCCAGAGGAACGTTCCTGGGTCCCAAGGAACGACATCTTAGATCCCAGTTTACTCCAAACCTTTCACGACAATCACCCTGAGAAGCCGGCACCGCGGGGTAGAGGACGTCCACCACGGCGTCGGGGTTCTCAGCCCTCAGGAGCGGGCCGTGGAGGGGGGGGTACTGTCACAGACACGTCAGGTTCCAACCTCCACCAATCACAACGCACGCCATCTCCCGAGTACTGATCACCGCCACCTGCACCTCATTACCTCACTCATCATCACCAGTATAAAGCACACACACACACAGCACTACTTGTCCGGTCTCGTTCGCATATACCCAGTGTGATGCTTACCTCAAGGACTACTCTTCATATACTTACCTGTCTCCAGCGTGTCTCCTTCCCATTGTGTTCCTCGTCTGCTGTGTGTGTGTGTTTACACCAACTCCATTGTTCTCCAGCGATCTTCAGTCTTCAGCATTACTCCAACTACAAAAGAAAGGAAAGTAATTATCTCATATCTACTCCACGAATTCCAAGTATCTGTTCACTCACCTGTTTCATCCATTTGCTCTGCTGTGGTTAAATAAACTCTACATTACCTATTACGTCTGTGTCCGTCTCCAGTGTACTGTAACAATATCAATCTCTGATGTGATTATTAATATGATTATGTATATTTCTTTATAGTACTTTATTGTAAATAAGATTCTGTATATTGTGAGTTCTTGCTTCAGTCCGCGGGAGGTCTGAGCAGAGCAAGGAGCAGGCTGTTCACACCATTGTCTACATACAACTCATTTAACTGCATTTTTCAACTCATGCAGATTTTGCCTCTTGAAAAGAAAGATCTACTGAACCAGCAGACTGAGTCCAGTCTTTATTTCGCACCAACAACACACAACACAACGCAGGGGGGTAGCCGAGTCCGAGTGAAACTGACACGTGGGGCCCAAACCGGCTACATGTGCACGGTGACTATGCCTTCGCGTGCTCTCAGAATTATTGTAAATGAGAAATACTAATTTCCTATTTAAAAACTGGATATGAATGCCCTTTCAAATCAAAACTTGAATGCAATGGACTACTTGCACTGAGCCTCGTGACGCACATCCTGTTTGAAATATTACGGCTCAGTTGTTTCCGGTTATATATATTTTTTCAATGCGCAGTTATCACATAGATAACTAAACCCCTCTTAAAACGAGAGTCCTCGGGATGATTTTAAATTCCAGACATATTCAGAGACAGGAGAAGAGATTCTGATGATTACCGTGTACAGACCTTTCCAAACTCAACGGAACTTTAAGTTTTAATCCAACATAAGCTGTGATTCTTTCACCACAGGGTGTCGGCGCTCTACTAGTGATTGTGACGCTGCAGTGTGAGACGTGATAAATAAGATTAGAATAAACATATTTTAGTCTCTATTCTGTGCCATTTTTTCTGACAACTATTTATGTAATTCACACACTTTTGCCAAAAATCCTAATATTCAAGGTAGTTGCGCTGTCATTGCGTTATTCTTTAAGATTAATTAATAAGCAGTTATCACATTCATTCAACTATTTCAAACACTGGAATAAAAGAGCACCAATGCAAGCAATCGTACAAAAATTAACCATCATTACTACACTCTTACTACAGTAAAACGTTTGCCTTCATAAGTATTTAATTAATTATAATTATTATATGAAAGGTAAGTTATACTGTTGTTTAATCGTCAGCTTGGTTTGTTTGTGCATGTCTTGTATGCTCTTCTGCTCGTTTACTTGAAATCACCAATGAAATATGACAATAACTTTTCTTAAATGTTGTTTCTAAACGCTCGAATCATGACAAAAACGAATGCGCATGTGCAGGCCGGCAGCTGCAGATGCTTGACAGTTTTAACTTTTTTTTTGTTTGTCTTGCCATCGTGATAATGCGTTGTCACCCATCTACTACACTTACCATAGTTAAACAATGCACTTCCTTACGTGTGTTTCAGTCAAATTCATTTAAATGTAAATTTAACACGTGTGAAATATGATGACTAAGAGAAAAACACTGCTAATGAGAAGACGAGCACTTGACGGCGGAAGGTTAGTGGGGAAATATATTTATTTATTATTTAGAATGCGCATTTGGAAGGGAAATATATTAATAAACATTTCAGCAGGTTGAAGATAATCATATTCTCTGCATTAACATTAATTAATTGTTTAAAAAACATTTTGCAGCCCTAAAATGTAGTAATAATCTGCGTTTTCACAAGAAGCTCTCTGTATATAAGTGCGCTGAATGCTGAGAGCGGAAGTAGTTGTGCAAGTAGTCCATTAGCTTGTAATCACGACTTCATAAGTGCAAAGTATTTCCCATAGCAGGTGAAGGCATATAAACTGAGACCTACGTAACATTAGATATTGTTTGGATGTATGGCTGTAGATCTGGGGTGTCCCAACTACGGCCCGCGGGCTAACTGTGGCCCAGGGATCAATTTCAAAGGGCCCACAGCGTGTCAATTAAAATTTATTATAAGTACTAAATATGCTACACGAACTGTCACTTTTTATGATTGATGATCTATGACCTGACATATGACCTTATGAATTATGATATTAGCCCTTGGGATATTTCCCCTCCCTCCAAGGTTGACCTTTGACATGGGTTGTGAATGTGTCCATTGATTCCCGGGATTTTTGAAATACCCCAGATGTTGACCTGTAGGTCATTAATGATGTGAAACAAATTGATAATTTTTGAACTTTGACCATGCAAATTGGCCGTCCTTAGGGATGATTTCCGGGGGTTGAGGGTCACACATGTGTTGAGCAGATTTATTGAGCAGATATCTGCATTCTGGCTCATCTCTGCGTATGTGACAAAAATAAGATTTTAATGAAGAAACAGCCAGATCAAAAAAACAAAAGAATAAACATGGTACATTTTATAAAATAGAATATACACACACATACACGCATTTCAAAAAGTGAAAAACATTCATATCTCCAAAAGATTATAACATGCCGAATAATAAAAAACAAAATTTATTTTTACTAAATTTACTGAAACTGATTATTATTTATATAAAAACTTCAAAGATGTCAGAATGGGTTAACAATTGCTTTTAGCTTAACACCCAAAATGTGGACATATAAGTACAGGTATATTCATTTTAACAAGGCCATCGCAAAAGGTATTTTATGTGTAGACATGTCCAGACATGTTGGGGTTTCCATGGTTTATGTAGGGTTTACATAGACTTTTTTAGTTTTCTGTATAATCTGTCCCCATGTACCGTAGTAAACGTTTTCTTCTTTATATTTTCAAAAATATCATTTAGTATAATTTTAAAAGGTGTTTTGCAAATGGGGGGTACATTTTGGTAGTTAATTAAAAAAATCTAAAAAAAAAAAATTGCTTTTAGTTTATACTGAAATCTCTCACTCTCTCTCTCTCGCACACACACACACGCACACACACACACACGCACAGACACAAAGAGCCTTGCATAAGACTCAAAAGTGAAAAACATTTGTATCTCCAAAAGTTTCTAGCAGACTGAATAATAAAAACACTTACTAAATTTACTGAGACTTAGTTTATAATAAAATAAAATTAAATGAAAATTCAAATAAATTAAAATAAAAATATCTTACAGTTTTCAGTGAGTAGGGGAAAGTGTTCCTTCTTGATGTCCTTAACACTAAATGGTTTTCTCATTGTCTCTCCAAGTGGTTTGCAACAATGCGTGATAGTGTCAGAGACAGAGGGGGGAGAGCACTGGTCAGTGGGGGTAGATGAAACAATATTTTGTTCAAGCTAACTTTTATTTTTAAAGCATAAATGTAAAAGTTTAAATTACATCATTTAAAATGAAACAATTGTTCAAATTAAATCTTTTTAGTTTTTAAATTATATTTTTGAAGTCTTAATAAATCAAACATTTGACATTTTATTATCAGTGTATGTGTAAAAATGTATGGGTCTCACAAGCCATCTCTCACATTGTGTAACATTTTCAATAATTCAATATGAAAATCACCAAGCATTTTCAGAGAGAAACAATGTTTTCATTCAGACCCTGTGATGCCTCGGGTTAGTTCTATAAAAGGAACTTGTCTCTATTTTAAAATTAAATGATTCTAAATATAAATAATATCAAATATGTTGCTTAAAAATATTTAAACAATTGAAATATAGGCTAAATTAACATATAAATACATATAAAAATAAATATATATATTTTAAAAGCTTACATTTTCAGAGATCTGAAGAAGTAGTTCACTTTTAGTAGTACACAAGAAGTTAATTTTGCAATGACAAAAAAGTAAAAATAAATCAAAAAGCATTAATAAAATAAAATTCATTCATTAAACAGCCCCAGAACCTCCCAGGAACAAACTCCAGTGTGAATGAGAGATGGGAGGGTAGAGTGAGACAGATGAGGCTCTGTCACAGTGTGTGTTAAGACAGCTAACTCATTCCAGAGTGAATGTTTTTGTGCTAAATTTATTTCAAAGTACAATCTTTTAAAATTAAAATATTGTTTAAATTAAATCTTTAAAGATTTAATAAATAAAAAAATAATAAATTAAAAAAATAATAAATTAAAAAAATAAAATATTCTTTTTCTACAGTATCAGGATAACATCTGATGCCAATGGTAGAAATGATTTTGCTTAAATTTAGCCTAAAGTATACTTTTTATTAAACAACATCTGTTCAAAAACCTGTACATAGTCATCTTAGATCTTATTTCTCAAAGATTCAAGCAGAAGTGTTAGGGTTAAGCTTTTGAAAAAACAGCTTGTTAAAAACACTGTTAACTAGAAATATTTAATTTGCTTTGATTAAAAAAAAAAAAAAAAAAATCCAAACATGAAGGTATCTGTGTGTTTGACGACTCGCAGATGCAACTAACATGTCCCTGTAAAAACGAGGACTCAGCTTTGCTCTTATTTAGTTTAAGTTGCATCTTTAAGAAAATCACTATGCATTTTCAGAGAGGGACCCTCAACAATCATTAATGATGGCCTCAGGATATAGGCTGATGAGGTGATTTACAGATCAGTCACTTCTCTGTGCTGAGCCTGTCTGTTGCCCCTTGAGCATCCTTTGGGGGGGAGATGACACTAGCAGGACACATGCCCCTTTGTCCCCCAACAATTTTGCATGGGTGTTAAACACCCTACTGGTAGTCATTTATTTCAACTGTATTAATTTCAAAACAGCATTTTTTAATCGAGTGAATCTACATATCTGGGGTCTTTCAGAGACATCAAGATCAGTGGGTCTCATGAGAATATTTAATTGTGCTTAAAAACCAAAGATCCCCTACATGTCCGCGTCCACATCAGACTCTGTGCTTGAAAATATCTTTGCTGTTAAATATGTTTAAAAAACCTCACATGTAAACGTACATTTTTAAGGTGACGCATGCCTCATAGATCTATATGATTGAATTATTTCTATACCTTCAATTCCTAATAAATATAAAGTAAACCAAAAGAATACTGCTAACAAATATGTTGGCGGCAATGATTTTAACAAATAGATTACCTTATTCCAAACAGTTCCTCACACAATGAAACCATTAAGGATAGCCAAAGGCTCATGACAATGACACATTACTACGCAAGTTAGTTTTACCAAAAATCTAATACAGTATTACATTTAAAAAAAAAAAAATAAATAAATAATTAATTGGGTTTTAAAGTTTTAATAAAAAGTTAAAAGCAAGCGTATCTTCATACCATGTGTTCTGACACAATTTTTGCATTATAAAATTTACGGTTGTTATTTCTAGGTTCATGCTACCATTATCAGCCTGTTAAATATATTAAATATAATAAAGATAATCATGTTACCAAATTCTTTTGACACAATGTTAAGAAATATGTTTTTGTTTGTTTGTTTTTAAATACAACTAAACCAGATAACACAATGTTTTTTCTTTTGACAGACTATTAGACAAAAATGATTTTCCCCAGTGGTGTTGGAACAGGACTTATTTAAGTTTTGGTCATTTTCAACATGCATTATACAATATTTGTACCTTAGTATCAAGGGTCCACACCATGATGGTTTTAATAATTGTTACGTCCCCCTTTTGTCTAGGGGTGGCGGGAGAGCAACATATAGAAATAAAAAGTAATAAAAGGATATGTCCCTTCAAAAACACAGGGCATAAATGAGAGAGAGAGAGTTGATTCAGTCTGCACTCCCAGAACTCACACAAACACAAAGAAACTCTTCAAAAGGTTTATTTAACATAAAGTCTCTTATAACAATCAAGGATAAGCCAAAATAAGGATAACTAACAAGACGCTTCTAGCTTCGGGAGGGGATTAAAGCCAAAGTAACAAACAAAAGGAGCAAGCTGACTGGAGTAAGGGAGTCTAAATAACCTATCAAAACAAAACATCAAATAAACAACAAATCTCTTACCTGACTGCCTCACTAACCAAAAACAGGGGAAAACAGGGGTTAGTAAAAATAAAAAGGCACCCACCTCCCTACTGCGTCTGCAACATTAATAACGGGGGCAATTAGCATACTGCCACAACAGCACATACAACAGGTTTCTCTTAAAGAAGCTTTCACACCAGCAAATACAACAGATTTCTCTTAAAGAAGCTTTCACAGCAGCAAATATAACAGGTTTCTCTTAAAGAAGCTTTCACACCAGCAAATACAACAGATTTCTCTTAAAGAAGCTTTCACAGCAGCAAATATAACAGGTTTCTCTTAAAGAAGCTTTCACACCAGCAAATACAACAGATTTCTCTTAAAGACGCTTTCACAGCAGCAAATACAACAGGTTTCTCTTAAAGAAGCTTTCACAGCAGCAAATACAACAAAAGTTCTGGGAGGGAAGACAGGCCACACTCTCTCTGGGGAACAGCCAGCTCCTGCGGTGTAAATGCAAGCTCCTCTCCATACTCTAATGAGGAACAGGTGGCATCAATTGGGCTCCTGCAAGAGGACAGGGAGGAACAGAGGAAATAGGGAAAAAAACTACACTTCCCAGCAGGCAGTTGGGCATTAGAGAGACAGTGTCACCTACACAGTCACAGAACAACAAAACAAACAACAATATACGTCCTGGGACGTAACATAATGCTTTAGATCAGAATCCAGATTTTGGCACTCAACATGCCATTACATAGTTGTACCAGTGTTCGAGCGTGTCTCAACTGTTTATAACAGTTTTTTATTCAAACAGATATCGAATATAGCTTACTGACATTGCTTTTCCCCCACAGATAAAAGCCAATTTTTCTATGTAGAAATTAACTCAATGAGAATATTTTATACAGTTATGATATTTTCAGAAATTGAAAGGACGCAGTTACAAAGAAAATAAATTGATAGTTCTTGTAGTGCAATTATCCATCTCTTCGATGGGGGTTTGTGTGACGCGTCGATACGAAAAGTAAATCTGGTTGTTTGCGCTTGAAACGATAACTGAGACATATCTAACCATTGCGCTGAAAGCTATGATTTCATCCAGTTTGAGATGGGTAAACAAAGTTACACGCTGTGTAGTAAAGTTACAGCTACATCTCAAACATGATCTTTGTACAATTTTGTACAAATTAAGTGAACACGATAAATTCACACATCTAAATTCAAGAGGCCTAGTAACTAAGAAAGCATCGACATCATGTAAGAAAAGTGTCATACTGCATGCAGAAGTCCACTCTTGATTTATTGTGATAGGCATTTGTACCCCCTTCACTGGTCTTAGTCACATTATAAAGACTAACAAGATCACCGATAGCATTTTATAATATATTTTATAAATATCTAAGATATTTGTATATGTTTTTAGCCGAATACTCCTCTCAGGTTGCTGTCAGTGTAAGTTTTTTTCAAATCATGTGATGAACACAGACCATTCATTTAAGCATCTTTTAAGATGTATGACTGAACTTTTGACAAAACCAGTTCTGTTTAATGAATCATTTCTTTCAACATCCCAGCATGACGTTAAAGAATGCGTGTACATATTATAGTACAGATTTTTGTTAGAGTCTATGCCACGCTGTTGTAATGCAAGCTCATTTGAGAACTATAGCATTGCATACCCTTGTAAAGAAGAAATTCAAACAATCATTATACAGGTATTATACAATTTACCATGTGTGTACGACATATAAGACACATTTAGCTATAATGTAAACATAATACAGAAAACCTCTCTTCTGATCTACTGCAAAAGATTGTAAATGCCATTTTGTTCCACTATCAGTCTATCACCCTGCTTACAATTTTTCGCGGAGTTGCGGTCGAGACTCCACTTTCTGCAAAGGGGTGGAGTCCCGGTCCCGACGCCTCGCTCCAATCCTCCTCAGAGGGTTGCTGCGAGCGGCCGGGCTGGTGACTTGAGGATAACGGTGAGCGCGCTTCCTTCGGGGAACCAACCCCCTAGGAACCCTCCCCCCTCGTGCGCTCCGCAGCCAGTAGAGCTGCCCTCGGAACGTGGTGGACCACCCCAGAGGTGTGTACCATCCGTTTCCTTCGGAGCTCCCCCAGACGACCGGATGTCGATCGCTGCATCGGAGGGTGAGCCTGATACTTCTGGGGAGGATGAGTCGGCGCAGTTGCCTCCTTCGGGGGTGACAACTGTGCCCGACACGGACCCGGAAATGATGGCTATGCTTTCCCGGGCCGCCAACAGGGTCGGGCTCGTGTGGAATCCTCCACCGTGTCCCGAACCCTCGAGGTTGGATGACTGGTATCTCGGGGTGGCCAGGGCTGGTTCTCAGCCCCCCACCCCAGTACCCTTCTTCCCGGAGGTGCATGAAGAGGTCACGGGCACGTGGACGGCACCTTTTACTGCCCGAAACCGTGTCGGTGGGTCCTCCTCCCTCACCACCCTTGATGGCGGGGCAGCGAAGGGTTACACGCGCATACCCCCTGTGGAACGGGCCGTTGCTATGCAACTGTGCCCTAACTCCACCTGGCGGGGGGAGCCGTCTCTCCCTTCCCGGGCCTGTAAGTACTCGTCGGATCTTACCGGCAAGGCTTATCAGGCCTGTGGGGAAGCTGCCTCTGCCTTACACGCTATGGCGTTGTTGCAGGTCCATCAGGCCAAGGCACTGAGGGACCTGCACGAGGGTGGTCATGATCCACAAGTTCTCCAGGAACTTCGTGCCGCGACGGACCTCGCGCTTCGAGCGACGAAGGTTACGGCGCGGTCAGTGGGTCGTGCGATGTCCACTATGGTGGTCCAGGAACGCCATCTCTGGCTGTGTCTTGCGGACATGAGGGATACCGACAAAGTCAGGTTTCTTAATTCCCCCGTGTCCCAGACCGGCCTCTTCGGCGACGCGGTCGAGAACTTTGCCCAACAGTTCTCGGCTGTACAAAAGCAGTCAGAGGCGATCAGTCACATCCTGCCGAGGCGGTCAGCTGCTGCACCTCCACCGCCGGCGGCACCTCAGACTGCCCGTCGCCGAGGGCGCCTCCATCCAAGCGGCGTCGTGGAGCCGGTCGCGGGCGGGGTGCCCAGCCCGTCCAGCCACCCCCTAAGAAGAAGGGTGGCAAGGCCAAGTCCAAGCGGCCCTAGGACGGGCGACCCGGAGATGGACGGGACTGCTCTTCAGGAGGTGGTGACCGCACCGCTCCTTCCCCCGGAGGAGGGCCGGGTGGAGAATCTTTTGTTTCCCCTTTTTGTTCCGCCGCTGGCTCAACGGCCAGCGGTACCCAAATTTTCAATAAAAGAGCAGTTTCCTCTATCTCCGGGTCCGAAGAGGGCTCGGAGAGCAGTGGGAGGGCTAGAACCTCACCACTCTCATCCACCTCTTCTGTCGCCAGCGGACAGCAGCGAGCAGCAGGTAGGCAAAACCTCGACTGCTCCCTCTGTCCACCCGTGGAAGCAGGTAAGTGTTGCACAGCACACTGTGACCCCGCTTCGGGCCGCCTCACACAGAGAGCCTCCCGGGCCGCGTCCCTGCGTTCCACCTCGCTGCCCCGCGGCGGGTACGCCGGTGGTCCCCTTGGTGCCGCTTGCGCGGTCTCTGAGAGCCTGGCTAGAGCTCCCCAGTCCGTCTCGCTGGCTCCTTCGGACCATCAGGCTCGGCATACCCTTGTAAAGAAGAAATTCAAACAATCATTATACAGGTATTATACAATTTACCATGTGTGTACGACATATAAGACACATTTAGCTATAATGTAAACATAATACAGAAAACCTCTCTTCTGATCTACTGCAAAAGATTGTAAATGCCATTTTGTTCCACTATCAGTCTATCACCCTGCTTACAATTTTTCGCGGAGTTGCGGTCGAGACTCCACTTTCTGCAAAGGGGTGGAGTCCCGGTCCCAACGCCTCGCTCCAATCCTCCTCAGAGGGTTGCTGCGAGCGGCCGGGCTGGTGACTTGAGGATAACGGTGAGCACGCTTCCTTCGGGGAACCAACCCCCTAGGAACCCTCCCCCCTCGTGCGCTCCGCAGCCAGTAGAGCTGCCCTCGGAACGTGGTGGACCACCCCAGAGGTGTGTACCATCCGTTTCCTTCGGAGCTCCCCCAGACGACCGGATGTCGATCGCTGCATCGGAGGGTGAGCCTGATACTTCTGGGGAGGATGAGTCGGCGCAGTTGCCTCCTTCGGGGGTGACAACTGTGCCCGACACGGACCCGGAAATGATGGCTATGCTTTCCCGGGCCGCCAACAGGGTCGGGCTCGTGTGGAATCCTCCACCGTGTCCCGAACCCTCGAGGTTGGATGACTGGTATCTCGGGGTGGCCAGGGCTGGTTCTCAGCCCCCCACCCCAGTACCCTTCTTCCCGGAGGTGCATGAAGAGCTCACGGGCACGTGGACGGCACCTTTTACTGCCCGAAACCGTGTCGGTGGGTCCTCCTCCCTCACCACCCTTGATGGCGGGGCAGCGAAGGGTTACACGCGCATACCCCCTGTGGAACGGGCCGTTGCTATGCAACTGTGCCCTAACTCCACCTGGCGGGGGGAGCCGTCTCTCCCTTCCCGGGCCTGTAAGTACTCGTCGGATCTTACCGGCAAGGCTTATCAGGCCTGTGGGGAAGCTGCCTCTGCCTTACACGCTATGGCGTTGTTGCAGGTCCATCAGGCCAAGGCACTGAGGGACCTGCACGAGGGTGGTCATGATCCACAAGTTCTCCAGGAACTTCGTGCCGCGACGGACCTCGCGCTTCGAGCGACGAAGGTTACGGCGCGGTCAGTGGGTCGTGCGATGTCCACTATGGTGGTCCAGGAACGCCATCTCTGGCTGTGTCTTGCGGACATGAGGGATACCGACAAAGTCAGGTTTCTTAATTCCCCCGTGTCCCAGACCGGCCTCTTCGGCGACGCGGTCGAGAACTTTGCCCAACAGTTCTCGGCTGTACAAAAGCAGTCAGAGGCGATCAGTCACATCCTGCCGAGGCGGTCAGCTGCTGCACCTCCACCGCCGGCGGCACCTCAGACTGCCCGTCGCCGAGGGCGCCCCCCTGCAGCCGCCCCCGCTCCGACAGCAGCAGCCTCCATCCAAGCGGCGTCGTGGAGCCGGTCGCGGGCGGGGTGCCCAGCCCGTCCAGCCACCCCCTAAGAAGAAGGGTGGCAAGGCCAAGTCCAAGCGGCCCTAGGACGGGCGACCCGGAGATGGACGGGACTGCTCTTCAGGAGGTGGTGACCGCACCGCTCCTTCCCCCGGAGGAGGGCCGGGTGGAGAATCTTTTGTTTCCCCTTTTTGTTCCGCCGCTGGCTCAACGGCCAGCGGTACCCAAATTTTCAATAAAAGAGCAGTTTCCTCTATCTCCGGGTCCGAAGAGGGCTCGGAGAGCAGTGGGAGGGCTAGAACCTCACCACTCTCATCCACCTCTTCTGTCGCCAGCGGACAGCAGCGAGCAGCAGGTAGGCAAAACCTCGACTGCTCCCTCTGTCCACCCGTGGAAGCAGGTAAGTGTTGCACAGCACACTGTGACCCCGCTTCGGGCCGCCTCACACAGAGAGCCTCCCGGGCCGCGTCCCTGCGTTCCACCTCGCTGCCCCGCGGCGGGTACGCCGGTGGTCCCCTTGGTGCCGCTTGCGCGGTCTCTGAGAGCCTGGCTAGAGCTCCCCAGTCCGTCTCGCTGGCTCCTTCGGACCATCAGGCTCGGCTATGCGATTCAGTTCGCCCGGCGCCCCCAAGTTCAGGGGCATCCTCTTCACTACAGTGAAAGATGCCGATGCCCCTGTTCTGCGTGCGGAGATCGCAGTCCTACTGGCGAAGGACGCGATAGAGCCGGTCCCTCCAGCCGATTTGAGGTCGGGGTTCTACAGCCCCTACTTCATTGTACCCAAGAAAAGCGGCGGGTTACGACCGATCTTGGACCTGCGAGTTTTGAATCGGAGCCTTCACAAGCTACCGTTCAAAATGCTCACGCAGAAACGCATTTTCGAGTGCATCCGTCCCCGAGATTGGTTTGCAGCGATCGACCTGAAGGACGCGTACTTCCATGTTTCGATTCTTCCGCGACACAGGCCATTCCTGAGATTCGCGTTCGAAGGTCGAGCATATCAGTACAGAGTCCTACCCTTCGGGCTGGCCCTGTCTCCCCGCGTCTTCACGAAAGTCGTGGAGGGAGCCCTTGTTCCCATGAGAGAACAGGGTGTTCGCATTCTCAACTATCTAGACGACTGGCTTATCCTAGCACAGTCTCGGGATCAGTTGTGCGAACACAGGGATTTGGTGCTCAGTCACCTCAGCCAGTTGGGGCTTCGGGTCAACTGGGAAAAGAGCAAACTCGCCCCAGTGCAGAGGATCTCTTTTCTCGGTATGGAGTTGGATTCGGTCGAACAGATAGCACGCCTCACAGAGGAACGTGCTCGGTCGGTGTTGAACTGCCTGAATACGTTCAATGGCAGGACAGCGGTCCCACTGAAGTTCTTTCAGAGGCTCCTGGGGCATATGGCGGCTGCAGCGGCTGTAACACCGCTCGGTCTGCTTCATATGAGACCGCTTCAGCACTGGCTTCACGGCCGAGTCCCGAGATGGGCGTGGCAACGCGGCACGTTCCGGGTGCCAATCACTCAGGAGTGCCGCCGAACCTTCAGTCCGTGGTCGGACCCTTTGTTTCTTCGGGCAGGAGTGCCCCTAGAACAGGTGTCCCGGCATGCTGTGGTTTTCACAGATGCTTCTGCCACCGGCTGGGGTGCCACGTACAACGGGCATGCAGTCTCAGGGGTTTGGACGGGACCCCATCTGCATTGGCACATCAATTGCCTCGAGTTGCTGGCAGTACGCCTTGCGCTGAGCCGCCTCAAAGGCCTGCTTCGCGACAAGCATGTACTGGTCCGTACGGACAACACTGCGACCGTTGCGTACATCAACCGCCAAGGTGGTCTACGCTCCCGTCGCATGTCGCAACTCGCCCGCCATCTCCTCCTGTGGAGTCGGAAGCATCTGAGGTCGCTTCGCGCCATTCATGTCCCCGGTGTGCTCAACCGTGTGGCCGACGAGCTATCACGAGCTGCGCTGCCCGGAGAGTGGCGACTCCACCCCCAGGTGGTTCAGCTGATCTGGAGAGAGTTCGGAGAGGCTCAGGTAGACCTGTTTGCCTCACCAGAAACCTCCCACTGCCAGTTGTTTTACTCTCTGACCGAGGGAACACTCGGGACAGACGCACTGGCTCACAGCTGGCCCCGGGGCCTGCGCAAATATGCGTTTCCCCCAGTGAGCCTACTTGCACAGACCCTGTGCAAAGTCAGGGAGGACGAGGAGCAGGTCTTGTTAGTTGCGCCTTACTGGCCCAACCGGACCTGGTTCCCAGAACTCTCACTCCTCGCGACAGCCCCTCCCTGGCCCATCCCTCTGAGGAAGGACCTCCTCTCTCAGAGACGGGGCACTCTTTGGCACCCGCGTCCAGACCTCTGGAAACTCCATGTCTGGTCCCTGGACGGGACGCGGAGGTTCTAGGTGACTTACCCCCCGAGGTACTTAACACCATCACTTCGGCACGTGCACTGTCTACGAGACGTGCTTACGCCTCGAAGTGGAACCTGTTCGTCGAGTGGTGCTCTTCTCGCCGAGAAGACCCCCGAAGATGCTCGATCGGTGTCGTGCTTTCCTTCTTGCAGCAAGGGTTGGAGCGTAGGCTGTCCCCCTCCACCCTCAAAGTCCATTCTGCTGCTATCTCCGCTTACCACGACCACATAGATGGCAAATCTGTTGGTCAGCACGACCTGGTCGTCAGGTTCCTTAGGGGGGCGAGACGGTTAAATCCTCCTCGTCCCCCCTCCATGCCCTCTTGGGACCTTACTCTGGTGCTCAGAGCACTCCAGATTGCTCCCTTTGAGCCTTTGCTGTCAGCAGACTTAAAGATTCTCTCTATGAAAACTTTGCTGCTGGTGGCATTGGCCTCCATCAAGAGGGTAGGGGACCTGCAGTCATTTTCGGTCGACGAGTCGTGCCTAGAGTTCGGGCCGGGTGACAGCCACGTGGTACTGAGACCTGGCCTGGCTATGTGCCCAAGGTTCCTACCACTCCCTTCAGGGATCAGGTGGTGAGCCTGCAAGCGCTGCCCTCGGAGGAGGCAGACCCAGCCCTGGCTTTGCTCTGTCCAGTTCGCGCCTTGCGACTGTACATAGACAGAACTCGAAGCTTTAGGACCTCAGACCAGCTCTTCGTCTGTTACGGAGGCCAGCAGAAGGGAAAGGCTGTCTCCAAGCAGAGGATGGCCCACTGGATAGTGGATGCCATCGCCCTGGCTTACCAAGCTCAGGGCGTGCCCTGCCCGCTCAGGTTGCATGCCCACTCCACGAGAGGTGTGGCATCCTCCTGGGCGCTGGCTCGTGGCGCCTCGCTAACAGACATTTGTAGAGCTGCGGGCTGGGCGACACCTAACACGTTCGCTAGATACTATAGCCTTCGTGTCGAGCCGGTCTCCTCCCGTGTTCTCGCCTCAGGTCAGAGGCACGGAGAGGCCCCGGCTTAGTGTCGGCTTGCTGCGCTACATGCGCTTTCTATTCTCCAGAGAGTCCCTACGGGCAGACCCTGTTGAGTCCTCCGGTTACCCTTCGGCAGCCGACGTGGCGGAGCGTCTGGCGCCAGGCCTTTACTCCGTTGTATCCTTGAGAACCGGATTTAGGCTGGGTTCCATTTGTGTGACCCTACGGGGATCCCATATGGCTTTTCCACGGCTGCTCCTAAACGAAGCCCGTGTCTTTCCCTCTGGGAGAACCCATCTCTCACCGAGTGGAGTCACCCCAGTTCTTCCATATGTTGTACAACCTACAAGGTTAGTCCATATGTACTTATCCATATAACTCCTTCGGGGAAGGATATGGCTTCCGCAGCGTTCCTTATCGCAAGTAAGGCTACGCTTTCCCAGCGTTATCCAATTGTCGCACTGAGTGGGTTTTGGGAACAACAGTGATCGACCCTCTCTGCGTGAGCCTGGTCCCACCGTCCTTAGGCAAGGGGGTTCAGGTGGCTCACGACAGAGCGCTGGAAGAGGGCAGCCCCTGTGGCGCTTTGGTAGGGATTCCTATTCGTCGGTCTGTCCGACGTACGTCGAACGTGACCGACTGAATGGGAACGTCTCGGTTACATAGGTAACCCTCGTTCCCTGAAGGAGGGAACGGAGACGTACGTCCCGTCGCCACAGGCGTTGTCCTGCTGATGCTGCCGCCTGCTGGGTTCGGCTCCTCAGCGAAAACCTGAAGATGCAACGCACCTGCTGCTCATTATATACCCGCGCTGCGAGGCGAGCAGCTGATGCATATGATTGCATGCCAATGTGCATTGGCTCGTTTAGTTACACTCGAAGTAGATTGGCCTCTCTAGCGAGATTCCTATTCGTCGGTCTGTCCGACGTACGTCTCCGTTCCCTCCTTCAGGGAACGAGGGTTACCTATGTAACCGAGACGTTACTAGGCCTCTTGAATTTAGATGTGTGAATTTATCGTGTTCACTTAATTTGTACAAAATTGTACAAAGATCATGTTTGAGATGTAGCTATAACTTTACTACACAGCGTGTAACTTTTGTTTACCCATCTCAAACTGGATGAAATCATAGCTTTCAGCGCAATGGTTAGATATGTCTCAGTTATCGTTTCAAGCGCAAACAACCATATTTACTTTTCGTATCTACGCGTCACACAAACCCCCATCGAAGAGATGGATAATTGCACTACAAGAACTATCAATTTATTTTCTTTGTAACTGCGTCCTTTCAATTTCTGAAAATATCATAACTGTATAAAATATTCTCATTGAGTTAATTTCTACATAGAAAATGTTTGGCTTTTATCTGTGGGGGAAAAGCAATGTCAGTAAGCTATATTCGATATCTGTTTGAATAAAAAACTGTTATAAACAGTTGAGACACGCTTGTACACTGGTACAACTATGTAATGGCATGTTGGGTGCCAAAATCTGGATTCTGATCTAAAGCATTATTAAAACCATCATGGTGTGGACCCTTGATACTAAGGTACAAATATTGTATAATGCATGTTGAAAATGACCAAAACTTTTAAATAAGTCCTGTTCCAACACCGCTGGGGAAAATCATTTTTGTCTAATAGTCTGTCAAAAGAAAAAACATTGTGTTATCTGGTTTAGTTGTATTTAAAAACAAACAAACAAAAACATATTTCTTAAAAACATTGTGTCAAAAGAATTTGGTAACATGATTCTCTTTATTATATTTAATATATTTAACAGGCTGATAATGGTAGCATGAACCTAGAAATAACAACCGTGAATTTTATAATGCAGAAATTGTGTCAGAACACATGGTATGAAGATACGCTTGCTTTTAACTTTTTATTAAAACTTTAAAACCCAATTAATTATTTTTTTTTTTTTAAATGTAATACTGTATTAGATTTTTGGTAAAACTAACTTACGTAGTAATGTGTCATTGTCATGAGCCTTTGGCTATCCTTAATGGTTTCATTGTGTGAGGAACTGTTTGGAATAAGGTAATCTATTTGTTAAAATCATTGCCGCAAACATATTTGTTAGCAGTATTCTTTTGGTTTACTTTATATTTATTAGGAATTGAAGGTATAGAAATAAGTCAATCATATAGATCTATGAGGCATGCGTCACCTTAAAAATGTACGTTTACATGTGAGGTTTTTTAAACATATTTAACAGCAAAGATATTTTCAAGCACAGAGTCTGATGTGGACGCGGACATGTAGGGGATCTTTGGTTTTTAAGCACAATTAAATATTCTCATGAGACCCACTGATCTTGATGTCTCTGAAAGACCCCAGACATGTAGATTCACTCGATTAAAAAATGCTGTTTTGAAATTAATACAGTTGAAATAAATGACTACCAGTAGGGTGTTTAACACCTATGCAAAATTGTTGGGGGACAAAGGGGCATGTGTCCTGCTAGTGTCATCTCCCCCCCAAAGGATGCTCAAGGGGCAACAGACAGGCTCAGCACAGAGAAGTGACTGATCTGTAAATCACCTCATCAGCCTATATCCTGAGGCCATCATTAATGATTGTTGAGGGTCCCTCTCTGAAACTGCATAGAGATTTTCTTAAAGATGCAACTTAAACTAAATAAGAGCAAAGCTGAGTCCTCGTTTTTACAGGGACATGTTAGTTGCATCTGCGAGTCGTCAAACACACAGATACCTTCATGTTTGGATTTTTTTTTTTTTTTTTAATCAAAGCAAATTAAATATTTCTAGTTAACAGTGTTTTTAACAAGCTGTTTTTTCAAAAACTTAACCCTAACCCTTCTGCTTGAATCTTTGAGAAATAAGATCTAAGATGACTATGTACAGGTTTTTGAACAGATGTTGTTTAATAAAAAGTATACTTTAGGCTAAATTTAAGCAAAATCATTTCTACCATTGGCATCAGATGTTATCCTGATACTGTAGAAAAAGAATATTTAATTTTTTTAATTTTTTTTTTTTTATTTATTAAATCTTTAAAGATTTAATTTAAACAATATTTTAATTTTAAAAGATTGTACTTTGAAATAAATTTAGCACAAAAACATTCACTCTGGAATGAGTTAGCTGTCTTAACACACACTGTGACAGAGCCTCATCTTTCTGACTCCACCCTCCCATCTCTCATTCACAGTTTGTTCCTGGGAGGTTCTGGGGCTGTTTAATGAATGAATTTTATTTTATTAATGCTTTTTGATTTATTTTTACTTTTTTGTCATTGCAAAATAACTTTTTGTGAACTACTAAAAGTGAACTACTTCTTCAGATCTCTGAAAATGTAAGTTTTTAAAATATTTATATATTTATTTTTATATGTATTTATATGTTAATTTAGCCTATATTTCAATTGTTTAAATATTTTTTAGCAACATATTTGATATTATTTATATTTAGAATCATTTAATTTTAAAATAGAGACAAGTTCCTTTTATAGAACTAACCCGAGGCATCACAGGGTCTGAATGAAAACATTGTTTCTCTCTGAAAATGCTTGGTGATTTTCATATTGAATTATTGAAAATGTTACACAATGTGAGAGATGGCTTGTGAGACCCATACATTTTTACACATACACTGATAATAAAATGTCAAATGTTTGATTTATTAAGACTTCAAAAATATAATTTAAAAACTAAAAAGATTTAATTTGAACAATTGTTTCATTTTAAATGATGTAATTTAAACTTTTACATTTATGCTTTAAAAATAAAAGTTAGCTTGAACAAAATATTGTTTCATCTACCCCCACTGACCAGTGCTCTCCCCCCTCTGTCTCTGACACTATCACGCATTGTTGCAAACCACTTGGAGAGACAATGAGAAAACCATTTAGTGTTAAGGACATCAAGAAGGAACACTTTCCCCTACTCACTGAAAACTGTAAGATATTTTTATTTTAATTTATTTGAATTTTCATTTAATTTTATTTTATTATAAACTAAGTCTCAGTAAATTTAGTAAGTGTTTTTATTATTCAGTCTGCTAGAAACTTTTGGAGATACAAATGTTTTTCACTTTTGAGTCTTATGCAAGGCTCTGTGTGTCTGTGCGTGTGTGTGTGTGTGTGTGTGTGTGAGTGTGAGAGAGAGAGAGAGAGAGAGAGAGAGAGAGAGAGAGAGAGAGATTTCAGTATAAACTAAAAGCATTTTTTTTTTTTTTAGATTTTTTTAATTAACTACCAAAATGTACCCCCCATTTGCAAAACACCTTTTAAAATTATACTTAATGATATTTTTGAAAATATAAAGAAGAAAACGTTTACTACGGTATATGGGGACAGATTATACAGAAAACTAAAAAAGTCTATGTAAACCCTACATAAACCATGGAAACCCCAACATGGATGGACATGTCTACACATAAAATACCTTTTGATGGCCTTGTTAAAATGAATATACCTTTACTTATAATATGTCCACATTTTGGGTGTTAAGCTAAAAGCAATTGTTAACCCATTCTGACATCTTTGAAGTTTTTATATAAATAATAATCAGTTTCAGTAAATTTAGAAAAAATAAATTTTGTTTTTTATTATTCGGCATGTTATAATCTTTTGGAGATATGAATGTTTTTCACTTTTTGAAATGCGTGTATGTGTGTGTGTATTCTATTTTATAAAATGTACCATGTTAATTATTTTGTTTTTTTGATCTGGCTTCATTAAAATCTTATTTTTGTCACATACGCAGAGATGAGCAAGAATGCAGATATCTGCTCAATAAATCTGCTCAACACATGTGTGACCCTCAACCCCCGGAAATCATCCCTAAGGACGGCCAATTTGCACGGCCAAAGTTCAAAAATTATCAATTTGTTCCACATCATTAATGACCTACAGGTCAACATCTGAGGTATTTCAAAAATCCCGGGAATCAATGGACGCATTCACAACCCATGTCAAAGGTCAACCTTGGAGGGAGGGGAAATATCCCAAGGGCTAATATCATAATTCATAAGGTCATATGTCAGGTCATAGGTCAGGTCAGAGGTCATCAATCATAAAAAGTGACAGTTCGTGTAGCATATTTACTACTATTGTATGTGCCCCGCCATGAATAATTTACAAATCGTGCAGTTTCATAATGTCAACACAAGGTGGCAGTACTAGAATTTAGGCCAGGGAAACATTAACGCGCCAAAAGCGAAACAGCGCTACTTGTGCGCACTGCGCATGGTGCGACTCACAACGAGCTCACAAAATGTTCAACTTCGGCGTAGAGGTCAGGGCGGCGCCAGCCGATTTTGCTGGGGCTTCAGCCCTGAATGTTTTGAGTCAAGCCCCGAATGTAATGACTGTCACTGAGCAAATATGAAACTGGATAATAGCCTATGTAAACCCCCGAAATCATAAGTTGCTTTATTTCATTGTGCTTTGGCTTTGCATATACTGCATACAGCCTGTAAAAATAGACCTTAAAAATAATCTAGCCTATAGAATACGTTTCTTTGTTGTCGGTAGCCTATGGCTATCCGACCATACACCGGCAGCGATTTCTCTCTTCTCTCTGACAGCGAGTTCACGCACACCGCAGTTGTACAGAGCCACGCCTTCTGTCACTCAGAGCAGCGGCAGGCCTCGAGACTCTCTCTCGGTCCGGTGGAAGGGTTTTTGTTATATAACAACTGATATAATAAACATTCATTCAGTGTTTCCCATTAATGACCCTCTACTGCCGCCACCGTTTCATAATGAACTGAAAATTTAAAATATACTACGTTTGCCAACGAGCTAAAATCAAAACTGTGATATGGCTTTGTGCCTTTATAAAACAGCAAAAGACAGTGATTAAGTATATATACAGTCTGTGTGTGCTGCTTGTTTTAAAGAGAAGTTAGCACATCAGCTGGCGATTTGGTGATCAAAATTGAAGCTCAAGGATTTATCTTTTAAAAAGAAATGAGTACAAAAGTATTGTAAAAAAGATGTTTGAACCCTTTTTAAAGTGCATATTGCAGGTTAAACATTTTTTTTTTTTTTTTCGAGATTAATATATTTTTACTTGAATCAATTTCAACACTGATGAATACAAATTATGTACACATGCATACAGTCTCACACTTACACAAAACAGTTTTGAATTATGTGCTGGTAATGTAAATACTCCAATTTCATTCATGCCATGTATATACTGTAAACGTATACATTCAAGTTCACACAACTAAATAATCATGGCATCATATACATCCTCACACTATCAGTGAATGGGCATGGAATAAACCCATAACACAAAATTAATGAATAAAAGATAACATTAAATGAAACACATACAGTAACACTGTTTGGCCGCCGGCGGGAGACATGATCACGGATTCGTCAGAGATGCAGCTTGATGAACACGTGAATTGTGCACCGTAAATATTTATTATTATTATTTTATTATTTCTAGTGATGGTCGATTTCGAAACACTGCTTCATGAAGCTCCGAAGCTTCATGAATCTTTTGTTTCGAATCAGGGATTCGGAGCGTGTATCAAACTGCTAAAGTCAAGTGATTTTAGTAAACGAGGCTTCGTTACGTCATCACTGTTTTGAAACAGTTCGAAATTTCAATGGTTCACCGATAGAGGGCGATGATAAAGTGAGCCCATGAATCATGCAGATTCACTGAGAACTATTGAACAAGTGTTTAGGGCTTTACCCTATGGTTTTGCCTGATCTCCGATCAGTTTTATACATTTGTAGATGTTTTAATTATACATTAGAATAATTAAAATTAATAATAGTAGTTATTAATCTCTTATTGGCCTATTTAGCTTGAGCCATGCAACAAAGAAACAAGCCTTTAAAATTGATAAAAGAACACATTATACAGACACTCTATATTTAATCTAATTAGATGATTAGTTAATTCAATTTGATTGATTTTACTTTCAATAAAACTTTTGTAATACATTTGTTAAAGGGTATTTTTAATGCATGTTTGGTCTGAGTTTTGTTGCATTTCAACTGTTCTGACCACTAGGGGTCACCATGGAGACGGGTGTCAGATTGTTTCGAAGCCTTGAATCATTACGACACATTTGCTTCAACTGTTTCAGTGTTTCACGAAGCCTCGATCTGCCCATCACTAATTATTTCATTTGCTAACTACCAAATCAATCGTGTAGAGAAACCACCATATCACGTAACTTTAGTGTGGACGGATATTAACGCATGTGACATAGGCCTGATCAAGGTTTATTAGATTCTGTTATTAGTAATCAATAACGTTACTCCTAGATGACCAATAGCGTTGCTATTGCCTGATTCATGATAATAATCTGTACAATATTACATGGTTGGTTGGTTGGTTTTATATTCGCACATTCGGACATCCGTATTCAATAGCCTTGTTAATCACACTACATTGGACACAAAAGATGTTTTTTTTCCACCCCTGGGAGTCAGCCGACATTGGCTTAATGTAGCACCATCTTGTATATGTTACATATTACCACGCCTGCTTGTATAGCTTATTTTTAACCACTTCTCTTTTTCTGTGCTTCTAATATGTAAAGCTGCTTTGAAACAATTACCAATTGTAAAAAGCGCTATATAAATAAATCTGACTTGACTTGACTTGACATTCAGTGGACATTCACATGTAAATATGCCAATAAAACAATACTTGCCTATTTTGATCGACTGTGAAAAATGTTGTAAGTTGACAATCGTTGGTTGTCAATATCATGTCGCTGTTTAAAATTCGCAAACATTAATTTATTGCACATTTATTGGAAAGTCTGAATTTATCAGAAGTCCGAATGTGCGAATATAAAACCAACTTTACCCAAGTTACAATATTGTGATCTGAGCACATATCGTTAGCTAAGCTAACATCGGTCGCTGCCCTGTTCTCAAGTCAAGTCAAGTCAAGTCACCTTTATTTATATAGCGCTTTTTACAATGCAGATTGTATCAAAGCAGCTTTACATTGATAACTGGTACATCATTTTTGCTGCACAGCAGCTCTTCAAGAATAGTGTCAATGCAGGCAGATCAAAGCACTGTTGAATAAATGTCAAGAATACTGTTAAATATCAAATGTCAAGTGTCCCCAACTAAGCAAACCAAAGGCGACAGCGGCAAGGAACCCAAACTCCAACAGGTGACATCAAGTGGCAAATAGGTGTTAAAATGGAGAAAAAAAAGACCTTGGGAGAAACCAGGCTTAGTCAGGGGGCCAGTTCTCCTCTGGTGAACAGTGCTTTGTTACGAATCAGGTTGCTATCATTAATCTGATAGGATCGCAACATTTAAAGTATTCATTTTAGTTCCATCCAGTTGAGGATCGTATTCATCACGCCGGTATGGACGGTTTGTTGAGGAACTGTGCTACTGGCTGTCGTGTTGATGATGTCTTCACAATGGATGATCTAGTCGACTCGATCTCTGCTGATACTTCAGGGCTGCTTTGTGGTCGTGTCCAATTGAGGATCGTATTCATCACGCCGGTATGGACGGTTTGTTGAGGAACTGTGGCACTGGCTGTCGTGTTGATGATGTCTTCACAATGGATGATCTAGTCTACTCGATCTCTGCTGATACTTCAGGGCTGCGTTGCGGTCGTGACAAGGCGCAGGTCCTTGGTCTCAGCAGGATACGGCCCGGATCCGGTTGACTATGGTAAACCTTGGAATAAACAGAAAGACTAATATTAGCGTAGATGCCATTCTTTTTCTGATGTAACGAGTACATCTGGTGTTATAGGAAGTGTTCCCGGTTCCGGCTGACCTAATTTATGCAGCCTAATAATCCTTTAACGGATTTGAAAATATAAATTGATAATGTGTTATGTGTATGCCAGGTTAAAGAGATGTGTTTTAGTCTAGATTTAAACTGACAGAGTGTGTCTGCATCCTGAACAATGCTAGGAAGATTGTTCCAGAGTTTAGGTGCCAATAGGAGAAGGATCTACCGCCTATGGTTGATTTTGATATTCAAGGTATTATCAGCTGGCCTGAATTCTGAGATCGCAATAAACGTGAAGGACTATAATGCATTAAGAGCTCGCTCAGGTACTGGGGAGCTAAACCATTTAGTGCTTTGTAAGTAATTAGCAAGATTTTAAAATCTATACGATGTTTAACAGGAAGCCAATGCAGTGATGACAGAACTGGGCTAATATGGTCATACTTCCTAGTTCTAGTAAGAACTCTAGCTGCTGCATTTTGTACGAGCTGTAGTTTATTTATCAAGCGGGAGGAACAACCACCCAGTAGAGCATTACAGTAATCTAGCCTTGAGGTCATGAATGCATGAACTAACTGTTCTGCATACGTCGTAGTTTAGATATATTTTTAAGATGGAAGAATGCGGTTTTGCAGATGCTAGTAACATGGCCTTCAAATGAAAGATTGGTATCAAAGAGCACACCCAGGTTCCTAACTGACGACGAAGACTTAACAGAGCAGCATCAAGTGTTAGACAGTATTCTAGGTTACTGCGTGAAGTAGTTTTTGGTCCAAAAATTAGAATCTCTGTTTTTTCTGAATTTAGTAGTAGGAAATTACTGGCCATCCAGTTTTTTATATCAGCTATACATTCTATTAATTTAGCGAATTGGTAAGTTTCGTCAGGACGTGAAGAAATATAGAGCTGAGTATCATCAGCATAACAATGAAAACTAACTCCATGCTTCCTAATGATATCTCCCAAGGGTAGCATGTACAGAGTGAAAAGCAACGGTCCTAGTACTGAGCCATGCGGTACTCCATATTTAACTTGTGATTGATATGACATCTCATCGTTTACTACTACAAACTGATAACAGTCAGATAAGTATGATTTGAACCATGCCAATGCAATTCCACTAATGCCAACATAGTTTTCGAGTCTATTTAGAAGAATATTGTGATCAATAGTGTCAAAAGCAGCACTAAGGTCCAGTAACACTAACAGAGAGATACAACCACGATCTGATGATAAGAGCAAATCATTAGTAACTCTAATGAGAGCAGTCTCAGTACTGTGGTACGGTCTAAATCCTGACTGGAAATCCTCACAGATACTATTTCTTTCTAAAAAGGAACATAGTTGTGATGAAACTGCATTTTCTAGTATTTTTGATAGAAAAGTGAGATTTGAAATCGGCCTGGAATTGACTAATTCTCTGGGATCAAGTTGTGGTTTTTTAATAAGAGGTTTAATAACAGCCAGTTAAAAGTTTTTGGTATGTATCCTAGTGATAAAGATGAATTAACAATATTAAGAAGAGGATCTATGACCTCCGGAAGCATCTCTTTCAATAGCTTAGTCGGTATAGGGTCTAACTAACATACATGTTGTTGATTTTGATGATTTAACAAGTTTAGACAATTCTTCCTCTCCTAAAGCAGAAAATAATTTGAATTTTTCTTCAGGGACACTACAATGCACTGTCTGACACAATACTGTAGTAGATGGTTGCATGGTTATAATTTTCTCTCTAATATTATCAATCTTACAAGTAAAGAAGTTCATAAAGTCATTACTGCTATGCTCTTTGAAAACATCAGAAGTTGAAGCTTTATTTCTTGTTAATTTAGCCACTGTATCAAATAAATACCTAGGGTTGTGTTTATTTTCTTCTAAAAGTTTTGAAAAACAGGAAGATCTAGCAGTTTTTAAGGCCTTTCTGTACTCAGTCATTTTCTCTCTCCACAAAATGCGAAATACTTCTAGTTTTGTTTTCTGCCAGCTGTGCTCCATTTTTCTAGCTGCTGTTTTTAGGGCCCAAGTGTGCTCATTGTACCATGGCGTTGGATTAATTTCCTTAATATATTTTTTTTTTTAAACGCAAAGGAGCAATTGAGTCTAATGTGCTGGAAAAGACAGAGGCAATAGTTTGTTGCAACATCGAGGTCTTCTAAGCTGTCTGGTATGCTAAGGTGATGAAACTGATTAGGAAGATTATTTATAAAGCGATCTTTAGTGGTAGAAGTGATGGTTCTACCATATTTATGGCAGGCAGGCAGTTTAGCCTCTTTGACTAAATGTAGTATACACAAGACTAGATAATGATCTGAGATGTCATCACTCTGCTGCAGAATTTCACCGGCATCAATATCGATTCCATGTGACAATATTAGATCTAAAGTATGATTACGACAATGAATGGGTCCTGACACGTGTTGTCTAACACCAATAGAGTTTAGAATGTCTGTAAATGCCAATCCCAATTAGTCTTTTTTATTATCTACATGGATATTTAAATCACAAACAACAAGGACTTTATCTGCAGCTAGTACTAATTCTGATAGAAAATCAGCAAATTCTTTGATAAAGTCTGTATGGTGTCCTGGTGGCCTGTATACAGTAGCCAGCACAAATGTCAACTTACATAATGTTACGTAAAGCACCATCACTTTGAAGGAATTATATTTGAAAGACTTCTGGCTGATACTGTAAATATTACTATATATTACAGCAATACCTCCCCCTTTGCCTTTCTGACGAGGATTGTGTCGATAATCATAACCTTGAGGACTAGACTCATTTAAAGTAATGTAATGTAATCGTCCGGTTTTATCCGGGTTTCTGTCAAACACAGCACATCTAGATTATTGTCTGTGATAATTTTGTTTACAGTTTTGCTTACACAAGTGCTTTTGAAGAAAGTGATCTAATATTTAACAATCCAAGCTTTGACATTTGTTTATCATTATTATCTCTACTTTTTTTTTGTTGAACATCAATTAAATTTTTACCATTAAATGCGTTTGGAAGTTTTTTGTTTTTACTAATTCGGGGTACAGACACAGTCTCTATGTGATAATATCTAGGTGTAAGAGTATCTATGTGTTGGGATTTATCTGACTTCTGTAACGTGAGGCAGTTAGCAGACGATCGGTTTAGCTAGTATGTCTGCTTCCTGTCCTGGGCCCCAGTTTGTCATGTTTCAGCTCTAAGACTATGTGCCATATTACTAGAGAGAAGAGTAGCACCATCCCGGGACGGATGAATACCATCTCTTTTTAACAGGTCAGGTCTGCCCCAAAAACTTTTCCAATTGTCTATGGCTAGCACTGAAGTATTATTCTGCGGACACCATTTAGACAGCCAGCCATTGAGTGATGATAATCTGCTAACTGTCACAAATACGACCTTTGTGGCTCCCTCCGATCGCCACCTGAGGGCGCCATCACCTGAGTATTAAGCCATTCCCGGACTACATTACCCACACTTCAGTGCTAGCCTGATTAGCTCACCACCTGTTGCATATCATCCTGGACTATAAAGGACCTACGCACCCACAGTCAGTCGCGAAGTCTTGTTTTGCCACGGCTACAATTCTGAGCGTTTACCCCTGTGTTAGTTCACCTGTGTATTACCTTGGACTACCTTGACTCCTCTTACTCAGCTTGCTGCCTGCCTCTTGTGATTACTGCCCTCTTGTGTTTACTCTGTCTTGCCTGCTGCCTGCCCTGATTGTTTGCCTGTCCCCGACATTGATTACATCTTGTCTCTGATACTGCCTTTGCTGTTGTCTGACCCCTGCCTGTACGACCTCATTTACACAATAAAGCTGCAAATGGATCCCTCTGAATCTGCCTTGTTACAAAAGACTTCGTCACCCCATGATCCAGCGGCTCTGCAACGTCTGTCTACAGAGCTTTCTACCCAGGCAAGTGTTCTAGCTGTTCACCAACAGCAACTCACTCGTCTCACCTCGATCACAGAGGATCTAGTTAAAGCGCTACAGAGCATGCGACTCACTCCAGGTGACGTGAGCCCGCCATTGACCACGCTGCCTACGGCGTCTGTTACACCTGTCGCAATATCGCGTTCAATATCGATATGTATCGCCGTCGATATTGAACGCGATATTGCGTGTCTTATCAGTGATCTACGGCTCTGTCTATTAAATGCCGCTTCATTTGAAAGCAGGTGATGGCGATTTAGCGGTAATCAGGGAACCGGCTTTACTGAAGAAATGCGCGTGACAAAAGCATTCGATACATCGCCCAGCCCTACTGTCGCTGCGACTAGCAGCCCACGCCTAGCCTTCCCGGCGAAGTACGATGGTTCACCCGCTTGTAGCATATGCACATGTATCAGGATAAATCAATAAACTTTGGAGTGTTCAGAACGCTTTTAACCTGATGAACTGTGTTTGTTAATCACTAAATCGTCTCTAACCAGTCTGCATAAGATGAGCCCACTTGACACCTTTGTGGACCCGTGAGGGTAAACAGACTTCAAAAGGAGCACCCCCCCCCCCCCCCCAGAGACTGACCAGATCCACATTCCAACACCCACACACAAACACATACAGAAACACACAAACATACACTTTTGACTGTATATGTAAAATACAACTATGCCAAAATATATCCATCATGTATTTAGGGCATATGTATGTTTTCCTAGTGTTTAAATGAGTGTATTTGTGCTAGTGTGCATTTTAATGCTGGAATTTTGTCTGTAAACCATAACTTCTTTTTTTATGTATTTCTGATCTATCGAGTTTGATCTCTCCGTAAAGCTCCGGACTATTCACTGAGATATGCCACATAGCTGACAAATGCATTTTTCTATGTGTTTAATGATACTGTGATGATACTCCATCTCGAAATCCGATCTGATAGTCATTAAGTATGCAAATTCAGCTAGGAGACCAAACAAAGGAACTTTGCCCGCCAAATATTGGCCTATTGGCTGCTACAATTCAGGAGGTGTGTTAGCTTGGGTTTCCATAAAAACAACGACACACACCTTCCCCCTGTGTTCTCCCGATTGTCTCACGAGCACCTCGTGCACGTCTCTCTCGGACGTCTCCGGTGACCACGCGCTGCCATCGTGCTCAGCTTCGGGACCGCCATCTTCCAGCGAAACTCACTCTCAAGTCCTCAGTTCAAACCTTCCCGCGGAACGGAAGAAGCCAACGAACCGCACCAGCGCTAAACTGAAATTTGACACGCACAACCAATGCAAGTATACTGCTGTTTCTCAATCTTAGATGATGAAACTGATTTCCGTGCTGGCTTAGGACTGTTTGTAAGTTTGCTACTTGCCTTCTCTCTTTCCTTCTCTACTTCCACTCTTGTACATAGGTGTGTATATTCTTGTATATATATTTAGACGTATAACCTCTGTATTCTTAGTTTTCACATATTAAAACGTTATCCACGCTCGATTGTTCTTTTTGTTCTTTCAACTGAAGACCAAGTCACTTTAATGTTTTTCGATCGTTTTATGCTTTGATGCTATAATAGGAATATTCTCTTGGCCAGAGAATAACTCCGTCATAATATTCTATGAGAAGCAACGGTTTGCTGGACAAACTAACAGTTTCTCTAAATAATTATCAAACCAGAACTAATCATATATGTAATTGATTATAATTTGTTGTAATTAATTCACAATATGTGTTTAATTCCCCGTTGGGTCGATATATGAATCAAAATTTATTCATAAAGCTTTATGAATTATTATATGCATATTTCATCCATAAATTGATTAATACATTACTACATTCGTTACATATTTTATTTGGTGGAGAATGCGGGCAACGTTTCTCTAACTTGGGCAAACTTGGTCTTTGGTGAACGAGCAATGTAAAATAGTATGTGTGTGATTTTAATGTGTATGCGCGCTTATTCAGTGAGACGACGCACGCGTCCTCACTCTACAAGCCGTTAACAAGCTGCTGTTTGTGTTTAAAAACACTGCAGGCCTAGCCTTGGTTGACCGTGAAATAACTGCAGGGAGGAGGTATTACAATCTTTTGCAATACAGTTTGAATATTAATTTCCGCATGAATGAAACGAATTGAATTGTCATTGAGCGCGTCCTGAAACGAGATTTTGTAGTGTAGTATTCCTACTAATCTCTCAAGGCCTTATTATCTGCCACTATTAAATCTGAATTACTTGTCGTCCAAATAATTCACAATAGTTGGCGCTCCTGGGTTACGTCGTTTGGCTTAGCTACCCAAACCACGTGATCCCCCTTACAGATCTAATCGGAGAGCAGTTCATCTTGTTTATCGATTGATGTGTAAAATTTTGGAGCTGGTCCACGTTCTGATCCAACGTGACCCGTAACCACGGCGAAGAAACCCCGCAAAAGTTACATATTCGCGTGCATTAAAGTTTGCACCATAAGGGACTGATTCCCAAAGTTGTGTACCCATGAGTAAAACGATATATTTATGAAAGAATCCGCTGAGGTTCTATAGTTGTAATCGTGACCGTGCAGTTAAAACAGCCGTAGAATCCCACAAGCGCGCTCGTTTTAGATCACGAATTAAGGAAGGGGGATGCAGTAACTCTGACCAGACGCCAGAGGGCAGTCTGCTCAGGTGTGGCACCCCTCCCTACTTATTGTTTGTGTGGACTCATTGACGCCACCGTGTGGACGTTCTGAGTTAAAGCCGCTCTCCATACTTTGAACTGAAATCATCTCCAAATTATCTTTTTGCTGCTCTATACTGCGGGGAGTTGTAAAAGTAATTTGCTTTTGGTGGTTATGCTTTCCAATCGTTTTCAGAATGTGGTTTACTGATTTGAATTTAATTTAAACACGTTTAAATGTATTCATTTAAATTAAGTTTCCCTTCCAACAAGGGAATTCACTTTCTGAGAGTGCTCCCCCTGGTGGACACTGCCAGATAAGTCAATTCTCTTTTCCTTGTATTCTTTTCCTGTGTTCACAGATTTACTCTAATCTATTTTATTTTATTTTATGTAATTTTATTTTAGTTTACTTCACTCTACTTTGTTTTATTTCATTTATTCCCTTTTGTCTCTTCTCTCACTTTCTCTTGAGTTATTTTCTTTTTTTTTATGTTTACTTTGGAAATTCATTCCTTTTTTATCATTTTATTTTTTTTAATTTTTTATTTTATTCACTCTTAGTTCTGGGTCCTGTTTGTTATTGGCTGGCAATAACATTCACACACACCCAAGCCTCCCTTATTTCATACACTTATTTTAAATTTAATGAAATAACATTTAATTGAATTTTAAAATTAAGTAGTGTCAATCAGTTGGCATTTTGGCTCATCCAGAAGCAATTCCCGTCAGGGAAACTCACAAATAGGGAAGGCTTTCTCCTCTTTTTTCCCTTTCTGTTATTCTATGCACTTATTTAAATTCAGTTGAACAGAGTTTAACTCTAATTTGAATCAAGTGCCTCTGGACTGTCTTCCTTTTCTCCTTTCTTTTTCCCATTCTGCTATTCCGTGCACCCGTTTAATTCAAACTCGAATTAAGTGCATCTGAACTATTTTGTTTTTTTTTCTTTACCCCTTTAGCTCATCTCTTTTTTAGTTTAGCTAGTTCATTCTGACTGTCATTTTAGGCTCATTTTCTTTTGTCCTACACACTTAATTATTTAAATTTGGTTTGAACAAGATTTAAATTCAGATTTAAATTTACAATTAAGCTGTGTTTGTGTGACCACTTGTGTATTTGCAGTAGTGATGACCGTCTGACACCGATGCTCCGACACAAGCTTCGAACTCGGAGCAGCATTTTTCTTGAACTACTGCTTCGGAGCTTGCTTTGGTGCGGAAAAACACACGTGACCGATGACGTCCGAAGCAGCAACTGCTTCAGTTCTCTAAGTGAATCACGTGAGTGGTTCAGACCAGTCAATACTGCTTCGCATCGCGAGAGGCTTCATGACGCGAGACTTTGCTGCGCGCACGCTTCAGCAGCTTTTTAGGTGCGTAATAGGAATATATAGACACCCAAAATGATGCACAAGATGTGGGTTTGTTGTATTAGGAGTTTGCATAGTTGTTATTATCACGACATTGTGTGATCATCATCATGGAGCCAGCTAGGAAGATAACCTGTTCTCCAATGTGGGAACATTTTTATCTGATCAGTCCTAATAAGGTGCTTTATTATACCTTGGTTATCCTACTGCACCTGGCTTATTTATTTTGTGGCTGGTTTATTTACATCATTCACACAAACCCTAGTTATACTTATAGAGACATTATATTGCTATCTACAATTTCGCCACTAGATGTCACTGAAACGAAGCTTTGAATGAATGAACCCATTTTCAAAACAATTGATGAAGTGGTTCAATACTGATTCGTTGCTTCATTTGGACATCACTAATTTGCAGATAAGGCCCTTCACCGCCCGGTGGTGAGTTGATGGTGGCTCCAGTGAGTGGAGCCGCCTGGCCTGGCGGGTATTGCACTGAGGTGTGTGAATCGGGGACATTCTGACCTTGTATCAGGGGCAACCCGCAAGGACGTCAGCGAGTTGTGTGTCAGGTACAGGGAGGTAACGAGTCCAGCTTTGACAACAAACAGCAATTTTGTTTAATTTCCCTGCTCAGGCTTCTGCACGACAGAACCGCCCATTTGGAGTAACTGCCCGTAAAAGGGGACAGACTCTGAGTTCAGGGAAAACTCATTTTTGACCGATCAATCTGGCCGTTGGCGCAAATACCTTACCGAAGTGCGCAATTGTGCTGATGTTCCCTGTTTGAGAGGTTGCACCGTGGTACAAAGGGGACAGGTGGCCACGGACACCACAGTCGAGTGTTTGAACGTCTAGGAAAGGTTGCCCGCCATTGAGTTCTTATCTGAGCACCCACGATTCACCCCAGCCTAAATTAATGACATACAGTCACTTCACCTAATTGAAAACCACAGAATATTACATATTCTTCGATTCTGCTATTCTTCGATTCTGCTAAGGTGCGGGCCAACCCTTATACTCTTGATCCATACCAGCCCTCTAGGTTTTATGATGCAACAGTGCCCTCGCCTGGCCCCGTCATAAACCCAGCTGTGATAGGAAGTTTAAGTTTCACTTCTCCCCTCTAGCCCTTCTGTTTTATTTTGTTGCTACTCTATTTTTACTCCTTTCTATTTGTTTACTGCTCTATCAGTAAACAACACACATCACCAAGTTTCCCCTAACCAGTCAGGAAGCCCTAATTCCAAATGGGGTTAAAAGTCCACTGCCCAAAACGTCCAGTGGCCAAGAAACTTTGCCAGCAGCTGTCACACCCAACTGCCAGCACCTGTGACAGGCTCTGATCCAAAAGTTTTCTGACCCTGCATCAGATCAAGGGCTCCCTGCTGCCATGGACCTAAAACGGGGCAGACTGAAAAAAACATACACTTGCTACAGTCAACTGCAAATGGCCTACTTCAGAGCACGTGATCAGCCAGCAATGGAGGAAGATTTCATCTTCAAAACTCTGTTTCTCCGAGAGCTGCACCCTATGCAGTCGCACAGTCCAAATGAGGTCCACCTTGAACACACAGCTCCCATGCACCACACCATTGGTCGAGTGAGCCCGCTACCTCCTGTGTGTGTAGCGCAAATGGACACATTTCCCTGTTTCATCCACAAAGACCTGCTAGACTATTTTGAGCCCTTATTGAATGCCAGACCGCTGAAAATCTGGGCTCAAGTGTGTGAACTTCTGCCTTCCCAGTCACCCAGACCACCTGAGCCAGACGGTCAGGTCACAGAGGTCGCGGGAAATCTCATAGCTAGCCGCGAGAACCCTGTCTCAGAGCACAGTCCAAGTTCGCTACCCGGCGCACTTCAACTCACCATAGACTGTAACTTCCTCTGCTCCAAGGTCACGACAGACTCACAGCTGAATGAGGTAACTACAACAGACATTATTCTCACACTGTGGGCAGACAACTCAGCCTTCAGCCACAAGCTGTTAAGTGCTCCCATTGAAGGAACACCGGACCTCCCATCTGTCAACATGCAAACACGCTTCCCATTGGACTTTCGTCTGTCAGCCACAACGACTGCCAAGGACATCCACGTTTTGAACTTGAAGTGGAACAACCGGCATCTAACTCATCACTTCCTGGTCCTTCCAGACCTCCTGATGCACACTAAAGTTCATATTGACAATGCTAAGGAGTTAGTGTGGGCCCCAATGACTGTACAGCTCTCTGTTGTTTCTGCCAACTTCCTGTCAGCCCAGAACATCCACAAGGTCTGCAGGAAACTGTAGTACCGCCTTACACCAAAGAGGGTGCTGTTTGGATCAACATACAGTACAAAGGTCAACCAGTGCAGGAGTTTGTTCATTCAACAGAAGGAAAAGGTGTTATCTGGTATAAGGTGTTATATGCCCACGGCCTACGTCGATGGACGTTCCTACATCCATGAGGGCATCCTACAGGCAAGTGCAGGGGTACAGTGGATAAACAACCAACCCTGCCAACCACAGAACAGCAGGTGGGGTTCCCAGTCATGTCAGTATGGTGAAGCAACAGCTACCCTCAAAACCCTTGACGTCTCCTCAGCCCATAACATCAGAGAACTCATGTGCACAGACTCACACCATGCCAGAGGTGGTTTCAGATGCCATTTTCCGAGCTGGAAACAGACTGGTTTCAAAACTAAACACAACATGCCGGTGAAACATCAACACATGTTCCAAACACATGATGACATCACCCAAACACACGACACGATCGCTTACGGGGAAAAGGTGAAAAGACGCTTAAAGCAACCAGGGCGTGACAAAGGCGTGAACGACCAAACTAATGCCCTAGCCAAGACTGGCACCCTGCATAACAAGCTATGGTCACACCCACCCCATTCACCCACCCTTAGTATGGCAACAACAACACACAGCCAGTGGACTGTGCCTGCAACATTTCCCGCCTTACTGCCACTGACAACCAAACCTGCCAACACTTCCATGCGAAATGAGTGGTGACTCATACCCCTCCAACCTCCCGTTCATGGCATCTGGTCCCACGATGGCCCCTGGCCACAAACGACTACATCAGACCAACCACATGCTGCATGTGGGAATAAACTTTCTAAAGTATGTCCCTGATGTCCTCACAGCGCCAAACCTTGTACTGCCACAGGGCCAAAAGGGGGGTGAACCGATATACACCCACGACACACCATGTTCCAAACACCATGGCACCAGAACTATTTATGAGACTTTGAAACAAGTGGCGTACTGGCCCAGCATGCAGAAAGATGTGGCAGAGTATGTCAGAGAATGTCAGGTTTGCCACTGCCGTTGCACCTGTACCAACCAGGAGACTTGAGTCTCATCACAGCCTGCTGCCCTCATCAGCATTGCAACAATCTCTGCCTACAACTGAGAAAACAACTCGCAACACAGAGCCAAACCCTGCAAACCATCTGCAAATCCCGGAAAGGTATTGTTTTGGTTCTCTATACTCAGAGTTTCCTGCTGATCCAAACGGCGAACTCAAGGAAGCAACTGTTTACAGTCCTACAGAATGACTTTGCCCAAAATCAGCTGGTTATAGCTCTGTTGACAGACCTGCTGCGAGAAGTTAGCTTCTCTATGGACAGAGTGGCTATGAATAGGATTCCTCAGTATCCTACACAAACTGTGCTGGACTTTGCTACTGGCAGACCCAAAGACATGGTCAATGCTCGTACACACCCCCACTCATGCTGCCATGATGCATTTTTCTATGTGTTTAATGATACTATGAAGAACGTACTCCATCTCGAAATCCGATCTGATAGTCATTAAGTATGCAAATTCAGCTAGGAGACCAAACAAAGGAACTTTGCCTGCCAAATAGTGTTGCGCATCTATTGGCCGCTACAATTCAGGAGGCGTGTTAGCTTGGGTTTCCATAAAAACAACGACACACACCTTCCCCCTGTTTTCTCCCGATTGTCTCACGAGCACCTCGTGCACGTCTCTCTCGGACGTCTCCCGTGACCACGCGCTGCCATCGCGCTCAGCTTCGGGACCGCCATCTTCCAGCGAAACTCACTCTCAAGTCCTCAGTTCAAACCTTCCCGCGGAACGGAATAAGCCAACGAACCGCACCAGCGCTAAACTGAAATTCGACACGCACAACCAATGCAAGTATACTGTCGTTTCTCAATCTTAGATGATGAAACTGATTTCCGTGCTGGCTTAGGACTGTTTGTAAGTTTGCAACTTGCCTTCTCTCTTTCCTTCTCTACTTCCACTCTTGTACATAGGTGTGTGTATTCTTGTATATATATTTAGACGTATAACCTCTGTATTCATAGTTTGCATATATTAAAACGTTATCCACGCGATCCATCGATTGTTCTGTTTGTTCTTTCAACTGAAGACCAAGTCACTTTAACGTTTTTCAATCGTTTTATGCTTTGATACTATAATAGGAATATTCTCTTGGCCAGAGAATAACTCCATTCATAATATTCTATGAGAAGCAATGGTTTGCTGGACAAACTAACAGTTTCTCTAAATAATAATTAAACCAGAACTAATCATATATTTAATTTATTATAATTCGTTGTAATTAATTCACAATATATGTTTAATTCCCCGTTGGGTCGATATATGAACCATAATTTATTCATAAAGCTTTATGAATTATTATATTCATATTTCATCCATAAATTTGTTAATAACTGTACGAACCGTTACATTCGTTACACGCTAGATGCAAGGGCTTCCTACTGTAATGTTCACTATTCCTCTCGCAACAACCGACCCTGTACCCCACCGATGTGAGTTGCATTGCGTTTGTTTGTTCCCTACTCACCGGGAGAGCTTTGGAGTGGGCCACCACGGTCTGGAATAATGGACAATCCTCATTTTCCTCTTTGGAGGATTTCCTGCAGCACTTCCGTGAGGTGTTTGAGCACGCTGAGGGAGGTAAAGAGGCCGGTGAATTATTGTTGGCTCTGTGTCAGGGGAGACAGGCTGCCACGGACATTCCGCACACTCGCGGCTCAGACTTCATGGATGGATGACACACTTAAACTGCTGTTCCGTAAGGGGTTAAACCCAGATCTGCAGTCAGAGCTGGCATGCCGTGATGAGGGTCGCTCACTCAACAGCTTCATCGAATTGGCGATCCGTATTGACAACCTGATTCGGTCACGCCGCCCTGCCAGACATACCCTGGTCACATCTACGCCTGTACTTTCACCCGCCACTACGGAGGCTGAACCCATGTAGATCGGCTCAACTCACCTGTCTTCAGAGGAGTGAGAGAGACGGATACAACAGCGGCTGTGTCTCTACTGCGGTCAGCCAGGTCACATGAGATCCTCGTGCCCCATTCGTCCACCCAGCCGCAATTCTTCAACGGTGAGTTTCACTCCTTCCCTACCCACTGTTGAAATCCCAGCCGAACTGTTATGTAATGATGTAACCATCCAGACTCTTGCCATGATCGATTCCGGGGCAGCAGGGAACTTTTTGGACGTAAATTTCGCTAAGTCATGAAACATCACGCTAATCCCCTGTAATTCTGTGTTGTCAGTGGCAGCGCTAGACGGACGCCCCCTGGGGACAGGACAGGTTAACTTCACCACTGATGACATCACCCTGCAAATCGGCTCACTTCATAAGGAAACCTTACGCTTTTTCATCATCTATTCCCCGCAAAAAATCCCATCATCCTCGGATTGCCATGGCTGCGTAAACACAATCCACAAATCTCCTGGACTGAGAATCAGATAACTCGCTGGTCTGAGGATTGCCATAAGACCTGTATCCAGTCTCCCTTGCGTCTATGCACAGTTGAACCTCTGCCCATCAGTGACCAACTCCCCAGTGAATATGCAGATCTTTCTGAAGCCTTCAGCAAGAATCAAGCGGCACAACTACCTCCTCATCATCCCAATGACTGTGCCATCGATCTCCTCCCCGGTTCCATGCCACCTAAAGGCCGTATCACATTATCACAGCCCGAATCAGAGGCTATGCAGCGCTATATCGAAGAGGAACTAGCTAAAGGCTTCATACAACCATCCGCCTGGTTTTTCTTCGTTAAGAAGGATGGGGGTCTAAGACCCTGTATTGATTAAAATGAGATAACTGTAAAATTCCACTATCCATTGCCTTTGGTTCCTGCCGCCCTAGAACAGCTCCGATCAGCCCGTTTCTTCAGCAAACATGAACTCCGCAGTGCCTATAATCTCAGTCGTATCCGGGAGGGTGATGAGTGGAAGACGGCCTTCTCCACCACCACTGGACACTACGAATATCGGGTCATGCCGTTCGGCCTGGTCAATAGTCCGTCGGTCTTCCAAGCATTCATAAATGACGTCTTCCGTGACATGCTCAACAAGTGGGTCATTATATACATTGATGACATCCTGGTCTACTCCAACACTCCCTCTGAACATGTTCAGCAGGTCCGCGCCATACTCCAGAGACTCATCCATCACCAACTATATGCAAAGCGTGAGAAATGTGAGTTCCATCAAACTTCAACTTCTTTGAAAGTACGCACCCGTTCACAGTACTGACCGACCATCATAATCTGGAATATCTGCGTTCAGCCACACGTCTAAACCATCGCCAGGCCAGATGGGTGCTGTTCTTCACTCGTTTCGTATTCACTGTAACCAACCGCCCTGGATCCAAGAACGTTAATGCTGATGCGCTATCGCGCCAGTTTGAGTCAACTACCTCTCCGCCCTCCAACGAACCCATTCTCCCTTCCTCCATCATTCTGGCACCTGTTCAGTGGGATATTATAACTGAGATCACACACGCTCAACTCACGGATCCCTCACCAGCCGAATGCCCTGCATCACTCACCTATGTGCCCGCATCTCTCCGTCAGCGAGTAATGCATATGATACACACATCTCCCAGCTCGGGTCATCCTAGCATCGCCGCCACAGCACAACTGGTCAGTAACCGTTTCTGGTGGCCTTCCCTGCGAGCCGACATAATCCATTTCATTCAGAACTGTTCCATATGTCAAACCACCAAATCACCCCGACAGCTGCCAGCCGGCCTTCTTCAACCGCTACCCATACCTCAGCGTCCATGGTCCAACATTACTATAGACTTCGTAACAGACTTACCTAACTCCCAGGGTCTCACCACTATCCTCACAGTAGTGGTCCGAGAGGAGAGGAGAACCTAGAGGGGGTTGGTGACCAGAGACCCCCTCTTTTCATCGAAGGTGAGGAGGCATACCAGGTCCACGAACTGCTGGACTCCAGGCGCCGGGGCCGCTTGCTGCAATATCTTGTCGACTGGGAGGGGTTTGGCCAGGAGGAACGGTCCTGTTGGACCCTGCCCAAAATAGGACCTGATTGGCTAAAACAATCGGAAAGGCGGAACCAACAAACCATTCAAAACTCAATATCGCGCATTGTGAAAGGGCTTTTGCTTTTGGCTTTTTGGCTTTCTGCTTTTGCACTTCGTCTTGGCATTCGCTGAGGCGGCAGACCGAACATCGTCCTGCCTGCAAGCCAAACCATTTCAAGACTCACTCAAACCCCTGCAAGAAACTTCGTTGAATTTCGCAGCCGAGGACTCACCAAAAGTCCTTGTTTCCAGCAACTCCTTGAGATGCAGAGAGACACTCATGCAGCAACGCGTAAACCCTGCTATTCAACGAAGACTCCATTTTATGCAAAGCCAACTTCTTCCCCACGGACGTCGTCCTTCAGAACTCCTGACCGAGCCACGCGCTTCCTTCAACTCCATCACGAAGGGAACACACGCTTAAAGGAGCAGCCAGCGCAAGTAACACAGGTCTCCTAATTTTGCTGAGCTGGTGCAATTTTATTAAGCAAATGAAACTATGGTTGAATTGCTAGTGTATTAATTCTCTCAGGTTACGGTCAGAGAAACTTGTTAAAAGCTAAACAACTGGGGAATCCATTCACCTCCAAACAATAACCTCACCATTTCCCTGTAACTGAATGAATGAGTGTGTGTGTGAGAGAGTATATGTTTTTCGTTAGATTAGTTTGTGCGTAGTAGAGTTAGTTCAATAAAGTCTTGTTTGATTTTCCATATATACAGTGTCTTGTGCTGTGCTTACCAAATTGCTGCCTTTAACATAGATCATGCTACTTGCTCATAATCATAATCATAATTATTAGTCATAACAAAATATTATTACTGTTGGCCACAGAATAATAATTTTGTCCAGAATTGGTAAAACATACTGTAACCTCAATTTTTCGGTGGACGAATAATTGATAAAGTGTTAAATATTGATTCTGAATCATTCACAGTGAATCCGGTTCTTATTAAATGTAATTTAATTACATTTTGATTCGATATTTGGGTTTAATTCCTACAATAATGTTACATAAAGCACCATCACTTCGAAAGAGTTATATTTGAAAGACTTCTGGCTGATACTGTAAATATTACTATAAATTACAGCAACACCTCCCCCTTTTCCTTTCTGTTGAGGATTGTGTCGATAATCATAACCTTGAGGACTAGACTCATTTAATGTAGTGTAATCGTCCGGTTTTAGCCAGGTTTCTGTCAAACACAGCAGATCTAGATTATTGTCTGTGATAATATCGTTTACAATAAGTGCTTTTGAAGAAAGTGATCTAATATTTAACAACCCAAGCTTTATCATTTGTTTATCATTATTATCTCTATTTTTTATTTGTTGAACATCAATTAAATTTTTACCATTAAATGGGTTTGGAAGTTTTTTGTTTGTATTAATTCGGGTTACAGACACAGGCTCTATTTGATGATATCTAGGTTCAAGAGTTTCTATGTGTTGGGAATTATCTGACTTCTGTAACGTGAGGCAGCTAGCAGACGGTCGGTTTAGCCAGTAGTGTTGTCACGATACCAAAATTTTGACTTCGATACGATACCCAACTTCAGTATCACGATTTCGATACTTAAACGATACTATGGCAAAAACCTAAAACAGTAGGAAAAGTAAATAAATAACATATGACAGAACTTCTTTCTTCACCAGTGTGCAGCTGAAAATTCTGGATTTGAGCTTCATTGCCATGAAGTTACAGAGTTAGATTTAATATAATTTTTAAAGTTTAGAAAATTGTAAATTATGTTCTATTATGCTTTTTTCCTGTTTTTATATATATATATATATATATATATATATATATATATATATATATATATATATATATATATTTATATATATATATAAGCAGGGCTTGACATTAACTTTTTTCACTCACCAGCCACTGTGGCTAGTGGTTTTCCAAAGTAACTAGCCACTCAGCATTTTCACTGGCCACAATTTTGATGTTGGTAAATTACATTTTATATGATATGATTAATATGATTATATTAAATTTCTTTGAGTCATTTTACTTGATTTAGAAGATTTAAAACCCTTTCAAACTTTTAAATGCAGACTGACCACCCAAATCAAGATAACATTGTATATCAGTATGTATGTACAGGTGGGAAAGAGGTAGACAATATGAGCATGAGCTAGTATGAGAACAAGTTATTGGTGTTAGGCTATATAAAAGAACAAAGAAGCAAATTACAAAAACAACAGTAAATTAAAAATAATCTTTTTTCAGATACACTAGGTTTATTTAACATATAGCCTACATTTATTTAACATCTTTTGTTGTTTGATTAACATTAATGACCTATTTAATTGGGCTGCTGAATGCATGGACATAACTGACAAATATCCAGTTATTACCCACCTGTTTACGTCCACTTAAGCCATAACCGACTGTATTCACGCGAGATACTCCACACGATGGACATTTAGACATCTGTGTGCACGTGTATTTGACTATTCAGGCACAAGGAGAACTAATCGGGAGAGAGAGGGATCGCACGCGAAAGAGCGCTTCTGTTGTGTCATTCAGCGCAATTCCGCCTATCCCTCCTTCACTAACTGCACGTAAATAATGAATTGTGTGATTGGAATTAGAGATATAATGTAATTAGAGCAATGTTATTAAAGCATAAGTTGGTTTAATATAACTGTATATTCCCTTCACATATTTATGTTTTTTTCAATTTTATTTTAGCAACCAGATATCAATTATTAGAATCAATAATACACCTCTTTGCGGATGTCTGCTTGCATGAGTAATATAAATAACATTTATTTAATTTTTGAGAGCATAAACATAATGCTGGTATCACATTCACTAACCTGTCGCTCTTTAAATTCTTTGTACAAATCGGGATATTTGTCGGCAAGATGCTTTTGACTCCCTTCGCTTGCGTTATTTTGTAACATATTTTGCAGACGGGCTTTGTGGTGTCCGTGGGCTTGCCCTGACTGTCGGCAATGTGTTGCTTTGTGCATCTGTTTTCTCAAGAATTTGTGGACGGTCTGCAAGAGCACCTATATTTGCAGCCATACCTCTCGTTTGGTCTCCATAAAAGCCGTTGCGCAGTTGAGAGGAATAAACACGCACTCAATGTGCCTTAGAAGCAGCGCGCTGCACGCACACTGCCCCCTGCTGTCGCACATTAGGAAATACAGCTGGTACTCAAAGTACCGGTACTAATAAAATGAAGAACCGTACCGTTTCTAAAAGCAGGGTATCGCGATACCTTTCTAGTACCGGTATATCGTGCAACACTATTAGCCAGTCTGTCTGCTTCCTGTCCTGGGCCCCAGTTTGTCATGTTTTAGTTCTGAGACTATGTGCCATATTACTAGAGAGAAGAGCAGCAACATCCCGGGATAGATGAACACCCTCTCTTTTCAACAGGTCAGGTCTGCCCCAAAAGCTTTTCCTATGAAACCTATATTATTCTGCGGACACCACTTAGACAGCCAGCCATTGAGTGAAGAGGGCCAGAACAAATTACTTCTCCTGACATTGTACTTGCGAGTTCAAACACCTCTTTAATGTTAATTTTAGTGATCTCCGATTGGCGAAGTCGAACATCATTTGTGCTGACGTGAATATAGGGCTGGGCGATGTATCGAATGCTTTTGTCACGCGCATTTCTTCAGTAAAGCCGGTTCCCTGATTACCGCTAAATCGGCATCACCTGCTTTCAAATGAAGCGGCATTTAATAGACAGAACCGTAGTTCACTGATAAGACACGCAATATCGCGCTCAATATCGACGGCGATACATATCGATTCCAAAAGAAATCCTCACTGATTACGCACGTTACTCGAACTTTACAAGTTATTGGGCGTTAAACCGATTCATACCAGCGTCTTTCACCCAAAAACGGACGGGCTGGTCGAACGTTTTTACCGCACGCTTACATCCATGATTCGTAAATTCATTCCAGAGGACGCCAAAAATTGGGATAAGTTGTTAGAACCCCTGTTATTCGCAGTGCGAAAGGTCCCGCAAGCCTCCACGGGGTTTTCCCCCTTTGAGCTTCTCTTCGGACGCCACCCCCATGGGATACTGGACGTCCTAAGGGAGACTTGGGAGGACGGACCATCTCAGGCCAAAAATGAAATTCAGTATGTGCTGGACTTGAGAACAAAACTCCACACTTTGGGGCAGCTATCCATGGAGAATTTGTTACCCGGGAGGAGATCACCTCTCACCCTCCCAGCTCACTGATTTGACTAAGTTACAAGCAGAGTTTGCTGACGTGTTTTCTCCCCTACCGGGCTGTACCGACCTCATTCAGCACCACATCGAGACAGAGCCGGGCATGATGATTCGCAGCCGGCTATATAGATTGCCTGAACACAAGAAAAAGGTAGTTCAGGCGGAATTGGGGGCAATGCTTGAAATGGGAGTAATAGAAGAATCCAGCAGTAACTGGGCGAGCCCGATAGTTTTGGTTCCCAAAACAGACGGCTCAGTGCGGTTCTGTGTGGATTACCGCAAGGTGAATGCAGTGTCGAAATTCGACGCGCATCCAATGCCATGAGTGGACGAATTGCTTGACCGGCTCGGTACGGCTCGATTTTATTCGACACTGGACTTAACAAAGGGATATTGGCAGATCCCCTTGTCACCATTATCCAAAGAAAAGACAGCTTTCACGACGCCGTTCGGATTACACCAATTTGTTACTCTTCCGTTCGGGGCACCGGCCACCTTTCATGGATAAAATTTTTGTGGCCCCATGGTACATATGCTGCTGCCTATCTGGATGATATTTATTATCTTAAGTAATGACTGGCAGTGGCATATGCAGCATTTGAGGGCCGTCCTGAGACCGCTAAGGGGGGCCGGGCTCACGGCCAACCCAAAGAAGTGTGCGATTGGGCGCGTGGAAGTAAGGTATCTGGGCTTCCACTTGGGACATGGACAAGTGCGTCCCCAAATTGATAAGACAGCAGCGATTGCAACCTGTCCGCACCCCAAGACCAAAAAGGAGGTTAGACAGTTCCTTGGGCTGGCGGGATACTATATAAGGTTTGTACCTAATTATTCGGAACTCACCAGCCCGTTGACTGATCTAACTAAAAAGGAGGCACCAGATATGGTCCAGTGGATGGAGCTGTGCCAGCAGGCCTTTACCCAGGTGAAGGCTGCTCTATGTGGCGGGCCATTGCTTCACTCTCCTGATTTTTCTCTCCCTTTTATGTTGCAGACTGACGCATCGGACAGGGAGATGGGTGCCGTCCTGTCCCAGGAGATAGAGGGGGAGGAACTGCCGGTGCTGTACATTAGCCGTAAGCTCTCTAAGAGAGAAGCTAAGTACAGCACCGTGGAGAAAGATTGTCTTGCTATCAGGTGGGCCATCCTCACCCTCCGCTATTATCTCCTGGGATGGGAATTCACCCTCTGTACAGACCACGCTCCTCTGCAGTGGCTCCAAGGATACCAACGCGCGGATCACCCGTTGGTATCTAGCTTTACAGCCTTTTAAGTTCAAGGTGGTCCACAGACCGGGTGTTCAGATGGCTGTGGACGATTTCCTCTCCAGAAATGGGGGGGAGGGGCTGCAGGCCTTCCAAGTGGTTCCGCCAAAAGCGCACTTTCGTATTCTTCAAAAAACTTATGCTGTATGCCCTACAGCTTCCCTATTCTACTTACAGAAAAAAATTAACTGGCGCTGTGTTCGTTCCGTAAGTTAAATATTGAAGGCGTAGGACATACAGCATAAGCTTTTTGAAGAATACGAAAGTGTGCTTTTGGCGGAACCACTTGGAAGGTGATCATTTGTGTTTATAAAGCATATACATTTGCATTTTTCCAAAATGACCGATGGTTTCTCTAGATAAGACCATTATTCCTCGTCTGGTATCGTTTAAAGCCCTTTGAAACTGCACTGAAACTGAAATTTTGACCATTAATCATTTGGAGGCCATTGAAGTCCACTATAAGGAGAATAATCCTGGAATGTTTTCATCAAAAACCTTAATTTCTTTTCGACTGAAGAAAGAAGGAAATGGACATCTTGGATGACATGGGGGTGAGTAAATTATTATGAAAATGAAAAGTAATCCTTTAATTTATGATTTTACATCCAATGGTGTATATGACTTTCTTTATCAGAAAACAAAAGCATATTTTTAATCTGGAGGAAATTCAAGCTTTGTAGGATGCATAGAATGCAATAAAATGGCTTTCACCATTGTGATTAAAGAAACAAATCAATAAGTAAAACATTCTCAACTTTAAACCAGTGCTTCTCACCAGGGCTCTGATACTGATTCTAAAAATGTTTGTGTTCTGCTGAAGAAAGGCAGTTGTGGGATAGCTGGGATTGCATCAGGGTAAATGCAAAATGATAATTTAATTTTTGAACAAATTCAAAATATTTGTGTCGATTAAAGCAAGTGCTATTTTCCCTTTTTTTAAAGGGTTAGTTCACCCCAAAATAAAATTTCTGTCATTAATTACACACCCTCATGTCATTTCACACACATAACACCTTTGTTCATCTTCAGAACACAAATTATATTATTTTTAATGACAGAATGCTGTCAGATTTCCATCCATTGACTGCCTTTGTAACTACCACTTTGACGCTTCAAAAATTTTTACAAAGAGATCGGAAAACTAATAGCATACCAAGCATACCATTCGCTTGTTATGATGAAAAGATTTAATTTAGGATTTTACTTGCAACACCTGTAAACATTGATCAGAGAACATATATGTAGAAGCTCAACCTAACCTGCTTCGAGAATGAACCTCATTGGTTGCTCAGCACGTTTGAGCTTCCGGAAGAGGTTTGTTCTTGTGCGTTATTCAAGTTGAGCTTCTGCTTATGTTTGCTGATCAATATTTACATGTGAGTAAAAGCCTAAATTAAATCTTTTCATCATAACAAGCAATCAAGTCTCTTCAGAAAATTTGGTCTAAACCACTCGATTCATATGGATTAATTGTGGTTGTGGATTAAATGGCGTAAATAAAGTTTATGGTGACCGAACATGGACTCTGCTCTTATGAATGACTCCTGGCATTCAGAGATCCACTTCCAATTATTCTCATGACACAACAATTTGTGCAGAGGTTTCAGCAGCATAGCGATATTTGGGATGAAATGCCCATAATAATTAAGTACGCTGAGGAAAGACCGCAACTGGCTGACATTTTTGGGCACTGGAGAATTCACGATGGCCTTAACTTTGCATGGGGACGCATGCAGACCAGAGGCATCAATGACATGGCCTAGGTGCTCGACTGAAAACTGGAAAAATTCACATTTATCCTTGCGCACTCTCAATCCGTATTCTTTCAGTCTCTTGAGGGTAGCATCCAGGTGCTGTAAGTGCGACTCTTCGTCCGTGCCAGTCACTAGAATGTCATCTAGATAACACACAACTCCTGGAAGGCCTGCAAGGATCTGATCCATCGCTCACTGAAAAATGGATGGAGCCGAGGTCATTCCGAACGGTAAGCGTTTTTAACGAAATAGGCCTTTGTGTGTATTGAGGGTGAGAATTTCTCTGGACTGTTCCTCCACATCCATCTGTAGGTATGCTTGGTTGAGATCGATTTTGCTGAATTTTTGTCCTCCTGTCAGCCCAGCAAAAAGGTCATTAATGTGAGGCAAGGGGTATTGTTCTGCTGACAACACTGGATGTACAGTGACTTTAAAATCGCCACAGATCCTTATGCCTCCATCCTTCTTTATAACTGGAACTATAGGTGTTGCCCACTTACTCACACTGACTGGTTCCAGCATACCATTCTTCACAAGTTCAGACCTGCGTGAAGTTGGCCCCCCACCCAACGCAAAACATCGGCAAAATAGTCTCAATTGTTTGTGCTCTGTTTGTGCTGGTTTGTGCCGTAAAATTTTTTGTTTGTGCTGCTTTGGTTTTTTAGATATTAAAAGAATATTTATAGGTCATTCTGAGGTCACCCAGCCCCCCCACATGTTCCGAATTCACCGAAAATAGTCTCAAACGTTTGTGCTTCGTTTGTGCTGGTTTGTGCCGGTAAAAGTTTCGTTTGTGCTGCTTTCGATTTTAAAATATTAGACTTTGAATTATAGGCGATGACGTCACCAGCCCCCCAACAAGCTCCAAATTCACCCCAAATAGTTTCAATCATTTGTGCTTCGTTTGTGCTGGTTTGTGCCGGTAAAAGTTTCGTTTGTGCTGCTTTCGATTTTAAAATATTAAACTTTGAATTATAGGCGATGACGTCACTCAGCCCCCCACATGCTCCAAATTCACCCCAAAATAGTCTCGTTTGTTTGTGCTTCGTTTGTGCTGGTTTGTGCCGGTAAAAGTTTCGTTTGTGCTGCTTTCGATTTTAAAATATTAAAATAACTTGTGGTGGTCATTCTCAGGTCACTCAGCCCCCCACATGCTCCAAATTCGCCCAAAATAGTCTCAAACGTTTGTGCTTCGTTTGTGCTGGTGAAAGTTTCGTTTGTGCTGCTTTCGATTTTAAAATATTAGACTTTGAATTATGGGCGATGACGTCACCAGCCCCCCAACAAGATCCAAATTCACCCCAAATAGTCTCAAACGTTTGTGCTTCGTTTGTGCTGGTTTGTGCCGGTAAAAGTTTCGTTTGTGCTGCTTTCGATTTTAAAATATTAAACTTTGAATTATAGGCGATGACGTCACCAGCCCCCCAACATGCTCCAAATTCGCCCAAAATAGTCTCGTTTGTTTGTGCTTCGTTTGTGCTGGTTTGTGCCGGTAAAAGTTTCGTTTGTGCTGCTTTCGATTTTAAAATATTAAAATAACTTGTATAGGTCATTCTCAGGTCACTCAGCCCCCCACATGCTCCAAATTCGCCCAAAATAGTCTCAAACGTTTGTGCTTCGTTTGTGCTGCTTCCATTTTTTATTTTAGATAGCCTATGTTTATTAAAATAATATTTATAAAATCTCAGGTCACTCAGCCCCCCACATGCTCCAAATTCACCACAAACAGTCGCAATCGTTTGTGCCGATAAAAGTTTCATTTGTGCTTCCTCGCTTTATAAATATTAGACATTGATTGCATTGAATTGAATGACACTGAACGGCTGCAAATGCAAATCGCATAAGAGCATATTATAGTGACTAAGGTATATACCAAAGCATATTAATAGGAGCAATGTGATTTCAAATTAAGTCACTGTTTGCTTTCTTTCTTTTCAGTGACAAGCGCGTGTCAGAAACGGAAAGTTGTTGCATCAAAAAAGCTGCATCAGTCCGTGTAATTCCTTCAATTAATTACCCTATGTCGAGAAAAAACGACTTATTTAACTGTCTAACTAAACCAAATCGAAAAAACAAATAAAGACATTCGTTTAATTTGATTTTACTTGAAAATAAACAAAGGCAAAATAATAATAATAATAATAATTAAGCCTATAGGCCAATAAGACAAAGAAAATGAGCTTTAAGAGTTTTTTTGTTGTTGTATTTTTGGTTTATGGGTTAAACAAATTAGTTTATGCTTTAAAATTCGTTTCGAATGTGTGGGTGGCCCCTAAAATACTCATTTTATGTGGTCTAAAACAACATTGAGGAAATTTTTATTTATTTGTATTTATTTTATTCTTAAAAGGCCTAAGTAAAACCTAATGATGCAACTCGTTATGATGTTTCACTCGTTATTACAAGCAGTTTTTTTGTTTTGTTAAATAATAACATAATTTGTGTTTCATTAGTAAAATCTAAAATATCAGAAAACAATGGAAGGGATTGCGCAGGCGCCTCCGCGGACAAGAGAAGTATTGTGCTCTCTGATGAGTGATTGATTCCTAGATGTGTATGTGTTTTATGTTTTGTATGCTTTATATTAATTGTGCCTTGTATTTTCTCCATTTTAATGTACAGCCCTTTGGACAACTTCGGTTGTATTGAAACGTGCTTTAATAATAAATACAAATACAAATACAAGTAGGCCTACAACGTTGTTGAAAGGTTTATATAATATTGTGTTTCCTGAAGGATAATTGATCATGATTACATAATTAATTGATGATAATTCTATATTTTCGTTTTGGTTTTGTAAAGAAATAATGAAATAACAATATTGGATGTTTAATTGGGGTCCGGGTCCGTCATCCGTGCGCCATGGTATATGCTGATTTGATTTTTTACTTAAAAAGAAATAAGAAAGAGTTTGATTTTGTGTTTGTGTGTTTGTGTGTGTAAAAAACTGAAAACTGAAAAATAAAGCTAGATTTTTCGTAATTTTATTCATGGATAAAAATGTGATTATTCTTTAATATTTGTTTCGCATGAGTGGCGCCCTGAAACGCCATTTAACTTTCCGTTTCTGACACGCGCTTGTCACTGAAAAGAAAGAAAGCAAACAGAGACTTAATTTGAAATCACATTGCTCCTATTTATATGCTTTGGTATATAGTCTAATAGTCACTATAATATGCTCTTATGCGATTTGCATTTGCAGCCGTTCAGTGTCATTCAATTCAATGCAATCAATGTCTAATATTTATAAAGCGAGGAAGCATGTGAATGAAACTTTTATCGGCACAAACGATTGCGACTGTTTGTGGTGAATTTGGAGCATGTGGGCGGCTGAGTGACCTGAGATTTTATAAGTATTATTTTAATAAACATATCTAAAATAAAAAATGGAAGCAGCACAAACGAAGCACAAACGTTTGAGACTATTATGGGCAAATTTGGAGCATATGGGGGCTGAGTGAGAATGAATAGCCAATTCTTTTAATATATTAAAAACCGAAGCAGTCCAAACGAAAATTTCACCAGCACAAACCAGCACAAACGAAGCACAAACAAACAAGACTATTTTGGGCGAATTTGGAGCATGTTGGGGGGCTGGTGACGTCATCGACTATAATTCAAAGTTTAATATTTTAAAATCGAAAGCAGCACAAACGAAACTTTTACCGGCACAAACCAGCACAAACGAAGCACAAACAAACGAGACTATTTTGGGCGAATTTGGAGCATGTTGGGGGGCTGGTGACGTCATCGACTATAATTCAAAGTTTAATATTTTAAAATCGAAAGCGGCACAAACGAAACTTTTACCGGCACAAACCAGCAGAAACGAAGCACAAACAAACGAGACTATTTTGGGCGAATTTGGAGCATGTGGGGGGCTGAGTGACCTGACAATGACCTATACAAGTTATTTTAATATTTTAAAATCGAAAGCAGCACAAACGAAACTTTTACCGGCACAAACCAGCACAAACGAAGCACAAACAAACGAGACTATTTTGGGGTGAATTTGGAGCATGTGGGGGGCTGAGTGACGTCATCGCCTATAATTCAAAGTTTAATATTTTAAAATCGAAAGCAGCACAAACGAAACTTTTACCGGCACAAACCAGCACAAACGAAGCACAAATGATTGAAACTATTTGGGGTGAATTTGGAGCTTGTTGGGGGGCTGGTGACGTCATCGCCTATAATTCAAAGTCTAATATTTTAAAATCGAAAGCAGCACAAACGAAACTTTTACCGGCACAAACCAGCACAAACGAAGCACAAACGTTTGAGACTATTTTCGGTGAATTCGGAACATGTGGGGGGGCTGGGTGACCTCAGAATGACCTATAAATATTCTTTTAATATCTAAAAAACCAAAGCAGCACAAACAAAAATTTTTACGGCACAAACCAGCACAAACAGAGCACAAACGATTGAGACTATTTTGCCGATGTTTTGCGTTGGGTGGGGGGCCAACTTCACGCAGGTCAAGTTCAGCTAAGCTCGCCTCTACTTTAGGTTTGAGTGCATATGGCAGGGGCCGTGACTTTAAGAACTTTGGCTGGCTTCCTGGCTCCACAGTCAATTTCACTTTGATTCCTTCCATGCTGCCTAACTCCTTTTTGAAAACTTCAGTGTGTTTTTGAAGAACACCTTCAAGATCCAGTGTTTTAGGTGTCATCATATGTATGGCTGGCCAGTCCACCTTAAGTTGCTCAAGCCAGGAACGACCCATCAACTAGGGGTAATCACCAACGACCACATACAATGGCAGTTTTTTTGTTTGTCCATTCAGTTCAACTGTTACTTGGGTGAGTCCTTTCATGGTCACTGATTCCCCAGTATAAGTTTAAAGGACCACATCAGGTGGTTTGAGTGGCAGGTGGCTCAGTATTTCACTGTATATCGCATCCGACACCAGCGACACAGCTGCACCAGTGTCGATCTCCATTTTCACTGGTTGTCCTTCCAGCAGCGCTGTGACCTTATAAGCCTTGGTTCCACCTGCGACAGTGATCACATGCAAGAGAAATTCCTCATCAGATGTTTCCATACCCTCTTTGTTTTCCTGCCCGACTGCAAATATGCGTTTCTTTTGTTTCCTTCTGAATACTGGTTTTGGCTGCATTTTTTTTCTTTTCTGTTTTATTTCTACATGCACGCTCAATGTGTCCCTTTTTCTTACAGCTGCGGCATTCCATATCCTTAAACCAGCATGAAACAGGTGAGTGTCCAGTCTTACCACAATGGAAACATGGGCCTTTATTTTCAGTTTGTTTTTCAGTCTCCATCTTGTACACTTTACTGTTTGAGCTCAATTGCTGGGCTTCCTTAGCAGCCAATTCCATAGACACACTCCACTCATTATTTATGTGACCCATAGTCATATACAACCATGTAGCTAAACGAGCCAAAACGAATTAATTTAAAACGAAACTGAAGGTAAACCTGCGTTGCTCTCATGGTGTTATACCTCTCTCTTTCGGTGAAGTGGAGCAGTGCTCTTGCTGAATGGCACGGATTGCACTACGGACTATTGTACCTTTTATATGTTTTTTTTTTTTTAAACAGTATTTTATTTTTTATAACGAACAAGCTGCGAAGTCACGTTTCCAGTGCTTTGCTGTGTGTGTGTGAGGCGCGGGCGTGATCAAACAGCTGTCTTTGCGGGGGACTTGCCTCATCGTCATGGCAACGGTTCATGGCCATGTCAGATTACGTGAGGCTCAGCATTTCCATTCGGAAGGGCTCATCCCTATGCCCTAATCCCTTCAAAGGGTTTACCCTCCTGAGGGAGAGCTTCGAAGGGATGAAGGGTGTAGGGGTCAAAAATACTCCTTTTTTAGAACGCACTTCTGCGTCATCTTAATGAGACAGTCAAGGAGGATAAATTGCGCAAGCTGCGCCTTTTGTTTAACTTTAGCTTATTTATTTATTTATTTATTTTTGGTTTATCGAACCATAATATATATTGTGTCTATGTATTTGAAACATTTGAATGGACTGATAAAGGGAGCTGTAAAGTATTTTTGTTGAAGTACAGTGTCGTTTTGACCATAATAATGTACTAAATCTAACTCGTATAAATATTACAGTCGTATAGAAAAATATTATACATACATTTATAGGTAAAATCGAACTCCGAGCCTCCTGTACCCATTCTGTGATGACAAACAACTTCCCTGTGCAAAGGATCATGGGGGCCCGAAGTGTCCATCAGTTGTACCCTTCGAAATCCTTCATTCCGAAGGGCCCTTTAATGTGGCCAGTTTTGAACACTTTGGTTTGGAACGACCCTTAAATATGGCGGCCATGATTGTTTTCACTCCGATGTGCCCTTCGGAGGGCGATATATCCCGTTTGGAACGCACCGAGAGTTTGTTGCCGTTTGTTGGATGCTCAGCCGACCAAACAAATGCTGATTAAACATGTTCAGTCTGGTAAAAACAGACTCCAACCAACACCAACAGGGTTATCACACCTATCCAACAAACTCCAACAGACGAGTTTGTTGGCGTTTTTTGGTGCGATGTGAACTGAAACAGCTGAAAACTACCCGCATTTGGCGGGTATTAATGTCAAGCCCTGATTGTTACTAAGCCTGCCCTGGGTACACCAAAACTGTCCTTAATGCCATTTTTTTCCTTACATTACTTTTACTTTTATACTTTAAGTAGTTTTGAAACCAGTGCTTTTACACTTGAGTAAAAAGCTTGAGTTGATACTTCAACTTCTACAGAAGTATTTTTAAATCCTAGTATCTATACTTCTATTTGAGTGTTGAATGTGAATACTTTTGACACCAGTGTTAGTGTTTTCAACCCCACATCAGGTTTATTTTAGGTTTCAGTCATTTAAATACACATATGAATGAGGTACTAGGCTATATAAAAATACATTTATAGTTTGTTAAATTCAAATTCAATACACTGATGTCTACAGAAGCTGCAATAATAACCCTTTCAATTATATAATTTGACGAAGTGTTTTATTAATATCAGATACACATCGTGTATGAAACATTAAAGTTTACTCTATTCTTCTCCTAGTTCACCAGCCACATACTGTAATGTATTCCGGGGAAAATTAAGTAAATCCGACAGCTCTGAATTGCAAACTCATCGCGTGACAAAAATTCACTTCCACATATTTTACAATCAGAATATATCATAAAAATGCATGGTGTAGTTAACAAGTTTTTGAATATTTTGAATAACAAAGGAAAAACGATATAAACGAGCTACATACATATCTGCTAGCTGCATGACGTGTCTCCAAGGAATTAATACATTCTAAAATTATGTTCTAAATAACTGTGGCCTTAAACTCACGTTGATGGGGGCTCCGCACCCCCAGAATATAAATTACAATATAGATTTAGTTTGTAATTTGGATTATTTTATAAGATCCAATGAGTCCTGATAAATGCATTTTCTACTTCTAAAGTGCTTCTTTTTATAAAGAACACTGATTTCTCATAACATAGTGAAGCAGCCCCTGTATCGAGTGAATTATCGATTCTCGAGCCATCGATAGCAACCAATTCAGCTTCAGCGTCATGGACAGCACCTGGTAACATCGCACTTAAAGGGTTACTTCAGGATTTAGCATTAAGCTTTGTATTAGTAGAATACCACTAGTATTTTCGAATTACCGTGCTTTCCCCCTTCATATCAGCCCGAGATGAGAGATTTATGCATTTTTATTCTGTAAAAAAGCCTCCGATGACGCAAAAATCGTCATTTTGCGTCTTTGGAGGCTTTTTTGGCCAGAGGCTTAAAACTACAGCCAGTAATAGCAGGTAGTTCCGCATTTTTTCACCACGCCCATACATATGTGCGTTTCACGAGTTCACATATACATATGATTAGATAGAGATAGTAATGCGTATTTGGCGTGCTGTCCAGGGGGAGGGCTCCGAGCTCGGAATTTTGGCCCGAACCCAGAGTACTCCCCCCGGATGTGGTTATGAGAGATGGAATTTAGAAGTGAGGAGATGGGGTGGTGGAGGGATGCTGATAAACTGTCAAACGAACGGAGGTAAGTGTGCCGTATATATACCTCCATTGGCTGATTAGCTGAATGCTTTCCACCTGTGATAATTAGTCTAATAATCTGCACCTGCTCCTCCCGAATTTTGTTAATAAAACATCATTTCACGAGTTCACATATACATATGATTAGATAGAGATAGTAATGCGTATTTGGCGTGCTGTCCAGGGGGAGGGCTCCGAGCTCGGAATTTTGGCCCGAACCCAGAGTACTCCCCCCAAAAGCAAGAGAGCAAAAGGACAGCCGCCAGACTAAAGACCCCAAAAGACGCCGAGAATTGGCGGACTGGCATTTCAAGAAGCCTGGTCGTTTGACCAGGAGGGCCCGTGTTGCCACTGACGGGAGCGTATCACTGTACCGGGCGGACGGGCCCTACTAGCCTGACAAACGATGAGTAGCTGAAATTTTGAACGACCGATCGGGAGGGCTCTTGCAACATCTGATAGGAGACCAAGGCTCCAGAAGACCGATGCTTGTTGTATCAGATGTGTAAAGCCCTACCGGCCGGTAAATGAGGAGCAGTATGATTTAAACTGTCCAACTGGGGGGGTCCGTGTTGCCTCTGACGGGATCGTGTATCGCCAGGTGGACGGGCCCTACCGGCCGATTGACGGGGAGCGTGTGATTTGGAGCGCCCGATCGGGAGGGCTCTGGTTACGTCCGACGGGAGACCGAGGCTCACGGCGTTGAACGGGTGAGCCCTACCGACCGAAGTTTCGGACTGACCGACCAATCGAAAAATGTTGGTCGATAGTGTGGTGGACGGAAAGAATGCCCAGCCAGGAGAGCTCTCGCAGCGTCTGATGGGAGACCAAGGCTCCAGGAGACCAATGCTCATGGCATCAGACGGGTAAGCTTTGCTAGCAGACAGGCAGAAAATAAAGTGCAGAGGTTCGATCGGGAGGCTCTCGCGGCGTCTGACGGGAGACCAATGCTCCAGGAGACCAATGCTCGGGGCCTCGGACGGGTAAGCCTCGCCGGACGAGGAGAGAATGAGCACTGACCGGGAGGCTCTCGCGGCATCCGATGGGAGACCAAGGCTCCAGGAGACCAATGCTCATAACATCGGATGGGTAAGCCTCGCTAACAGACAGGCAGAAGTTAAGCAATGAAGATCGACCGGGAGGCTCTCGCTGCGTCCGAAGGGAGACCAAGGCTCCAGGAGACCAATGCTCGTGGCGACAGACGGGTAAGCCTCGCCGGACGAAGAAGGATATCGACAAGGAAGCTGATCGGGAGGGCTCTCGCTGCGTCGGACGGGAGATCAAGACTCACTGTGTCAGACGGGTAAGCCTTGCCCGTCAGAGAAAGGATAAAAGCTGACTGGGAGGGCTCTTGCTGCGACCGATGGGAAATCAATACTCACAGCATCAGACGGGTAAGCCTCGCCAGACAGAGGAAGGGAAGAGTTGGAAACTTGGCAGGAGGGCTCTTGCAGCATCCGATAGGAGATCAAGACTCGCAATATCGGCGTTTTTTTTTTTTTTTTAAATCAACCGATAAGGGTTTGGTGGGCTTTTCTGATATGGAAATGGTTGGTCTTGATGTAGCTATGGAAAGCATATGAGGACCATCTTCCTAGAGCTTGGATTTGCTGCTGGGAGAGGCCTTTTTGGGCTGCTGATGTTGCTGCCCAAATGCGGAATGAATGACTGGAAAAATTGTGTGCTGAGATGCCGGATTGGCATCGCTGTCGATTGCTGAAAGGTCTGAAATGGTGGGGTGGACTTTTGGATCGAACTTTGAGGTGATTGCAATTTCGGAGCATCTGAGAAAGCCAAAAAAGGCGAGAATGAACATGGCGTCGAGGGTGCGGGCGGTATTAAGGGGCTGATAACTTGTGCGAAGGGTATGGATACATTTGGTGAGGATGTCCAGCGTTATAGGTTGTCTGGAATCAGGGCGGGAGGGCTGGGATCGTTGGATCCCTTTGATTAAGAGAGAGGTTTGAGAGTTATTTATTTCTGCGGAGGGTGCGCCATAAATCAGTTTATGGAAAAATTGGACGCCGCTCAGATAGCCTTGGAGGCCCTTAACGCTTTTGAGATAGGAGATGAATGAGGTTATTGAAAGGAGAGAAAAATCAGGGAACTGCAAGTTATATGCGCCATGGAAAGCTTTGAAACATCTCCATGCTGTCACGTAGGATTGGATGGTTCTGGGGGAAACAGCCTGCAGGATGGCGTCGAGTGATGCATCGAGAAGGGGTTCTAATGGGTGGTTTACGGGAATATCAGATCTGAATAAGGAGGTACGGGAGTTGGGAATTGGTCTGCTTCTGGAGCCAGTGTCCTGAATTTCTGAAAAAGAAAACGAGACAGAGAGTCAGCGATCTGGTTTTGAGACCCAGGAACGTGTTTAGCACGTATGATAAATTGGTCACATGCTGAAATCCAGGTCAGACGTCTCAGCATGGGCATCAGAGCGGGTGAATGGGAACGGCCTTTATTAATGCACTGGACCGTTGACTCGTTGTCGCAGTGCACCAATATGCTACTAGCAGACCATTCTTTCCCCCACAGAAAAGCTGCGACTACGAGAGGGTAAAGCTCGAATAGAGCTGAAGACTGTGAAAAGTCTTGTAGCTGCGGTGGCCATGGTGATGCGAACCAGCGACCTTGATAAAATCCCCCGAAACCAGTTGATGGGGCTGCGTCTGTGAACAGTTGGATATCGACGGGGGAAGAAACGAGACTGTTATAGAAAAAGGTTAGGCCGTTCCACTGATTTAAGAATGATATCCATAACCGGAGTTCGTCGCGGCATGCCTGAGTCACGGAAATTAGGTCCTCTAGCGCGTGAACCGAAGACGCGAGTGAGAGGAGATGTGAAATGAAAGAGCGGCCCTGTGGAATGATGCGCATTGCGAAATTTAAGTGTCCGAGAAGGGATAAGAGTTCGCGTTTGGAGCAATTGGAGTTATGCAGGAGGGTTGACGAGACGAGGATTATTCTATCGATTTTTTCTTTTGGCAAGGAAGCCTGGAATTTCTCAGAATCTAAATTAATGCCAAGGAACTCGATGGATGTGGCGGGACCCATGGTTTTTTCCTGGGCGATAGGGATTCCGAGCTCGGAAAAAACAGTTTGAACTGTATGGATATGCGCGGCTGGAATGGCGTTGGGTGGCGGAATGACTAGAAAATCATCTAGCAAGTGAAGGAGGTGAGGAATCGCGTAATTGTTGGACAAAATCCAGCAAACGGCTTCTGAAAGCATATCAAAAATCTTGGGGCTGCTTTTGCAACCGAATGTTAAACGAACGGCAAAGTAGAATTTCCCGTGCCAGCGTACCCCGAACAGGTGCCAAAAATCAGGGTGAATAGGCATCACTTTGAAAGCAGAGGTGATGTCAATTTTTGCAAGCCAAGAGCCTCGACCTGCGATTTTAATCATCTCGATTGCTTGATCTATGTCATGGTATTTTAGAGAGAATTCGTCGAGAGGGATCAAGCTATTGATGCTTGGTAACGAGGAATTGTGCGGGGCTGATAGATCGATTATAAGACGCTTTTTTCCGGAGAATTTCCTCGTAGCCACTCCAATGGGGCTGATTCGAAATATTTCGAAAGGGGGGTTGTCGAACGGGCCGATCATGAAACCTGACTCAACTTCTTTTTTGATCAGATCATTTACTACTTCTGGTTCTGCGAGTGAGGATTGAAGATTATTACAAATGATAGACTGAGTGAGCGGGCATTCCACGCCGGGTTTAAAGCCGTGTTCGAGACCAGACAGCAGATAATTTGTAAATTCGGCATCCGGGTGGTGAGCCAATTCGATAGAAAGACGAGAAATGTTCACAGGAGTCGATAAATAATTTTTCTGTTTTTTATTAAGTGATTTAGACACCGGACATACGTGACGGGCATGAGCACCGCCGCAAAAGTTGCAGATATGTAAATATCTGCAGCGCTGTCTGAAGCAGCCTGCAGTGTTGAAACTGTTACAGGGCTGCCAGTTGTCTGTGAGAGGTGGCGGGGCTCTTCTCACATTTTCAGTTGCGAAGATTGCTGGTCTTGGCACATAGCTGGTGGATTTGACTTGGGTGTCCGGGCAGGGAGGGATGGAAGGGTTAATCTGTGGGCACGTCATGGTAGAATGTGCCACTGACCTGCATATGGCACTTGAAATGTTTCTGCAGCCTAGAAACACCCTGCTGTGGAGATCGGCATCGAGTGCACCCCAGTAAGGGCACTGATTCCACTGGGCGACTCGCACGGCACATTTTGCAGAAAACAGTTTGTGGTAGGTGTAGAAGTGCCCGCCCCCATAGGACAGCGCCAGCTCAGCTATGATTGCCAGATAATCATTTAGTTCGCGCCGCCTATGGGGGAAAGCTGAACAGATTATTTCAGTGAAATGGGAAAAAGCAATAGAAAACTCAGAAAAAGAAAGCAGACGAGATGAATGTGGATTTGAGTTTTTTAGGGTGACTGAGAAATCGCCGCAGTCTATTTGACGGTTAGAATCTGGAGCCGGTATTAAAGAGAGAAGAGATGATAAATCTACGTCCGCACCTGCCAGGATCTGCACTCGGATGTTTTGAGCCACTGGGGGGGCTCCGAGGCGACCGCATTCGGTGGGACGGGCATCGCTGATGCTGTGAAGAGAGAGTAAGGTGATTTGTTTTGCAGGAGTGGATTGCAAGAAGCAGTGGCTGCAGCTGTGTTTGTCAGCAGCGGTGGCCTCATGCTTAGATCAGCCTCTGGGGCTTGAAAAGGAAGATTGAAAGGAGCCTGGAGGTGAGCTCTAAAATCTTGAGCTGAAGGCGTAGGCGCCCTCGCTTGCGCTGCCTGCCACTGAGAAGGGGCGGGGTTAAAGATGTTCGGAGGGAACTGGTGAAAGCCCTGAGCCTGAGTTGCCAGCATCCTCGCGCTAGTGTCTGCGAAGGGAGCTGGAGGCCACTGATAATAGGTAGGGTTGTGGACAGCGAGAAAAGGCTGAGAAGTTGAGGGAAGGCCTGTTGGCCCGGCCGCATGAGGTGTTGCGGCGAGAGGAGCCGAGTAGAAATGCTGGGCTTCAGCGAGAGGCGGACTAGGTCTTACGGCGGAGGCATCTGGGGCACGGCCCAGGCTCGCCGAATGCCTTTTGTTGCAGCCCGACAGTTGAGTCGAGCTAGATCTTGTGCGGGAGGAAGGAGGAGTTGAGCGAGGCGAACGTTGACCTTTGCGGGCTTTGCTCTGCCTCTTGGCCGTCTTGGGAGCTGGAGTGGACTTCGGAGTGAGGTAGGTTGGCTGTAAACTCACGTATAGATCGTACAGTTCCGCTTTGTTCATTTTCCGCGAGAACTGTACATCTGAATTTGCCAGCGCTTGCCTCAATCCTACTACTGTCCACTTGCCAATAGGTGGAATCGTTGGGACGGCTGAACGATAGGAAGACGCCGGAGAGGTATTTTGAGGTCTCGCCGGTGGAGGCGAGGGCTGAGCTCGGCGTCTAGGCGAGCTTGTAGCTGCACGGGCAGGTGGTCGGCCGCGCCTGGGAGCCTGGGGCTCAGGTGCAGTGTCGGGCAGAGGAGAAGTTGTCGAGGGGTCGGCAGGTGGAGACGCAGGATCCTCGGAAAAGTTAGCTTCGTTGTTAGACGGGGAGACGTTAACTTGAGACATAGTAGCAGAAGGGCGAACCGAAATGCTGATAAACTGTCAAACGAACGGAGGTAAGTGTGCCGTATATATACCTCCATTGGTTGATTAGCTGAATGCTTTCCACCTGTGATAATTAGTCTAATAATCTGCACCTGCTCCTCCCGAATTTTGTTAATAAAACATCATTTGAGGTTACTCACGGACATAGATCAAAGATTTTATCAAAAGTGGGTGTCAATTATATTTTTAAGCTTACAGTAATTAACTTTATTTTGTCTGCACTACATCAGTGGTTCATCTCGCAAATGTATCGGTCTCTGCAGTCATCTCAACCAATACAGCAACAGGCTTTTGTGGTAACGTTAGCATAAATAGATGAATAAACTCAGTTTTACAGAACAGAGGCTTTACTTTGATAACAGTCAACTTATATGCAACTTATATGTAATTGTCTATCTAACGTTACTTTGCTAAGTTTGCAAGTTTGCATCTGCTACCTACAACACTACATATAGGCTACTGTGTTATCAGAAATAGTCTAGTATCAGCGAGTCTTACCTAAGCGAATACGCTTAGTACCAGATGGCCCAGGCTGTTCGTCCTCTGGGAAAGTGAATATCGATGGTATCGCGGTGTCCTTCAGAATGGTTCTCTTCATTGCAAAGATATTTGGTTCGTAGTCCTCGTGCTTGAAATGGAGACTACATATTCTGCGTTTTTTTAGGTTTTCTATAATGGTGTCATCTCCAAACTTCGGGTGTTTGATGGCCCGCAGCCACTGTTTACATCGCTCCAAATCTTTAACTTAATCGGAAAATGATGGAAACTTACTTGTCCTTTCCTGGTTTTGGGTGTACATCCAGGTACAAAGCAATTTAGCACCATTTCGCTGTAAATGTATGAACTAACTCACGATTTATTTGTTTGAATTTTCCGGGTACTGCCGCCTGTAACCGATAGGCGTGTTTGGGCATGGCCTCGCAAGGGCAGCAAAACAAGTGCATTCTGGGAGTTGTTGTCTTTCATCCACATTAGTCAAAAATACATTTTCTGCCTTTTCTCAGTCTAGAAAGCTCCAAATTCAAAAATAATTTCACATTTCTACTACATAAATGACCAATTTTAAATACATATTCATCTTTCCAGGGGTGAAGTACCCCTTTAAGAAGATATACCTTAAGCAACCTCCTAAGGGATAGTTCGGGGAACACGCCAGAAAAATGTATATATTCAGTTAAGGTCTACCTTTAGGTTCTTCGTAGCGCGCTGAGAGACAATGTTATCGGGAAATCCAGCCCTGGGCCTTAACTGAAGATGTACCGTTTCTAGGCGTATATCCCTAACCAATCCTTATGAGATATGTGGACGTGAATGTGTTTCGTTGCGCAATGAGTTTAGGCTATGGCAGTTAGAGCTGTCGGATTTACGAAATCTTCCCCGAAATGCATAAAAGTATGTGGCCGTTGAACTGGGAGAAGAATAGACTAAACTTTATTGTTTCTTACACAATACGAATAAAACACTTCGTCAAATTATAATTGAAAGGGTTATTGTTGCAGCTTCCATAGACATAAGCGTATGTAATTTAACAAACTATAAATGTCTTTTTTACAACATGTTCTCCAACCAATACGACCATATAGGTCATTTGTCACTTCCCTGAAATACGATTCATAAGAGCGTTTACTAAAGTGGCGCCCCTATCGACAACAGGACACTTTCATTTTAATTCATGAAATACGACCCATAGGAGCATTTGCTTTCATTTTAATGCATTGTTCCCTTTTATCTGCATCAGGTTTTGGGTTTCGCGTAGCTCAGCTGGTAGAGCATTGCAATAACAATATGCAATCATGTGATCATGCGATTGTGGGTTCGATCCCAGGGAACACATGTGCTCATAAAGTGTAAATGCAGTAAACACAGTATAACGGCTGATTGAACAGTCAGATTAATTTTTATGAGTTTTACCGACATAGCCTGACAACATCTCATCTGACCGCAGATCACTGTTCAAATGAAGCTCCCTCGTAGTCACCTGTAGCCGCACGTTTGACTTAGTTGCGCCTGGCGCTGAGGCGAAGTTGGAATGCGCGTCTGAAAAGTGTCCCGTTTGTTATGGTTGTAAAGAGACAGTTCTATGTAAACGCAGCGTTTTACTTAACAATGTTTAATAAATAAATAAATAAATAAATAATTTTTTTTTTTCGTATTTTATATGCTTTGTTATAAGAAAAGTGGTGGTTCTTATAGATCCGTTCCTTTTCGTTCAGTTCTACTGTTTGAATTTGTAATAAACATACACAACAACTTGTGGTGTGTAGATGTATTTCAAAATATATTGAAAAAAGATACTGATAAAACAAAAAGTATATTATAAAAAAATACAACAAAATAAACAGGCAATAGAAGACAGAAAAAGCATGCAAGGAATGCATTCCTCTCCAACGATTTTCTCAAGCATCTGTTCCCCATTATGTCTTCATGTCGTTCCTGTGTGTAGGGCAGGCTAAAAACATCGTTCAACTGTTCACCTTATTATTCTGTCTCTGAGTCTGAGTTCCTGTTATGATCACCGTCTGTTCCTGTCAGTTCCCGGACTACATTACCCATAATCCTCTCTGCCAATCACCTGCACTCACTCCATCAATCACTATCACTAATCACCACACCCAGCTGCAGTACATTAACAGGACTATAAAGGAATCACACTCACACCACCAGTTTGGGAAGTCTTGATTACTTGTGACAATTCTGAGCGTTTCCTTGTTTTCTGTCTGCCTGTGATTGATCTTGCCTGTTCCTGTTTTTTGACCCGTTGCTGCCTGTCCTGACCCTTGCCTTGTATACTGTTCTGCGAATGATATCCGCCTGTCCTGACCATTGCCTGCACCCTGATTACGATCCTGCCTGTCCCTTGCTGTTCTCGTCTACTCCTGATTGACCCTGCCTGTACGACATTCTTAATAAAGCTTGCATTTGGATCTTACCATGACTCCCGCTTCGTTACAGAAGACTTCGCCGCCACCACGATCCAGCAGCTTTCCCGGAGAGCATATAAACGGTATGGACATTGCTCAATTATTGTTGTGGAGTACGCAGGGTACACGATCGCTAGAGGAATATTTGCAGGAATATTTGAACATTGCTTACCTCTCTGATCTACCGGACTGTGCTCTGATTGACTTCTTTTGTGATGGCGTCAACCAACCTCTCCAGAGTAGATTAAGACGAGAGGGACCGCGTTCATCACTCTGCGGTTTTATGGACTATGCTCTGTTGTTAGTTGGTTCTCCATGTACTGTGGGTGTCGCGGAGGAATGCGATTCCTCGGCTGGCTGTGTAATGGCCGCCGCGCCTAAGGACACTCACAAGATGGCGGCTCCCATAACGGCAACACCAGTCAACGTCTCCGCTGAACGCCCAGAGTCACGTCACGTCTCCGCTGAACGCCCAGAGTCACGTCACGTCTCCGCTGAACGCCCAGAGTCACGTCACGTCTCCGCTGAACGCCCAGAGTCACGTCACGTCTCCGCTGAACGCCCAGAGTCACGTCACGTCTCCGCTGAACGCCGAGAGTCACGTCACGTCTCCGCTGAACGCCCAGAGTCACGTCACGTCTCCGCTGATCGCCACGTCACGTCGCTGGTCCTGTCCGAGAGCGGAGAGGATTGCGTTCCAGTGTGGCTGATTCACCGCTGATGTCGGCGCAAGCGGCTGGAATTCCCAAGCATCAGCCGCCCGCCTCGCTCTCAAGTTCGTCGGACTCATCGCTCTCAAGCGCGCCTGTTTCAACGCTCTCAAGCGCGCCTGTTTCAACGCTCTCAAGCGCGCCTGTTTCAACGCTCTCAAGCGCGCCTGTTTCAACACTCTCAAATTTGTCAGTTGATATGGACCCAAGTGCCCTGGACGTGATGGACAAGATGGCCGCCCCTGCAGTGTCAGTGAACAAAGGGGCCGTTCCTGCCGTTGAGTCTGCTCCAGCCAGTGAATCCACTCCAGAGCCCGCTCCAGCCAGTGAATCCACTCCAGAGTCCGCTCCAGCCAGTGAGTCCACTCCAGAACCCGCTCCAGCCTGTGAGTCCACTCCAGTTCTGCATGCTCTCCCTATCAGTCCGGTGATGGCCAAGAGGGCTGTACTCACGTTTTATGTTTTGTCGTTCTTGCGAGCCTGGAGGATGCACTCAGAGCAGCCCGAGCCCGCTGCCGTCCCGGAGCAGCCCGAGCCCGCTGCCGCCCCGGAGCAGCCCGAGCCCGCTGCCGTCCCGAAGCTGCCCGCTCTGCCTGATACGGCCATGGAGGCCGTCACCGAACTGCCCGCTCTGCCTAATACGGCCACAGGGCAGCCTTGGTCGGCCTTGCCACCACCGCCTGGACCATTTGCTCTACCGCTGCCGCTCAGGCCATCTGCCCTGCTGGCGCCACCCGAGCTCCTTGCCCATGAACCCCCCAATGCCTCCCTTGATTTCCCCAAGAACTATTTGGGGGGGGGGCAGTATACCTAGGGGTGGGGAGCTTGGGGGTGGGGACCCTGCCCAGCCACTGCCCAGCCACTGCTGCCACTGCTGTCACTGATGTCATTCATGGACTGTAGGCCACTAGGGCCATGCATGGACCCTGACCCGCCGTGGCTGCCCGAGCCGCCAGACCCGCCGTGGCTGCCCGAGCCGCCTGACCCGCCGTGGCTGCCCGAGTTCCTGGACCAGCATTGGGGACCCTGTTCCTATCTGCATGCAGGTCCCCAATGCACCCACCCACCCTCCCTAGCTGTTCCTTTTACGCCGCGAGGACGCGCCTTCCGGGAGGGGGGCGTTATGTTATGATCACCGTCTGTTCCTGTCAGTTCCCGGACTATATTACCCATAATCCTCTCTGCCAATCACCTGCACTCACTCCATCAATCACTATCACTAATCACCACACCCAGCTGCAGTATATTAACAGGACTATAAAGGACTTACACTCACACCACCAGTTTGGGAAGTCTTGATTCCTTGTGACAATTCTGAGCATTTCCTTGTTTTCTGTCTGCCTGTGATTGATCTTGCCTGTTCCTGTTTTTTGACCCGTTGCTGCCTGTCCTGACCCCTGCCTTGTATACTGTTCTGCGAATGATATCCGCCTGTCCTGACCATTGCCTGCACCCCGATTACGATCCTGCCTGTCCCTTGCTGTTCTCGTCTGCTCCTGATTGACCGTACGACATTCTTAATAAAGCTTGCATTTGGATCTTACCATGACTCCCGCTTCGTTACAGTTCCGTAACAATTAGCCTAAACTCCAAATCTTTCTATTCGGTTTCCTGCAGTGGCTCTTCCGTGTGCGTTACCTTTCCGTCAGTGTCTTGGCTTCCCTTGTGAAAAAAAAAAAAGTGCACTTTAGTATACTTTTATAAAGTGTACTTATTGCACAAATAATATACTTAAAAAGAACACACTTAAGTGTGAATTAAATGTAATGTTTTCAGCGCTTAAGTGCATTCTATTTGTAATTAATTTCAAATGTATCACAGATTAAGTTCATATTAAATGCAATAAATTGAACTTTAATACAACTTTGATAACCTTCATAATTACGTCTAGTATGTTTAAGCAGTGCACTTCAACTATATTTTAATGTACTGACAAGCAATTAATGTGAAATAAAATATATTTTAATATCAGTTATTAATACACTTGAGTGTGAATTAAATGTAATGTTTTCAGCCGCTTAAGTGCATTCTATTTGTAATTAATTTCAAATGTATCACAGATGAACTTCATATTAAATGCAATAAGTTGAATTTCTGAGTGATTTTTTTAAAACTACTTATGACTTTAATACAATTTATGTACTTTGAAATATGGTAAGTGTACTGCCGAATGTACTGACAAGCAATTAATGTGAACTAAAATATACTTCAATGTAAATTACATGTACACTGTTATATAATTTAATACATTTGTAATTACATTATTTTACATTTTTTATTTAATACATTTGTTATTACATTTTTTGTAGTTACATATAATAATGAAGTTACAATTTAGTATATTTCAAAATATTGCAATCAACACAAATGCTGTTGAAAAATTGAAACCCTCTACATTTATTGACAAAACAATCTCAAACAAATACACAACCTTTTTGTTGATGCACAAGAAAAACCCAAGAAACACTATACAAACACAAACAATTACAACACTTTGTCCTCCAGACTCTTTCTATATGAGAGTTAGAGAGGCTTATATGCACTATCATTTTCTCCCTCACATACAAAGGTACCAAAAACTTAACCTACCCATCACTTTCTGCATTTTTACATTTTCAGATAAAATCATTCGGTATGATCTATAAGATGATAAATAAGATACAAACAAAAATGTATACAAACAAAATGTAAAGAAAAGAAGATTCAAAACTTTGGGTAACACTTTACAATAACTTTTTATTAGTCAACTATTTTAGTTAACGAACTATGAATGAAAAATACTTCAAAGCATTTATTAATCCTGGTTAATATTCATTTTAACATTTACTTATGTAACTTTTGATTTTAATCATGCATATGTTGATAGATAGTTAATAGATGAACTGTAAACTAACATGAACAATGACTATACATTTTATTAACTTGAAAAAAAAAATATTTTTTTATTACCCAATGTTAACAAAAGATGAATAAATACTGTAAAAAGTTAATGCACATAGTTAGATCATGTTGTCTAATATATTAATTGATGTTAACAAATGAGACCTTATTGTAAAGTGTTATCGAACCTAGTTACTTATAGGCTCTGAAACCTTTACTAGCATCGAACATTAAACAGGACCAAAAGGTTTCTTCTAAAATCTTTTTCCAGCATTACAGTGAATGTAATTTTGAAAAGAAAAACAAAACAAAAAAACTTGACAAATTCCAAAGGCACAAAAACAAGAAACCAAAATTGTCTATCACCAACTTTTTTGAAGTTGTAGGAAAAAGTGCTGTTTATGTCAATGTCCCAGAAGCTCTCCATCGGCAGGAAACCTCAAATGTCCATGAAGCTGCGCACTATCTCTACACAATATGCGTAAATGGACATGTTCCAAAGAGGCAGGAAAGTAAAAAAAAAAATATATATATATATATATATATAAAATACCTTGAGGAAAAAGATAAACAGAAGGAAAACAATTGTTTGTAAACAGAGTCAGTCCATTATAATAATTGGCTCAATTGAATGAAAGCAATATAGAGATATAGTTGCACTCCAAAGTTTATACACCTTTGTAGTTTTGAAAATAATCAAAAATGAACAAAGACATTTGATGTCCTTTTCCACCACCCTCCTAGACCCATTTGGTATTCCTAAAGGCAAAGAGTTGCTGATAGTGATTGAAGCCAAGATGTGTACTGTGTAACGATCATCTCCTCCACTTTAATACCAGTTACAGTGTGAAATAAATATGAATGAACATCTGAAGGTATGTTACAAGATACAGTACAACTGATCCATAACAACTGATCCATAACATGTCACATTTAATCGCTCAGATCAGTGTTTCAACCGTGGAAAGACGTCAATAAAACTGCTTGTAAACAATGTCATGTAACGTCACATTTACTTCAGAAAAATCATATTCAGTATAAACTCATTAGTCAGCTATAGAGAGGAGCATTCTGCTAATTATATGCACCACATTACATATTCATTATAATTTTTTTAAATTTTTATTTTATTTATAATTTATGTATTTAATGCATGTTTGAATAAATTATTTATGACAGCCATGATTTAAATGTTTATATTTCAAAAAACGAATTGGAGTAGAAATATGATTATGTAATTCTAAAGTTAGTATTATAACTTCATTATTAAAAAAAAAACTATTTATTGTAATTTAAGTGTTTGGATGTAAAAAAGTTAATTTTAACCTTCAATATTATAGTAATATAGCACCAAGTGACTCCCTCGTCTAGTTTATAGCATTATTTGAGAGATTTTTTTTCCTCAAGAAAATTTGTCATTAACTGTATCTGGTATACATCCAAAATAAACGATATTGAATCGAAATCGAATTGCAAGCTTGTGAATAGAAATCTAATTGAATCGTGAATATTGTCAATACCCAGCCCTACTGAATACTGTTAGACTTAGCTGAAAAATATAAAGCACTATTTATTTTATTTGTATCTTTGTTCTATATTTATCTATGCTTATAATTTGTTCATTATTTTCTATGTGCATTCACTCACCTACAAAATCAACCCAATCCTCCTAGAATGATTACTTCTTTCCAAATAGAGCTATTTAAGTCATCTGGTGAATTTTTCTTCATATTGCAAAATAAATATATATATATATATAGCAGAATTTTATTTTTTTTTTGCCAATATCGTGCAGTCCTAAACCAAATATTATTAAACTATTTCAATTATAAATTATGTGCTAACTAGTTTTGATTAGGTATTAACTTTGATGTGCAATGATCTCCCACATATTTTGCTATTATAACTGCACTTATTTCTGTTGTTGGTATAAGTGGCAGTGGGTTGTAATAGCAAGATGGTAGAAAACTAAGTTTCTTGTCTGATAACGTTTCTTTAGTCATTCGGCCATCCTGCAGCCTAAACGACTGTAGGCAAATCACCCTAACACCTTGCAGTATTCGCAAAATAACTTTAACAATAAAAGGGATCATAAAAATTTGCATGTTGTCTTTTTATTTAGTACTTTCCTGATGAAGCAGTTCAGTCTGGTGTAAGTAAACTTTTGACCGCAACTGCATCACCTAAGATGAATTACCTCAGTCATCAGGACAACACTGTAGTAGAATCCTGGGAGAACATTCTTCACATTTCCCACAAACACCAGGATTCCAGTGACCACACCATCTTCACTGACACTGGCCTTTAAACATAGATAAAATTTTTTATAAATGTTATTATTCCTACTTTACAGGGAATTAAACATAACTTTATCAACTGCACAAATATAAATAACCCAAGACCCAAGCAAATTGAGCGGGCGTTCACACAGAATGCGTTTTGCTTTGAAAATAATGATATAATATCTTTATAAATATATAATGATCTGATGGTGATTTGTAAGTGCACATGTGAGAATGTATTACTTGCAAATAGAAAAGATTCAAAGCATTTAAAAGCTATAAGGATAGCTGATGGTATGTTTAGCTTGTAATGTGTGATCAGGATGTGCTGGCTGAATTAACATCACCTCATCAATACGGGTCTTTGATTCCACACAGCTTGCACTGTATCTCGATTGACAGATCTGTACTGATCCTACAAAATGAATATATAACTAGATAAGCACAAAAATATTACATGTTACAAACACAAACAGTAACTGAACACCTCACTTTTCAAATGCAAAAAGAAAAATAGATTATTAACAGTATTTTTAGAGGGGGTGATATATTGAACATTACTGGTGGTTATATTAGCGTTTAGATGGATTAAATGTAAATGTCTTCGAACGTTACAAGATCAGATCTTTGAATTTAGTTCTGGAAATTTAACCTTAAGTCATTTCAAATGATTTAAAAAGTCAGAGTTCAATTAAAATATTTTCAGCAACCAAATTCTTTAAAACACGCCCACACACGCGATCACATTCATATATAAGAAATTATAATAATGCAATCATTAAAAAAAAAAATATAGTAAACATGATTAATTCCCCTACATATTGCGATTAAACTAAACAAGTTACACTCTTAATGGCAATAAGAACTGCTATGTTACGGTGAAAAAAATAAAAATGAAGAGAGCATATGTCAAGATACTTGTAGCTGCCCCCTTGGCTTCACAAACAAGACTCGGAGAGTTTCTGACGGGTGCATTCTCTTTATTTTGCTCATCATGAGTTTCCTCTCTTTAATATCGTCATTCGAACATACTCGAGCACCGTGAAACTAAAAATAACAAAAGTAAATCAACACAATGAATATACACAAAAGCAAATAAACCATGAAAACCTTCAACAAACAAAGCTTAACCAACAACACCATATATAACAAACACGTCACTGAAAATAAAGAAACAAACACATTAACACTGCGTACTAGTGATGACCGTCTGACACCGATGCTCCGACACAAGCTTCGAACTCGGAGCAGCATTTTTCTTGAACTACTGCTTCGGAGCATGCTTTGGTGCGGAAAAACACACGTGACCGATGACGTCCGAAGCAGCAACTGCTTCAGTTCTCTAAGTGAATCACGTGAGTGGTTCAGACCAGTCGATACTGCTTCGCATCGCGAGAGGCTTCATGACGCGAGACTTTGCTGCGCGCACGCTTCAGCAGCTTTTTAGGTGCGTAATAGGACTATATAGACACCCAAAATGATGCACAAGATGTGGGTTTGTTGTATTAGGAGTTTGCATAGTTGTTATTATCACGGCATTGTGTGATCATCATCATGGAGCCAGCTAGGAAGATAACCTGTTCTCCAATGTGGGAACATTTTTATCTGATCAGTCCTAATAAGGTGCTTTATTATACCTTGGTTATCCTACTGCACCTGGCTTATTTATTTTGTGGCTGGTTTATTTACATCATTCACACAAACCCTAGTTATACTTATACAGACATTATATTGCTATCTACAATTTCGCCACTAGATGTCACTGAAACGAAGCTTTGAATGAATGAACCCATTTTCAAAACAATTGATGAAGTGGTTCAATACTGATTCGTTGCTTCATTTGGACATCACTACTGCGTACCTCGCTCCGCTTGCCATAAGGTTACTAAACTGGATTAAACTTCATTTTTCATCCCCACGCCATGTGGACACTCACGAGTTGATCTTCCCTCTGCTGCAGCGTGACTACTGATCTCTATACGCCACTTCCTTTTAAACGTGATTTCGCAGTGTTAACTAAAAATTAATTTAAAGGGACCCACACCTATTTAAGCGGTCATTTACACTCCCACCAATCATGGTATGATGAATAAACAGAACAAAACTGGAAATTAATCAAACATGATTTCAAACCATAAAAATGACCAATTCTCAATTTGCATAAATGTAAATTATAACAAAAACCAACTCAAAATAATTATTTTGTCTGATGTGATGGTATCACAAACAAAATCAAATGACTTAGTTACTCATTCTCAATAAGCACCACTACTTTCTGAATAGGTTTTTCAATGACTGTGGGCTTGAAATGTTGACCTTGCTTGTTTATCCGATGCCTCTACGGCACAATTCTTGAATATACTTTCCCTGTAGAATAACTGGTGCAACAAATCCAAGAAGATCATACAAAGAAGCAATAACAGCCAAAACACCACAGCGAGTGGCTGGTCGTTAGGGTCGATGTTGAAACTAAAAAGATCCTTTGTTGACCACTGAATGCCCAGTGCACGTCCTGCTGGGCTTGCTTCATTATTGAGGTCAAGAGACTTGATGGTTATCGCTCTTTCTGATGAGTCTATGCAACAGAAAACATCTTCCATATCGGAATTGAATTTGTGAACCTGTAAACCTCCACGTTTACACAGAGCTTGAACTTCAACAATCAGTTCTTTGGCTTCCTTGACCAAACAAAAACTGGTTGTTTTTCGTCTACATAAAAGTTCTTCTCAATAAAGGTTGACGCTGATGGATAATTACTTTTATACTGCTGTGCCAAGTACTTCATACCAAAATTAGCACACCCAGGAAATGTAGTAGCCCCAAAGGGGTGAACTGCCATGCGATCTTCTAGAGGCTTTTTCTCGAAGTCTCCACCCTCCCACCATAAGAACTTCAGGTAATTGCGTTGATCAGGTGGAACCAGGAACTGCTGAAACATCTTTTCTATGTCACAAGTAACTGCTACAAGTTCTTTTCTATTATTTGGCGGAGAAGGTCGACTACCACACTTGAAAGGAAGGGGGAGCTCATAATGTCCGTTATCCCTTTGTTGGATATTAGTACTGAGATGCTGGATAAAATAAACATCTTGAGACACACATTTATCCTCATAACTTCTTTCATTGAAATCTAACTCCAAAGTTCTCAGAACATCACTAAGGGTTAGAACAGGAGTCTCTTTAACAGCAACTCGATGGACAAAACTCTGATTTCCATGTCTATCTAAATGTGGATTCGAAAGACCTATAATACTCCAGCCAAGTTCAGTTCTTTGTGCAAATGGTTCAGATTTACCACCTATGCTGACTTCTAGAGGAGCTAGGGCTGATGGACAGTCGTACCCTATTAACAGTCCTATGTCACAGTCCTGAAGTGGTGGTAACTGATTGGCTAGATGTTTGAGATGGGGCGACTGAAGTGCAGTATTTTTAGTTGGAATATGGGACTTGTCGATAGGAATGAAGTCTCTAGTGTATACTTGCTGCAGATGAATAAAGTTTGCGGCTTACATCCCTCAAACTTGCAGCCCACGGACCTTTTTACTTGCCGTGATTGTATCCACAGCTGTCATAGTGCTAAGTCTCAGTTGCACTGGCTCAGTAGGCACATTCAAATCATCAAGAAGATCATCCAAAATGAATGTTGAATCACTCTGTGTATCCAATAAGGCATAAGTAAGCACCTCTCTTTGGGGCTCCTCCACTGTAGAAACAAAGACTGGCACAATACTGGATGTGGCAGAACAAGACCGTGTAAGTGCGTGAGACATGACTTTGTGAATTTCTTGCCCTTCCTGCCTTGTTTGAAGTCCTGTAGAAGCTTCATTAAATACCCTCAAAGGTACTTCTGTTATGATATAGACACGGAGGCAGAGATAAAAGCAATCCAGGTGAGTTTATTGGAACAATATGAGAACACAGAGTGGAAATGGCTGTTATCGGGTTCTTGAGAGATGAATAGAGAGTAATACTGTCCTTGTATGGTTGATTATCCAGGAGCTGAAGTGAAATGGAGGGAGACGTTGGAGACACTCACACACACAGAAGGGTAAGCACACGAAGGGACCAGGAGACGAAGGAGATGAAGGAGATCGCTGGAGCAGGTAAGTATGAAGAAGGGGAGTCCTTAAGGTAAGCATTAACACAAGGTATTGCAAACGAGACCGGACAGTGAGTGTGTGTGAGTGTGGTGGTTTTGAAGTGCTGGTGATTGCAGAGTGAATGAGATGCAGGTGGCGGTGATTAGTATGCTGGTGATTGGGTGCGTGGGTACTGTGGTGAGGTGGAGCCTGGCGTGTCTGTGACAGTACCCCCCCTCCCACGGCCCGCTCCTGAGGGCCGCGGACCCCGACGTCGTGGTGGTCTTCCCCTGGGTCGTGGGGCAGGTCTGTCTGGATGGTTGGTATGGAAGTTCTGTAACAGAAGAGGATCAAGGATATCGTTCCTGGGAATCCATGAGCGTTCCTCGGGACCATAGTCCTCCCAGTCCACGAGGTATTCGAGTTTACCACCACGGCGCCGGGAATCCAGGATCTCGTGTACCACGTAGGCTGTGCCGTCTTCTAGGAGAAGTGGAAGGGGGGGCTCGGCGGCTGCCACGTCAGGCTCTGTGGAGGGAACAACAGAAGGGTGGTAAGGTTTGAGTAGGGACACGTGAAATGTGGGGTGAATTCTGCTATACTGTGCCGGGAGTTGGAGACGATAGGTGACGGGGTTGATCTGCCGAAGGATGGTGAATGGGCCAATGAAGCGGGGACTCAGCTTCTTGCAGGGCAGACGCATCCTGATGTCCCGGGTGGACAGCCAGACCTTCTGCCCCGGCTGGTAGTCAGGGGCCTCGGAGCGACGAAGGTCGGCTGCCATCTTGCGTCTGCGCAGGGCTCTCTGCAGCTGGTGGTGAGCTGAGTCCCACACCCTCTCGCTCTCCCGGAACCAGTAGTCGACTGCCGGAACGTCGGAGGGTTCCCCGTCCCAGGGGAACATCGGGGGTTGGTAGCCGAGTACGCACTGGAAGGGTGTTAGTCCAGTTGAGGCTTGGCGGAGGGAGTTCTGTGCGTACTCGGCCCAACCCAGGTACTGGTTCCAGGAGTTCTGGTGGCCGTGACAGAAGGTACGCAGGAAGCGGCCGATCTCCTGGATCTTCCGTTCCGTCTGCCCGTTCGACTGAGGATGGTATCCAGACGATAGGCTGACGGTCACACCCAGGAGGGAGAAGAAGGCTTTCCAGACATGGGAGATAAACTGGGGTCCTCTGTCGGAGACGATGTCTTCAGGTAATCCATAATAGCGAAAGACATGATTAAACATTAGTTCTGCGGTGGCCATGGCGGTAGGTAGACCCTCCAGGGGTATTAATCGGCAGGACTTTGAGAAGCGGTCTACTACCACCAGGATGCACGTGTGACCGTCAGACTCGGGGAGGTCGGTGACGAAGTCCACTCCCAGGTGGGACCAGGGTCTCTCAGGAACGGGCAGAGGAAAGAGCTTGCCGGTGGGAAGATGGCGTGGGCTCTTGGAGATGGCGCACTCCCTGCAGCCCTGCACGTACCTCCTGACGTCGTTGGCCATGTTGGGCCACCAGAAGCGTTGTTTGAGCAACGAGAGGGTCTCCTTGACCCCCGGGTGACCAGTGCCAAGTGAAGAGTGAACGTTGTGCAGGAGTGGAGTGCGACGTGCCCGTGTGATGTACTGCAAGCCCGGTGGGCAACCCGGCGGAGTGCGTGTGGAGGCATTGGCGGAGGGAATGGCGTGGTGGCGATGTTCGGCCAAGCTCCGGGAGTAGATGAGGATGTCATCTATATAAACCAGAACGGACTTATGGAGAAACTCCCGGAGCACCTCGTGGATAAAATCCTGGAATACGGAGGGGGCGTTGACCAGGCCATACGGCATCACGAGGTACTCGTAGTGTCCAGTGGGCGTGACGAAGGCGGTCTTCCACTCGTCCCCCTCACGTATCCGGATGAGGTTATACGCGCTGCGGAGGTCCAACTTGGTGAACACAGTGGCACCGCGGAGATGTTCCAGGGCCGCTGGGACGAGGGGAAGTGGATATCGGAACTTGATGGTGATCTTGTTGAGTGCACGGTAATCGATGCAGGGCCTCAAGCCTCCGTCCTTCTTTGCCACGAAGAAGAAGCTTGAAGCAGCAGGGGAAGTAGACGGGCGGATGTAACCTTGTTCGAGTGCCTCCTTGATGTATTCCTCCATGGCCTTCTCCTCCGGTATGGACAGGGGGTATATGCGTCCCCTGGGCACTGGTTCACCCGGCAGCAGATCGATGGCGCAGTCCCATGGCCGGTGTGGAGGAAGCTTGGAGGCGCGTTGCGGGCAGAAGACGTCGCTGAAGGGGGCGTAGTCAGGGGGAACATCCACGGAGCGCTTCTCAACAGGGCTCTCGATGGACGTGGCATTCACGAGAAGAGACTTGGAGAGTGGAGGTTTTGGGACAGGAAGCGCTGGGAAGCAGTCTGGGAAGCAGTGATCGCCCCACTTCAGGACTTCGCCCGTGCGCCAGGAGATGTTGGGGTTGTGTTGTTCCAGCCACGGGCGCCCTAGAACCACGTCAGCGGTGGATTCCTCCAGAACCAGCAAATGGATGTGTTCAGTGTGCAGGATACCGATGCTGAGTTGAAGTGGACCCACGCAGTGACGGATGTGTCTGCGGCTTAGGGGTTTGCCCGTGATGGAGTGGATTTGATAGCTCGTCGGTGAAGGAGAGATCTTAAGGTTGAGTTGTCTACAGAGGGTGCCTGAGATGAAGTTTCCGGCTGACCCTGAATCAAGGAGCGCCACCACTGGAACAGAGATGTTAGCAGCAGTAAGGGTTACAGTTGTAGTGAGTGGTTTCATTTTCTGAATGGAGGGAAATATTGCACTCACCACGGGTCGAGGAGGACGGATTGGGCATGTGGAGAGATTATGCCCCATTGTTCCGCAATAGAGACAGAGATTCAGGGCCAGCCTTCTTTGTCTTTCGTTTGGGGTGAGACGAGAGTGATCAATTTGCATGGGTTCGTTGGCTGGTTCTGGGGAGCTGACGGGTTCGGACCGACGGAGGAGGTTAGTGGTGGATGACTGGCCCTGGTGTTCTTGAATGCACGACTGCATACGGGACCCCACGCGGATGGCGAGTTGGATGAAGTGTTCTAATCCCATGGAGTCCTCGTATGCAGCGAGATGCAGCCGCACGGAGGGTTCCAGCCCCTGACGGAACGTGGTGATGAGGGCTTGCTCGTTCCATCCGCTGGTGGCGGCTAGCGTTCGAAACTGCAAGGCATATTCGTTAACAGATAGGTTTCTTTGCTTTAGATTATAAAGTTTCTCACCAGTCGAGGAATCAGTCAGAGGTTTCCCGAATACTTCCCGGAAGTGGGAGACGAACGCCGAATAGGATTGGACGACTGGGCCTTTCTGGGTCCACAACGAATCTGCCCATTGCAGAGCCTTCCCTTGCAGTTGTGAAATAATGAACGCTATTTTAGCCGTGTCTGTGGTGTAGAGGTGCGGCTGCATCTCCAGGACCAGCTCACATTGGAGAAGAAATCCGCTGCATTCCTCCGCCGATCCAGAGTAGGGCGCCGGTTTGGCCATGGGACTGGCGGTGAATGCAGGTGAAGGAGTGGTGCTGGTGGGTGCGGAGACAGCCGTGTTGTGGGATGACGATGTTGAGGGCTGTGGTGTGAGTGCTCGACGCAGCACGTCCACGAGTTCCTGGAATGGATCGGTTGTACTCATGCCGTTAGTTGTTATGGTCCGGTCTTCTGTTATGATATAGACACGGAGGCAGAGATAAAAGCAATCCAGGTGAGTTTATTGGAACAATAGGAGAACACAGAGTGGAAATGGCTGTTATCGGGTTCTTGAGAGATGAATAGAGAGTAATACTGTCCTTGTATGGTTGATTATCCAGGAGCTGAAGTGAAATGGAGGGAGACGTTGGAGACACTCACACACACAGAAGGGTAAGCACACGAAGGGACCAGGAGACGAAGGAGATGAAGGAGATCGCTGGAGCAGGTAAGTATGAAGAAGGGGAGTCCTTAAGGTAAGCATTAACACAAGGTATTGCAAACGAGACCGGACAGTGAGTGTGTGTGAGTGTGGTGGTTTTGAAGTGCTGGTGATTGCAGAGTGAATGAGATGCAGGTGGCGGTGATTAGTATGCTGGTGATTGGGTGCGTGGGTACTGTGGTGAGGTGGAGCCTGGCGTGTCTGTGACAACTTCATCCCTTTCTTCATGCAAGCAGGTGGGATGACTGCGACCGCAAGTTGCACATGTCTGTCGTCTCTTGCAAGCTCTACTGATGTGACCCTTCCTGAGACATCTGAAGCTTAACCAACAACATATATAACAAACACGTCACTGAAAATAAAGAAACAAACACATTAACACTGTGTACTTGCTTCTTTATTTGTAGTACATAACGTCTCATCTGTAGTCCTCCAAACGTGCAATCCTTTGTTTTCTTCTTCTTTGATCAGCAGAGTTGCCTCGCGCATCGCGATCACAGAAAGATGGGTGAAAGTGCATTTTTCAAACTCTGGTGAAGTAGTGCGCCGTCATGACGTAGTATTTTGGTGCATGCGCATTAAACAAAAAGTTTATAGGCTATGTGCATGATTTAATTTCTGTTCAAATTGAAGTTTTTCTAGTTCATTGTTGTAGTTCGACTGTACATTTAGGGAACTTGACTCATTCACCTAACTAAAAGTCAATCATTTTTACAGTTTAGTCTGATTAAAATGTATTAATGTATTTTAACTGAATATGAATTCAATTGAATATGAATTTTGTTTAGATTTGTTAAACCTTTGCTTGCAACTAATGCAATTAAATATGTTTATTCGACTTACAACAACATAATGATATTAAAATTATTAGACACATATGTAAAGTACAGCACTATTGCATTAAGTATCACAAATTCAGCACTCCACAAATGACATTTTATGTTAAATATTATGTAGAAAAACTGACACTAATTGAGTTTAGAGCAGGAGCTAGTGATAAAAATTTCAACAATAAGTTGTACTGGATTATACTGTATAAGCAAGTGTATTGAAATTCAAAAGAAAAATACTTTTCAGGTGTATTAATGCACACAGTATACTATATATTTGTCACGATCACATCTGTTCCTGTCACATACCGGACTACATTTCCCATGATCCTCCATTGCTCATCACCTGCACTCACTTCACAATCACTCCACACTAATCACCACACCCAGCTGCCACTCATTACCAGGACTATAAAGGACTGTCACACACACCACCTCACCGCGAAGTCTTGATTACCCAGTGTATCATCTCCGAGCGTTTATATTCCTGTCTGCCTGTCTGTTACCGTTGCTGCCTGTTCCTGTTTCTTGACCTGTTGCTGCCTGTCCTGACCCTTGCCTGGTATAACGCTCTGTGTATGATATCCGCCTGCCTCGATCTACTGCCTGTACCCTGACTACGATTCTGCCTGCTCCTTACTGTTCCTGTTTGTTCCTGTTTTGAACCTGCCTGTACGACCACTCTACTTTAATAAAATGCTGCATTTGGATCTCTGCCTCAGTCCCGCTTCGTTACAATATTAAAGACTAAGCACATTTAAAATACATTAACAAATGTAATTTTGGACAACACACTTAAATTGACATTATAATAAATTATAAATTATATATTAGTCAATACATCAAAATAAGTGTACTTATTTAAAACACTATAAAGTCATAATTAAGTAAAAATTAAGTGCATTTTTAAAAAAGTTTAGAAATACTGTCATTAAAGTGTACTTTTCTTTAAGTACAACTTAATTAGACATTAATACAAAGTGCATTTTTTAAAAGTGCACTTAAGCATGTTAATAAATATTGTCATTAAAGTGTACTTTAAGTAAAACTTAGAGATCATTAAAAAGTGCATTTTTAAAAAGTGCACTTTAGCATATTTAGAAATATTGTCATTAAAGTGTACTTTAAGTAAAACTTAGATCATTAAAAAGTGCATTTTTAAAAAGTGTACTTTAGCATATTTAGAAATATTGTCATTAAAGTGTACTTTCTGTAAGTAAAATTTAATTAGACATTATTACAAAGTGCATTTTTTAAAAGTGCACTTAAGCATGTTTATAAATTTTGTAATTAAAGTGTACTTTCTGTAAGTAAAACTTAATTAGACATTATTACAAAGTGCATTTTTAAAAAGTGCACTTAAGCGTGTTTAAAAATTTTGTCATTAAAGTGTACTTTCTTTAAGTACAAATTAGACATTATTACAAAGTGCATTTTTAAAAAGTGCACTTAAGCATGTTTATAAATTTTGTCATTAAAGTGTACTTTCTGTAAGTAAAACTTAATTTGACATTATTACAAAGTGCATTTTTAAAAAGTGCACTTAAGCGTGTTAATAAATATTGTCATTAAAGTGTACTTTCTTTAAGTACAAATTAATTAGACATTATTACAAAGTGCATTTTTAAAAAAGTGCACTTAAGCATGTTAATAAATATTGTCATTAAAGTGTAATTTCTTTAAGTATAACTTAATTAGACATTATAACAAAGTTCATTTTTAAAAAGTGCACTTAAGTGTGTTAATAAATATTGTCATTAAAGTATATTCTTTTTAAGTACAATTAAGTGGCCTTTAATTTTAATTATATTATATTATCTGCAAGTGCACTTTTTAAAAAGTATACTTTTAAGACTTGAAGTACACAAAAAGTACACTTTCAATACAATTAAGTGCACTTCTTTTTCACAAGGGTTATGATGACTGATGAGGTAAATTCAGCGTAGTGCTTGGGTCATTATATCATGAATAATTCAAATAAAACAAAGGTGTTGTGTCACGTTGACATTAGGCTTGTTTGAGATGCACTGCGCCTCGCCTGAAGTTCAGCCGAGAGTAGGCGGCTGCAGTGAGGGGAGGAGTGAAAAAAGTGCAGGCAAGACGGACAGTTCTCTGTTCTTGTAGTGGATCAGACACCTACGAGATCAAAGGCGGATATCGCAGGATTCACACTCGCGCTTTTTTGCTCATAAACTGTATGTAATCTAAGTTCTGTTGCTTTCATATGAAAATAAACATAATGAACAATACACCCAAAGTACTTGTTATTTATTTCCATTCAAAATATGTGTGTATCACTCATTTTTACTTTCATTATATACATGTTTTTATATATTTTTATAAATCTGACAACAATCACATAACCAATAGAGAGATCGCAGTGTCAGCGAGTTTAGGAATATTCACACATGATTTATACACATAAAATAATGGTATTAGAGTTTTAAAATCAAACATTTTAAAAGAGATCAATCATGGAGATCAATACATCACGGTTGTTTAAACCAACAAGCTTTAAGCTGTGTCGTCAGCGAGTCGTTTCCCATCGTGCTTTTGGTCAGCGCAGTCGGTGGAGAGCAACTGCGCTCGACTGCAGAATCCGATGAGGCCGCCTCGCCCTCGCGAGAGGTTTTTGACACACGTCAGTATGACATCAGAGCAAGGTGGCCCACCCTCGGACACATTTCTAACCGGAAACCAGAGACGTGTCGGATTCTGCAGTCGAGCGCAGTTGCTAGAATTGTTAGAATTCATAAAAAGTTACCAGCCATCTGGCAACTGACTGTCATGAATGTGGCTCCCTCGTCTCATCCTCCGGACCGCCGGAGGGAGCCATCACCGGAATACTGAATCTCATTCAGACTCCAATTCCCATAGGCCCTCATTCCTGGGACTGATTGCACACACACCTGCACGACATCACACACACCCTATATAACACACACACTTGCATTCATACATCGTGAAGTCTTGATTTGCCACGGTAGTCATTTCTGAGCGTTATTCCCTGGACTGTTATCTCGTTGTTACTTGGACTGTTCCTCTCTGCTGAACCTTTGCTGCCTACCCCGATCTCTGCCTGTGCCCTGGACTGTGTTTGTTTGCCGCCTGTCTTGATCTCTGCCTGTGACTCGACTCTGTATCTTTGCTGCCAGCCTTGACCCCTGCCTGTCCCTGTTTACGGTACTGCTTTGCCCTTGTTGTATACACTGCTGTGTTTTAATAAAAAGCTGCAAATGGATCCACACTCTGTTGACCCTTCACTACACTGACAAAGTTTCGTATATTAGTCAACATGACTTTTATTCACATTTGGCACTTGGTGAGTGTTAATTTTAGGCCCTGTTAGTAGGCATTAGCCAAAAACAACAGCAGCTTGGAGGGGTTTGCAATAAAGATGTTGTCTTATTTAAAACAACCTTGTTTCTAGCAATGTTTCCTATAACAATGTCTCATGTTTACTGTTTACATAGCATGAGAAGGTGACATAGACCACGCAAAATGATCAGGTTGGTCAAATGAAACTGATCTCTAGAAATGAGATTTGGATAGGATTTCAAACCACATATGAATATAGCTCAAAACGGATTTGTAAAAAATCACATTTCATGTGATTGTTTTTGTGGTTCACACTTTATGATCGCATTCCAATCCGATATGCACAGAAATTTCGGATTTGGACTGATATTCTGAATGAGGCTAACATCACCAACATCAGGAATGACTTGGCATAGGCTCATATAGACAAGCCTCACTGTAGTCAGATTCTTGATTTAGTGGGACAATTACATGAATATCTAACAGCTTTCTTCTTGGTCTTTTGTTTTATTCTTTTTTTTTTTTTGCAGATGACTCATGGGAATTAAACGGCACATATGAAGTGGTTTGTAATACCATGGTTTACAGTTCATTATATGAAATTATTTTTTGTACAGTTGTAGCGCCCCCTACCTGACCTTATGTTAAATAAGTAGGGCAGCGTACCAGATTCATTAACTATGTGCCTACCGATGTTGGAGTTAGGCCCCTCTGGTGTCACAAATGAATTACTTCTCCTTTAGAAGGTTATATATAATGAAATCTATAGTAACTTATGAATAATTTGTATATGAATAAACTTTTTGAATGAATAAAACTGGTGGAAGTAACAAAATATAACAAATTTAATTAAACAATAAAAGGGGTTAAAGCTATCTCAAAATGGCATTACATCACCAATTAATCCAATATTATACCAATAATGCACTACTTCAGGTGATGAAATTATTGGATTTTTCTGTCACAAACACACTTGAGACAAAAGTTCAAAAATAAAACTCAGAGTATCAAAAAGTCTCTCTGAAAAAACATTACAATATTAAATGTACTGAAAAACCCCATATGAATTAATAGAAAACGCTGTGGGCCCACACACACACATCAGTCATTCACTACACACTCCGTTGCAGGCCTGAGATGTTGCTGGAGTACGTAGTGGCCTTAGAAACAGCAAACTGGCCTCTTCACTCTCCTGAGCGGGGAAAATCAAAACTCAATAAAGGTACCTGAATTCCGCCGTGGAATTACCAGTGACTCCGCGGCACTGCAGAAATCGCAATCTTCTTAATGTGCGGGGCTGAGCGCTCTGAAAGACCTGCCACCGACTCCTATGCACAGTTGTATTCTCCGGGGAAATCTGCAGACGGGCCACAAACTTCTCACTTAGTAGCAGTTAAACTTGCGACTTTCTCATTAACTGTACTCAGATCAGCAAACAGCAAGTAATATGAGTGTCTCTAGTGTAGAGTTAAGTAGTAGCTCTAACTTAACTAATAAACACAGAGAGACATGTCCAACGTGTGCTCTCTCAGCATGACTTTATTACAGTGCCTGATTTACCACTTCCCCTACCTAACCACAAGGGGGCAATGGCATATCATGTGTCCTATAAAATCCCTTAACACTACATCCCCCTTTCTAAGATCAGTTGTACTGATATATAACTCAAGATTAAACTAACCCCTCTGTACTGTAACAGACTATATCAAAAGTTAACTGTTCCCAATTCAAACTGTTGCACTATGTATAAGGCAACATAACCCATTGTCTTTTTCTCAAATATTCCTGTAGAACTTTAAATCAAATGGTATCTTAAGAATAATAAGCAAATGAACATTAACTGAAAATCTGAACTAAGAAGGTGGGGTAGACTGCCCAATCCTTCTGCTGAGTGTGGGGGTTTATTCTGCCCTGTAGAAATCACTCAGTCTCTCCAGGGGTACCTGCTATTTAACCACAAAGTCCTTCAGGTACCCTGGAGGTCATCTTTCTCTTGCAGGGTAACGTGCCAGAGGCTCAGGACTGCACGGTTGAACTGGCCCCTGCTCTGCATGATCTGACCTCACTGGCTGACCAGTAAATTGCTCTGGCTCTGGTAGGATGGTCTGCGCTACTGGCGCCACTGCTGTAGAGACGAGGTGGTTTCGGTTTCGGCACAGGTTCCCTCTGGGAGTGTCAATGGCATATGACCTTGGTGCTTCCGCCTGTCTTATCACTGTCCCCTTCTCCTTTGTGTCCTTTATCCAGACATGGTCGCCTGGTGTCAGTCTTGTGAGATAATGAGCTCTGTGTCTTTTGTTGAAGTTCCAGTTCAATCTCAGTCTCTTTTTCTGTTTCTCCTCTTTGAGTTTGGTTATGTCAGTCCAGCCTGGGTTGAGAGATGACAGAGTGACCGGAACTGTTGTTCTGAGCTGCCGGCCCATTGACAGCTGTGCCGGACTGTACCCGTTGGTGAGTGGTGTGGCTCTGTAAGCCATGAGTGCCAGATATGGGTCTTTTTCTTTCTGGAGGAGGCCTTTAACTGTCCGCACAGCTCGCTCTGCCTCTCCATTGCTCTGAGCGTATCTGGGGCTGGACATTGTGTGTGTGAACCCCCACTGTGTTGCGAACTGAGTGAAGCATTCAGACGAGAACTGGGGTCCATTATCTGTCATGACCTCTGACGGTATGCCATGCCTGGCGAAGATAGGCTTGCAATGTCCCACTACTGCTAATGAGGTTGTAGATATGAGTTTAGCTACCTCAATGAAACGGGAAAAGTAGTCTACCACCAATAGATACTGGTTATCATTCCACTGAAACAAGTCAGCACCCACCTTTGCCCATGGTCTATCAGGGAATTCTGTAGGCAGCAGTGGCTCTTTGGGGTTGATTCTTTCTTTTGCACATGTGTCGCAGCCCTCGACCACTTTCTGAAGCTGTGTACACAGTCACGGCCACCAGACAGATTGCTTGGCTCTTTCACGACACTTTGCTATACCTTGGTGTCCTACGTGCAGTTTCTGAAGGATATCTGTCTGTAGCAGCTTGGGAATAACTAGTCTACATCCTTTTAGTAATAAGCCATTCTCCACTGATAGTTCTTCCTCGACATGTGCGTACGGTAGGTAAGCTCTGTCTATTGTGGATCTGTCTGGCCAGCCCTCAGTACAGTACCTTTTCACTTGGTTTAGTATTTCATCATGATCTTGATGTTCCCTTATTTCTTGTAGCCTCTTTTCTGTAGCTGGAAGGGTTGACATGATCATGTTTACATACAGGTTGACTTCCTCTTCCTGCTCCGGCTGCCCTCTGTCTCGCAACGGCGCCCTTGATAACACGTCCGCCGTGGCCAACTTCTTGCCGGCCACATGGGAGATGGAGAAACTGAAAGCCATCAGTCTCATTCTGAGTCTCTGAATGCGTGGCGGGAGCTCATCCAGGCTCTTGGAGTCTAGTAACAGAACCAGAGGCTTGTGGTCCGTTTCAACGTGGAATGTGATGCCCACCAGGAAGTCTGAGAAACGCTCGCACGTCCATGTGATTGCCAAAGCCTCTTTCTCAATCTGTGCGTACTTTTTCTCAGTGTCTGTGAGTGCTCTGGAGCTATACACGACTAGCTTGAGGTGGCCATCCTCCTGTCTTTGGAGTAGCACAGCTCCCAGTCCAAATGATGACGCGTCAGCTGAGACGACCGTCTCCGCTTTTGTGTTGTAGAGCGTCAGCCCTGGTGGCGTGCTCAGATCCTCTTTGATGCTGTTGAATGCTCTTCGTTGATCATGCCCCCACTGAAACACGTTTTGCTTCTTTAACAGATCCCGGAGGGGCTGTGTCTTTTCTGGCAGATGAGGTAAGTACTTTCCAGGTGATTCACTATCCCGGGGAATCGTCTCACTCCGCTTGCGTCCTTAGGCTCCTCCATGTCGGTCACTGCCCTCACTTTGTTAGGATCTGCTCTCACGCCGGCTGCATCTACGATCTGTCCGAGAAATTTGACATGGCCTTTTGAGAATTCACATTTCTCACCTTTCAGCGTGACGCCTGCCTCCTGTAGCCTCCCCAGCACCGCAAGCAGTCGTGTGTCGTGCTGGGTCTGTGTGTCTCCGTACATGAGCACATCGTCCATTTGGTGTGTGTTCGACCGACGGGAGCATACTCTCTCCCTCTTGACTGACTCATTCAATTTGGTCAGATCCACGCAGATGCGCACCTCATCTTTGCCTGGCTTTGGGACAGTGACCATACCGGCGCACCAGTCTGTGGGTTGTTCAACCCTTGAGATCACCCCCATCTCTTCCATGTGCGTGAGTTCTTTTTTTACTTTAGACATGAGAGGCAGCGGGATTCGTCGTGGGGTTGATATGGAGAATGGTTTGGCGTCTGCTTTAAGCTCTATCTTGTATTCACCCTCCATCTTGCCTAGCCCTTTGAACAGTGTGGGGAACTGCTCCTTGACTCTCTCGACTGAATCCAGTGCCACTATGTCTACTCTAGCCACTAGCCCTAATGCCTGTATAGCTGGACGTCCCAGTAGGCTACACTTCAGACTTAACACTACATCTACGTTGGAAAAATAACTTGAAAACACCGTCTTTATCAACGATTCTTCCATCCAAAGAATGACGAAAGTCCGCAATGTTGAGCGAACATACACAGAGAATTCAGTTACAACACAATAACACAAACTGAAAACTCGTGTGAATTGAATCAAGTAAATATGCACAATTTAAGATATAAATATATGAATAATCTGTTAAAACTTCTAAAATCTATCAAACTATATCTGCTTATCTTTCCAATCAGCTGCATCCATTAAAAACTCTCTCTCGTCCCCCTGGAAACCCCAAACAAATCACAAAACATAACAAAACACGTAGGTGAGGGCGGGACTTAACGTTCATAAACCAATAGACTAGAGAAAGACCTAACTTGTAGGTCTTTTCACACGTGTATAAAAATCAAACTTGATATGCTCGTATTCTTAACAGCATACACACCCACATTTTATACAGCAATATATAGAGTGGTATATTCCATTCACATTTTAGCTCTGAGAAAGAACAAAATAAAATAAAGTGAAATAAACTCAATACCTGTAGAATTTTATCCTACTGGGTTACACAGTATTTTCACTGCAGTGAAAAAAAAATGCTCTCCTGCTTGCCAGACAAAGCAAGGTACACTTCAGGGCGGTCTAGTAGCTCTTTTTTATACTAAATCTTTATACACCGCTGTGGCCATTCTAGTAGTTATAGAATTCTAATGTTCAAGTGGCAAGTTCTGTAAATTTCCAAACATCTTTCAGATTTGAAGTTCAAGAATGCTGGGGTGGATGGTCATGTTTTTTTTTTTTTGTTTTTTTTTTCAGTGGAATAAGAGCATGTTATTGTTGAACAATACCAACAACAATGGAAGAGGCCTGCAGATGTTGAGAAGAACCATGGATTCAACATTTATAATGATTTTTCCATCCATACTGCATGATAAGAATATTCTGTGATGTAGATGAAATTCTCTTGGCAGATGTAAATTTGTGATCAGTTAAGTTCAGTGATTGCAGTACTGTACAACAGTAAACATTTTCTGAATGTTTGTGTAGGCTATGCAATTTTTGGGGGTGGGGGAAAAGCTTATATAACAAAACCCATAAATGAATAACTTAACGATAAACATGTACTTTCATTAGTGTATTTGTGTGTCTATAGCTGAATATGTTGTAAAATCAATAGTGAACACACTAGTAGTTATGATGATATAATTTACTTTTTAATAAATGCAATACTAGAATAAACCAGTGCTGCAGTGAATAATGAGCTGTTTCATCAACATGAGAGTGTGTTTACTGTACTGTGTTAATTGTTTTGAGAGCAACTACATTCGTCTGAAGAAATGTCAAATTGAGAAAAACTAAATAGCAGTTACCCCCCTCCCCTTTGTGTTATGATTTATAAAGATTAAAATAAATACAAATAAAAAATTTATGCTATAATCATTATATGTTATCAATATATTCATGCTTACTGTTCATTTTTAATGACATTATTCAAAATGTATCCTACTCTGCTTGTGCAAGAACGCCACACCAGCAGGTGGTGGTAAAGTTCCATGGTTTCTATTTTCTCCCCATGTTTTTTTTTCACAAAACTGCACAACAAGTGTGAAACTGACGCGTTAACACGTAATTTACGCGTTAACACGTAATTTACGCGTTAACACGTAATTGCGCGTTAACGCATCATTACGCGTTAACACGTAATTTACGCAGTAACACGTAATTGCGCGTTAACGCATCATTACGTGTTAACACATAAATTACGCGTTAAGACGTAATTACGTGTTAACACGTCAGTTTCAGACGTTTCATACACATTTGGCCCCGTTAGCGTTCCATACAAAACTGCTCTTCAGAAATCTACGGGTGACGTCACGGACACTATGTCCATATTTTTTTACAGTCTATGAGTCATCCATATTCTGAATTGGTGAAAAGAAACAATTTTTTTCTTCAGGGAAATTTCAGTCTTGTGTCTGATGTTTAATTACACTTTTTAAATAGCAAACTCTGGTAATAATAACGTATAAAGAACGTGTAAATGATGGTAATGAAATTACAAGCACATGACGTTGCTGTTACGTTGCCAGTCAGTTATGGAATGACCATTATATTATGAATAGAATACGTATCTGGAACGTCCTTGGTTTTCTTATAACGTTAGGAGATCGTACCGACGACGTTGTGATATGGTAATTTAATGGTAATAATATTACAGGCATACAACGTTGTAGTTATGTTACTAGTAAGTCATGGAATTACCAATATATTACGAATTCAGTACGTATCTGGAACGTTCTTGGTAATCTTATAACGTTAGGCTATCGTACTGACGACGTTGTGAGATGGTAATCTGAAGGTAATGAAATTACTGGCGTGCGACGTCGTAGTTACGTTGTCAGTAAGTCATGAAATGACCAAAAAGTACGAATACATTACATAACTGTTATGTCGTTTGTTAGCTGGGTATGTATTATATAATTATATATTTTATCATTATTATCAATGATTATAAGTAATATTTAACAGTAAAATATCAATATATACATTACAGTATAATAAGATACAGTAAAAACATCAAATTACAAAATACTGTAAAGTAGTTATACAGTACTGTTCTTTATACTGTAAAATTGCCTTACAGTACATTGCTGTCAAAGCAAAATACAGTACATTGCTGGCAACAGTGCTGCCATTACTGTACTGTAAAAATACAGGGAAATCGTTAACCCTAGTAACACAGCACCGCGATATAAAGTTAAGGAAACTAAACAACTGAGAGAAATATATGACTATCTCAGATTTAACGTTTGATCTGTACATCAGCATTGGAGAATAACATTATAATCTCGTTCACTGGAGAGAAAGCTGCTTACATGTACCCTACACAGGGAAAGTAGCCGTAAAGACACTGAATTAAACATAAATGCAGCTTTTGTGTCTTTGTCAGCTTTTATTTGCATTTATACTGGCCCTGAAAATCATCACACATTCACTTATGGCTTGCTCTATTTCTTCAAATGCGTTTTTATGAATGAATGACTTACTAGCTGTTGCTCTGGTCATCATGAACAGCCACTAGCGGCAAGTGCTGGTGAAGCCGACTAACAGCAGATGGAGATCATGCATCGGCACTCTACTGCTTTTCCTGCAGTTCCCGGATGTGAAATGTTGAATTTTCTGCCGATTTTGAACCACTGAATTTGTGAAAGCAAATTTTTAAAGTGAAATAAACTGGACCGAAAATTGCCAGTTGAATATTATAGGTTGTATTTTTAAACAGAATGAATATTTTGGAAGATAAATCTAAAAGGTGAATATAAATTATTGAATTTTTAATAATGAAAATGTGTGTGAAATGTTTTGAATTGAAATATTCACAGCTTAAATTTACGACCATGTTGAATTTCAGCCCATAAAAATGCATGCCTTAAAAATAAAATGCATCAAAATAAAAGCACAGTTAATATAATGCATTTTTTTTTTCAATTAGTGCAATTCAACAAGCTTTTTATTTCAAAAACATTTGCCATTAATTTACTTCCATACAAAACGCTATAAAAGGTGACAACTTTTAAAGTTAAAAAACGATATAAGTTATGTAAATGATAAAAGCTCATTGTGGGTTCTCGGTTTAATCGATTTGAGGAACCATAAATGACACAAAACACACGAATTTTGAGTTTTTGATAGGATTCCTATATAGAAAAATCACTCGCGTGCAGCAATGACGTCATGTGCAAACAACTTATTCACTATGGAGGTGATTTATTATTTAAACCCCTTTTGTACTTATGAATTTGTTGTAAGCACACTGAATGTTGCATAAAAGTTGCTGGAGAAAATATATAAAATAGGTGTATGAGCTGTTGAAAAATAAAATTAGGCCTACACAAATAAAGCAAAATATCAATAGTAGCCTATAAACTTTGACTGTGAATATATAAGGTAGCTACAACTATTATACACTATATATAAATATTATACACTATTATGCGAATAATTCTCAAAAGAATTAATATATCATACACTTCAGTTAAGCGCGATCTGCTGTGACGTCAAAATCTAGTTGAATTGTGGGATATAGAGCTGCGCGTGTACATCAGAGTAGACTCGCTCCCTTGGTCAAAATCGAGGGGATGAGGGTCTGTCCATATAAACTTCCCTCGTCCACTTCACGAAGTGGAACACACTTCAAAATGGCGGCAGGGATTCCCCTGAGGGGAAGTATTTAGGGAAGTTTGCGAGTGCGTGTCTAAAACTGGAGTGGAACGCAGCCTATGTCAGGTTGACACCTTGACACATGTGTATAAAAAAACATCCGGGTCGGCTATTTTGAATACACCCACTTCCGTTTAAGGTGGCGTGTTTCCTATATGTCTATAGAATCTACTCTTGAACATCCGCAAGTTTGTGGGACATTTAGGCTCGACGCGAGATTATTATTTGATTTCTGATCAGTTGATTGGACGTCCATTATGTCGAGTCGTGCTCTGCGTAGGCTGAAGGGCGAGCAGCGCGCTCAGGCCGCTTTACACGTGCTCAAACTTACTGATGAAGATGACAAAGATGAAGACGAGCAGATGAAGATTAACACACAAACAGCCCATAAGCAGAAGAAAATCAGCAACATATTTGAGCTGGTAACATTTGGCATGTGTGACTGTCATGGTGCAGAGGTGGGATCAGATATTACTATGGTACTTTGATACTGTATTGAATGATTACTATACATGATATTTACATGGTACTTTAATCAGGCATGGTACTACCAGGATATTAGTCTAAAAGCTGCTTGGTACCATATGGTAAATATCCAAAATACCATAGTAATTATGAAGAGGTGTATGATTTAGTTTTTGTCAACACATATTGCTTCATGCTTGTAGTTCACAAATAACGTGAAACTTCAACGTAATGTACATGAGTTTCCTAGTTAAAAATTGGTAATCAACGCCCTGTCAAGTCGTATTTACCACCGGGAAGTTCGGGGATAATTTTGATTTTCGAGATGGGCGGGCCACAAACTTTAAACCCTGTGACTGGTGTTCTTCATTAATTTTTTCCAAGTGTGCCACACAAGTCCTGAAAAGTGAGGTTAAAGAATTTTGATCGCCCCTTGGTGGAAGCCTGCAGTGTTGTTAAAGTTGTTAAAAAAAATCAAATGACACTTAAAATATTTTAAAATATTCCATTTTCCAAAGATGGTTTCTGTAATTTTAGGTAGTTATCATCATGCTGACGTGTGTTCAAGTGTTCGTTTTTCCAATAAGTTTGGTTTTTGTTATTTTTGATGCTATAAAATGGGGTGTAACATCATGATTGACAGCTGTGCTTACAGTGAAGGGTACATTTACATAACAACAATGTACAAAAGTGTTTTCTTTGTACAGATGACAACAGCTGTGTCTAGGCATGTGATGGTATCAAATTTACATGTTGTGATAATTGCTTAAGCTTTTATTACGGTATTGAAATAAGTTGCAAAAAAAGTGTTGTCATACTATATCAGGTTTAAGATCTCTTAAACAAAAATAACTGAACATTTAAATACAATAACAATACACAAATTCTAAAGTAAAATGTTTCAAACAGATTAAAGTACAAAAGAATTATAAAGAAAAACAGGTAGCACTTTACAACAAGGTCTCATTATTTAACGTTAGTTAATGCATTAACTAAGATTAAGAATGAGCAACAGCTAATTTTGTTACAGAAGGTATTTTTTTATGTTAGTTAAAAAAAAATATAACTGATCATTGTTAGTTTTAGGTCCATTAAATACAACTTTTGTTTTTAGTAATGTTTTTAAACATTAACTAAAAATTAACATTAAGATTAATATATGCTATTTTAAATGCTATTAAATGCTATAAAATAAAAGCATTTTTCATTGTCAGTTTGGTAATAACAAATTAACATGTTAAATAATGAAGCCCTGTTTCACTAAGTTTTACTGAACAATAACAAATAATCAGAACATTTTGAATCATTATAGGGCATGTTGTAGTCCATATTAAAATATAAAAATGTTTAAGTAGACAGAGCCGTAGTTCACTGACAAGCTACGCAATATCCCCAGTACCTGAGCGAGCTCTTAATGCATTATAGTCCTTCACATGTATTGCGGTCTCAGAATTCTGGACAGTTGATAATACCTAGAATATCAAAATCAACTGCAGGGGGTAGATCCTTTTCCTATTTAGCACCTACATTTTTGGAACAGTCTTCCTATCACTGTTCGGGAAGCAGACACACTCTGACACTACTAATTTTTCTGTATTATGCGGATCAGTAAAGTAATTTGGCAAATATCACTTTTTTTTTTTTTTTTTTTCACACCCTTAAACACGCAAACCTATAGACTAAACGCATAAATGAACGCAAGAATGCATTAAAGGTATTCAGTTTCCAGTAGGAAATGTGTAATTTAAGCGGCCCCTAAAGTAATAAACAATTTTTACAACTGAAGTGCTTCAATCAAAAACCAGCTTTTGCTCGATAAGAATTTTACTATTGTCACTGTGAAGCTGCTTTGAAATAATTTGTGAAAAGCGCTATATAAATGAAGATGACTTGACTAGACTAAAGATGGCATCTGCAATTGAAGGCATGCCGCCCACACTCCTGTGTTGATGGCTCTATCGCTGTAGACCATTTAAAAAATGTTAAATAGCTACACAAATAATAAGTTTAGGTTACAACTGCATCTGTCTGGTAAAAGAAAAAAAAAATCAGTGATTGACTTTTTTTGTTATTTTCAAAGATTATTAGATATTTCGCAAAGATTATTATAATTCATTATAAAGTGAATGCTATTCCATTCTTATTTCGCTTTGGATCCTGAATGAAAAAATATTTTTGCTGTGAACGATTAGAAATGCAAACTATTTGTTTTTTAATCCATGGTTGCTTCTCAATACTCAAATTGATGCTTCCTTGTTTCAATTCCTCTGTTGTCCTTTTCTTTGATCCTCCTCTCACATCCTATGGGGTCTGGAGCTGAGATGTGAGGAAAGGAAACGTGGATGCACAAATAAGAAATGAGAAGCACCCCATGTATTTGAATGTCTATACCCATCCACTCCCCATATCGTAATACTTCGGGGCTGGGTGGTGGGGTCGACCAGAGGTGAGGGGGCGCATGTGTAGTGAGGTGAAGAATACACCTGGTGTCCTCCATGATTCCTGTTCTTCCTGACAATAAAGCAACAAGCTTGTAATCACAGCTTCAGAAGTGGGAAGTAGGAAATTTCCGATAGCATGTGAAGGCAGCCTAAGGTTTAAGTGAAAGTGTGTTTGAATTTATAAGGGAAAATGCCTTTTTTATGCATGTTTTAAGAAGGTTATTTTAAACACTTGACTGGCGATATGAAGTGTAAAAACTTAATTAAATGTTCCCTTAAGTTGGACGAGGTTTGTAGATGACTGTCATTACATGTTTTTCAAACGCACGTTATAAGTGACTCAAAACTTGTCGAGATGAGTAGCATTTACTGTGAAGTGCGAACCGATCGAGCCACTCTGACCACTTCACACAAACAAGCGGCTTTGTCTCACATACATGCAAAACTGTATCACACTAGTATTGTCAAAAGTACCGGGTGTATCAGTGTAAGCGCTCTGTGCTAGGGGGAAATGCTGGTATCGTCACATTTTTACAATTTCAGTACCGACTTGGTACCCAAGTAGAGTAATCTGCACAGACCATTTTTTTTCGCAGCATGTGACGTCGCACTGTACAGCACTGTATCAGATAACATTTGTTCAATTGTAGCATAATTTTATGTCTGCTGCCCATAGATCATTGAATATTTATAATGCTGTGTGTCAGTGTCATGAATCATAATGCTGCTGTCATGTCAGATACAAAGTCTGTAATGTTGTCGTTGTGTGTCAGATAGGTGAGCCTGATGTGGATGTATGTCCGTCAGATGAGGAGCCGGCAGAGGGAATCAATGAAAGACAACAAGGAGCTCCACTGGAGAAAGATGCTGTGAAGGTGTGTAGAACCTTCATACATCACCATCATCATCATCATCATCGACGAACATAAAACGTATAACCGTGACTTGTTCAAGAGAGTTTTGTAAAATAAAATGAGAACATTTGACAATGCATTTTAAAGCTGCAGTCCGGAACTTTTTTTCGTTAATTATCCAAAATCAATTTGAGCAAGTACTTATCCAGCCAGTGTTCAAAACTATCTCCTTATCTTAGCTCGATTCACAATGGTAAGCTTGTAATAATGTTTTATAAATTCGAGCATGCAGCAGTTCATCTTTGCATCATTATGTCACGTCTGTAAACAATGGAAGGAGTCCCAGCTACTTGGCTTTATCATGTGAGGATGCAGCTTGTAGCGCGTCATTTATAGCCTTTTCTCACAGCAGCTAAAATAATTAAACGTATCGTTTTGTTGGTGGATTGTAATACAGAAAGATCCAAATTACAATGACCAGTTTCTCACAGCAGCTAAAATAATTAAATGTATCATTTTGATGGTGGATTGTAATTCAGAAAGATCCAAATGACAATGATCAGTGACAACTTCACCCGTAGTCAAAAGCAAAAGACTTCGGACTTCGGAGTCACTACAGAAATTGAAGTCTTCAGGTAACGCTAATACACACTAAATACACAGTCACACAATGCTGATGTTGTTAACATTAACAATTTGGGAACAAAGTATAACAGTAATAATAATTTGCACGGTTTGGTGTGATCAAATTAAGCGATTGTTAGATTTAATCAACAGAGATGGCGACAGAGGAAAAATGCCAGACTGCAGCTTTAACTTAATCTTCATTCTTTTCATTTTTTTTCAATTCTGTTGTTTTCTGTTTAATTTTCTTTGTTGTAGTATGAGAAGTCAAACAAAAAAAAGAAAAAGAAAAAGGCACCAGCTGATGAAAAGGTATGACTTATGTTTATGTATTTATACTCGGCAAAAGAAACTTCCTCTCACTTTCAAAATCTAAAGTAACAGTCTGTATCTGGTGTAGCTGCCAGCTGTTTTAATTACTACAGTGCATCTCATCCTCATGGCCTGTACAAGATTGACCAATTCTTGCTGTGAGATGTTACCTAACTCTTCCACTAAGGCTTGCAAGTTCTCAAACACATCTGGGGTAGGGGTTTAAGAAAATATTGATACACATGAATATCACAGTATTATGCTTGGTGATACTGTATTGATTATCAAAAACATTGCATCAACATTTATTTATTTATTTGTTAACGTCCAAGATTTGTGTCATTCGTGTTTGCAAAATAAGCTATGCTAAAATCTAGGGATGCACCGATACCATTTTTTTAAGCACCCAGTACGAGTACCGCAGTCTGTATAATTCAAAAACACAACTTCATTCTTTATAAATCTCTCCAACGGTGTGTAATGTTAGCTTTAGCTACTATCAAACTCATTCAGAATCAAATGTAAACATCCAAATAAATACCATACTTATGCGATTAGACATGCTGCATGACGAACACTTTGTAAATATCCATTTTGAGGGTTGTATTAGCTGTGTGAACTTTGTTTATGCTGTTTAAGGCAAGCGCAAGCTCCGGGGCTCCGGGGGCACGATTCTGTGCGTGTCCCCTTTAAATGCTCTCACTCCCCGCCCCCTAGCTCGCAACTCTATAATGCATTGCATAAACAAAGTTCACACAGCTAATATAACCCTCAAAATGGATCTTTACAAAGTGTTCGACATGCAGCATATCAGATCATGTAAGCATAGTATTTATTTGGATGTTTACATTTGATTCTGAATGAATTTGATAGTGTTCCGTGGCTAACGGGGTCTAAAGCTAACATTACACACTGATGGAGAGATTTATAAAGAATGAAGTTGTTTATGAATTATACTTGCAGTCGGTTTAACCCTCTGGAGTCTGAGGCTGATTTGGGGCCTGGAGAAGTTTTGACATGCCCTGACATTTGTGCTTTTTTTCAGTTGTTCATAAACATATCAATGACAAAGGTGTCATTACACTGCATTCAGCACAAACTAGGCTACCATAATATGTGAGGAACATGTATGCACATGTTTGTGTTTTTGAAGGAATAACGTTTATGCATGGTTATTGAAGAAAAAAAAAAAAAAAAAAATTAAGTCACTGAAATAAGGCCAACAATATATATTAAATCGGTGTTTACAAGACTTCTGGGTATTAGGGGTTGTAGGCTAGAGTTTTTGCTTCAAAATTATGTAAAACATTATAATGCCTACTTGTTCATATAAAACAATATATTGATCTAGTTTTTGTAAGACACTTTTTGTCAAGAAACACCGTATGCGTGGAGGCATGAATCATCATGAATAATGGGTGATTTACAGCTGAGAAGACAAAAGAATCGCATAAAGAACCTCTAATGGTGCTGCATATTAATGAGGCCTTTCAGTCAGGTAGGCTGTCAGCTCAATTTAAAATAATGGTATTCTATTATATTCTTTAAAATATAATGTATTACTGTAATGCAAACAGTCTGAATATAGGTTTTTAATTTAAAAGCATTCACATTTGGAGAAATATTGATGGATTCTCATGTTTGTCAATTTTCTATACAGAGGAGTTATATTTATTCTATATTCATTATCACTATGAGCGCTGGATTCTGTGTTTTCAATTCATACTTGCAGCCGGAGTACACTCTCTGTGCACATTTAGCCCACAAATTATTCTAAAGAAGAGGAGGACATTTCAGGAATGGTGTTTTCAATTCATACTTGCAGCCGGAGTACACTCTCTGTGCACATTTAGTCCACAAATTATTCTAAAGAAGAAGAACCAGGAACTAACTGCATGTCTTCCAGAGTTTGCTAACCATGGCTTTAACATCCAGATAAACACTTTTTTCAAGACAATAAATATACGATTGAGACGATGTATGCATGTATTGCCTCTGAATTTGCCTCTGAATAGCACTGGCTCCGTGGGCGTGGCCGCATTAGCAGATAATGAGCTGAATCACGGATTTCTGACATCTCTCTTTTCATACAGATTACATAAACACAGAATTTTTGTTTTCGATTTGACTTACATGATTAAACCTTACATTTCAATGTTTTTTTTTAGACATAAGTCTAATTTTTTTGTGATTAGTATTCACTAAGTTATAGTTCATTATCTGAGAACTATCAGATTAAACTTTGTTCAGAGGGAAAGGACGGATCATACATCATTTTAGTTTTCTTTATTTTGCAAAAAGCACAACATTTTGTTTTTACTCTGAGTGTATACAAATAAAAGAAGAGATTCTATAGTTTCAATTGATATATTACTTATGTCTCTATGACAAAAAATGACCCAGTATTTTAAGTCTGGTTTGCTGCAATGTGAAAAAAAACCTGAAAACGCGCCGGCGCATTTTCAGACCTCAGGGATTTAATAATGAAAATAACGACATGGCTTTGGTCTCCGTGAATACAGTAAGAAACAATGGTAACTTTAACCACATTTAACAGTAAATTAGCAACATGCTAATGAAACATTTAGAAAGACAATTTACAAATATCACTAAAAATATCATGATATCATGGATCATGTCAGTTATTATTGCTCCATCTGCCATTTTTTGCTATTGTCCTTGCTTGCTTGCTTGCATAAAGTCTGTTGATTCGGCTGTGCAGCTCCAGATGTTAATACTGGCTTGTCTAATGCCTTGAACATGGGCTGGCATATGCAAAAGTTGGGGGCGTACATATAGGTAAATTCAATTTTCAATTCTAGGGCACCTTTAAACCAAGAAGCATTTTCTAGACAAGTAAAAAATATTGTCTTGTTTTCAGGAAAAAAAGTCAAAATTTCCTTAAAACAAGCAAAATAATCTGCCAATGGGGTAAGCAATCTTGTTTTTGGTTTGAAATAAGATTATTTTGCTTACCCTCTTTTGCATTTTTTAAGGAAAAACTCAAAAAACTTAATTTTGACTTATTTTTTTTCTGAAAACAAGACCATATTTTTTTACTTGTAAAATGCTTCTTGATTTAAAAATTTTAGATATTTGGACTAGAAAAAAAACCCAAACCTCTAGCTATGTAAGAAAAGCGTTTTTTGCAGTGAATGCTGTGTAATTATGCTAACAAGGTTTTGAAAAACCATGCAGGCAATACGTTTTCTTTTGAAAAGTAGCCTAGTGTATTCTTAATTGATTGATTTTGTAAAGTTATTTTTTTCAGGCTATTTTTAAAACGTAGGTTGTGTTTCCAATTAGAAATTAATCATTGGTTATGTATTAATTTAGATATTTGAGGATTCTGGCTATCCCATACTTTAAATTATTCGTTCATCAGGGACCCAATGCCGCACAGAGATACTCTCCCCGGGATTTGCAGTACTTGGGCACTTGATCTAAGTTTTTGTCTGAGCAGGAAAATAAAGTCTTACAATAATAATAATAATAATAATCATAATAATAATAATTATTATTATTATTACTATATTGCTGCTGTTTATAGATTTCCAAATACCTGCTGTACTCCGACTTTGCCACAAGGAAAAGTGCATACATCTGCTCAGACCCTGACATGGCGGTAAGCACTTTTCCATGTCAAAGACTGTTTTTATAAATATAAACTTTGGCGTGGATTTTAGCGTACATACACTCTTAAGATCAAATCTGTGCATATGCACGCTTTATAAATGAGGCCCATTGAATCTGAGAGATCACTTAACATCCCAACGCCATCCGTGCTGCTGAGAGTGGCATTTCGATATAACATGTAAATGCGTAGTACACACTTTCCTCTCAATAACAAAATAAACACAACAAAAATAACAGTGGTTAGAAAACGGCAGCAAGAAAACTTCTGATCTTAGCGATGTGGATGTGTTTGCACAAGCTCTGCAATTCAGCACTCCAGTGAAGGCACATTTATTTTTATATAACTTTATACAACAGATGTGCATGCTTTAAAGCAAGCAGCTTTACAGTATTGAATATAAAGAGTGTCATGCAGTCATGGAGTGGACTATGCACTTTGAGAGTGCTGTTAATTCACTCCCCCCACTTACATTTTTCAGTACTGAGACTCGAAGTCGGGACCTTTGGGATTCAAGTCTGAGTCTCTAACTATTAGGCAACAACTGGCCCAAAAAGTTTTCTGAAGGTTCTAAAACACAATTAAAGCTGCAAGCAACGATGAAAGGGCCCTCACACCCATGTCACCGCCACCCAGTGGCTTTAGGAAAACAGAGCACGGTGGGCAATATGCATTTAAGTATATAAATAAAGGAGTACTACGCCAGTCATTTTTTATTTGCTACACTTCCTGCTACCAGCTGGTGGCGCTATGACTATAACTAAATTTTGGCATGTAGATGTCTTCAGGTCAGGGCACTTATCAAACATGTAAAGTTTGAGGCAGATTGGACATTGTATGCTCGAGTTACAACAACTTCCTATTTCATGACGATAATAGCATGCTTTAACACTCAGCTAGGTGTTGCTAGCATGTTTTGGGAAGTTTGTAGCATGTTTAGTACTCGGTTGCATATTTTAGTATGTTGCTAGTAGTGCATCACTTTGTTAAACACGTCATTTCCTGTTGCCAATGGGTGGCACTATTACAATAACTGAATATTGTCATGTAGATATGTTCAGGGCAGGTTTCTTATCAAACAGGGGAAGTTTGGGGCAGATCAGACATTGTATGCCTGAGTTACAGCCACTTCCTGTTTTGTGACGTTAATCGCATACATTAGCATTGAGCCAAGTGTTGCATTATTTAACATGTTTCTAGCATGTTTGGTACTTCATGGCATATTTAAATGTGTTTCTGTAAGTTCATTACAGTGTAAAGCATGTCATTTCCTGATGCCAACAGGTGGCGCTATGACTAACTGAATATTTGCATGTAGATGTCTTCAGGCCAGGACTCTTATCACACATGTGAAGTTTGGGGCAGATCGGACATTGTATGCCTGATTTACAACAGCTTCCTGTTTAATGGTGAAACATCAGACTTTGTCAGGCTGCCACGGACACGCCCTTCAACGTAAACTCAAGATCTTTGCAATTTATCATCATTAAGGCCTTAAGATTAGACTGACCAAATATGATGTTTATCTGATAAAATCTCTAGGAGTTCGTTAAAGTCTGGATATGGCAAAAACTGCACATTTTGCAGAGAAAATTCAAAATATCTCACTTCTTGTTGGGTTTTCTGATTTTGCACCCAGGGACTTTTTTTGTAGGTATTGGGTTGTTACATGTGTCTACCGAATTTCATACCTGTATGTGAAATGTAGCGCGAGGGGCACTTTGTTGAAATTTTGTAGGTGGTGCTATCGAGCCATTTTGCCACACCATATCCAAAACCATATCAGACTTAAATTTTCTCCACTTGATGTGTGCAAAGTTTCATGAGTTTTCCAGCATGTTTAGGCCCTCAAAAATATGATTAGTTTCGCAGAATAATAATAATTGACCAAGCAATTACAATAGGGTCCTCACACCATCGGTGCTCGGGCCTTAATAACCTAGCAACCATACCTTAAAATCTCTGGTAACGACACCATATTTGGCACACACCAAGTCATAACCCATATCTATAGGAAAATTATATGTTAAATTTTATTGAAAATATTTATCTAGAGAATATTTAATATTGTTACCTAACTCACTTCCAAGCAGAAATATCAGTTTGGGAAGCGTGTTACTGGTTAAGGGCTACCCATGTAGCAAAATTATGCAACAAAATATCAATAATAACAATAAATAACAAATTGCCCTTCTCATGTTGGGCTGGGAGATATGTCAAAAATATTTTATCGATAATCGCCTTAAATATCATAATATCTGATTTAGGGATGTGCACAAATAGTCGAATATTTGAATATTCGTTCTGTAATTAATATTCGGAAAATAAAAATACTATTCGAATTTTACTATGTTGCTTTGCTGGCCGTAAATGCAGTAAATCCATGATAAATCCTAAGCACTAAAACTCGCAGTTATAGCTAAATGCACCGGGTGGTGCTGTGGAGCGTGCCTTGGAACAAGTTTATTTTATTTGATCGTCACATAATGTTGTCGTCTGCCTCGCAAAGTTTGGAATTACTTAGGTGAAAATGATCTTACAAAATGGAATTACTTTTGATCAAATTAATTAATTAAACTGAGTTATCATAATATCAACACCATAATGAGAAAGCACATGAAATCTAAATACCCGTCGTGTGAGGAAAGACAGCTGTCCATCACTGCATCACAACAACTGCAAGTTATCCCCAAGTGAGCCAAGATGATAACTTATCTGATAGCAAAATTATTTTGAGACACATGTTTCCTTTAATTTTCGTTGAGGGAGATATATTTACGAAGAGAAAACAAAGTGTTACTGTTAGAAACTTAGCTTAGCACACAGTTATGTAACGTTAGGCTTCTGTCAGCACGGCTCGTTTTCTCCATAGACTGTAAAAAAAATATGGACGTAGCGTCCGTGACATCACCCATAGAGTTCTGAACAGCAGTTTTGAAGCGAAAATGAGGACGCGGCCATCTTAGCTGCGCGTCACCGCACGTCACTCCCGGATAACTGAAAATGGGCAAAGAGGCAGGGAGGTGGTTTGAGCTGATGTGATTGGTTGCTGAAATCACGCCCGCCTAGCTCGACGTGACCACATTAGCAAGCAAAGGAGCTATCTATCTAGATACTATCTAAATTATTAATAAAGATAAGTTTTAACATCAGAAAGTTCTAAAGGTTTACTGTCAATTTAAGGTGTTTTTTTAAGATATAGATGCTCCAACACCAGTAATTTGTGTTGGGTGTGCAAATAACAACATGGAACATCAAATGGGACTTCATACCTTTATAATAGAGATCGCGAGATGAATCCAATCTGTGGCACTTGGGTAAAATATAAATGTCCATTGCAAAACAGAAAAAAAAATTCACATTTCTTCTGAATGATCTGCTCTCTGTCATCGTTCTTCAAGAAAGGATGCAATCTGAGCAGCGATCGTATCTAACAAACAAATGAGCCTGTGTCCAAAGTATATTTTTTTCAAAATAGTGCAGCAGTTTTAGTTATAATATCTAAGCAGTGCTGTCAGAGTTGTATATCCTCCTGGTATTGTCATTGTAGTAACTTAAATCTCGCAATCAACTTTCAGCCAATGCCACGATCCAACAACGTGTGTTCTGTGTCTCTTCCCCATGCATGCACATCTACGACACACATCTCGAATATTATGCAGCAAGCCATATTTTATAATTGTATAAAATAATCGAGAAAAAAAAGCACAAAAACGGCTGAGATGCCAAATTCAGCGGCAGCTGAGGTAACATGACGGCTCACAGACAGCAGCGCAATGGACCTGTCACTCAAGTGGCCACGGCCTTAATTATGCAGAACTTTAAGGCTTAATATAATTTAAACGGATAAGTTATAAAAAAATTCACCCCCCTCAGAGTTGTCATGAAGGGCAAAAATAGCAGTATAGACCAAAACCACAATTTGAACCAATTTGTAAACATGTTTTTTTTTCTGCTATAAACTTGGCCAATTTAACATGGGACTCTATGAGATTCTGCTCTCTTTTGGAGCCTGTCCCTACCGGCCAGTCGATGAATCGCAGTTTAAGTTACTTCCGTATTGGCTTCACGAGAGAAAGGGGGAGGTTGCCACTTGGTTTTCTCACCCGAGCATGTGGATAATATTATTGTTTTTCTCTCTATGTCTGAAACATATAAACACGATAACCATATACTGACTCGAGTGCATTATGTACGTTTTGTACAATAACTGGCGCTGTCTGCTTTATTAGTATTTTTCCCGCTCGCGCTGCTTGAGATTAACGTCAAATGCTTTTGTTCTTAATATTTTCTGTTTACACATATTGTTTAATGCTTTGAACTAAAAGAAAACCTTAAGATATAATGTACGCTTGTTGTGTATATTGCATAATCATAAGCTTGTTCAGAAATGGTTACAAAATATTGATGAATATAAAACAATAATGTCTTTCTCGTTTAACCTCATTTAAATAAACAAATATTCGAATATTCGTTTTTTACGAGCCCAAATATTCGAATACAGTATTTTGGAAAAATGCCCATCCCTAATCTGATTATATCGTCTACCCGAGCCCTGCCTTCACGCCGCCCCGTCCTTCACGCCGCCCCGTCCTTCACGCCGCCCCGTCCTTCACGCCGCCCCGTCCTTCCCTCGCCAGAGATAACACAAGCTGACATACACCGCGAACACCCATCATGTTGAGTTTGGATGCACTTCATCTAATTGAGATATATCAATTTTTTTAAATCTAATTGATTACATGATGTGGCGATTTAATTATTCGCACATCAAATTTGAGAATTTTTTCCCAAATGATAGTCATTATTGTATCAAATGGACATTACAAAAAGTAGCTTCAGCAAGAAATATATTATTTGATTCAACATAGAACAGCTGATTCATACAGGAGTAGAGTAAATGGCTTTCTTTTTGAATGGTCCATTGAATCATTAGGCTTGTTGGACTTGAAGTGGCACTGCACAGACTAATTGGTGTATGTCTGACATCAAAGTACCGCAAGAGCGATTAGGGAGCAGACAGCTACGTATGCTTTGGAATTGGAACCGATCGGTCTGTGCATATTTCAATGCTATTTCATGCATTCTTACTTACTTACACTGTTGAAGAGTTGGATACTCGTGTTTTGAAACTTTGGCCATGTTTAGCATAAGTTGGACGCATGATGGAGTATTTATGTGCCAAATGACTACTTCCGGTTTTGGTACAGGTTTCATTTTTCGAGTATAGCCTGTATGATGTCAAAAGAGAGTGGAATTCTTTCTATAGACACTTCTCCCTGAAGCGTGCACACACACATCACCCAGAGCAAGAGTAAGAGCACGCCCATCAATACATTGAATATCAGTCAATTTTATTAGTTACTTTTCTTAAATATGACATCCTTGATGGAGTATTCAGCTTCAAATGCGACATCCGAAGGACGTAGCCTCAGAAATGAGACGCAGCTCCTGTCACCAAATGAGTGTGTTTTTGGTTGTGAGGGAAAGATTACCCTTTTCAGCTTCCCAAAGAACCCAGCATTAAGGGAACAGTGGATGAAGTTTGTTTTTCGGGGCAGCAATGGAGTTGTGCATGTATGTTTTTTTTTTTTTTCCAGGGATTTGGGTGAACAAACTTCAGATATTTGCTTAAATTAAAGCAAATATCTGCAAAACAACAGATATTTCATTATAAACTGGTACTGGTATAACTTATGTTTTAAATGTATAATAAGCAGAATAATTGCCAAAAAAAAAAAAAGCGGATGAAAGAAAAAAAAAAGCGGATGTAAGGTTAGAAAGCATGAAGCTCATAGTGTCTGAATGTCAGTCAAGTGCAAAAAAAGATGCAACCCATAACATGTTATGGCAGCAACGTCTTGGATAATCTGATGGCAGATAAAAATGCAACCCCAATTCAAGAAAAGTTGGGACATTTTGTAAAATGCAATAAAATCAAGAATCTGTGATTTGTTAATCCTCTTGAACCATTTATTTAACTGACAAAATTACAAAAAGGTTTTCAATGCTTTCACTGACCAACTTGATTGGAGTTTGTGAATTATAAACAAATTTTGATTTTAATAGCTGCAACCCACTCCAAAAAAAGTGGGGACAGAGGCATATTTGCCACTGTCACATCATCTTTCCTTTTAATTACACTTTTTAATTATTTGGTAATTGAGGATAATTGTTGCAGTTTTGCAAGTGGAATTTTTGCCCAATCTCACCCTATACAAGACAGCTGCTCAACAGTCTATGGTAGGGCTGGGCGATATGGCTGAAAACTGTATCACGATATCAGTGTTTCATATCGGTTGATATCGATAATTATTTATATTTTTTATGACCCATTTAAAATAAGGACTAGGATAAAAATATTACATTTTTATTTTAAACTTAACCTTCCTCTGATCATAATCCCCTCAGTTATTAAGACAGAAATGTCAACAACCATGGAAAACTCAAATAATTAAAATGTAAACATAAGTAAAGTAGGGTGACCACTCGTCCCGCATTTTGCGGGACAGTCCCAAAATTAGGAGCTTTGTCCCACAAGACTTAAGTAGTGTCCCGCATTTATGTCTTTAATTTTTGTTTTAACCAATACAAAATTGCGAAATTTCACGAAAAATCACGACTTTCTTCTCACGTTAATATTTCATTTAATGCGGGTTCTATGGCGTTATTATATTGAAAAATGTCGAGCACATCAAATGCGCGAGCAGTCTCTCAGCTCACAGGCGGATTCCCTTGCACAAAACTGGACGCTCGGATATCACATCTGCGCTCAAACTTTTGTCCTCCTGCATGTGCAGCCGTGAATCTAGAATTGTCTTCTCTCCAGGATTTAATGTTGCCATAAGCGCAACATTATAGTGTGGGCACCCACCGGCAGAAACATTAATCGGCGCATATGCCAAGTTTGCCAACAAATGTAAATCAATATTTACAGAGTAATGTAAATTTATGTCTCATGTGTCCTGCAAAATCACATCTACTGTCCTGCAACAGATCAGTAGTCAGGTGGTCACCCTAGTCTAAAGTCACAATGAACACATTTCCTCTTTTATTTACAATTTCCTCGCTCGCTGCGGCACTCATTTTCTGCTTACCAGTCGCCGAAGAGGAATCCAGCAGACCAGCACGAGACAAAGATATGGCGCAACCAAAATTGATACGGTTACATGATTGGCTGTTAGCGTGTCACTCCCTACGTTGCTAGGTTACCAGAGAGCGAGTGCCTTTGTTAATGCAACCAAACTTGCTTCGCAACCTGTTTTCTTCCGACGAAGAATAAAAAATATTGTACGTTTTATCGAACACATTTTTTATTGATATCAATCACGTGTCTGTTGTGATACATATCGTTTTATCGCCCAGCCCTAGTCTGTGGTCATCGTTGTCTGATTCTTCTTTTCATGAGAGGCCATACATTTTCAAGAAGACACAGATCTGGACTGCAGGCAGGCCAGTCAAGCACATTCACTCTACAGTGTAGAGTGTCTATGAAACCACTCTGATCTGATGTAGCACATGCAGAATGAGGTCTTACTTCTTAGGAAAGATGTCATCTTGATGGCAGTATATGTCTCTGTACAATCCCAATATATGCCTCAATGTCAGTCACACGTATGCAAGTCATCCTTGCCGTTTGCACTGATGCACCCCTATACCATGACAGATCACCTGTCACTGATGAAAGTCTGGATGGTCCCTTTCGTCTTTGGAACTCTGAAATGTCTTTTTTTTAAAAATTTTATTTTCCCCCAAAAAACATGCCAATGTGGCTTCACACACATTTCCACTGTCTTTTGGACCATCTGAGATGAGCTTTGGCCAAGAGAACTCTGCAGCATCTCTGCATAGAATCAATGTATATGTATAGATTTCTCCTGGCTTAACAGAGATTCAAGTTAGTAATGATAACAATAATAATAAAAATAATTATACTAAATGTTAAGAAATGGTGAGGGGTTGAGGATGAGGAATAATAATAATAATAATAATATTATTATTATTATTATTATTATTAATAATAGCAGCAGCTGCAAGCAGCAATTATCGAGGCCAAGCACAAAGGCACACAATGATTCATCACTTTCAATCAATAGGTGGCGCTGTGACAATTGTTGTGGTATGGTCAAAGTAAGGTGACAGTAACTCATGCAAAGTTTGGTGTCAATATGCCAAAGCATTGCAGAGATACAGCTTCAAGAGTCGGTTTTGCTTCATGCCTCAAATTCGTTGCTCCGGTATACGAAAATGGTTTTACGTATCGACTTGAAATTCATAACTTTTGTCGGCATGGTCTAAAGATGATATGGTTAAATTTGTGAAAATTGGACGAACGGTCAAGTCAAGTCACCTTCATTTATATAGCGCTTTTTACAATGCAGATTGTGTCAAAGCAGCTTTACATTGATAATTGGTATATAATTTTTCCTTTTAAAGAATAGTGTCAATGCAGGCAGTTCAAAAGCACTGTTGAATATCAAATGTCAAGTCAAATTAAATTAAATTAGGGCTGCACGATTAATCGTATTTTATCACGATAACGATATCTGCTTCTCTCGATTGATTTTAAATAATCGTCACGATATTGGCTCGCTCTATGAAAATGAACATAATTTGGAAATATTGGAAGTAATATTAGGAATTTCGCTGTTTTATCTTTTGAAGTTCCTAAAGGTTTTACCAGTTTTCATAATGTTGATCAGCTAGAAATTATTTTTCTTTGCATTACGAATTTCTTATTGCAAACAAATTGTGTTGCTTTAAAATCTAATGTGAATACATAATACAAAACATGGTTTTGGTGAGCGCTTTGTAATGATTTACCAAATTTAAGTCTTTGTGCCACCTACAGGCCTTTTGGGTGAAGTGTAGGTTGGTAAAGAATTTGCAAAATAGCCATAGTTTCATCAGTAATTTCCTACTAGGAAAGTAGGAAATTACTGATGAAATTAACAAGATTAAATTAAATTAGGGCTGCATGATTAATCGTATTTTATCACGATAACGATATCTGCTTCTCTCGATTGATTTTAAATAATCGTCACGATATTGGCCCGCTCTATGAAAATGAACATAATTTGGAAATATTGGAAGTAATATTAGGAATTTCGCTGTTTAATCTTTTGAAGTTCCTAAAGGTTTTACCAGTTTTCATAATGTTGATCAGCTAGAAATGATTTTTCTTTGCTTTACTAATTTGTCGGGCAATTTGAATCTGGTTTGTCCCATGCAAACTAATTGTGTTGCTTTAAAATCTAATGTGAATACATATTACAAAGCTCTCACCAAAACCATGTTTTGTATTGATTTACCATCTAACGAAGTTATCATAGTTTGTTAAATTTAAGTCTTTGTGCCACCTACAGGCCTTTTGGGTGAAGTGTAGGTTGGTAAAGAACTTGCAAAATAGCCATAGTTACATTACTCTTTTGATAGAATAAACATGATTAATAATCGTGATTATAATTTTGAGGAAACTGTGGCACTGGCTGTCATGTTGATGATGTCTTCACAATGGATGATCTAGTCGACTCGATCTCTGCTGATACAGGGCTGCGTTGTGGTCGTGTCAAGGCACCGGTCCTCTGTCTCATCTGGAAACGGCCCAGAATCCGGTTGACTACGGTAAACCTCGGGATAAACAGAAAGACTAATATTAGCGTAGATGCCATTCTTTTTCTGATGTAACAAGTACATCTGGTGTTATAGGAACTGTTCCCGGTTCCGGCTGGACTAATTTATGCAGCCTAATAATCCTTTAACGGATTTGAAAATATAAATATATAATGTTATGTGTATGCCAGGTTAAAGAGATTTAAACTGACAGAGTGTGTCTGCATCCCGAACAATGCTAGGAAGGTTGTTCCACAGTTTATGTGCCAAATAGAAGGATCTACCACCTGCAGTTGATTTTGATATTCTAAGTATTATCAGCTGGCCTGAATTCTGAGATCGCAATAAACGTGAAGGACTATAATGCATTAAGAGCTCGCTCAGGTACTGGGGGGCTAAACCATTTAGTGCTTCGTATAGATTTTAAAATCTTGTTAATTACTTACAATGTTTCACAGGAAGCCAATGCAGTGATGACAGAACTGGGCTAATATGGTCATACTTCCTAGTTCTAGTAAGGACTCTAGCTGCTGCATTTTGTATGAGCTGTAGTTTATTTATCAAGCGGGAGGAACAACCACCCAGTAGAGCCTTACAGTAATCTAACCTTGAGGTCATGAACGCATGAACTAACTGTTCTGCATTCTTCATTGAGAGCATATGTCGTAGTTTAGATATATTTTTAAGATGGAAGAAAGCGGTTTTACAGATGCTAGTAACATGGCCTTCAAATGAAAGATTGGTATCAAAGAGCACACCCAGGTTCCTAGCTGACGACGAAGACTTAACAGAGCAGCCATCAAGTGTTAGACAATATTCTAGGTTATTACGTGAAGAAGTTTTTGGTCCAAAAATTAGAATCTCTGTTTTTTTCTGAATTTAGTAGTAGGAAATTACTGGTCATCCAGTTTTTTTATATCTGCTATGCATTCTGTTAATTTTGTGAATTGGTAAGTTTCGTCAGGGTGTGAAGTATGGAGGACCAGGGGTGACACTTAAAAATAAAAAGAAGAATCAATTAATTAATTTAATAATTCAAACATAAAAATGTATATAAATGATTCACTTTTTATATGGGCAAATTAATAGACATATTTAAAGTTGTTTATTTAATTCCTGTTTTTAAATGTAGTTTAATAAAACAATAAAACAATAAATTTTAAAAATCTTTTTTGAATGTATAAATAAATAGACAAATTTGAAATGGGATATTTACTTCATTTTTTAAAACGTAGATCAATAAAACAATAAAAAGTTCATTAGTAAATCATTTTAAATGCGCATTTAAATTGCTTTTTTAAAAAGAATTTGGCAAATACTTTTCTTTCTCTATTTACCAGTTGCTTTTCTTTGTCGGTTTGCCAAACGCTTTTCTTTATCCATTTGTCAATCGAGTGGTAAAATGCCATTGGACAGTACACACGTGTGAGCAACCAATCAACTTTCGCCTCTATTTGAAGAGCCAATCCTCTCTCACTTGTAACACTCACTGTCATTGGACAGTTAGTACGGTGACCGGGAGGGGACATGTTCGGTTCATTTAGCTTTGTCGTGGCCGCAACATATAAACTCGTGGAAACGTGATAATATGTCTTGGCCACAAGATATTAATTCGTGGGAACGGCCACGAGATCGTTTTGTTGAGTAAACGACATCCATGTCCCCTCCAGGTCACCGTACTAACTGTCCAATGACAGTGAGTGTTACAAGTGAGAGAGGATTGGCTCTTCAAATTGAGGCGAAAGTTGATTGGTTGCTCCCACGTGTGTACTGTCCAATGGCATTTTACCACTCGATTGACAAATGGATAAAGAAAAGCGTTTGACAAACCGACAAAGAAAAGCAACTGGTAAATAGAGAAAGAAAAGTATTTGCCAAATTCTTTTTAAAAAAGCAATTTAAATGCGCATTTAAAATGATTTACTAATGAACTTTTTATTGTTTTATTGATCTACGTTTTAAAAAATGAATTAAATATCCCATTTCAAATTTGTCTATTTATTTATACATTCAAAAAAGATTTTTAAAATTTATTGTTTTATTGTTTTATTAAACTACATTTAAAAACAGGAATTAAATAAACAACTTTAAATATGTCTATTAATTTGCCTATATAAAAAGTGAATCATTTATATACATTTTTATGTTTGAATTATTAAATTAATTAATTGATTCTTCTTTTTATTTTTAAGTGTCACCCCTGGTCCTCCATAGTGAAGAAATATAGAGCTGAGTATCATCAGCGTAACAATGAAAACGAACGGCATGCTTCCTAATGATATCTCCCAAGGGTAGCATGTACAGAGTGAAAAGCAATGGTCCTAGTACTGAGCCTTGCGGTACTCCATATTTATCTTGTGATCGATATGATATCTCATTGTTTACTATTACAAACTGATAACGGTCAGATAAGTGTGATTTGAACCATGCCAATGCAATTCCATTAATGCCAACATAATTCTCAAGTCTATTTAAGAGAATATTGTGATCGATAGTGTCAAATGCAGCACTAAGATCCAGTAACACTAATAGAGAGATACAACCACGATCTGATGATAAGAGCAAATCAACTCTAATGAGAGCAGTCTCAGTACTATGGTACGGTCTAAATCCTGACTGGAAATCCTCACAGATATTATTTCTTTCTAAAAAGGAACTTGGTTGCAATGAAACTGCCTTTTCTAGTATTTTTGACAGAAAAGTAAGATTTGAGATCGGCCTGTAATTGACTAATTCTTTAGGATCTAGTTGTGGTTTTTTAATAAGAGGTTTAATAATAGCCAGCTTAAACGTTTTTGGTACATATCCTAATGACAAAGATGAATTAACAATATTAAGAAGGGGATCTATGACTTCTGGAAGCATCTCTTTCAATAGCTTAGTTGGTATAGGGTCTAACATACATGTTGTTGATTTTGATGATTTAACAAGTTTAGACAATTCTTCCTCTCCTAAAGCAGTAAATGAAATGAATTTTTCCTCAGGGACACTACAATGCAATGTCTGACACGATACTGTAGTAGACAGTTGCATGGTTATTTTCTCTAATATTATCAATCTTGCAAGTAAAGAAGTTCATAAAGTCGTTACTGCTGTGCTCTTTGGGAACATCAGAAGTTGAAGCTTTATTTCTTGTTAATTTAGCCACTGTATCAAATAAATACCTAGGGTTGTGTTTATTTTCTTCTAAAAGTTTTGAAAAAATATGCATCAGGAAGGTTATTTATAAAGTGATCTTTAGTGGTAGAAGTGATGGTACTACCATATTATGGCAGGGAGGCAGTTTAGCCTCTTTAACTAAATGTAGTATACACGAGACTAGATAATGATCTGAGATGTCATCACTCTGCTGCAGAATTTCAACGGCGTCAATATCGATTCCATGTGACAATATTAGATCTAAAATATGATTACGACAATGAGTGGGCCCTGACACGTGTTGTCTAACACCAATAGAATTTAGAATGTCCGTAAATGCCAATCCCAATGAGTCTTTTTTTATTATCTACATGGATATTAAAATCACCAACAACAAGGACTTTATCTGCAGCTAGTACTAACTCTGATAGAAAATCAGCAAATTCTTTAATAAAGTCTGTGTGGTGTCCTGGTGGCCTGTATACAGTAGCCAACACAAATGTCAACTTACATAATGTTACGCAAAGCACCATCACTTCAAAGGAATTATATTTGAAAGACTTTTGACTAATACTGTAAATATTACTATAAATTACAGCAACACCTCCCCCTTTGCCTTTCTGTCGAGGATTGTAATCATAACTTTGAGGGCTAGACTCATTTAAAGTAATGTAATCGTCCGGTTTTAGCCAGGTTTCTGTCAAACACAGCACATCTAGATTATTGTCTGTGATAATATCATTTACAATAAGTGCTTTTGAAGAAAGTGATCTAATATTTAACAATCCAAGCTTTATCATTTGTTTATCATTATTATCTCTATTTTTTATTTGTTGAACATCAATTAAATTTTTTCCATTAAATGGGTTTGGAAGTTTTTTGTTTTTATTAATTCGGGGTACAGACACAGAAACTCTTACACCTAGATATTATCACATAGAGACTGTGTTGGGATTTATCTGACTTTAACGTGAGGCAGCTAGCAGACGGTCGGTTTAGCCAGTCTGTCTGCTTCCTGACCTGGGCCGTAGTTTGTCATGTTTCAGCTCTAAGACTATGTGCCATATTACTAGAGAGAAGAGCAGCACCATCCAGGGAGGGATGAATACCATCTCTTTTCAACAGGTCAGGTCTGCCCCAAAAAATGTTCCAATTATCTATGAAACCTATATTATTCTGCGGACACCACTTAGACAGTTAGCAGATTATCATCACTCAATGGCTGACTATCTCATCACTCCGAACAGGAAGGGGACCAGAGCAAATTACTTCTCCTGACATTGTACTTGCGAGTTCACACACCTTTAATGTTAATTTTAGTGATCTCCGACTGGCGAAGTCGAACATCATTTGTGCCGACGTGAATAATAATTTTAGAGTATTTACGATTAGCATTAGCCAGCACTTTTAAATTTGCTTTGATGTCAGGTGCTCTGGCTCCCTGCAAACATGTGACTATGGTGGCTGGTGTCTCTATTTTCATGTTCCGTGTAATAGAATCGCCAATTACTAGGGCACTTTCAATAGGATTCTCAGTGGGTGCGTCACTGAGTGGGGAGAACCTGTTTGATGTTCTTAATGGAACGGAAGAGTGGTGTTTTCCGCGGCTAGGCCGCCTCACCGTTACCCAAGTGCCCTGCTGTGCGGGCTCTACAGCAGGAACCAAACAATGTACAGAGTTCACAAAGCTAGTCGCATCCAAAACAGTATCTGAAGCCCCTGCCTTCTTACTATCCTCGATTTAAAGTTTGGATGCGTGTCTCTAATTCTGAGATTCTCTCTGTCAGCCTGACTATTTCCCTACATTTATGACATGTAAATCCCTCATCACTGACAGAGAGGGCTATGCTAAACATGTGACAGATGGAACACGATATAACACTGGGAAAGGATGACATAACTCACCGTGTTTGTAGACTGATCTGAGTTGCCACAGTTTGATGAACGCGTTGGAAGAGAAGCGAGTGAGACTGATGACAAGTTAAACAAGCTAGCGAGATGCAAACGCGTTGTAACAGCGATTTAGATTCAAAGATTACAAGCTGGCGACGTCAGAACGGTCTAGGAGGAGTTCGAAAAAGTAGGTTTTGAAAGAAAAACAATATGGCGGACCGGAAGTCTAGCCAACTATGGCAAGTTTGTTATCTGTTCTCAACATGACCCAAGGAATCTACTGAAACCAGTTTCATTACAATAGGTTGATATAGTCAAAAGTTATTAGCATTTTTGTAAATGTTGTTATAACTTTTGACCACAAGGTGGCGCTGCGCCAACTTTTTGTGTACTCTCAGGACATGTTGCCAAAGACCTATACCGAGTTTCGTAATGATACGCTAATGCGTTCATTAAATAAAGCATTTTAGCACAAAATTCAAAATGGAAATTGTATATCATTCGACTTGGCATAATGCCCCGAATCTAACGAGACCAGATTTTTTCTACCTCCAGACCAGTAGGTGGCGCTGCGCCAAAATGTTGCCTCAAGTTATGCTTGTGATGACATGTCAAGTTTGGTCTGAATACGATAAAGCGTTGCAGAGATACAGCATTATATATATTTTCGCAAGCGCTACATAAAATATGTTCACGTGTTTTTTCGAAAAAGGTTTGAGAATTATGGGTTATCAGTATCGATCCCAATCTTCCATATGGGTGCACCCCAGAGTCCCGGTAAAACTAGTGTCCTCATAGACCGGGCTTCTGTCAATCTAACAACACACTGAGATTCTTCAGTCAAGTCAAACATGAAGAACATGTTCTCATGATGTCCTCATAAAACACGTGTCCTCATAAAACAGGTGAAAAGCTACACACAACCTCACATGCTGCCATGAACACGCATGTAATGTGATGCGTATTAATAGACATTTAATAGACAGAGCAGTAGTTCACTGACAAGCTACGCAATATCGCGCTCATATCATTCCCTCCTAGGACTTTTCCCTCCTAGGACTTTTTTCCCAGTGCTAGCACGCTGGGTTTTTCTCCTAGGGGTTTTTTTCCACCCCTGGAAGTCAGCCGACATTGGCTTAATGTAGCACAATCTTGTATATGTTACATATTACCACGCTTGTTTGTACAGTTTTAACCACTTCCCTTTTTTTTCTGTGCTTCTAATATGTAAAGCTGCTTTGAAACAATTACCAATTGTAAAAGCGCTATATAAATAAATTTGACTTGACTTGACTTGACTATCGCAGATGAAGCGCCTTCGATAATGAACGCGATATTGCGTGGCTTTTCAGTGATCTACGGCTCTGTCTGTTAAATGCCGCTCCATTTGAAAGCAGGTGATGGCGATTTAGCGGTAATCAGGGAACCAGATTTACTGACGAAATGAAAAGTCACAATCCACAAAAGTCACATCACAGGATGTGCAATGTCAAGTGTAGGGATCGTAGTTGATCCGAACGGTCCAGCTGCCCCCCGGTTAAGAGCGCATGTGATTCACGTATTATCTGCAAAGTTTAACCATCATAGAGTGAAAGCTTATCATTTGCTTGTCTTTTTCTTATCTTTGAGCTTGAGCAAACACTCTCAGCGAAAACAGTCGGTTCTGTATTGTAAACAATTAAGAAAACAGATGCATAAAATATTGGACCCATACGTGCTTTCCTCAATGTGTGTACCTCAATACAGTTAGATTAACCTGAAAAACATAAAGCACTGCTTATTTTAATTTGTATCTTAGTTTTATTGTTTATCTAAGCTTGTAATTCGTTTATTATTCTCTAAGCAGATGCACTACCCTACAAAATTATCCCAATCATCCTAGAATGATTAATTATTTTCAAATAGAGCTATTCAGTTCATCTGGTGGAATTGTTTTCATATCGCAATATATAAATTGCAGAAAAACTAAATATTGCAATGTCAGTTTTTCTGCAATATTGTGTAGCCCTATTTCCCTGAGTAACATTTAACCTTTAATAATAAAAGTAAAATCATGACTGTAAATAACATATAATATACCTGACACAGGTGAAATCACTGATGAATCTTTGTGAATACTGTATGTCTTCCTCCAGAGATTGGGCTTTCTCCATCACTGTTTCACTTCAGCATGATCTGATGTCTTCTGTCATCTTCTGTTTTTAGTATAAACATCAAAAGATAAATTATAGTAAACAGCAAGTTATTTTCATACTTTATTGTATGATATTTAAGAATTATGTATAATTGAGGATCAATATTCCTTCATAAATTTTCACAATTGATAAATTTTAGACAATAATACTGACAGTATTTTTTGTGGTATATAAGGACATGCCGCGAAAATTGGAGAGGGTGCTTCTGGGACATAGAGAAAGGCATCTACATTGCCGGAATGGCCTGTGTCCTCATAAACCCAAATGTCCCCGTAATGCTGGTGCGTATTCAGCTCAAAAGTCCTCGTAAACCACAAAAACCAACACACACACACACCTACACACACACCTACACACACACCTACACACACACTCACACTGTTTTCATGTTTTATGGGGACTTTCCAGAGACATAATGGTTTTTATACTGTACAAACTGCATAACCTATCCCTCTACGTTAAACCTACCTATCACAGAAAACTTTAAGGATAATGGGTTGGGTAAGGTAGCGTTAGGACTAACTTAAGATCTTAACAGACAGCAGCTCAAAATGTGTCTCTACCAAATATATGTTCCAAGACCAAAAAAAAGTTCACTAATTTTAACTGTTGTACACGTTTCTCAATCAGACACTTTACTTACAGTACATGTACAGCATAACTGACTGTAAGAGCTGTAATAGTGCACGTCTGTGTTTCTGCTCTACAGTACAGACACACACACACACTGTTTTCATGTTTTATGGGGACTTTCCAGAGACATAATGGTTTTTATACTGTACAAACTATAACCTATCCCACTACGTTAAACCTACCCATCACAGAAAACTTTCTACAAATTACATTTTCCAAAAACATAATTTATTATTATACCCCCCTCCCCCATATATTTGTATATCCCCCCCTCCCCTAGCCCTAAACCTACCCACCACACAAAACTTTCTGCATGTTTTGAATTAAAAAAAAGTTTGTTTTTAAGCCATTTGGTTTACGATGACAAAGGAAGTGTCCTCATAAACCATGTTTACTTTGTAATGCATATGTCATTATAGACATTTGTGTCCTCACAAACCACTTATACCTGTACACACAAACACACCAATAAAGTTGTTAAAAAAAACTGAAATATCTGCCTTCTCCAGATTAGCCTGTACAATGAAGTGTTGCATCCTATATGAATTATCCCTGAAAAGTATTAATGCTATATTTTCAGTTTCATTTTTAGCTATACATCTAAATTAACCAGTTTTTAAAGGTGCTCGTTCCAAAGCCAGAAGTGGCCTTGTTTTTTATGATATTTAGAGCATATTTGCTGTGTCAACTGTACCGTATATTTACCAACATTTGGCCCTAATTGTTATTAACTATTAACATGCTAACGGTTCCATTTTGAGCTGATACCCTGGTTGGCCAGTGCTGACTGTGCCATACATATGCCAAATGTGGTCCAAAGTTGGAGTAATGGAGTACAGTTGGAGTTAACATTCAGAATCGCCAGTGATTACACTCCGTCATCTTTGCCAAAACTGGCCCAGATATGTTTTAAGAATAACTGGGCCACATTTGCTGCATTATATGTAGGCCAGTTTAGGTTCACACCCTGATTAGCCAGTGCTGCCTGTGCTGCACATTAGCCAAATGTGGTCCAAAGTTGAAGTAATGTATCTGGGCCATATTTGTTATGCCATGTGTGGGCCACTTTAGGTTCACATTCAGAATTGCCAGTGACTACTGTCCCTAGGGCTGGGTATCGTTCAAAAATTTTCGATACCGAGACGATACCGATACCTTGACTTCGATACCGATACCTGAACGATACCTTTTTCGATACCAATTTTATAAAATCTGTTTAAACAAGATTACATAACCTAAAAAAAAATCTTTGGTTTTATATTTTAACTTTGACTTTTTTTCAGACTCAAAGACTCATCTCCTGAGCCACTGCGGGGAATAAAAAAAGCACAAATTGACAAAATTTACCCAATACAATAAATCAGTGCAAAGTTTTAATAAAGTTTAGTTTTCAGTGCAAAAATTCAGTATGTGAGGCTCTTTTTAAATCACTCAGCAATTGTTCTTCTTCAAAAAATTAATTATTAACAAGATCAAAGCGGAAGTAAGAGTGACGCAAGTTCGTTGCGTCTTACCGTGAAACAAGAGATCTGTGTCTTTATTAAAATCAACACATTAATGATTCATCTCTCATCCACCCACAATTAATTTGAATGTAATTTTTATTATGATTATCCGCAGTATCAGGAGGACGCTGATACCCCTTTTTCAGCAGAATTGTTCGCGTTCTGGAGCCAGAGGCAGAGCCTGTGCTCGTGCAGGCGAACGAGCCTGTCACGAACCGGTCGCGAGTTTCCATAGACTTGAGGGAAGAACGCTGATGTAAAGCTGCTGTGTGTTGTACCTGTCCATAACTAGTCTAAAAAACATTGCGCGTTCCGCTGTTTCTGCAGGCAGTGCGACACTTTTGTTTTCTGTTAACAGTATCTGTAGTGAACTGGCTGCTCACATAAACAGCCGTTTCTCACCCGCCCATTCGGAGATAAACGGAAAACGAAACCGTTGATTCACTCGCCCTCTCGCACATAGGGTCTCTCTCGCGCGTATAGTTTTATATATTTAGATATAAATAATAATGTAGCGCAACGTTACTTGCTCCTCAACGAGACAGCGAAAGCATTTCTCCGCCCCTCTACTCGGCTCCATTCTGAGGTACAGAAATTTGGTACCGAATGACAAGACACTTTTCGATACTCGATAGTATCGAGGCAGTTCGATCGGTACCTAAAAAGTATCGAGTTCGGTACCCAGCCCTAACTGTCCCACAATTTTGCCAAAACTGGCCCAGATAAGTTTTAAGATAATACAGTAGGTGGGCCATCCAAAACGGTGTTTCTACCGCCGCGGCGTCGCAGAGTGCATTTGCAGCTTTTGACCGCTGAGTGGCGCTTTAACCACATGTTATCCAACAAATGCATCAAAGCACATTTATCTTTATGCAAAATGTCAATTTTCTCACATATTAAGCCTATATTTATCACAAATACATTTATTATTTATATTTTAAACTCCTTTAATAAAACAGCATGGATTTTTGAGAACGGACTTTTTTGGATTTTTTTTCATGGATTTTTTTTTTTTTAGCCTGTCTGTCTACTTCCTGACGTGGGACCCAGTTAGTCGAGTACCAACTCTGACTATGTGCCATATTACTAGAAAGAAGAGTTGGGTACAGATTTTTGAACCCAATAAGACCCCTCTACCTTCTGATTCACTTCAAATGTTGACTACTGTATAATGCTTATAATGCTTTTGGCAAACATAGCCCTGGTCCTCTAAATTCATTTGTCAAGCAGTGTTCTATGAGTGCCAATATTTTTTTATAACATCACTGCAGGGATTAACTGTTTTTATCACTCTGTGTGTCTGTGTTCATGGCTTTAGCTTCTTTTGGGACTATTGTCTTTGGCAAAATAAAAAAAATAGTGTCTGAAATGTAAGTTATTTATTAACCTCCTCGTCTGATTTGGTTTATAAAAGCAATATCACAAATCAAAATCATGCTGTAGATCTGTTTATCACATGCTTAGTGTGTCTAATTTAGTGTTTTTGTGATTGTCAGGACAATTTGGGAACAGGAGATAATATTGATGCTATTTTAGAGACCCTGGATAGGAGCAAAGGCCTGTCGCATCGAAGCACAGACAACAGCGCATCCGAACACAGACCTGTGTTGTACGTGGAACACAGGTGAGATGTATTCATGTCATCATTCTGTACCATTCAAATGTAATAAGACAAATATTTAATCTCAAATTATCTCTTTTTCTTCTGGGTCACAAAGGAATCTGAATCCAGAGACAGAGTTGAAGAGGTATTTTGGAGCTCGGGCTGTTCTGGGAGACCAGAGGTAATTTTAAAATGCTATTTCAGTTTTAGTATTTTTTTTTTTCTTTTCTGTTTTTTCTTAGTTACAGTTTATCCAATTGATATGCGTTTCATTTGTGCTTGACCACATAAATGTTTCAACATCATTTCACAATAGTCTAAAGAGTATATCAGCAACAGATGTTATGCATGTTTATCATTAGCTGATTTTGAGATCAAAATGTGCAATAGGTAATGGTAAACGATATTTCTTTTATTTTTGATGGCCGATGCCAACATCTTAGAGAGCAGGGTGGCCGATATGTATACAGAAGGGGCCTCCAACACATCACTCGCGAGCTACTAGTAGCTTTTGGCTTGATTAGAGGTAGCTCGCCAGGCCTTACTTTTCATCTAATTAGAGTGAGCTAATATCAAGTTTGACATATTGGCTGTGAGGTTATTATTTTTATTTATGAACCTGCAAATGTAATTGCAATATAACAGAAAAACAATTCACAATAGAAAAAAATTGGGATGTCAAAATTTCAATCATGCAAGATTAAGCAGTTAGCAGCAGTCTCCCGGAGGCACAACATGCTGCGTAGGTTTTGTTTTGTGGGAAAATATCACGGAAGGCAGAGTGGTGAGAGAAATTATTTGAAAATGTATGAATTAATTAATTATTTGAATGCATTTCTAAGGGAGAACAAATTGTCTTTAGAAAAGTTTCGATGGCATTTGCTTTTCATCATCCCTCTGTGTACAGCCTATTAAAGTAGTATTTATAATCCCAGTGCTGCTGTGTTTACAGAGATTACCGGGGGAAACTGCTGTAGTTCTGCTGTTCCATAAAAAATGACATTAATTTATCATTTTGACTCATCTTTTTTTCATAAAAAATGATTTCAAGACTGAAATATGAGGTTTATCTTTTTATAAACCTTTTTTTTGTTAACTTCATTTGAACTTGTACAGTAGTTCATGTTAGTAGATAACATGTTATGTTGTAAACACTCCTTTAAAATCTGGCCATCATTTTTAATGTTTATTTTAATGTTTATACAAACAAAAATTGCATATTGATGCTAATTTTATTTGTTGTTTGTTGGTTTTCCACAAAAAAGTACTGATACCACACAGTGAAATCAAATCACCACGTTTTTAACATTTCCAGCACATTTTAATGAAACCGTGATAACATGATAATTTTGGTCACTATAATCATGAAATGATCTTTCATCTCTAGTTATGATGCACTATAAAATCAACTATAGATGTGTTTTTAAAGTATAATATGCAAAGTACTATTTTTTCATATTCTTTTCTGACGTTAAAGGGTGATGTATATAGGCCTATATACGTATATACAGTTGCAAGAAAAAGTATGTGAACCACTTGCAGAATGTGTGGAAATGTGTGAAATTTTAACAAAATAAGAGAGATCATACAAAATGCATGTTATTTTTAATTTGGTACTGTCCTGAGTAAGATATTTTACATAAAAGATGTTTACATATAATCCATAAGACAAAAAAAATAGCTGAATTTATTCAAATGACCCAGTTCAAAAGTTTGTGAACCATTGATTCTTAATACTGTTTGTCATTACCTGGAGGATCTACGACAGTTTTTTTTTTTTTTTTTGTGTGATGGTTGTTCATGAGTCCCATGTTTATTCTGAGCAGTTAAACTGAGCTCTGTTCTTCAGAAAAAATCTCCAGGTCCCAAAAATTCTTCAGTTTTCCACCATCTTTTGCATATTTTAACCCTTTACAACAGTGACTGAATGATTTTGAGATCCATCGTTTCACATTGATTGAGGACAACTGAGGGACTCAAACACAACTATTAATTAAAGGGATAGTTCACCCAAAAATGAAAATTTGATATTTATCTGCTTACCCCCAGTGCATCCAAGATGTAGGTGACTTTGTTTCTTCAGTAGAACACAAATCATGATTTTTAACTCGAACCGTTGCCGTCTGTCAGTCTTATAATGCAAGTGAATGGTAACACAATTTATGAGTCAAAAAATATGCATAGACAAATCCAAATTAAACCCTGTGGCTCATGACAACACGTCCAATGTCCAACTGCGTTCAGCATTCGCTTAGTGATGTCTGATCGAGCTCTGACAACGGCAGTGATGTCTCGCGCATATACTTCAATGATTGCTAGACATTACTGCTGTTGTCAGAGCGCGATCAGACCTCACTAAGCGAATGCTGAACGCAGTTGGACATAGTGGTGTATTAGAGGTAAAAAATTACATAAATAATGTTCGGTTTCTTGCACAAACCAATCGTTTCGTGTCTTAGACAAATCCAAATTAAATCCTGCGGCTCATGACGACACATTGATGTCCTAAGACACGAAACGATTGGTTTGTGCAAGAAACCGAACATTATTTATGTAATTTTTTACCTCTAATACACCACTATGTCCAACTGCGTTCAGCATTCGCTTAGTGAGGTCTGATCGCGCTCTGACAACAGCAGTAATGTCTAGCAATCATTGAAGTATATGCGCGAGACATCACTGCCGTTGTCAGAGCTCGATCAGACATCACTAAGCGAATGCTGAACGCAGTTGGACATTGGACGTGTTGTCATGAGCCACAGGGTTTAATTTGGATTTGTCTATGCATATTTTTTGACTCTTATAAATTGTGTTAACATTCACTCGCATTATAAGACTGACAGACGGCAACGGTTCGAGTTAAAAATCATCATTTGTGTTCTACTGAAGAAACAAAGTCACCAACATCTTTTATGCACTGGGGGTAAGCAGATTAATATCAAATTTTCATTTTTGGGTGAACTATCCCTTTAAAGCTGCAAGCAGCGATGAAAGGGCCCTGGCACCCGGGCTAACCGCCACCTGTCTGCCTTAGGAAAACAGTGAACAGTGGGCAACATGCATGTAAGCAAGTAAGAACAGGAGAATTATGGCAATTAAGTAATTTCAAAGTGTCACACTTCCTGCTGCCAACAGGTGGTGCTTTATATTAACTGAATATTGCCATGTAGATGACTTCAGGCCAGGACTGTTATCAAACGTGAAGTTTAGAGCACATCTAACATCATATGCCTGAGTTACAAAAACTTCCTGTTTCGTGGCGTTAATCACATACATTAGCACTCATGATTTAACGTGTTTCTAGTATGTTTGGTACTTTGTGGCATATTGAAATGTGGTACTGGGAGGGAATTACAGTGTAAAGCATGCCATTTCCTGTTGCCAGCAGGTGGTGCTATGACTAACTGAATATTGGCATGTAGATGTCTTCAGGTCAGGACTCTAATAAAACATGTGAAGTTTGGGCCAGATGGGACATTGTATACCCAAGTTATAAGAACTTTGTTTCATTGCGAAACATTGAACTTTCTGAAAGAGCTCATTATTTATGCAGGTCATTACAACTCATTATGCGATTCTTTTGTCTTCTCAGGTGTAAATCACACATTATTCACGATGATCCATGCATACTGTTTCTTGACAAAAGTGTCTTAGAAAATTTAAATCTCTCTATTGTTTTATATGAACGAGTAGCCAGAATAAATTTTTACTTCATTCTGAAGCAAAAACTCTAGTCTACAACTTCCAATACCCAGAAGTCTTGTGAACACAGAATTAATATATATTTTTTGGCCTTATTTCAGTGACTTAAGTTTTTTGTTTTTTCAATAACCACACATAAACATTATTCCTTCAAAAACACAAACATGTACATGCATGTTCCTCACATGTTATTGTAGCCTAGTTTGTGCTGAATACAGTGTAATCACACTGTTGTCATTAATATGTTTATGAACAACTGAAAAAAAGCATAAATGTCAGGGTATGTCAACTTCTCCAGGGCCCCAAAAATCCTCAGATCCCTGAGGGTTAAAGCTCTAGGAGGAGTTTGTTAAAGTAGAACGTATGGAAATGGCAAAAAATTATAAGTTAATTCAAAATATCTGACTTCCTGTTCGGTTTCAGATTTTGCTCCAAGAGACTTTTTTGTAGGTACTGGGCTGTTAACTGGTCTGAAAACGCGTCTGTGCGTTTTGTAGGATTTTTTTCACATTGCAGCAAAACAGACTTAAATTACCCCATCATTTCTTGTCATAGACATAAGTAATATATCAATTGAAACTATAGAATGTCTTCTTTTATTTGTGTACACTCAGAGTAAAAAACAATGTTGTGCTTTTTGTAAAATAAAGAAAACTAACATGATGCGTGATCGCTCGTCTCCCTCTGAACGAAGTCCAATCTGATAGTTCTCAGAAAATGAACTGTAACTTATGAATACTAATGACAAAAAAATGACACTTACGTCTAAAGAAACATTGAAAATGTCAGGTTTTAAATCGTGCAAGTCAAATCGAAAACAAACATTCTGTGTTTATGTAATCCGTATGAAAAGAGAGCCGTGTCAGAAGTCTGTGATTCAGCTCATTATCCGCTAATGCGGCCACGCCCACGGAGCCAGCGCTATTCAGAGTCAAATTCAGAGGCAATACGTGTATTTATTGTCTTGAAAAGTGTTTATTTGGATGGTAAAGCCATGGTTAGCGATCTCTAGAAGACATGACGTTAGTTCCTAGTTCCTTTTCTTCTTTATATGAATTTGTGGCCTAAAGGTGTACAGAGCGCCCTCCGGCTGCAAGTATGAATTAAAAACACCATTCCTGAAATGTCCTCTTCTTCTTTAGAATAATTTGTGGACTAAATGTGCACAGAGAGCACCCTCCTAAGTATGAATTAAAAACATAGTATCCAGCACTCATAGTGACGACAATAAAAATTACTTCTCAGTATAGAAAATTGACATACATATATAAGAATCCATCAATATTTCTCCAAATGTGCATGCCTTTAAGCTAATAGCCTATATGAAATGCCACAGAGGTAGCATAATTGTTCAGACACTTTGCATCACAGAAATACATTATATTTTAAAGAATATAATAAAATACCATTATTTTAAATTGTAATAATATTTCACAGTATTGCTGTTTATGATGAGCTCAGACATGATTACAGAGGGTTTTTTTCACAGCCTACCTGGCTGAAAGGCCTCATTAATATGCAAGTCATTTCAGGTCATTATTATGTTATTCTTTTGTCTTCTCAGGTGTAAATGGACCATTATTTATGCATATTCACGCCTCCTCGCATACTGTGTTTCTTGACAAAAAGTGTCTTACAAAATTTAAATCTCTATTGTTTTATATGAAAGAGTAGTCAGCATAATTTTTACATAATTCTTAAGCAAAAACTCTAGTCTACAACCCCCAATAACCAGAAGTCTCAGTGAACACAGATTTAATATACTTTTTTTTTGGCCTTATTTCAGTGACCTAAGTTTTTTGTTTTTTCAATAACCACGCATAAACATTATTCCTTTAAAAACACAAACATGTACATACATGTTCCTCACATATTATCGTAGCCTAGTTTGTGCTGAATACAGTGTAATGACACTTTTTCCATTTATATGTTTATGAACAACTGAAAAAAGCACAAATGTCAGAGCATGTCTCAACATCTCCAAGCTCCAAATCAGCCTCAGACTTCAGAGGGTTAAATGTCTGTACCGAATTTCAAAATCTATGTGAAATGTAGAGCGAGGGGCACCATGTTAGGTGGCGCTATCAAGCCATTTTGCCACGCCTAATGCTGCGACCCATAACACATAGTCACTTTGGAGAAGAATAATAATAAATATAGCTGCGAGCATCGATGACGGGCCAAAGCCCAGTGGCATAGCCACCCCGGTGGCTTCAGGTCAACTGTGCAAGGCAGGCAATGGGCATTTAAAACGGTTAAACATAAAAGGACTATGTCAGTTGCACACATTTACTGCAGCAGCTGATGCTCCTATGATGACAAACCACAAAAGCCACATGCATGAGATTGTTTAAATTGAGATGACTTTCATGTCACAGAATATGTCAATTTCAAATGAGTGCAGCATGATTTTTAGCCCCGATTTTGGCTTGCCGACAGGTTTTGTGAAATCGCAGACAAATGCCCGAAATCACAGGCAAATCGGTGCTCGTTCACGCGAGTGACAATCACGCAGTGTGAATGAGCAAAGATGCGATCTGAGAGAATCACAGACGAGTTTCTGGCTCCCCTGAGATATTTGGCATGCTAAATATCTGGACCTGTCGGTGATTCAAAATCCTGCTGTGTGAAGTGTTCTGACTGAAAACTACATCGACAATGACTGACAGCCAATGAGAGCGCAAGATGCAGAGCAGCGGGGAGTTCAGGGAGGACTTATAGACCACAATACCAGCAAGCATGGCTTCGTACACAAGCATTACAATTCTATCAAATAGAACCAAAGCACAAACATTTGCTTGACCATCCGCAACAGCAGCACTTTGAAAATGTATGTATTTACCTAAAACTCTCGTTGCAGAACACACAATCTACAGCCTCCCCAACCATTTCCTCCATATTCTTCTTTTCTTTCTCTTGTTTTCGCTGCAAATCAGCACACAGGCAATTCGTTTTGCAAGCTTCTTACGGGCTAGCGTTTTTAATAATAAACCCAATCTCACGTTAGAACTCCGGTCTTGCACGCGCAATATCGTGTTGTTTCCTTGTCACATCTCCCGTGTGTTTGGTTGTGAAACGTAGTTTGTGTGCCAGACAGAGTTGTCAGCGATTCTTCCTATTGTAAAGTCATGCAGTGTGAAACCTTCTGTTGCCGATCCATCGTGCAGTTTGAACACAGCAGCGACTGAATGCTGGCCAAGATAGTCATGCAGTGTGAAAAGAACAGTGACCTGACTACTTTGAAAATTGTGCAGTCTAAACTCTGCTTCAGACAACCCCTATAAAAATTCTAGACCAAATTTCATGCTGTTATTGCAAACTCCACTTTTCTGTTCACTTATGCATGTTTATTTTAAACAGCCACTTTTATAATCATGTGAAATTTTACTGAAAGAGGGGTTTTTAATAAATCTGAATTATATCAATAAATAATTAAAAAATTCTAACTAATTGTAAAAAATAACTAACTCAACATTTAGAAAAAATTAAGATTGTAATGCACACACATACATACACAGGGAGAGAGAAAGGGAGATATACACAGACAGTGACACAGACAGAGACCCACACACAGACACCCAAATGAACCTGAGGTAGTATGGGGGAGGAGAGGGAGAGACTGAGACAGACTGAGAAGATCATTTTAAACAAACAAAAAAAAACCCATCTTGAATGTGACACAGTAGTCTTTGCTAAATGTTTAAATATACCTGCACAAACAGTAAAATAAAAACAAAATCGTTGTTCTATATATATATATATATATAACTATAAACTATTGATCTTGATTTATCCAACCCTGTTTAAAAATGGGTATATGCTGCCCTCTAGTTGTTACTCTATGTATGACATTAATCCATTTTTCAATCAATTATAATTATTTTGTTAGTTTTGTTTTATAGAAAATGAGTCATTCAGTTTCCTTTTTTTGACATTACTTCAATCTATGACCCTGGCAACACCGTTCGAGATATCCATTATCTGTTCTCAATTTAACATCTTCAATGTCTTAGCACCATTGTAAAAAATATTTGGTCTGAATTAAATAAACCCCCTAGAAGTAGTAGTTTAAGATTCAGAGCCTGTTTATTCAAATAATCCACATTCAAACCAAAATAACTGACTTCCTGTTGGTCAGAGCTAATGACTGTAAATTAGAAAGTTGTCCGGCTTAATGAGAACAATGTGTTCTAAGTTTGGTGATTGTAGTTTAAACTAACCCCCACTTTTGTCAGAAGATGGTGCTATAGAGGCCCTCCTCCCCACCTGTTTCTACGGTTTTGCCCATGTCTACTGGTTAACATCTCTGACGTTTGTATCGATTTTTATGCAATTTGAGACGTGCTAAGTATCTCAAAAGCTTCCAAAACGAAAATTAAAGTTTGATGCGTTGCCATGGCAACAGTGTTTGAAATATTATGATTCTTTTTACAAGTCTATATCTGCTGTGTATTGACATTACACTGAAGTTAGAAATAAAACGGGTAAAAAAAAAAAAAAGAGGGTGATCTCAAAGCATTTTGAAAGTGACACACTTCCTGCTGCCAATTGGTGGTGCTGTAACTTTGACTCACAATAGTCACATCCATGTGATCAGTATCATATAACGAGCACACAGGTGAAGTTTAATAAAAGGCAATCAATGTACGCTGACGTTATAACACATTTCCTGTTTCCCTTTTCTCACCATAAATTCATTGCCTCACCACGGCCAAACCATTTAAGATATCAAAAATCAGCTCGCAATTTAGCATCCTCAATGTTTTGACTTCATGCTGACTGAGTTTGGTGATCGGATTAATTGTCTAGGAGGAGTATATAAAATTCCAGAGCATGCATTTTCCAAACAACTCATAATAGCTGATAATAGCATAATAGCGCTGTTGAGCCTCCCTGCCGCACCCGGGTCCCAGCCTCTGATGGCCGACGATTCCGATGTGTGTGCAAAGTTTCAAGAGTTTTCGAGCACGTTAAGGGCCCCAAAAATGCCAGAATAGTTGAAAAAAATAATTTTCCTAAGGAAAACAATAGTGCCTTCAGCCATTCGGCTTTGGCCCTAATAATAATAATAATAATAATAATAATAATTAATAATTAATAATAGCTGCGAGCAGCGATGACGGGTCAAAGCCCGGTGGCTTCAGGGCAACGGGCATTTAAAACGGTTAAACATAAAAGGACTGTCAATTTCACACCACATTTACTGCAGCAGCTGATGCTCCTATGATGACAAACCACAAAAGCCAAATGCATGAGATCGTTTAAATTGTGATGACTTTCATGTCACAGAATGTTATGTCCGTTTCAAATGAGTGCAGAATATCATGGCAGTGCTTTTTCTCAGACAAACCCTATAAAAAATTCTACAGCAAATTCTATACTACTATTTGTGCAAGCTCCACAGTGCTCTGAGAAATCTAATCCAGCTTTAGTCAAGTCAAGTCAAATTTATTTATATAGCGCTTTTACAATTGGTAATTGTTTCAAAGCAGCTTTACATATTAGAAGCACAGAAAAAAGGGAAGTGGTTAAAAATAAACTGTACAAACAAGCATGGTAATATGTAACATATACAAGATGGTGCTACATTAAGCCAATGTCGGCTGACTTCCAGGGGTGGAAAAAACCCAGCGTGCTAGCACTGGGAAAAAAGTCCTAGGAGGGAAAAAACCCCTTGGAAGATATATATAATATATGTAAATGTATATGGAGATCAAAATCTGAATTATACATTTTTATTATAGAGATTAAAAATAGATTATATATAAATATATGTAAGCGGATACGGGGATTAAAAATCTGAATTATAGATGCAGCCAGAATTGGATCTTTAGGCCCATTGTCTCCTGGGCTACGTTTTAGTCAGGTCCAGACGCAGGTTCTCCATCTGATCTGGATACGGCCTGGATCCAGCACCCGGCAAACCTCAGGATAAGCAGAGAGACTGATATTAGCGTAGATGCCATTCTTATTCTGATGTACAGGTATATCTAGTGTTATAGGAAATGTTCTCGGTTCCGGCCGACCTAATTATTGCAGCGTAACAATCCTTTAACGGATTTGAAAAATGTTAATGTATTGATAATGTGTTATGTGTATGCAAGAGCAAAGAGATGTGTTTTTAGTCTAGATTTAAACTGACAGAGTGTGTCTGCTTCCCGAACAATGCTAGGAAGATTGTTCCAGAGTTTAGGTGCTAAATAGGAAAAGGATCTGCCGCCTTCAGTTGATTTTGATATTCTGGGTATTATCAACTGGCCTAAATTCTGAGATCGCAATAAACGTGAAGGACTATAATGCATTAAGAGCTCACTTAGGTACTGGGGAGCTAAACCATTTAGAGCTTTATAAGTAAGTAGCAAAATTTTAAAATCTATACGATGTTTAATAGGGAGCCAATGTAATGTTGACAGAACTGGGCTAATATGGTCATACTTTCTGGTTCTAGTAAGAACTCTAGCTGCCGCATTTTGGACCAACTATAATTTGTTTAAAAGCCGAGCAGAACAACCACCCAGTAGAGCGTTACAATAATCTAGTCTTGAGGTCATGAATGCATGAACCAACTGTTCCGCATTTGTCATTGAGAGCATATGTCGTAATTTAGATATATTTTTTAGATGGAAGGCGGTTTTACAGATACTAGAAACATGACTTTCAAATGAAAGATTGGTATCAAAGAGCACACCCAGGTTCCTAACTGAGGACGAAGGTTTAATGGAGCACCCGTCAAGTGTTAGAGAGTATTCAAGGTTTTTTCGTGAGGAAGTTTTTGGTCCAAAGATTAGGATATCAGTTTTTTCTGAATTTAATAATAAGAAATTTCTTGTCATCCAGTTTTTAATGTCAGCTATGCATTCTGTTAGTTTTGTGAATTTGTAGGTTTCGTCAGGGCGCGAGGAAATATAGAGCTGAGTATCGTCAGCGTAGCAGTGAAAACTAACACCATGCTTCCTAATTATCTCTCCTAAGGGCAGCATGTACAGCGTGAAAAGCAATGGTCCTAATACTGAGCCTTGTGGTACCCCATATTTAACCTGTGATCGATACGACATCTCTTCATTAACTACCACAGACTGATAACGGTCAGATAAGTATGATTTGAACCATGCCAAAGCAATTCCACTAATGCCAATATAGTTTTCAAGTCTTTTTAAAAGAATGTTATGATCGATAGTGTCAAAAGCAGCACTGAGATCTAATAACACTAATAGAGAAATACAGCCACGATCGGATGATAGGAGTAGATCGTTTGTAACTCTAACGAGAGCAGTCTCAGTACTATGGTATGGTCTAAATCCTGACTGGAAATCCTCACAGATTCCATTTCTTTCTAAAAAGGAGCACAGTTGTGTTGAAACTGCCTTTTCTAGTATCTTTGACAGAAAAGGTAGATTCGAGATTGGCCTGTAATTTACTAAATCTCTCGGATCTAGTTGAGGTTTTTTAATAAGAGGTTTGATAATAGCCTGCTTAAAGGTTTTTGGCACGTGTCCTAGTGTTAAAGATGAATTAATTATATCAAGAAGTGGACCTACGACCTCTGGAAGCATTTCTTTCAGTAGTTTAGTCGGCATTGGGTCTAACATACATGTCGTTGATTTTGATGATTTGATAAGTTTAGATAATTCTTCCTCTCCTATAGCGGCGAATGATTCTAGTTTTACCTTAGGGACACTACAGTGCACTGTCTGAAGCGAAACTGTAGATGGTTGCATGTTTATAATTTTCTCTCTAATATTATCAATCTGGCAAGTAAAGAAGTTCATAAAGTCATTACTGCTGTGCTCTATGGAAACTTCAGCAGTTGAATCTCTGTTTCTAGTTAATTTAGCCACTGTGTCAAATAAATACCTAGGATTGTTTGTTTTCTATTAAGAGATTTGAAAAATAAGTAGATCTAGCATTTCTTATGGCTGTTCTGTACTCAATCATTTTTTCTTTCCACGAAAGGCGAAAAACTTCTAGTTTTGTTTTCTTCCAACTACGTTCAGCTTTTCTAACAGCTCGTTTTAGAGCCCGAGTGTGCTCATCATACCACGGCGTTGGATTAGTTTCCTTAATCTTCTATAGACGTAAAGGAGCGACTGCATCTAATGTGCTGGAAAAGAGAAAGCCAATAGTTTGTTGCAGCATCGAGTTCTTCTAAGTTGTCAGGTATACTAAGGCGATGAAACTGCTCGGGGAGATTATTTATAAAGCAATCTTTAGTGGTAGACGTGATTGTTCTACAATATTTATGGCTGGGTGGTGGTTTTGTAGCCTTGGCTAATTGTATTATACACGAGACTAAATAATGATCTGATATATCATCGCTCTGCTGTAGAATTTCAACAGCATCAATATCTATTCCATGCGACAGTATTAGATCTAGGGTATGATTACGACAATGAGTGGGTCCTGACACGTGTTGTCTAACTCCAATAGAGTTTAAAATATCTGCAAATGCCAATCCAAATGCGTCTTTATTATCTACATGGATATTAAAATCACCAACAACAAGGACTTTATCCGCAGCCAGTACTAACTCTGATAGAAACTCAGCAAATTCTTTGATAAAGTCAGTATGGTGCCCTGGTGGCCTGTATACAGTAGCCAGCACAAATGTCAACTTGCATAATGTTACATAAAGCACCATCACTTCAAAGGAATTATATTTGAAATTCTTTTGAATGATTCTGAATATATTACTATAAATTACAGCAACACCTCCCCCTTTGCCTTTCTGTCGAGGATTGTGTCGATAATCATAACCTTGAGGACTAGATTCAGCTTTAATGCGAATGTCTGTGATTGCTGATGTCATATAATCTGAACACTTCTCTGCATGTGTTTTTTGACCTCCCTGAGCTGTTTTTTGTGCACCAATCTTATGCACCAAAAGCATGCTTTCATTTAATTTTAATGTGTGGTGTAAGATAAAAAATAAAATGAAAAAATGATTAAATGGAGCCAAATCACAGAACCTGCAAAGACAATTTTAATGTCAGTCTCAGGTAATAGCAAGGTACATGTCTAAATTTTTCTGCTCACTTATGCAAGTTTATTTTAAACAGCCACTTTTATAAATATGAAATTTACTGAAACAGGGGGTTTTAATAAATTTGAATTATATTAATAAATAATTTTAAAATTCTCAGTTATTGTAAAAAATAATAATTGTAATTCAAACAACATTTAGAAAACTAGTCCTGTTCAAATATTTATATAGTGTCATGATTTCATTTCAAATGAGTTTGAAGTAGGGCTGGGGAATATATTGCATGTGATTGTCAAGCGCATTTTGTCAGCATTTTGTCGGTTCCCTGATTACCGCTAAATCGCCATCACCTGCTTTCAAATGGAACAGCATTTAATAGACAGAGCCGTAGTTCACTGATAAGCCACGCAATATTGCGTTCATATTGCAGATGTATCGCCTTCGATAATGAACGCGATATTGCGTGGCTTATCAGTGAACTACTGCTCTGTCTATTAAATGCATTCCATTTGAAAGCAGGTGATGGCGATTTAACGGTAATCAGGGAACCGGCTTTACAGACAAAATGCGCATGACAATCACATGCAATATATCCCCCAGCCCTAGTTTGAAGTTATCATTTGCAGTTCAAATTTTCTAAAAGTTAATAAAAAAAACACTAAAACAAAAAAGACCATTAACCAACATTGTCACACATACACACGAGAGAGAGAGAGAGAGAGAGAGAGAGAGAGATCTTTCTTTTTAACCCATACTTTTATTACATCAATAACAAAGAAACATCAAAGCATTATCACAAAAACAATCAGCACAACAACAGACTAAAAATTAACCCCCCCTCAAACACAGTACAAAAAAAACTCCTTAAAACACCACTGCAATACAAAAGTATCCAAATCCTGCATCTCTTTATAATATTTAAACTCAACCGAGATCCTAAACCTAATAAATGCCTTAAACAACAATACACAATCTTGGCCATGTATACTTTTAATCCTGTTTTTCCTTGAAATGTATATGGCCATTTTTGCCTGGCCAACCATAAAATTAATCAACTGCCATTTAAATCTTTGATTGCGGGTATATCCTGCCCCATAAATGAAAGCCTTAGGGGTAAAACTTTCCTTAAAGCCTAAAAACAATTGTTTTAACAATACAAAAAGAGGCTTAAGCCTAATACACTCAAGAAAACAATGAAAAATTGTTTCTCTTAACCCACAAAAAACACAACCTTCATTAACATTGCAGTTAATAATTTAAACAAAAGCATTAACAGCAACAGCCCCCTTCAGGATCCTCCATTGTAGGTCTCCTGATTTTCTTCATCAATGGTGGTTTGTATAAAACCCTCCAAAATGGTTTAACTTCTTTTCCAATGTCAAATTTCTCCCTCCAGACATTATCACTTTTATCACACAGTGTGGACTTGTACAATATCTTAACAAAACATTTGTAAATCACTTTTCCATTTACTTCTTTTAATAATAAGTCCTGAAGCCCATCCAAGTTTAACAAAATACCCGACATCTCCTTTAAATCTGGCGTAATCCAGTGCTCAGGAAAAGGGTCTCTCAAATCAGGAAGCAAATGTCCTTCCTCAAAACTTTTAAGAAATGACAATTCCTCTGCTGTCAGTTTCTTTCTCCATAACTCCATGATTGTTGAGGTTTGTCGCAAGGACTTTTGTCCCAATAAAGGTGCCACAGCCACAATGTTTTTCAACTCAGATCCGGCCACTTTAATCATGTGACCAAGCTTTACAGTCTGAGTGTCACACAATCTCTGAGACAGATTCGGCACTTGATCTGTAATGTCCAAACGAGCCCCCTTAACTAGAGGCTCTTCTAACAACCAGAACAGAGAAGTAGTATTTTCTCGTCTTTTAATGATGAAAGATCCCCACACTTTAAACAATCCACGATAGAATGAAGATAGTCCACTCAAATGTAGCTTTTTGGTATCCATTAAAAACAAAGCAGAATCTAGTCCAAGTCCATCCACTCTGTGAAGAATGCTTTTCGCAACTTCTCTCCACATCACATCCACAGAGCCTGTTAACTTCTGAATGAACTGTAACCGAAACGTTGCATATCTGCTTGACAGAGACACCAAACCTTGTCCTCCCCCCTCCACTGGCAAAAAAAGCATACTTTGAGGGACCCAGTGCAGCCTGTCCCAGAAGAAGTCCACTAAAATTGTTTGTAAACGTGATAATAGTCCTGTGGGAGGTTCCACACAAGAGAGCTTATGCCACATAGTTGAGGCTATTAAGTTATTCAGAATTAGTACTCTCCCTCTAAAAGATAACTGGGAGTGAAAATATTTCCATTTCTTTAGTCTGCCTTCCATTTTTTCTATAATCCCATCCCATTTTTTGTGCTGCACAGATTCATCTCCAAGATGCACACCCAAATACTTAAGTCCTCCCCTTTTCCATTTCAACCCACCAGGTAAAATCGGTAAACCATTCTTCCATTTACCTTTAATCAGTGCATCACTTTTCTCCCAATTCACTCTTGCAGCAGAATTTGCACCAAATTCATTAACAGTTGATGACAAATTAATAACATCATCTTTTCCATTGATTAAAATCATGACATCATCCGCATAGGCAGACATTTGATGTTGAACACTGTAATTCCTTAAATTAAATCCTTGAATACAAGAACGCAACTTATTTAACATTGGTTCTATTGCCAAGGAATACAACATTCCAGAGAGAGCACATCCCTGCCTTATACCTCTACCAATTTTAAAAGGGGCACTCAAACCACCATTGATCTTCAGTACGCTCTCAATGTCTGTGTACAATACTTCAATCATTCCACTAAAATTAGACCCAAAGCCAAAAGAATCGTGTATTCCAAAGATAGTGATGCTCTATTCGATCAAAAGCTTTTTCTTGATCAATTGAAATAAACCCTATATCAAGATCAAGGTAATCAGAGACATCCAAAATATCTCTGATAAGATTAATATTATCCATAATTGACCTTCCGGGTATACAATAGGTCTGGTCAGAATGAACCACTTGTCCCATCACATCTTTTAATCTATTAGCCAAAGCCTTAGAGAAAATTTTTAAATCTGTACAAAGTAAACTCACAGGTCGCCAATTCTTAATTTTCCTGCAAGTCACCTTTCTTCGGCAGTAAGGTGACCACTGCCCTCCTACAACTTGGAGGGAGGGAACCTACAGTCAAACTTTCATTTAAAATATCCAAAAGGTCTTTGCCCATCACACCCCAAAAAGCCTTATAAAACTCAATGGAGAGGCCATCAATACCTGGTGCTTTACCAGTCTTCATATCTTTCAAAGCATTAAGAAGCTCCTGCTCCGTAAGAGGCTTCTCAAGTTTTACTACATAGTCCTGAGTAATTTTTGTCAAGCCATTATAAAATTTGGCAGATAACTCATCATTCTTTTTATATTCACTACTATATAACTTAGCATAGAATTGTACAGCCCTTTTCCTAATACTTGTGGGCTCTTTCAATTCCTGCCCATTCTCTTTTCGAATAGAGTGAATAAATCGACTCTGCCCATTTTTCCGTTCTAAGCCAAAAAAAAAAACCTTGATGGGGCATCCATTTGTGTGAGCATCTGATAAAGTGATCTAACCAGAGCCCCTTGTGTCTTTATACCCAGCAGGTCTGTAAGAAATGACTTCTTGGATTTAAGAGCATCAAGACATTGTTGTTCCCCAGTAACTTCAACCAACTTTTGCAAGTCAATAATCTCAGATTCAAGTTTCCTCATTGAGTGCATAATATCCCTAGAGACATTGAAAGCGTACTGTTGACATCATGCTTTAATTTCCACTTTCCCACAATCCCACCATTGTCTTAAATCACTAAAACAATTTTTCCTATTTTTGAAAATTTCCAAAAAATTACAAAACACATTCCTAAAATTCATGTCACCCAACAAAGATGCATAAAAATGCCAATAAGCACTCTTTTATTTTAACATTTGCTATAAACACTTCACATAAAACCAAACAGTGATCCGAAAACCCAACTGGCATAATTGAACACTTTTTAACAATATTAAAATATCTAAAACAATAAAACCTATCAAGTCTGGCCATTGAAATAACATTATCTCTGGAGTGTGCCCATGTATACTGCCTATTGTTGCTGTTCAATTCTCTCCACACATCACACAGACTGTGGGTTTCAGTTAATTCACGTATTACAGCATGAGGTTCCAAATGATTCCTATCAAGAGCATAATTTTCTGTGCAGTTAAAATCCCCCCCCCACAAAAGATAATCATCTGAATTACAACTTTGTAAAAAACCACTGACATTTTTAAAGAAGGCAATTCTTTCAATACTGTTGGTAGGAGCATATATATTTAAAAAAAAAAAACATCTTTCAAATTTTGCTCATAAAAATAATAACCTACCAGGTATAATTTGCTTTATTTCACATGAAATTGACAAAAAACTTTGTGCAAAAAGAATGGCCACTCCGCCTTTAATGGAGCTCAAATGTGAGAAGTACACTTCCTTTTCCATTCTTTCCTCCAGTCAATTTCATTTGAGCAATTACTGTGTGTTTCCTGTATAAATGTTACATCAATATTTCTCTGAGTAATTAACTCAAATAATAGTGCTTTTTTGAATATTTCTGGCACCATTCAAATTAAGGGTGCCCACTTTTATTTCACTCATTTGATTAAATAGTTTTAAACAACATATAAAAACACACAGTAACTTGAAAAAAAATAATCCTATGTAGTTTCAAATCCATCTTCATTCTTCAATTCCAACTTCACTTTAGAAACAAATTTCTTCAGTCTATATATCTCCTGTACAGTGAAATGTTCTTCACCTTCTGCCCTCTTCAACATCACAACTGAATGAATGCTTTCCGGTCTTGAAAATAATCTACAACCTGGACATTCTTCATATTCTTTGTCTTTTGTAGAAAACTTCTCACTTTTGCAAAAGAATAGCTTTGTTGGCCCTTCTCATTGTTATCATCTACAGCTTCACTATCAGAATCATCCATTGTACTATGTTCAGTCTCGTCACTCTTGCAAGCTTGTTTATTCATCACCATTTCATCACTTATTTTTCTTGGGGATTTCCTAACACGTTTCCTCTTACTAGAAGGAGCTTTAAATAGTCATCTTTTTCAAACTCGGCCTTGTTTAAAACCATATACACTTGCCGTCTAAAACAAACAACATGTTTGAGCAATGGAGACTTACAACCGAGTGGTATTTTTTTTCATTTGCGACATGATCTTGCCATGCCGAGACAACTCTGCTACTAGCAACTCCTCCTTAATAAAAGGTGGGACATTGGAGAGGATTATTCTTTTTGCTGGTTGATTTAGCGGTACAACAGAAACCAGTGTATCTTGGATCACAACTCCACTTTGCACAACACTATTCACTTTCTCTATAGCATCCAAAAAAAAAATAACTACAGCGCTATTCATTCGGGAGGCAGACACAATACTGTCATAACCAACAGCCTTCCCAAAAGCCAAAGCACAATCTTCAGCCGAACAATTAAAAGCCGGCACAACTTTAATGCCATGCCGGCGTGAAAGGTGGTCAAAACTTTGACCAGGCACCGCCGGCGCCGCCATAATCACCCGGCAAATGCCGTCCTACGGCGTCCTCTCACTATATGCCTCACACAATAATTATTCCTCTACAAAATTATAACAAAACGTTAAAACAATCAATACTAAAACACTTATGAAAAAACAGTTATGGGAAAAGCAGGAATAAAGAGAAAAAAAGTTCACTCTCACCACAGCAGCGCTCACTCACACGTTCTCGCAACACTCACCCCGCACATGCACACAAAACGAGAGAGCGAGAGAGAGAGAGAGAGACAGTGACACGGACAGTGACACGGACAGTGACACGCCTATATTACAAACAGGGGACTATCACTCTACACCCGCCAAAAGGGGACTAGTGTTTCTGGTCATTTTGAAGAAACAAAAATGACATACAAAATTTTCTTTTAAGGTATTTTTTCATAATATAACTTCAAATGAGCATTTTTTTTAAATTTTTTTTTTAAAAATATGCCAAGAGGGGACCTGCGACTCTGACCGATGTCTACCTATCCAACAGGGGACCTCCATAGCCTGCAATGGAGGTATGTGTGAACAGTGAACTGGCAGTGAAGTCATTCTGTATCTTTTCTCCCAAGAGTTTTTAAATTAGTTCTGTTATTTTAGTATATTGTCCACCATGTTTATTCTGATTTTATTTTATTTTATTTTATTAGGGCCCGAGCACCAATGGTGTGAGGACCCTATTGGAATTTCTCCGTTTATTATTATTATTATTATTATTATTATTATTATTAGGGCCCGAGCACCGATGGTGTGAGGACCCTATTGGAATTGCTCCGTTTATTAGGGCCCGAGCACCGATGGTGTGAGGACCCTATTGGAATTGCTCCGTTTATTATTATTATTATTATTATTATTAGGGCCCGAGCACCGATGGTGTGAGGACCCTATTGGAATTGCTCCGTTTCTTCTTCTTCTTCTTCTTCTTCTTCCTCTTCTTCTTCTTCCTCTTCCTCTTCCTCTTCCTCTTCCTCTTCCTCTTCCTCCTCCTCCTCCTCCTCCTCCTCCAAAGTGAATCGCATTTGAGAGGGCCTAAACGTGCTTGAAAACTCACGAAACTTTGCACATGCATCAGAAGTGGTGAAAATTTACGTCTGTTATGGGTTTCGGAATTGGGCGTGGCAAAATGGCTCGATAGCGCCATCTAACGTACAGCCCCGCTCGCTACATTTCACTAGGGTTTTGAAATTCGGTACACACATTTATCCGCCCTGTACCTACAAAAAATTCTCTTGGAGCGAAATCCGAAACCGAACAGGAAGTCAGATTTTTTTTTTTAATTCACCGTTTTTTGCATTTTCCAGACGTTGTACTTTAACGAACTCCTAGAGCTTTTATCAGATCAATGTCATTTTTGGTCAGTCTAATCTAAAGGCCTTTGTGACGTTAAATTGCGAAGATTTAGAGTTTTCAACAAAGGGCGTGTCCGTGGCGGCCTGACAAAGTTTGATGTTTTCGCCATGAAAGAGGAAGCTGCTGTAACTCAGGCATACTATGTCCGATCTGCTCCAAACTTCACATGTGTGATAAGAGTCCTAGCCTAAAGACGTCTATATGATAATATTCAGTTAGTCATAGCGCCACCTGCTGGCAACAGGAAGTGGCATGCTTTATACTGTAATTCACTACCAGAGTCACATTTCATCATGCCACGAAGTACCAGACATGCTAGAAACACGTTAAATCATGCAACACTTGGCTGAGTGCTAATGTATGCGATTAACGCCACGAAGGAAAGAGGAAGTTGTTGTAACTCAGACATACAATGAACATGTGAAGCCCGGGTGCGAGGGCCCTCTCAACGCTGCTTGCAGCTTTAATTATTAGGGCCCGAGCACCGATGGTGTGAGGACCCTATTGGAATTGCTCCGTTTATTATTAGGGCCCGAGCACCGAAGGTGTGAGGACCCTATTGGAATTGCTCCGTTTATTAGGGGCCAAGCACCGAAGGTGCTTAGGCACCTATTGTTATTGTTGGCGTTCCGTACGCTTATTATTAGGGGCCAAGCACCGAAGGTGCGGAGGCACCTATTGTTATTGTTGGCGTTCCGTACGCTTATTATTAGGGGCCAAGCACCGAAGGTGCGGAGGCACCTATTGTTATTGTTGGCCTTCTTCTTCTTCTTCTTCTTCTTCTTCTTCTTCTTCTTCTTCTTCTTCTTCTTCTTCTTCTTCTTCTTCTTCTTCTTCTTCTTCTTCTTCTTCTTCTTCTTCTTCTTCTTCTTCTTCTTCTTCTTCTTCTTCTTCTTCTTCTTCTTCTTCTTCTTCTTCTTCTTCTTCTTCTCCCTTCTTCCTTCTTCCTTCTTCCTTCTTCCTTCTTCCTTCTTCCTTCTTCCTTCTTCTTCTTTCTTCTTCCTTCTTCTTCTTTCTTCTTCTTTCTTCTTCTTTCTTCTTCTTTCTTCTTCTTTCTTCTTCTTCTTCTTCTTCTTCTCTTGAAGTCTATGGCAACCCATAGAACCGCTTGCGGGAAAGTTGTGAAATTTGGCACACAGTTAGAGGACAGTCTGACCTTTGTCCACAGCAAATTTGGAGTCTCTATCTCAATCCCTCTAGCGCCACCAGCTGTCCAAAGTTGCACTTATGGTTCAAAAGTTATTAACATAAACATAAGGGCTAGAAACAAATTTTTGGGATTCCTTGGGTCAAGACGAATCGATCGCACCCTATGACGTCATTTTCCTTCATGAAAATTTTTCCGCCATTTTGAATTTTCTGAAAAACTTACTTTTTCGAACTCCTCCTAGGCCGTTACTCCGATTTTCATGAAAATTGAATCAGATCATCTTCAGACCATGCTGACAAAAAGTTATGGAATTCAAGTTGATTCCTCAAACCGTTTTCGAAAAACTCACGAACGAATTGTACGTAGTGCTTGCGAAAACAGAAGTAAGGCTGTATCTCCGCAACGCTTTATCGTATTCAGACCAAACTTGGTACATGTCATCACAAGCATGAACTGAGGTACCATGTAGTGTTTCGGCGCAGCGCCACCTACTGGTGCGGAGATATGAAAAATGGGTATTTTTGCTTATAACTTCTGATGGGTTTGTCCAAAAATCATAAATTTGGTCTCGTTGGATTCGGGGAATCATGCCGAGTCGAATGATATCCAATTTTCCCATATCGGCCATTTTGGCCGTCGGCCATTTTGAATTTTGTGCTAAAATGCTGTATTTTACGAACGCATTAACGTATCTTTACAAAACTTGGTATGGGTCATCAGCACAATGCCCTGAAGGAGCCTGAGAAGTTTCAGCACAGCGCCACCTTGTGGTCAAAAGTTATAACAAAATTTACAAAAATGCTAATAACTTTTGACTGTATTCACCAATTGTAATGAAACTGGTCTCAGTAGATTCGTTGGGTCATGCTGAGAACATAGATATCACATTTGCTATAGTCAGCTAAACTTCCTGTCCGCCATATTGTTTTTCTTCAAAAACCTACTTTTTCGAACTCCTCCTAGACCGTTGCTCCAATTTTCACCAAAATTGAACCGTGTCATCTTCAGACCATGCCGACAAAAAGTTTTGGATTTCAAGTCGATAAGTCAAACCGTTTTCGTATACCGGAGCAAAGAATTTGAGATGTGATGCAAAAATTACCCTTGAAGCTGTATCTCTACAATGCTTTGACATATTTAGACCAAACTTGGTACATGTCATCACAAGCATGACCTGAGGCATTATACAGTGTTTCGGTGCAGCGCCACCTACTGGAGTGGAGATATGAAAAATTGTTATTTTGCTCATAACTTCTGATGAGTTTGACCAAAATTCATAAATTTGGTATGGGTCATCAGGACAATGCCCTGAAGGAGCCTGAGAAGTTTCGGACCAGCGCCACCTCGTGGTCAAAAGTTATAACAAAATTTACAAAAATGCTAATAACTTTTGTCTATATTAACCAATTGTAATGAAACTGGTCTCTGTAGATTCCTTGGGTTATGCTGAGAACATAGATATCAAATTTGCCATAGTCAGCTAAACGTCCTGTCCGCCATATTGTTTTTCTTTAAAAACCTACTTTTTCTAACTCCTCCTAGACCGTTGCTCCGATTTTCACCAAAATTGAACCGTGTCATCTTCAGACCATGCCGACAAAAAGTTATGGATTTCAAGTCCATATGTCAAACCGTTTTTGTATACCAGAGCAAAGAATTTGAGGCATGATTCAAAAATGACTCTTGAAGCTGTATCTCTTCAGTGCTTTGACATATTGACACCAAACTTTGGAAGTGTCATTGTCCCCTCACTCTGACCATACCACAACAATTTGGACACAGCGCCACCTATTGGTCGAAAGTTATGAACCAGTAAATCCTCATTTTTGATAATTTTTCAGCTCTTATGCCTAAAATGATCTTAATACGTCTTTAATTGTTCACTGTTGCAGTTGGTCTGATGCTCCCAGCCGTGTTGGCTGGTTTCTTGTGCCGTTTTTGTGCTTGGCCCCATAATTGCTGCTTGCAGCTATATTTATTATTATTCTTCTCCAAAGTGAATCGCATTTGAGAGGGCCTAAACGTGCTTGAAAACTCACTAAACTTTGCACACGCCTCAGAAGTGGTGAAAATTTACGTCTGTTATGGGTTTCGGAATTGGGCGTGGCAAAATGGCTCGATAGCGCCATCTAACGTACAGCCCCGCTCGCTACATAACACTAGGGGTTTGAAATTCGGTACACACATTTATCAGCCCAGTACCTACAAAAAATTCTCTTGGAGCGAAATCCGAAACCAAACAGGAAGTCAGATATTTTGAATTAATTCACCGTTTTTTGCATTTTCCAGACGTCGTACTTTAACGAACTCCTCCTAGAGATTTAATCAGATCAATGTCATTTTTGGTCAGTCTAATCTAAAGGCCTTTGTGACGTTAAATTGCGAAGATCTAGAGTTTTCACTGAAGGGCGTGTCCGTGGCGGCCTGGCAAAGTTTGATGTTTTCGCCATGAAAAAGGAAGTTGTTGTAACTCAGACAAACAATGTCGGATCTGCCCCAAACTTCACATGCTTTATTAGAGTACTGACCTGAAGACATCTTCATAACAATATTCAGTTACAGTCATAGCGCCACCTGGGGGCAACAGGAAATTGCATGTTTTATAATGTGATTAACTCCTCATAGAGATTTAACCAGATCAACATCAAATGTTGTCAGTCTAATCTCAAGACCTTAGCAATGATAAATTTCAAAGATCTTGAGTTTTCGCTGAAGGGCGTGTCTGTGGCGGCCTGACAAAGTCTGATGTTTCGCCATAAAAGAGGAAGCTGCTGTAACTCAGGCATACAATGTCCGATCTGCCCCAAACTTCACATGTGTGATAAGAGTCCTGGCCTAAAGATATCTATATGACAATATTTAGTTAGTCATAGCGCCACCTGCTGGCAACAGGAAATAGCATGCTTCACAATGTAATTCACTACCAGAGTCACATTTCATTATGCCACGAAGTACCAAACATGCTAGAGACACGTTAAATCATGCAACACTTGGCTGAGTGCTAATTTATGCGATTAACGCCACGAAAGAAACAGGAAGTTGTTGTAACTCAGGCATACAATGTCCGATCTGCTTCAAACTTCACGTGTTCGATGATAGTCCTGGCCTGAAGACATCAACATGGCAAAATTCAGTTACCGTGAAAGCGCCACCTGTTGGCCGCAGGAAGTGTGGCATTTCGAAATGACTTTGGCATAATTCTCCTGTATTCACTCACTTAAATGCATGACGCCCACTGTTCACTGTTTTCCTGAGGCCAACGGGTGGCGGTGAGCCCGGGTGCGAGGGCCCTCTCAACGCTGCTTGCAGCTTTAATTATTAGGGCCCAAGCGAAAATTCGCGCAGGGCCCTCTTGTTCTTCTAAGGATTATTATTATTTTTTTTATTTTTTTTTTTATTTTTTTTTTTCGTCTTCCGGGGCTTTTTGGGGGCCTTAACATGCTCAAAAACTCTTGAAAATTGGCACACACATTGGAATCCGCGGCCATTAGGACGCCGGAGAGGCTGGTACCCGGGCGTGGCAGGGGGGCTCGACAGCGCCCCCTTGAAAAAAGTCTGAAAATTTGGTCCATATATTAAACACGCTTCCACGTATTAGTATGAAACTCGGTACACATATAGACCTCATCGGGCCGAACAACTTTCGCGCTCTAAGTTAATCGCCACGCCAACAGGAAGTCAGCTATTAAGGGTTGTTTGAAAAACGCATGCTCTGGAATTTGATATACTCCTCCTAGACGATTAATCCGATCGCCACCAAACTCGGTCAGCATGAAGTCAAGACACTGATGATTAAAAATTGCCAGGGGATTTTTGATATCTCGAACGGTTTGGCCGTGGCGAGGCAACGAATTTATGGCGAGAAAAAGGAAACAGGAAATGTGTTATAACGTCTGCATACATATATTGATCTTTATGAAACTTCACGAGTGTGTTGGTTGTAGTAGTCTGATCACATGGATGTGACTATTGTGAGTCAAAGTTATAGCGCCACCAACTGGCAGCAGGAAGTGTATCACTTTTTGAAATGTTTTGAGATCACCCTCTTATTTTTACCTGATTTGCTTCAAACTTCATCAATGTAATGGCAATACACAGCAGATGTAGACCTATGACAGGATTTTTGATATTTGAAATATTGTTGCCATGGCAACAGGTCAAACTGTAATAATATTCTTGAGTGTTTTTGAGGCTCTTAACATGCTTCAATTTGCATGAAACTCGACACACACATCAATATTGTCAACCAGTAGACATGGACAAAGCCATAGAAATGGGCGTGGTGGAGGGGCTCAGTAGCGCCACCTTTTGACAAAAGTGGGGGGGTTAGTTTTTCCTACAGTCACCAAACTCGGTACACACATTATTCTCATCAAGCTGGACAATTTTCTAATTTACATTCATTAGCTCCGACCAACAGGAAGTCAGCTATTTTGGTTTGAATGTTAATTTTTTTAAAAAACAGGCTATGAATTTTATACTACTACTCCTACAGGGTTTATCCAATTTACACCAAGCTTTTTTTAACTTGTTGCGAACACATTGAAGTTGTTTAATTGCAAACGGATTTTGGATATCTCAAACGGTTTGGCCGTGGCGAGGCAACGAATTTATGGCAAGAAAAGGGAAACAAAGTGTTATAACTTCTGCATACATTAATTGATTTTGATGAAACTTTGGCTTAGTCTTCGTTGTACAAGGCTGATCACATGGATTTGACTATTGTGATTCAAAGTCATAGCGCCACCAACTGGAAGCAGAAAATGTGTCACTTTCAGCATACATTGAGATCACCCTCTTATTTTTACCTGATTTGCTTCAAAATTCATCAGAATAATGTTAAAACTTGGCACATGTAATCCTTTGAAAATGGGCAGGGAGGAGGGGCTCTATAACGGCACCTTGTAGTGCAGTAAATGTGGAGTGAATTTGACATAGTCCTTTGATGTTTAACCGTTTTAAGTGCCTATTGCCCGCTGTGCACAGTTGCCCTGAAGCCACCGGGGTGGCGGTGCCACCGGGCTTGGGCCCGCCATCGCTGCTCGCAGCTATATTTATTATTATTATTCTTCTTCTCCAAAGTGAAAAGCATTTTAGAGGGCCTAAACGTGCTCGAAAACTCACGAAACTTTGCAAACGCGTCAGAAGTGGTGAAAATTTACGTCTGTTATGGGTTTCGGAATTGGGCGTGGCAAAATGGCTCGATAGCGCCATCTAACGTACAGTCCCTCTCGCTACATTTCACTACGGTTTTGAAATTCGGTACTCGTATTTATTAGCCCAATACCTACAAAAAAGTCTCTTGGAACGAAATCCGAAACCGAACAGGAAGTCAGATATTTTTAATTAATTCACCATTTTTTGCATTTTCCAGACGTTGTACTTTAACGAACTCCTCCTAGAGCTTTTATCAGATCAATGTCATATTTGGTCGGTCTAATTTAAAGCCCTTTGTGATGTTAAATTGCGAAGATCTAGAGTTTTCACCAAAGGGCGTGTCCATGGCGGCCTGACAAAATCTGATGTTTCACCATGAAAAAGGTTGTTGTAACTCAGACAAACAATGTCCGATGTGCCCCAAACTTCACATGCTTTATTAGAGTCCTGACTTGAAGACATCTTCATGACAATATTTAGTTACAGTCATAGCGCCACCTGGGGGCAACAGGAAATGTCATGTTTTATACTGTGATTAACTCCTCATTGAGATTTAACCAGAACAACATATGTTGTCAGTGTAATCTTAAGACCTTAGCGATCATAAATGTCAAAGATCTTGAGTTTTCATTGAAGGGCGTGTCCGTGGCGGACTGACAAAGTCTGGTGTTTCGCCATGAAAGAGGAAGCTGTTGTAACTCAGGCATACTATGTCCGATCTGCCCCAAACTTCACATGAGTGATAAAAGTCCTGGCCTAGAGACACCTATATAACAATATTCAGTTAGCTATAGCGCCACCTGTTGGAAACAGGAAGTGTGGCACTTTTACATGATTTTGCCATAATTCTCCTGTATTTATTCGTTTACATGCATGTCGCCCACTGTTCGCGGTTTTCCTGAGGCCAACGGGTGGCGGTGAGCCCGGGTGCGAGGGCCCTCTCAACGCTGCTTGCAGCTTTAATTATTTTTGTATTTTATTTCATTTTTATCATTATTATTATTTTTTTTCTATGCTCTGTTCAGCACTTTGGTCAGCTTTGCTGTTTTTAAATGTGCTATATAAATAATATTTACTTACTTACTTACAATATACAAATAAAAAAAATAACCAAAACATCAGTTATTAAAAATTTTAAATGTTGAATTGCTTGAGGAAAAAAAACATTTGAATCAGTTTAAAATACAACGGGGGAAAAATACAGTCAGTGAGATGGCAACAGTTCAAAAGCTAATGTTTCGGACATTACAGAAGAGTATTTTCTTTAAGAAATGTATTCTCTGTTGTGGATTCATGCTGTATATGATCAGTCCACATATCCCATTTAAGCTTATTGTCAAGTATACCAAGATATTTATAATTTTGGACTGATTGTACTAGCTTCCTATTAATTAAAACAATAATTTATGCTCTCTAAAATTAATAGACATTTTCTTTGTTTTGGAGATGTTTAGAGTGAGATTTGATTCCTTGCACCAATTTAAAAAGATTGAGGACTGGACTGTGTTCCTCCTGCCCATCATATAAGAGACTCACTAGCCATGTTTCCACTGTTGAGCCAAAAACTTCAAAACTTGCTGCATTAAAAAATCCTCAGTTGGCTCAATTAAATTATGTGAACTGAACACTGGCACTTCATTTCTTAAACCAACCAAAGATTTTCAATGAAACAATCAACATAAAAATTAATTTTGACCTAAAAATAATAATAAAAAAAAAATTAAATAAAAATCTTATTATAGTGTATTTTTTTATGGCAAGAACTAAGTTCAAAAGTTTAAATCTAGCAGAAACAGGTATAAGGTAACAATTGCAGGTCACCATTTTATCAGGTTAGTGATTATTTATATTAAACAAATGGATACTGGTCCCCTGTTAGATGGTGTGAAATGATCTGGTTGCTTTGCCAGTTCTTCAGTTTCATTCATTTTGACCTTTAAAAATCTTTTTACAGTGTATTTTAATAACAAGAATAGGTGTTTAAGTGTTTTTATGAACATTGCTGCTACATTCAAAGATATACAGAATACAAAATTTTGCTAAATATAAATGTATAAATATAAAAATATTATTTAACATCACTGAACCAACCTACCAATTTCAACAAAACTAGGCTTTATGGGTTAAATCAAGCAGAAATAGCTCTTTAAGGTAACAATTGCAGGTCATCACTTTATACAGTGAAATTTGATTTGATTAAACAACATGCCTTTGGTCCCCTGTTTGATGGTAAATTGCGACATCTGTTTGGTTGCTTTGCCATTTCTTACCATCACAAACACACTAAATATTTTGGAGGTCAGATCTCAAAATTTTATGTTGACTTGCTGCATTGCTGCCAAATTGTCAGTTATCTCAATTAAATTATGTGAACTTAACTGACACTTTAGCTGAACCAACTGAAGATTTTCAATGCAGGAATCATCATAAAACTGAGTTTTGTCCTTTAAAATCTTTCTACTGCAATGAACATTATAAACATTGCTATTTCATTCAGAGATGGTCAGAATAGGAAATATTAAGTAAAATATAAAGGCAACCAAGCAGGTGTCACTTTACCATCTAACTGGGGACCAGTGTCTTTTTGTGTAATGAAATCTATATAACATGCACATTTTGCTGCTGCTTAACTTTAATTTATAACAACAAAACAAAGGTTTATGGGTTAAATCAAGCACAAATAGCTCTTTGAAGTAATACCACTTTATACAGTGATTATTGATTCAATTAAATAAAATGCTTTTGGTCCTGTTAGATGGCAAATTGTGAAATCTGTTTGGTGGTTTTGCCATTTCTTACCATCAAAAAACACACTGTAAATATTTTCCAGGTCAGACTTGATGCATTGCTGAGTTGTCAATTATATCAATTAAATCATTTGAACTGAATGTCTTTTAACACTGGCACTTTAGCTAAAACAATTAAATATTTTCAATGCAACAATCAACATAACACTGCGTTTTAACCTTTAAAATCTTTCTAAATTGTATTTTTATGGCAATATCTGGTATTTTAGTTTTTATGAACATTGCTATTACATTCAGAGATATGAAACATTGTTAAAAGTAAAGGCAACCAAACAGGGGTCACACTTTACCATCTAACAGGGGACCACCGTTCTTTTGTGTAATGAAATAACTATTACATGCACATTTTGCTGCTGTTTACCTTTACCATTTAACTTGATTGGAAATGGACATGGAATTTAAAAAAAAAAAAATGGTAACATATTGTGATAATCTGTTATTGTAATGGCAAATTAACTCATTTTGTTGGTCAATAATTAAACCTTACCAAACCTTAAATATGAATTTGAATGACAACTTAAATACATTAATTTTTACCCCAGAAAAAAGTTATATGGGTTAAATCAAGCAGAAATAGCTCTTTAAAGGTAACAATTGCAGGTCACCATTTTATACAGTGAATAGTGATTTTGTTAAACAAAATGTTTTTGGTCCCCTGTAAGATGGTAAAATGACACCTATTTAGTTGCTTTGCCATTTCTTACAATCACAAACACACTGTAAAGACTTTGGAGATATAGGGCCAGATTTACTAAAAAGGAAAAATTAGTGTGAGAGCTCAAAACCATAAAAGTGCTGATGGTAGTGGAAATTTCAGCGTGTGATCTACTGACAAAGCACAAATTGAAGAACACACTGACGCAGCTGGATCACTTCCATAATGACCAACGCAATCTACCAAGAGAAGCGCAAATTAGCATCTGGTTTAAGATTTTTGCATTTAAAAGGTAAACTCCAACAAATGCATATGCAAAAAGGACAGCTGCAAAAATATCCGTGTCCACGCCTTTTCAGAGCTAATTTTTTCACCGTCTTTAGTAAATCCTGAAAGTGGATTTGTGCTGTTGCAAACCGTTAGTAAATCTGACCCCAAATGTCAATTTTATATTTTCATTTGCTGCATTGAAAATTAGGGCTGTACAATATATTGAAATATTACAAATGTGTGTGTGTGTGTGTGTGTATATATATATATATATATATATATATATATATATATATATATATATATATATATATATATATATATATATATATATATATATGTGTGTTACTTTGCCATTGCAATAACAGATTATCACAATATGTTACCTTTTTTTTATTGCATGCCCATTTCCACTCAAAAGGTAAAGTTAAACAGCAGCAAAATGTGCATGTAATAGTGATTTCATTACACAATTGAACGGTGGTCCCCTGTTAGATGGTAAAGTGTGAAACCTGTTTGGTTGCCTTTACCAAATGCATTTGTTTAATCAAATCAAAAATCGCTGTATAAAGTGATGACCTGCAATTGTTACCTTAACCTGTTAGCCAGTACCCCCGCTTTTGGAAAATCCCAAAAAATGACATGCCCAAACTAAAACAGATACAGTTCATGAACCACTAAAAGCATAAGCAAGGTCTCATTTGAAAGCAGACACTTTGCAGTTTATGGTAAACTCATAATTAATTACAAAGAAGAAAATAGTTTAAAATAGCTTTGCAATTTTGAAAAGTTATTAGAAATTTATTTTTATGAAATATATTTATGAAAATGAAAGTGAAGTTGGCCTTGTGGCAATCTAGAAATGCACTGCAGCTAAAGCCACATGTCTGACCATGTTATATTTCAAATCTGATGATAGGTCTCAAAGATGATAGGTTTAAAACTCTGAGTTTTATTACATGTTTTTCAAGACCATGTCATGAGACTTTATTTAGAAAGGACTCTAAAATGTTAACTGATGTTTATTGTCATCTATTGAAGGGTATTGTCTATATTGTGTTTGTGGTGTTAACAGCCCCATTCAGTTCCAGTCTCCCCTGAACACATTCACACCTCTCCAGCCATCTTATAGCTCTAATTATTCTTTTGTCTCTATTATAATTACTGATGTTCTATTCAAGATGATTAATCCCTCATTTCATTTATATTTTGTGTGTATATATATATATATATATATATATATATATATATATATATATATATATATATTAATATATATATATATATATATATTAATATATATATATATATATATATTAATATATATATATATATATATATTAATATATATATATATTAATATATATATATATATATATTAATATATATATATATTAATATATATATATATATATATTAATATATATATATATATATATATTAATATATATATATATATTAGGGCTGGGCAAGTTAACGCGTTTTTATCGCGTTAACGCATTAATTAATTAACGCCGACAATTAGTTTATCGTGCGTTAACGTACTTTTTATTTTGAAAGTCCTTTGCTCACTGCGTTTGAATACACATAGATAGACTACAACCGAATACAACACAAACCATGGGTCACAGGAGGGGTGGGATGTTTATCAGTAGGCTACTGGCTGCTTGGGATGAGCGTCATCACGCGTCTCAACCAATGAAAGCATTTGTTGTGTGCCTAAGAGAGCTACAGCGCGAAAAAGAAAATATCTGGTGCGGACAGAAAAATGGAAAAAGGTACCCACTGCTTATCACTCAATAAAAGAATCACATTGCTAAGTGTTTTTGAACGTTTTGATTTTGTTTGGTTTAATAATTAACATTACCTTTGCGAGTCTGACTCTCACTGCGCTCGTGAATTAGCAGAACTTGACGGGGACATTCAAATGCTTAACAAACGCTTCATGTGACCAACAATTCTGTACATGTTTATTAAAGCACACTGTGTGGAGATACACAAATGAGCCCAAAATATGAATGCAACACGTTTATATCTTAAACGATTTCCTCTCATGTCATGTCAAGAAAACGCTTAATGCAGTTAGACTGATATTAAAGATACCAAATTCTATTTACAAATAAAGCACATGCAGAAAAACGGATGACACCAAAATATAAACTTTCAGTATCACTTAAAATGTAACCATTTTTTAAATTTTCTTTATAACGGTTTTATAAAGGTAGTGTGGTTGTCATTTGTTAAAATAAATATAAAAATACAGTGTGTTCGTGTCCGTCTGTCCGCTGAATTTGACCCATAATCTCTGATTCTCCTCATCTGTGATCATGGAAAAGGGGAATTACAATGACAACAGTTGTAGGCCTACTCAATATGCTCGTTTAAGCATCATTTAAACGTTTCCAAGAAATAAATGAATCGACTTTTCTCAGTGTGTTAATTACATAGATTTATTTGGATATTCATACGATGGCTGAAGCAGTGAGCGTCCAGCGTGCGACACGGTAAACAGATCAACACTGTAAAGGAAATCCTACAAAACTTCAGTGAAAAAATAAATAAAATGATCATGCGATGCGATGAAATAGCTTCTATTCCATGCAAACGATACCATTAAAAATGTTAACGTTCCACTTAATGGGAGAAACAAAACAAAAGGTAAGCAAGAATCCGTATTAATTTCAGTACGAGTAATAGAGGGCGACCCTGTCAAAATGGCGGCACCGCCCCGGCATGCAACGAGGTGTGACGTCGGTTCATATTCTCTATTGCACTTTTGTTCATACACCAGTACTTTGAAAGAATAAAATTATGCAATACACTACTTTTGATTTCATTATTGAATTTTGCGCATGCTGCGATTAATCGCGATTAAAATATTTAATCGTTGCCCAGCACTATATATATATATATATATATATATATATATATATATATATATATATATATATATATATATATAGGTTTTATAGATTATAGATTATGTTATATAATTTTCAGTTTTTACATATATTTCAATATAATTTAAATTGAATAAAAAAAATATTGTCACATACTGCATATAACATGTACATGCTGCTGCTTAACTATCATTTACACTTTAACTTTAGAAGTGGTAACATCTAAATTAACTTTTTAAATTTTGCTTTATACATTGAATAGTGATTCTGTGAATCTCAAAATGATTGTCAGAGTCCCCTGTTAGATGGTAAACTGCGACACCTGTTTGGCTGATTTGCCATTTCTTACCATCACAAACACACTGTAAAGATTTTGGAGGTCAGATCTTAAAATTTTATGTTGACTTAATTGAAATATATGAAGTATGGATGTTCATTTTGTATGTCACCCACCCCACCCCCACTGACAGGTGATGCTTGTTACCCAATCATTATCCATTAACTGACAAGATTAGAATGTTATATTACAATTAAATTAGAATAGATATGTGTATGTGACTCATTATAGGTTTTTTATTTTATTTTTTTTTTTAACAATTGCTAGGACAAGGGCTTGACAATAACACCCGCTAACCCATGCATGTAGATTTCAGCTGTGGTGGGTAAGACCAGAGTAGTCAAATACACGCACGCAGATGTCAAAATGTCGGAGTATGGATATGTGTCAGTATATTATGTACATGCATTCAGCAGCCCAATTAAATTTTGTATGTCATTTATGTTAATCAAACAACACAAGATAAATAAATATTAAATAAACCTACTGTATCTGAAAAATAGTTTAGGCTATTTAATTTACTATTGTATTTTGTAATTTGCTAAATTGCTTCTTTGTTCTTTTTTGTATAGCCTAATAAATTTTATAATTGTGTAAGTTATTTTTATCATATCATGGTCATATTACACACCCCTTGCCTACCCTACCAGCTACATACCAGCTGATATACCATGTAGGCCTAGTCTTGATTTAGGTGGTTAATCTGCATTTGAAAGTTTGAAAGGGTTTTAAATAGGGATGTTCAGATCCGATCACATGATCGGAAATCGGGCCCGATCACGTGGTTTCAGACTCGATCGGAATCGGACGTTACCACCCGATCAGGACTCGGATATATATGTATTAGGGGTGCAACGGTTCTCTGTAAAAAAATTGAAACGTACGGTTCTCCACTTATGGTTCGGTACGCACTTGCACTGCGGTCCATCTCGAATGATGATGCATCTATTGGTTAATATGGTTTGTTAAAAATAGCAACGTGGAAAACAGACAGAGTTCAGATAATGTATGTTTCAGTCGATGGATGCACAAAACGTTACAACAACGATAATCAGAAAGCGTGGACAAAACAGTCACTCTTTGTAAACTGTTCACTGCGAGTGCCGTCTGCTCTAATGTCCAGTCATTTACGCCGTCATCACCCGGGTGTTGAGAGCGCGCGAGCGCAGGTGAGACCTGAACAGCACACGTTGCTATCTGTTTAAACTAAACTCATTTAAGCCTTGCTGATTTAAACCTTCAAGAACAAGACGCGAAAGAGAGCTCGCACACGCTGTGAGAAGATTTGTGCGCGCTCATCCGAAGTGCGCACACGCTTATTCCAGTCAGCGCGCAAATATTGAGTTCTCTTTCAAGTCTTGCGCTTCAGCAGACAAATTCATACAAAAATTATGTCAACATGCCCGTCTTGGCGAGTATCCTAGCAAACATAGTCGGTTATGTCTTAAGTGAACGTATATTAGTCGAAAGACAGCGCGTGTGTAAGAGTATGTACACTGGATCGTGCATGTCTTAAAGGGAGAAAAACTTCCTGCTGCCTGTTTTTAATGTTAAATCAAACAACAAATAACAAAGAAATCACTCACTGCTCTTGACTGAATAGTTTTTGTAACTTCAGTAATGATTAATCATTATTTATTTTATACAGTAAAGATAATATGCAGTGATATTTTATATTTGATTTCTATTTGATTACTGTTAGATACCTGAAAAACCTGAAAAGCACTGTTCCTGGATCTGTTTTTTCGCTCTTCTTTATTCTTTTTCATGTATTATAGAAGTATCGGATCGGGACTCGGTATCGGTAGATACTCAAAATCAAAAAAAAACCGTGATCCTGACCCGACATCCCTAGTTTTAAATCTAGGTAATCAAGTAAAATTACTCAAAATCAAGTAATTTTAGCATGCCAAAGTCAACTTTAATCATATAAAATGTAATTTCCCAACAGCAAAGTTATGGCCAGTGAAAATTGGCTGGTGGGCAAAAAAGTTAATGTCAAGCCCTGACTAGGACACATTTTTCAATATTTATGTCACTTTTTCAAAACTCTTCACTCAGTTCTCCAAACCAGCTTTCAGCTTCACAGCAGTTAATTTCACATCTAGAATGCACTAAAACCACCAAAACACTTAAATTATGTCTCAAATCATATATATTTTTTTTTGCTGTTAAAAATTCACTGCAGTTTGTTACAATGTTCATGTTTACATTAGTGTAAAAAATTATTTCTTAAGTTTTATTAAGTTTCCCCTTTTGTATAGATGATGAAAATGATGAAAGAATGACATGTAACTGTTCAGCTACACCTAATTGTTTTGATAGTATTTCATTTTTTTTTTTTTAGATTTGGAATATATTTCAATATGATACTACTGTAGAAATGTTGCAAATTTTTGTCTAAATAATAACTGAATAATTATGAAATGTGTCCTATAGTGATTGAAAAAAAAAAAATGTAACAGCAGCTGTAAATGTGGCCTTATTTAATATTCAAAATTAGTGTTAACACTCTGAGGTCTGAAAACGCGCTGTTGCGTTTTGCAGGTTTTTTTTCACATTGCAGCAAAACAGACTTAAAATACTCTGTCATTTTTTGTCAGAGACATAAGTAATATATCAATTGAAACTATAGAATATGTTCTTTTATTTGTATACACTCAGAGTAAAAACACAATGTTGTGCTTTTTGTAAAATAAAGAAAACTAACATGATGCGTGATTTCTCCTCTGCCTCTGAACGAAGTCCAATCTGATAGTTCTCAGAAAATGAACTGTAACTTAGTGAATACTAATCACAGAAAAATTACACTTATGTCAAAAAAAACGTTAAGATGTCAGGTTTTAAATCATGTAAGTCAAATCGAAAACAAACCTTCTGTGTTTATGTAATCTGTATGAAAAGAGAGCCATGTCAGAAGTCTGTGATTCAGCTCATTATCCGCTAATGTGACCACGCCCACGGAGCCAGTGCTATTCAGACGCAAATTCAGATGCATTCATCGTCTCAATCGTGTATTTATTGTCTTGAAAAGTGTTTATCTGGATGTAAAATTCATGGTTAGGGAGCTCTAGAAAACATGCAGTTAGTTCCTGTTTTCTTTTCTTCTATCAATGAATTTTAGATGAGTTTTTGTTTCTTTAGCGCCCTCCGGCTGCAGTATGTATTGGAAACTCCATTCATGGAATAGCCTCTTCTTCTTTTAGATGAATTTGTGGACTAAAAATGCACAGAGCGCCCTCCGACTTCAAGGATGAATTGAAAACACCAGCGCTCATAGTAATGACAATGAATATTAAATATATATATCTCCTCTGTATAGAAAATTGACATAAGCATATGAGAATCCAATATTTCTCCAAATGTGCATGCTTTTAAACTAAAAGCCTATATTCAGACTCTTTGCATCACAGAAATACATTATATTTTAAAGTATAATATAAAACCATTAGTTTATATTGTAATAATATTTGTCTGTATGTTTCATATATCATAATGAGCTTGAGACATCACAGAAGGTTTTTTTCACAGCCTACCTGACTGAATTGCCTCATTAATATGCAAGTCATTTCAGCTCATTACTATCCAATTCTTTTGTCTTCTCAAGGTGAGAATGGCCCATTTTCAGTGGTGATTCACGCCGCCTCGCATACTGTTTCTTGGCAAAAATTGTCTTACAAAAACTAAATCAATATATTGTTTTATATGAAGGAGTAGGCAGCATTATTTGTACATAATTTTGAAGCAAAAACTCTAGTTTACAACACCCAATACCCTAAAGTATTGTAAACACAGATTTACTATACTTTTTTTGGCCTTATTTCAGTGACTTAAGTTTTTTGTTTTTTCAATAACCACGCATAAATGTTATTCCTTCAAAAACACAAACATGTACATACATGTTCCTCACATATTATGGTAGCCTATTTTGTGCTGAATACAGTGTAATGACACTTTTTCCATTAATATGTTTATGAACAACTGAAAAAAGCACAAATGTCAGGGCATGTCAAAACTTCTTCAGGCCCCAAATCAGCCTCAGACTCCAGAGGGTTAAACACATTTACACAAACACATGTAGATGGTCAAAGTATCACTGCCTCTATAGGATCGTTCACACCACCATCCTGAGCAGTGTTGCCAGACGTACGATAATTATCGTATTTGTACGATAATTTTGACCTCTGTACGATGTACGATCAATAATGAAAAAATCCCATAATGTACGATAATTTCAGTATTTTGTGACACTTAAAATGATGGTCGTTATAATCGGCTCATTGATCTAGCTGTGTGGATCCTAACTTGAACTTTGTTAGGCACGTCTTCCATCTCATCTCTTGTTACGTGTTCTCGGCCAATCATTGTGGAGAATGAATCTCTCTCACGAGCTCAGCCCTGCATCTCAATGTGCATACTGTCCACCCTATCCGCCCGAAATAGTATTGAAAATGCTATATACTATTTAGGATGGATAGTATGCACATTGAGACGCAGGCCAAGTTAACGTTTCTGCAGCGGCGCTTAGGTCAGTTGTTTCCCACTAAGGCACGCCTAATAATTATTTATGTATTGTGGTAATTTACAGTTCATGTCAAAAAGTTGTTGGTCTATAGATAAATAGCTGTATTATGTACATTTGACTCTCATGTCACCTTTATTTATACAGCTCTTTTTACAATGCAGATTGTGTCAAAGTATAGCTTTACAGAGATAGAGAGAACATAATTTTGGCTGTACAGCAGCAAAAATAGTGTGATTGTCCAGCTTAAGTTAGTTCAGTATTGATTCTTTCTGTTGTAAAAATAATTAGTTATTAATTTAGTTCATTTACCTATACAAAAAAGTCGTGTACGATAATTTTCTTCCAAATACGATAATTTTGAGCTTCTGGTACGATAATTGGACATTTCCAATCTGGCAACACTGATCCTGAGTGACTAAAGACACAGAATGATAATATGCAGTGAGAAAGTCGCAGATACTAAAAACTTAATGAGTTAAACTCTTTTTGTTTAAGATATAATTTAAAACCGTTGTCTGAAGATTGAATTATTTGGCCATAACTCATTATTATCCTTGATATTCTAAACCTAGGTAATTTTGTGTGTATTTAGAATTGAGCTTGCGGCACCAACCCCCACTGACAATTTACATTTCAATAGGCTTCAAAAACCAGTTTTGTCACAGGTGAGGTACAGGCCAAAAGAGCTTACTAACTACAAATACTGTTACCAATGTCTAAGAATCTGTGGAAATTCACAAATAAACTAAAGAAGATTCTGGGATTTACCCAAATTAAATTAAAAAACAGTTTTACCACCGCTAGGATGCATTTCTGTTTAGGATAACTAAGTGAAGAGTTTTGAAAAATTACCTAACCAGCTTTCAGCTTCAGAGAAGTTAATTTCACATTCAAAATGCACTAAAACTACCAAAAACACTTAATGTCTCAATTCTTCACAAGACTAGCAAAAGTTCCCCCCAACAAACACACTTTGTCACTCATAAAACAAAACAACAACAAAATAGGAGCATTACACAATGTTTTCTTTTGTACTTCTTTACAAAACAAAAATAACATTATCTACTGTTTATAATTCACATTAGTTTGTTACATAATCCATGTTAAATTAGATGATTAAACAAAGACTAACACTTGTGTAGGTGTTCAGCTTACATATAATTTTTAATGTATTTGTTGTTTTTTAGATTCAGAATATATATCAATATGGTGTTACTGTAGAAATGTAGCAAATTTCAGTCTTACTCGTTTTTGTGTTAGGTCTTGAATTTATGTTAAACAGTTTTGTAAAGAGTATGTAAGCATGTGTAAATTGGCCTGTATAGAACATAAAGCTTTGGTGATGTTTGTGTCTAAGTGAGAAATGAATTGTATGTTACATGACAAAGTTATTTATCATGTAACAAACTGCAGTGAATTATAAACTGTAAAAAGTGTCAATCTTGTTTTGTAAAGGAAATTTTACAAAAGAAAACATTGTGTAATACTCCTGTTTTTTTGACAAAGTTACAAAGTGTGTTTGTTGGGGGAAACCTTTTTGTAGTCTTGTGAAGAATGACATGATTTGACACAAATTAAGTATTTTAGTAGTTTTAGTGCATTTTGAATTTGAGATTAACTGTTGTGAAGCTGAAAGAAATGTGTCCTAGCGGTGGTAAAATTGTTTTAATTCAATTTGGGTAAATCCCAGCACCTTCTCTTGTTTATTTGAGAAGTTCCACCGGTTCTTTGACATTGGTAACAGTATTGGTAGTTAGTGAGCTTGTTTGTCTGTACCTCACCAGTGATAAACTGGCCTTTTTGAAACCTAGTGTATTGAAATGTAAAGCGGGGGCAGCGGGGGTAGTGCACTCAACACAATCCAAACCCAATCCTGAATACACATGAAATTACCTATGTTAAAATATCAAGGATGAGTTATGGCCAAATCATTCAATTTTTTGACTACAGTTTTAAATGGTCTTTTAAACAAAGAGTTTGTTTGACTCATTATTTGTTTTAGTTTTGTCTGTGTGAATTTCTCACTGCATCCAAACCTTTAAGTTGATTTGGAGCTTTTTCAAAAATTATCTATGCTATCATGTCTGCTATTTCATAAAGAAACCTTGCTGCCATTTATGCAGCACTGTAACACTACAGAATTTGTAGTATCTTATTCACCCAGTGCACCAAACCAACTTTTTAGCTTCACAGCGATTAATTTCATATTCAAAATGCACTAAAACTACCAAAACACATAATTTCTCAAATCAAGTCATTTTTCAAGAACACTAGCAAAAGTTTCACCCAACAAACACACTGTGTCACTCATAAAACACTATTCACAGGCATTATACAATATTTGTTTGCTGTTTTCTGCTGTTCAGAATTCACTGCAATTTTTTACGTTACAGTAAAATTGTTCCTCCTAGGTTTCCCCTTGTGTATAAACAGTGACTTAAGGAAATTTTCTAGCCATAAATGTTTTTTTCTGGCCATGAAACTGTTTTTGCCAAAACAAGCAGTAATAACACCAACATTTTAGATACCAGTGAAGATTTAAAATTCTCTATTTCAATTTCAAGACCACATCTAAAACCACAAGCCTAATTGATATAAATGTAAAACATTATTAAAGACAAGTAAACAGTCAGTAATACAATTATTATCCAAATGATATAAATAAAATGAACCGTCCTTTTCAGGTTTTTCAGGTAGGTCTAACAGTAGTTTTCAGATACAGGAATTAAATAAAGTAAGGAAATGTAATATAACACTGCATAGCCTTCACTGTAAATTAAACATCTTTATTAATGAATACTTATTAAATTTACAAAAGTTATCCAGTCAACAGAAGTGAGGGATAATTTTCTTTTGCCTTTGTTGTTTGATTAACATTAAAAACACAGACAATGCATGGATCTAAGATACTGATACTGTATATTAACCCTTTGACGCGTACGATCACACCGGTGTGATCAGTCTTGGCTGGCCCCAGAAGCGTACGATCACACCGGTGTGATTAGAACGTTCAGTGCATTACGTGACCAACTGCCAAATTCAAATGTGCGTGCACGCTTTAACTGGCGCTAAACCAGAGACGGACGCGCGCAGCGCTTTTCATATATCACATATATGCAGTGTTTTCAACCAAATAATGTTCATTTCAGGTTTCAGACATTTAAATACACATGAGTACTAACAAAACAATATATTTGGAGTTTGTAAAATACACAATGATGTCTACAGAAACGGAAATAACAACCCTTTCCATTATAACTTGACAACACGTTTAATTCATATCAGATACACATTGTGAAAGTAACTTAAAAGCTTACTCGATTATTCCCCAGTTCATCGGCACACTTACTTTCATGTATTTCAGGAGAAGTGGATAAATTCACGGGTTGTAAATCCAACAGATCTGATTCTCTGCGCGGTGCAAACTAACATGGCGGCGCCCATCGCTCATATGGCTCAACTAACGCGATTGTTATAAAGGTGTTTAAACAGCAAAACACATCCACTTGCACATATTTGTCAATCGGAATATTAGATATTTCATGCTATAGTTAACAAATTTGTGAATATTTTGAATAAAAAAAGGAAAAATTAAATGAAAGCAGATCATCATTCATACAGTGCTGCGGTGTGCCACGTAACAAGCAATGACGCGTCACCATGGAAACCATAAAGTGATACGTTCTAAATAACGGTCGCCTTAAACTCACGCTGGGGGGTCAGCCAGAATATTTGAAACTTACGTGCGAAAGGGTTAAGACCTAACCAACTATGTTTACTGGGATACTCACTATTTTTTGACATTTTTTATTAATCTGTCCACTTAAGAGCAAAATGTCATGCAAGACAGCTCAGTTAAATATTTGTGGGCTGTCAAGAGATACTGATTTTTGGGCATGTGCTTGTTTGCGCGCACACAACTTTTCTCACAGCACACAAAATGAGCTCCCTTTTGTGCCTTCTTGCACTTGAAGATTTATATGGTCAAGGCTTAAACTCTTGATGATGCAGCGCTGACCCATCAACTGTCCCAATCATTATTTAAGTCTGTTCACGTTCATGCTTTGTTAGAATTCATAAAAATGCTACCAGCCAACTGGCGTGTGACACCGTTTTATATGCTCGCCAACACCAATTTTTACTCTCATTTGGCGGTTGGGCAAGAATTAATATTAGGCCTTGTCTATATGTACATGCTTTTTTTCAAAACTGTTCAACTTAAGTTCAAACCCGAACATAATATTACATTAAATAAGAAATATTTCTTTAGTAATATCATATTAAAATATATTCAGAATCTAAAAAATGATCTATCAAAATACTATCAAAACAATTAGATGTTGCTGAACATCAGTGATAATGTACTCATGTCCTCAGTGATAATCTGATAATATTTAGTTTATCTAGTTCCCATAAAACCAGACAATACATAAAGCCTGCTGTTTAAAAATCAAAATTCTAAGTTTTATGTTGATTATTGCATCTAAGTCTTAGACAGTCTTTAAACAGTTGGCTCAAATTAAATTAAATTTTAAAGTTGATCTGAAACTAAAAGTTAATTGAGCCAACTGACAATTTTGCAGCAATGCTGAAGTCAATATAAAATTTGGAGATCTTGATTGATTGATTTACTTGATTGATTTACTTTATTAATCCCCAAAGGGGAAATTCAATCTGACCTCCAGAATCTTTACAGTGTGTTTGTAATGGCAAGAAATGACAAAGCAACCATCGCACTTTACCATCTAACAGGGGACTCTAACAGAGTCAGTTTGTTTAACAGAATGACTGTTCATTATATAAAGTGATGACCTGCAATTGTTACCTTAAAGTGCTACTTCTGGTTGATTTAACCCCTAAAACATTGTTTTGTTGGTATATACTGATGTGTGTTCATTGGTTTATTGACCACGGTTAGTTTGTTGATGTTAAATAATATTTTGATGTGAAAAAAATGAGTTAGGTTACCTTTTTAGGTTATCATTTTTTATTCATCATTCTATGCCCAATTCCACACAAGTTAAAGTGTACATGGTGAAGTTCAGAAGCAGCAGCATGTGCATGTTATAGTGATTTTACTACACAAAAGGACACTGGTCCCCTGTTAGATGGTAAAATGCAACCCCTGTTTGGTTGCCTTTACAACCTTTATATCCTTGCCCTTATTTTGAATCAAAACTCAGTTTTATGTTGATTTCATTGAAAATCCTCAGTTGGATCCTCAGAGAAAAAAAAAAAAAAAAAAAAAGAGTTCAGAAACAGATGTCGCAATGCACAATCTAACAGGGGTCCACAGGCATTTTGTTTAATCATATCAATATTCACTGTATAAAGTGGTCACCTGCAATTGTTACATTAAAGAGCTATTTCTGCTTGATTTAACCAATAAATCTTGGTTTTGTTGTTATAAATGAATGTATTCAGGTTGGTTCAGCAAGTTTAGTAACTGACTTAACAAAATTAGTTAATTTGCCAATAACAGGTTACCATCACAGTTACAATAACAGGCTACTATATTTTTTTTTATGCACAGTTCTGTGCCCGTTTTCACACAAGTTAAAGTGTACATGGTAAAGTTAAGTAGCAGCAACATGTGCATGCTGTAGTGATATTATTACACAAATGGACACTGGTCCCCTGTTAGATGGTAATGTTTGACACCTATTTGGTTGCCTTTACATTTAGCAATATTTTGTAATCTGATTAGCTCTGTTTGTAACAGTAATGTTCATAATAAAATACAATTTACCATCTAACAGGGGACTAAAGGTTGCCTGGAAAATCCAGCCTCACCACTGTACCAGCGGATGAGTCTGGTCGGCCATTGAATCAATTCGATTTCTAGGGCGGAGCAAATCCGAGCAAACAGGAAGCGGAGTAAACCAATCAGAGAAGGGCAGATATGACGTTAGCAAAGCGACAAGAGAGTCAACAGCGAAAAGTAAATAATTAATGTGTTTTTGGTCATTTAAAACTGAATTCACGGCTGAATAGAACGGACTCTCAGGTCTCCCGTGCGCAGTCTTTGTTGATATTGAAGGGACTTTCGCCGCACTAGAGTGACGCTGTTTGTGTCACTGAAATAAACAAATCTGATTGCACGGTACGTTTTGGAGTTGACTCGAATCGCGACGGAGGGCAGACTGACCAGACTGATATATATCTTGTAGATATATATCAGTCTGGCCTTGCAAGACTAAAGGCATTTTGTTTAATCAAATCAATATTCACTGTATAAAGTGATGACCCGCAACTGTTACCTTAAAGAGCAATTTCTTCTTGATTTACAACAAAACTTAGTTTTGTTGGTGTAAACTGATATATTTGGTTTGGTTCATTAATGTTAAATAATATTTTTTAGATTTGAACAAAATGTTAATTTAGATTTTATTATTTTTATTCATCATTCAATGACCAATTCCACACAAGCAAAAAGTGTTCATGCTAAAGTTAAGCAGCAGCAGCATTTGCATGTCCAGTAGTGACTTCACTACACAAAAGGACACTGGTCCCCTGTTAGATGGTAAAGTGCAATTAGCAATATTTCATACTGTTCATACTTACTGAGTATGAAGACATTCAGTTCGCATAATTTGATTAAATCAGCTGAACATTTTCAACACAGCAAGTCGATATAAAATTTTGAATCTTCACCTGATATAGTGTGACACCTGCTCAGTTGCTTTGTTTTTTGTTTTGTTTTTTACTTTGGTTGATGACAGTTGTATTTAATTTTATACTGGATGAGTATATATTTTGAAATACTGTTTTAAATGTCAATTTGAAATAAAATTTCATATTAATGTAATGCAAAGTTTGAAACTAGTAAGTTTTTTTAGGCTTTTTCCCCCTCTTCTTTTACAAGGTCCCAGTTTGCAAATGTGTTAGTGGCTAAATTGGTCAAATATTATCCAGATGTAGAACGATACATAAATGATTTCTATATTAAAAAACAAACAAAAAACATTTGAATATTTTGTTAATTTACATGGTAATTGTCTCGGAATGTATTAGCATAACAGTGAAATAATAATTAAGAGAATTCAAAACATTTCTATAATTGGCCTAGTAGTATTTAAAAAAAAAAAAAGGTTCCTTAAGAAAGCAGCCTGTTAAACAGCAGCTTGCAGTCTCAGAGCCTTTTCTAGGACAACAAGCCTACTTAGTTTGTTATACACTATATATACACTACCATTCAAAACTTTGGGATCGGTAAGATTTTTAATGTTTTTAAAATAAGTTTCATCCGCTCACCAAGGCTTCATTTATTTAATTAAAAATACAGTAAAAACAATAATATTGTGAAACAATTTACAATTTAAAATAACTGTTTTCTATTTGAATATATTTTACAAAGTAATTAATTCCTGTGATGGCAAAGCTGAATTTTCAGCATCATTACTCCAGTCTTCAGTGTCACATGATCCTTCAGAAATCATTCTAATATGCTGATTTGCTGCTCAAGAAACATTTCTTATTATTATCAATGTTGAAAACAGTTTGTAATTATCAAGGAAACCTGAAAAAAAGTACACAAGTTCAAAAGAACAGCATTTATCTGAAATACTAAGCTTTTGTAACATTATAAACTACTGTTCAAAAGTTTGGGGTCAGTAAGAATTTTTATTTTAATTTTTTTGAAAAGAAATTAAAGAAATTAATACTTTTATTCAGCAAGAATGCATTAAATTGATCAAAAGTGACAGTAAAGTCATTTATAATGTTACAAAAGATTATATTTCAAATAAACTGTTCTTTTGAACTTTCTATTCATCAAAGAATCCTGAAAAAAAAAATATTAGAATGATTTCTGAAGGATCATGTGACACTGAAGACTGGAGTAATGATGCTGAAAATTCAGCTTTGCCAACACAAAAATAAATTACATTTTAAAATATTTTCAAATAGAAAACAGTTATTTTAAATTGTAAATTGTTTCACAATATTAATGTTTTTGCTGTAATTCTAATTAAATAAATCCAGCCTTGGTTAGCAGATAAAACTTTTTTTTTAAAAAAAAACATTAAAATCTTACAGATCCCAAACTTTGGAACGGTTGTGTATAAGAGATATAAGGATTTTTTTGTAGTATATAATATAGTCAATAATAAAGTGTATAATGTCAATAAAACAGTATACAGCAAATAAAAAAGTAATGTATTAAATAACTACCCTTTAAAACGTTTTGTTCCGTATCTCAATAATCAGTTCTTTAAGCAGCCTGTTAAACAGCAGCTCAGTCTCAGACCCTCTCTAGGACAGCAAGCCATTCAAACAATAGAGGAGTGTGAACGACGTGTGTTTATGGGCCATTGCAATTCTTGCTCCAGCCTACAGGGGTGCTGCTGAGTATGGGCATAAACACTCACACACCTGTAGGTCCCCACTTGGTCAAAAATGAAAAAAATTCATCATAGTGTTTTTTACTTGATTTTAACATGATTTAAAGCCTGACAAAGTGGGGACCTGAAAAATGTCCCCTCTTTGCTTGGTGGTCCCCTGTTCGTGAATGTGTTACAACACCAATGTCCCCTGTTTGATAGGTAGACAAGTACACACACAGACACACACACACACACACAGACACACACACACACACACACACACACACACACACACACACACACACACACACACACACACACACACACACACACACACACACACACACACACACACACACACACACACACACAGTCCAAATCCCCCTTCCCTCTCATTCCTTCAGTCTGTGTGTGTGTGTGTGTGTGTGTGTAAAAAAAAAAAAAAAAAAAAAAAAAAAAACAATTTAAAGCCAAAATATCTGACTTCCTTTTGGTCGGAGCTAATGACTGTAAATTAGAAAGTTGTCCGGCTTAATGAGAACTATATGTGTACCGAGTTTGGTGACTGTAGGTTAAACTAACCCCCCCACTTTTATCAAAAGGTGGTGCTGTAGAGCCCTTGCTCCCTGCGCATTTCTAAGGCTTTGCACATGTCTACTGGATGACCGTATTGATGTGTGTGTCGAGTTTCATGCAATTTGAAGCATTTTAAGAGGCTCAAAAATGCCTAAGAATATTATTAAAGTTTAACTTGTTGCCATGGCAACAATATTTAAGCTATGCTATCTCACACACATTCAATGGTCTACATCTGCCATGTTTTGACATTTATTCTGATGACGTTTGAAGCAAATTGGGTAAAAATGAGAGGGTGATCTCAAAGCATTTTGAAAGTGACACACCTCCTGCTGCCAGTTGGTGGCGCTATAACTTTGACTCACAATAGTCAAATTCATATGATCGGCCTTGTACAACGAACATACAGCTGAAGTAGTGTTGCACGATATACCGGTACTAGAAAGGTATCGCGATACCCTGCTTTTAGAAACTGTACGGTTCTTCATTTTATTAGTACCGGTACTTTGAGTACCAGCTGTATTTCCTAATGTGCGACAGCAGGGGGCAGTGTGCGTGCAGCGCGCTGCTTCTGAGGCAATTTGAGTGCGCGTTTATTCCTCTCAACTGCGCAACGGCTTTTATGGTGACCAAACGAGAGATATGGTTGCATATACAGGTGCTGTTGCAGACCGTCCACAAATTCTTGAGAAACCAGATGCACAAAGCAAAATATGGCATTATTTTGCTTACATTGCCGACAGTCAGGGCAAGCCCACGGACACCACAAAGCCCGTCTGCAAAAGATGTTACAAAATAACGCAAGCGAAGGGAGTCAGAAGCATCTTGCCGACAAACATCCCGATTTGTACAAAGAATTTGAAGAGCGACAGGTTAGTGAATGTGATACCAGCGTTATGTTTATGCTCTCAAAAATTAAATGAGTGTTATTTATATTACTCATGCAAGCAGACATCCGCAAAGAGGTGTATTATTGAGTCTAATAAGTGATATCTGGTTGCTAAAATAAAATTAATTGAAAAAAACAAATATGTGAAGGGAAGGGAAGCTGATATACAATGTAATCTTGATTTGGGTGGTCAGTCTGCATTTAAAAGTTTGAAAGGGTTTTAAATCTTCTAAATCAAGTAAAATGACTCAAAGAAATTTAATATAATCATATAAATCATATCATATAAAATGTAATTTACCAACATCAAAATTGTGGCCAGTGAAAATGGCTAGTTACTTTGGAAAACCACTAGCCACAGTGGCTGTTGAGCGAAAAAAAGTTAATGTCAAGCCCTGGTTACATGTATACAAAAAAACAAAAACAAAAAAACAAACAAACAAACAAAAAAAAAAACAGGAAAAAAGCATAATAGCACATAATTTGCAATTTTCTTGCATGAAAATAATAAACTTTAAAAATTATATTAAATCTAACTGTAACTTCATGGCAATGAAGCTCAAATCCAGAATTTTCAAACGTTATTTATTTAATTTTCCTATTGTTTTAGGTTTTTGCCATAGTATTGTTTAAGTATCGGTATCGTGATACTGAAGTTGGGTATCGTATCGAAGTCAAAATTTTGGTATCGTGACAACACTAAGCTGAAGTTTCATAAACATCAATCAATATATGTAGATGTTATAACACTTTTCCTGTTTCTCTTTTCTCAACATGAATTTGTTGCCTCGCCATGGCCAAACCGTTCGAGATGTAAAAAATCTGCTCTCAATTTAGCATCCAGAATGTCTTTACTTCATGCTGACCGAGTTTGGTGGTGATCGAACTAATTGCCTAGGAGGAGTATATCAAATTCCAGAGCATGCGTTTTCCAAACAATCCTAAATAACTGACTTCCTGTTGGGCGGAGCTAATGACATAGAGTGCGGAAGATGTTCGGCCCGGGTACCAGCTTCTGCCCGTCCCTGATGGCCGCGGATTCTGACCCGTGTGCAAATTTTAAAGAGTTTTCGAGCATGGTAAAGGCCCCAAAAATGCCCGAATAGTGGAACAAAAAAATAATAAATATAGCTGCGAGCAGCAATGACGGGCCAAAGCCCGGTGGCACCGCCACCTCTGTGGCTTCAGGGCAACTGTGCATGGCGGGCAATGGGCATTTAAAACAGTTAAGCATAAAAGTACTGTCAAATTCACTCCACATTTACTGCACTACAAGGTGCCGCTATAGAGCCCCTCCTCCCTACCTGTTACTAAGGCTTTGCCCATGTCTACTGGCTAACAATCCTGATGTGTGTGTGGAGTTTCAAATAATTTGAAGCATGCTAAGAGTCTCAAAAGCATTCAAAACCAATATAAAAGTTTGGTGCGTTGCCAAGGTAACTGTGTTTGAGATCACAATTCTTTTCAAAGGTCTACATCTGACATGTTTTGACATTATTTAAATGAAGTTTGAAGCAAATAGGGTAAACATAAGATGGTGATCTCAAAGCATGCTGAAAGTAACACATTTCTTGCTGCCAGTTGGTGGCGCTATAACTTTGACTCACAATAGTCAAATCCATGTGATCAGCCTTGTAGAGCGAAGACACAGCCGAAGATTCATCAAAATCAATTAATGTATGCAGTTTGGTGGTGATCGGATTAATCGCCTAGGAGTATATCAAATTCCAGAGCATGTGTTTTTCAAACAACCCGTAACTTTCTGTTGAGGTGACGTATAACTTAGAGAACGAAAGTTGTTTGGCCCGATGATGTCTATATGTGTACTGAGTTTTATAATTATGTGCAAGCGTGTTTGATATATAGACCAAAATTTCGGACCCTGTTCAAGGGGGCGCTGTCGAGCCCTCCTGCCACGCCCGGGTACTAGCTTCTGTCCGGCCCTGATAGCCGCGGGTTCCAATGTATGTGCAAAGTTTCATGAGTTTTTGCAAGCTTCTTGCGGGCTATCATTTTAATAATAAACCCAGTCTCACATGAGAACTCTGGTCTTGCATGCGTGAAATCGCGTTTTTTCCTTTCACAACCAAACACACGGGAGATGTGACAACGTGGTTTGCATGTCAGACAGAGTTGTCCGTGATTCTTCCTATTGTAAATTCATGCAGTGTGATACCTTCTGTCACGATCCATCGTGCAGTTTGAACACAGCAGCGACTGAATGCTGGCCAAGATAGTCATGCAGTATGAAAAGAACCGTGACCTGACTACTTTGAAAATCGTGCAGCCTGAACTCGGCTTCAGACAACCCCTATAAAAATTCTAGACCAAATTACATACTGTTATTTGTGCAAACTCCACAGTGCTCTAAAAAAAAATAATCCAGCCTTAATGTGAATAACTGCGATTGCTGATGTTGTATAAACCTCACACTTCTCTTCATGAGTTTTTTGACGTCCCTAAGCTGTTGTCTGTGCACCAATCTTATGCACCAAAACCATGCTTTCATTTAATTTTAATATGTGTGATATAAGATAAAAAATAAAATGAAAAAAATAATAAATAGAGCCAAATCACAGACACTGCAAAGACTATTTTAATGTCAGTCTCAGGTAATAATAAGGTTCATGTCTTTCGGTTCATGTCACACACACACACACACACACACACACACACACACACACACACACACACACACACACACACACCACCACCACCACCACCACCACCACCACCACCACCACCACCACCACCAGAATGTATGGGGGAGGAGAGAAAGAAAGAGAGAGACTGAGACAGACTGAGGAGATCATTTAAAAAACAAAACAAAAAAAATCTTAATTGTGACACAAAGTAGTCTGTGATAATTTTTTTCATATACCTGCACAAACAGTATAATTAAAACAAATTATTTTTTCTCATATATATATATATATATATATATATATATCAAAATGATAATATATGCTTGATTTATCCAACCCTGTTTTAAAAATAGGTATATGCTGCCCTCTAGTTGTTACTCTTACATAGACATTAATTATATTTGATTGAAAAATGGATTAATCTGCCTATTTTTAATTACACATGCTTTTTGAATTGGAAAAATTGAATAAAATGTGTTTATTTCAAACATCTATATTATTCTATGTATAATTTAATTGTGTATAGTGTTTTTTTTTAATTGAGAATATGAGTCATTCCCTTTACCTTTTTTTTTTTTTACATTACTTCAGTCTATTACCATGGCAAGACGGTTCCAGATATCCATTATCCGTTCTCAATTTAACATCTTCAATGTCTTAACAACATGTAAAAAAATGTTTGGTCGGAATTGAATAAACTCCCTAGAAATAGTAGTTTAAAATTCAGAGCCTGTTTTGTCAAAAAATCCACATTCAAACCAAAATAGCAGACTTCCTGTTGGTCGGAGCTAATGACTGTAAATTAGAAAATTGTCCAGGTTAATGAGAAGAATAAGTGTACCGAGTTTGGTGACTGTAGGTTAAACTAATCCCCCCACTTTTGTCAAAAGGTGGCGCTATAGAGGCCCTGCTCCCCGCCCGTTTCTACGGTTTTGCCCATGTCTGCTGGTTGATATATCTGATGTGTGCATTGAGTTTCATGCAATTTGAAGCATGTTAAGAGTCTCAAAAGCTTCCAAAAGTAATATTAAAGTTTGACGTGTTGCCATGGCAACAGTGTTTGTGGTATCACTATTCTTTTCAAAGGTCTACATTCACCATGTCTTAACATTATTCTGGTGTAGTTTGAAGCAAATCGGATAAAAATAAGATCGTGATCTCAAAGCATTTTGAAAGTGACACACTTCCTGCTGTCAGTTGGTGGCGCTATAACTTTGACTCACAATAGTCACATCCATGTGATCGGAGTACTACAACCAACACACACGTGAAGTTTCATAAAGATCAATCAATGTATGTAGAAGTTATAACACACTGTCGAGCCCCCCTGCCACGCCCGGGTACCAGCTTCTGCCCGGCCCTGTTGGCCGCGGATTCCAATGTGTGTGCAAATTTTCAAGAGTTTTCGAGCATGGTAAGGGCCCCAAAAGTGCCTGAATAGTCGAAAAAAAAATAAATAAAATATATATATATATATAGCTGCAAGCAGCGATGACGGGCCAAAGCCCGGTGGCACCACCACCCTGGTTGCTTCAGGTCAGCTGTGCACGGCGGGCAATGTGCATTTAAAACAATTAAACATAAAAGGACTATGTCAATTTCAAACCTCATTCACTGCAGCGGCTGATGCTCCTATGATGACAAACCACAAAAGCCACATGCATGAGATCGTTTAAATTGAGATGACTTTCATGTCACAGAATGTTATAAGTCTATTTCAAATGAGTACAGAATATCATCATAATATGAAATATCTGGGTTTTTTCTCATTGTGAGTTCAGGCTGCATGATTTTAGCCCCGATTTTAGCTCGCAGACAGGTTTTGTGAAATCGCAGACAAATGCCCGAAATCACAGGCAAATCAGTGCTCTGTTATGCGAGTGCTCTGTCAGTCTCTCCAACCATTTCCTCCTCCATATTCTTTTTTTTCTCTTGTTTTTGCTGCAAATCAGCACACAGGCCAATCGTATTGCAAGCTTCTTGCGGGTTACCGTTTTTAATAATAAACCCAGTCTCACTTGAGAACTCCGGTCTTGCATACGTGATATTGTGTTGTTTCCTTGTCTCATCTCCCGTGTGTTTGGTTGTGAAACGTAGTTTGAGTGCCAGACAGATGTGTCGGCGATTCTTCCTATTCTAAATTCATGCAGTGTGAAACCTTCTGTCGCTGATCAATCATGCATTTTGAACACAACAGCGACTGAATTGAAAGCGAAAGTAATGCAGTGTGGAAAGGACAGTGACTAGTTTGAAAATCATGCAGTCTGAAGTTGGCTTCAGACAACCCCTATAAAAATTCTAGACCAAATTATATACTGTTAATTTTGCAAACTCCACAATGCTCTGAAATAACTAATCCAGCCATAATGTGAATGAGGATTATAGAACATCAGCAATCACAGACACTCTTCTATTCATGTGTTTTGACCTCCATGAGCTGTTGTTTGTGCACCAATCTTATGCACCGAAAGCATGCATTCATTTAAAAAATAAAATGGAAAATTATAAATAATAAATAATAGAGCCAAATCACAGAACAAGTCGCTGACGCCTGTGAGATATATTTACTAATATTTACATATTTACTAAATTAGAATTAAATTGTGTAAAAAATTCTGTAAAAAACCGATTTATACCTTAAATGGGACCTTCTTGATTATTTAATCCTGTTATATATATATATATATATATATATATATATATATATATATATATATATATATATATATATATATATATATATATATATATATATATATATATTTCTTTTTTTACTTTTTTTTTTTTACTACACACATTTTTTTGTGTAATAAAAAAATATATGAATTAAAAGGAAGTAAACACTGTAACCACTGTTTGCATTGGGAAGTAATACAATTTTAGTGTAAAAAACTACTATAAAAGGTAGTGTTAATTTTACATTCAGAACACAGTGAATATTACAAGAATACGTCATTGTGGGCGACTGGATATAGCGCAGCATAGTTTAAAATCATGAATTTAAAGTTTGTTGTGTCCAGCTGAACTCTCCTGTCTGCTTCCAGTTCGCACAAACTGACTTATGCGTTGAGGCAGTTTGTGCCCGTGCTTAACTATATCTGTGGAGATGCGTGTTACAATAGTATTGCAATCCTATCATTTAAATCACTTCAAACGATGCAACTCAGCCAAATGGATCGGTTTGTTCAAGACACATACTGTATTTAAATGATACTCTTCCCAACATTGTAAAAAAATAAAAAAATAAAAATAAATTAAATAAATAAATAAATAAATAAATAAATAAATAAATAAATAAATAAATAAATAAAAAAAAAAAAAAAAGGCATAAGGGCATGTTATAGGCAGATACCACAATGCTGACCATATACAAACCCGATTCCAAAAAAGTTTGGACACTGTACAAATTGTGAATAAAAACAGAATGCAATGATGTGGAAGTTTCAAATTTCAATATTTTATTCAAAATACAACATAGATGACATATCAAATGTTTAAACTGAGAAAATGTATCATTTTAAGGGAAAAATAAGTTGATTTTAAATTTCATGGCATCAACAAATCTCAAAGTTGGGACAAGCCATGTTTACCACTGTGTGGCATCCCCTCTTCTTTTTATAACAGTCTGCAAACGCCTGGGGACTGAGGAGACAAATTGCTCAAGTTTAGGAATAGGAATGTTGCCCCATTTTTGTCTAATACAGGCTTCTAGTTGCTCAACTGTCTTAGGTCTTCTTTGCCGCATCTTCCTCTTTATGATGTGCCAAATGTTTTCTATGGGTGAAAGATCTGGACTGCAGGCTGGCCATTTGAGTACCCGGATCCTCCTCCTACGCAGCCATGATGTTGTAATTGATGCAGCATGTGGTCTGGCATTGTCATGTTGGAAAACGCAAGGTCTTCCCTGAAAGAGACGACGTCTGGATGGGAGCATATGTTGTTCTAGAACTTGGATATACCTTTCAGCATTGATGGTGCCTTTCCAGATGTGTAAGCTGCCCATGCCACACGCACTCATGCAACCCCATACCATCAGAAATGCAGACTTCTGAACTGAGCGCTGATAACAACTTGGGTTGTCCTCATCCTCTTTAGTCTGGATGACATGGCGCCCTAGTTTTCCAAAAAGAACTTCAAATATTGATTCGTCTGACCACAGAACAGTTTTACACTTTGCCACAGTCCATTTTAAATGAGCCTTGGCCCAGAGAAAACACCCTGCGCTTCTGGATCATGTTTAGATATGGCTTCTTTTTTGACCTATAGAGTTTTAACTGGCAAAGGCGCATGGCACTGTGGATTGTGTTTTCTGGAAGTATTCCTGAGCCCATGTTGTGATTTCCATTACAGTAGCATTCCTGTATGTGATGCAGTGCCATCTTAAGGGCCCAAAGGGCATCACGGGCATCCAGTATGGTTTTCCGGCCTTGACCCTTGCACACAAAGATTGTTCCAGATTCTCTGAATCTTCAGATGATATTATGAACTGTAGATGATGATAACTTCAATCTTTTTGCAATTTTTCTCTGAGAAACTCCTTTCTGATATTGCTCCAATATTTTTTGCCGCAGCATTGGGGGAATTGGTGATCCTCTGCCCATCTTGATTTGAGAGACACTGCCACTCTGAGAGGCTCTTTTTATACCCAATCATGTTGCCAATTGACCTAATAAGTTGCAAATTGGTCCTCCAGCTGTTCCTTATATGTACATTTAACTTTTCCAGACTCTTATTGCTACCTGTCCCAACTCTTTTGGAATGTGTAGCTCTCATGAAATCCCAAATGAGCCAATATTTGGCATGACATTTCAAAATGTCTTACTTTCAACATTTGATATGTTATCTATATTCTATTGTGAATAAAATATAAGTTTATGAGATTTGTACAGTGTCCCAACTTTTTTGGAATTGGGTTTGTAGCTATCCAATTAATGAAACGTATGAAGTGACCAAGTGTAGAAAGTTTCTCGGCATTGTGTTGATGTCTGCATCATTGCTATAGCAAACACTACATTGAATATTGACCACAATGATCAAATTGATCTGAGCTCATCTTTTGCATAATCATAGTGTGTATGTTCTGGAGATTTGTGTTATGTGCACAAAGCCTGAGAATTATACTGCTGATTGTTTTATTGTTTGTTTGTGTCCGTATCCAGATTGAAACAGAGACAGAGGCAGTTTCATCGGTGCACTTGGATGACTGTTTATAAAGACACATGGCCCCGCTTCAGTCGACCAGGTCAGACCTTACCCAATTTATTTAATTTTCCCAGAATGTTTGTTCAGTGCACAGAAAATAACACCCAGAGCCACCACTGTATCAGTTTGTAGGATTTGTGCAGGGCTGGCCTGTGGGTTTGTGGGCCCCACTAATATTGGCATAATATTAAAACTTTATAACCACCACAAACATGACAAATACACTGGAATAAAAATACTAATAAGAAGTACACTGTACGTTGACAAATAATGTCTATAAATGTTATTTTTTTAAAGGATTAGTTCACTTTCAAATGAAAATTTCCTGATAATTTACTTACCCTCATGTCATCCAAGATGTTTGTCTTTCTTTCTTCAGTCGAAAAGAAATTAAGGTTTTTGATGAAAACATTCTAGGATTATTCTCCTTATAGTGGACTTCAATGGACTCCAAACGGTTGAAGGTCAAAATTACAGTTTCATTGCAGCTTCAAAGGGATCTACACGATTCCAGATGAGGAATAAGGGTCTTATCTAGCAAAACGATTAGTCATTTTCTAAAAAAAAAAATATATATATATATATATATATATATATATATATATATATATATATATATATATATATATATATATATATATATATATATATATAATTTTAACCATAAACGCTCGTCTTGAACTAGCTCTCTTCTTCTTCTCTAGAATTCCAGCAGTGTAGATGCTGCTAAATGTATTACTGCCCTCCACAGGTCAAATACATAATACATATAGTAGTGTCTACACTGCCGGAATTCTAAAGAAGAAGAGAGCTAGTTCAAGACGAGTGTTTATGTTTAAAAGTAATAATAAATAATAATAATAATAATAATAATAATTTATTTTTTTTAGAAAATGACCGATCATTTTGCTAGATAAGACTCTTATTCCTCGCCTGGTATCATGTAGAACACTTTGAAGCTGCACTGAAACTGTAATTTTGACCTTTTAACAGTTTGGAGTCCATTGAAGTCCACTATATGGAGAAAAATACAGGAATGTTTTCATCAACAACCTTAACTACTTTTCGACTGAAGAAAGAAAGACATTTAAAGACATAAAGAAACACAACATTTTGGATGACATGGGGGGGTGAGAATATTAAAGGATTAGTTCACTTTCAAATTTAAATTTCCTGATAATTTAAAGTTCAAACATATGTGAATAAAATGGAATATACTTTATGTATAAGGAACAGTGTATATTTTAGTATATTTTGTATTTTAGCAATGACTGGTGACCATTACTAGAGCTGCACAATTCTGGATAAATTGAGATTCATGATTTTTTTTTTTTTTTTTTTTTGCTTGTTTATTTAAAATGGAGATAATGATTCAAGTTACTTTCAAAAGGTGATTTAATGTATTTGGATCGCTACTGTAGATATCAGAGATAAATGACTTTGAAATGGATAAGGCGATGAGCCAAGTTTTTAGAAGTTAAGATTAGATTAGACCACACCCTCTCCCAGTTAACAAATAAGTCAAAATCGGTGGAACTGGGGGAAGCGGCAGCATAGAAAAAAGAAAATTAAGTCGAGGTAACAAATTCATTTTGACTGTGGATGTTTTTCCTTGAAGAGAGACATTAATATTATTCCATCTTTGAGTATCACTCTTGATCTTGACTAAAATGTTATTAAAATTGTTTCTGGCAATCTTATGGATGTTTCTATATATGGTAATACCCAAATAGATCAAAGAATCTTTGATGGGAATGAATGAGGGGATAGGAGAGTTAACCTTAACATTGTTAATTGGCATTAAAGCAGATTTGGTCCAGTTTATCTTATACCCCGATAGACTACTAAAGTGATCAAATTGCTTAATTATAAGTTATTGACATATCAAAATGATCTAAATATAGAATAATGTCATCAGCATATAACAAAATAATATGATTATGGTCATGAATCTTAATCGGTGGTCAGATTTCCTAACGGCGTGTGCTAGTGGTTCAAGGGATAAACAAAAGGGTGTTATGAAAGGCGCCATTAAATAAAATGCGTTGTTGTTATTATTATAATACAACAGACGAGACACTCTACCCACACTCCAAGAAAGTTAGCTCGCCAGTGTGGAAGTTTTTTTGGATTCCGCAAAATTGTTAATCTTGTTAATCACCCCCATCAACAGTGAGCGCAAAAACCAACCTGTTCACCCACCACCTCCTATGTTATCCATTTCGCTAGTTTTTAAACTGTTCTGAAACTGTTGATGCCTTTCTGTGTTTATTATATTTACATCCCTCAGGGCTTTTAGTCCAAAATTGTGCTCATTCGGATAAAAAAAAAAAAAAAAAAAAACTTGTGGATTATCATGTTTTTATGTCAAATATCTTTAGAGAGCATATATATATATATATATATATATATATATATATATATATATATATATATATATATATATATATATATATATATATATATATGTGGGTCAGTGACAAATATGGTGCGGCAAGAAGACAAATTAAAAAATCTTTTAAAAACCTGTTTTAAAAGCATGCGTCAGGCATGTTAAAATGAATATATTGTCTAAGTTGATTTTATGTTGATAAAAATGACATTTGCACAGTTTTGTACTAAAGTTAAGATTGAATGTACCAAAAATGTCAAATGGTGTAACCGCCAAAGAATGAGAAATATTAAATATTTTATCCACCTAGATGGCATGTAAGCTCACTTATAGAAATATATACTTCAATTTAAAATATCAAATGAAAAATAATTTTATTAGAGTTATCTCTAAATGTAAATTTTAATGTTTTTGCAATATTTGGTGGGACACATGCTGAAAACGCATCTGTTTTCTAAATAATCTTTGACAAATTATGTTAAAATTGTTTAAAATCATGTTATTACACTAAACTAGTTGATAACATTTTATTCCACATTAATTTCTCTGTATATAATTATATCTTTTATGAAAAATACTGGTTACGCCAATTGACACAAACCAGTTACACCACCTGACCATGTTGCTTCTACAGCCAAAGTCATTGTTTGTTGAACAGATTGACACTGAAAATCAAGCATGACAGTCAGCAAGTTAAGTGGTTTCAGTGATGAAAAATAACATCTGGCAACAAGAAATAATCATAGTACTGAACAGTGAAATCATGTCTCATATATTTTACAGTTAAAGGGTTAGTTCACCCAAAAATGAAATTTCTGTTAATTACTCACCTTCTTGTCATTCCACACCCATAAGACCTTCGTTCATCTTCAGAACACAAATTAAGATAATTTTATCTCCCATAGAAAGCAACGAAATTACTCCTTTCAAGGTCCAGAAAAGGTACTAAACATCGTTAAAACGGTCGACGTGACTGCAGTGGTTCAACCTTAATGTTATGAAGAGATGAGAATACATTTTGGGTCTCATTCATGAAACACGAGCAGAACGAATTTTTGTGTAAATCGTGTGTAAAGTGGTTCTGGTGTAAATTTTCAGATTCATTAAAATGTTCGTATTTTCCAAATGTAAGTTGGTACGAAAGAAATCAACACCTGCTCCCAGCCACGCGTAAATAGTGCGTTTAACTTTCGTTTTGCTCATTAATAAGGCTGCATTTTAATTCACCTTAATAAGGTACATATTTACACAGCATTTTGAAAAAATAATATATATAGTAATCACATACGTTTTTCCTTTTTACTTTTATTGTGAGAGCCAGTAATAGCATCTGCAAACGGAGCACTTTAATCAAATAATTAATTGATTTCAATAGGGCTGGGCAAACTAATGGTCCCTTAGTTGTTATGAAAATTGTTTCCTATAAAATGGGCAAAATCCTTCGTTTGGTGTCATAATATGATGCCCATATATAGTTGTCAGTCGGATTTAATTGGCGGGATTTATGACTGATTGGAATTCATTCACACACACACACACACACACACACACATTTCACTATCACTTCTGACGTTTACGAAGTATTTGTGAATCACGAGAAGAGTTTTCGGGAAGGTCTCTTTACGTGCAAATCACTCACATATTTACTCGTATATTTACGAATGTTTCATGAATGAGACCCGGGTCCTGCATCAGTCTCACACGCATGCGCTGTGCTGATCATGTGATCAGCTTTGGCCAATACTGAGCTTGCATTCGGACATAAACAAGGAAGCCTTCACTGTGTTACTGCGTCACCTGCATGAGGAGAATGACAGGAAGAGAAGAGATTGTTGAATAAAGTCATTATTTTTGTTTTGTTTTTATGCACAAAAAGTATTCTCATCCCTTCATAACATTAAGGTTGAAACACTGCAGTCACGTTGACTGTTTTAACAATGGCTCTACAACTTTTCTGGACCTTGAATGTGGTCATTTTGTTGCTTTCTATGGGAGATAAAAAAAACTCAGATTTCATCAAAAATATTTTCATTTGTGTTCTGAAGATGAACAAAGGTCTCACATGTTTGGAACGACATGAGGTTGAGTAATAAATGACAATTTCATTTTTGGGTGAACTAACCCTTTAAGGAGCAATATCTGATAACAAGAAATCAAAGTGATGATTTCTTAAGAAAAAAATATCTGATAGCAGGATCAGAATTCACTGGTGCTCTGTGATGAGCCACTGTTTCCTTGCTTGAAACTATATTGAATTATCTATTGGGGGAAAAGGGGCTCTGTTATGTCGCTTTAATTAAAAATATTAGAAATTTAATGAATTGTATTTTATAGATGTAAATTGTAGTCTTTGGTTAAATGAACAATATGTAAGACTTTTGGATTAAAATAGCCAAAAACCACTTGAACAATGTTATATATTTTGTTGACTTGTGTACTTATATTATGCCAGATGTTTCCAAGAGTGTTTAAACCTAGAGAAATGATAACCAGGACACGAGCCGTGTCCATGTGTCGCCTATCAATGACATCATACTCACGTTAACCTCGGTTTCCGGTTTTATTTTGTCGAAACCACAGAAACACCAAAGACACTTTAATATATTATGTGTTTTATTAGACCGGTGAGCAACTGTTTGGATACATTTGTCAACAGAAATGTAATCATGTTATATAACTAAACACGTTTAGTCTTATTGTTTAAATCTTGTTTTCTTGATTTACTGTGAGTACCATGTTTTACCATGCCTAATATGGATCTAGTTGACTGTGCGTTCACTCGGCAACTGCTGAGAGACACTTTGTTGCACACTGCAGAGTAGCATTATAACAAATTTGAACACACAAATGTGTCTAATATGATTAAAATAGAGCTGTTTTACCTCACATACGCTTGACTTGAAGAAGCAGCAACTGCTGTTGTCGATACATCTGACGCTCTTCTCTTTCATTAGCAATCACTCCATGATTTTAGATTACTTACATTTTTAAGTGAATGGAATAGAAATATGCATTGAAGCTAAACATTTCAATGTTAAACATTAACCACAACTTTATTATTAAAGATCTGTAATTCAGTAAAACAAAATATAATTATGTTGCACAACATTAAAGCACTACTTCCTCAAAAAAATAAAACATTGAACATTTGAAAATAGCTCCAAATAGTAGTTTAGTTTATATTACATCTTTAATCAGCACCATAAACTAGTGATTTTGATTAAATTTGCCCCTAACAGAAAGGCTTGTAATAGAAGTCAAATGGTGTAACCGGTTACACCACTTGACATTTCAATTTCAAATAAAATTTGGCAGGTATTATCATGGACATCCATGTAAGCACTTGAGATGTATGTATATATATGTGTGTATATATATGTGTATATATATGTGTATATATATGTGTATATATATATATGTGTATATATATGTGTATATATATATATATATATATAGTGTATATGTGTATAATATGTATATGTATATATATATATGTGTATATATGTGTATACGTTTTTCCGATCATTAATTAGAATGGCCAAGTTGCGTTTCATATTGACAGATGAATACGCTCAGTTTATTAAATAGCCCTACGTCTTAGTTTATTAAATACGCTTATGTGGCGACCAGGGCGGGCGAGAGCCGTGAGGGAACGGCGCGAGGCCGGTGACGCGAGTGATAATGAGCATCACCTGGGAGGCGCACTGGCCTTGAGTCCCTCACGGAGGAGCTCCTGGAGCATAAAAGGAGGAGCGACTACAGTGAAGGACGAGAGAGGACCAGGCCTGGGGGGTATTCCAGAAAGCAGGTTATGTGACATACCTGGGTATGTTTAAGAGTAAGTAAGCGGATAACCTCAACTTTCGGTTCCAAAAACGGAGGTAACTTTTAGGGTATGTAAGTAACCAAAGCAACTTGATCTCTGAACATAACCTGCTCCGGAGCAGGTTATGTTCAATGGTTAGTTAGCTTAAGAGGAATTCAGATGCATGTTATATTATCAATATGGTTATATTAAATTTGTTATATAGTTACAGTTATATACACAATGTTATATTATACAATATATGACTGTCTATTCAATTCTAATATATGAATGTATTTTATTGTCATCTCACACATGGATCTGCTTTTTATCCTTTAACAGGACATTTTCTATGCTATAATTTCTATAATAAAATACATATCATATATGTGATATCTTATTTAATAATTAGCATAAAACAATATTAAGAATAAAAAATGATTGCATAACCACCCAATAGGTGGTGATGTGCACCAAGTAGGTTATGTAAATCGCCATTAAACAAAAGAAGAAGAATGAAGTAGAACGACGCGCTTTTTCTTAGCGTCTGTTTCCATGGTGAATCATCAATTTGTCGCTCTGTTGAGAATGTCTTGTGTGTAAACCGGGAACATACTCTGGGTTGGCTGAACTTATTCCCGGACGCATTTTTGGAACCAGCATACCACGAGTAAGCAAGGTTTGGGTTAATCAACCGAGAGTTCAGGGTATATGTGACAGTAAGTTAACCCTGCTTTCTGGAATACACCCCTGGACTTTATTTTATGTTTTATTATGTTTGTGTGGCCGGCAGACGTCCGCGAGGGTCTGCCGGCATTACTTTCGTTTTGTTCTTTGTTTATTTTGAATTAAAGTTTTGTTTGAATGTTCGCCGGTTCCCGCCTCCTCCTTCCCGTATATACAAACTACGTTACAGCTTAGTTTATTTAATATTAATTATAAATTTATTAAATGTCTCTTGCAAACTATGAAGGGACAATGAATCAATACACTGACATGGTAATGCTAGACAGATACTTTGTTTGCACAGTCCTTCTGTAATTTTGTCACTCCTACACTCCTACACTTACACTCCACGTCTGGCGTCAGGGGGGAAACATTTACCTTGATAAAGGAAAGTCCTTGTCTCACCAGGCTATGTTTATTTGGCAATGTAACCTCACAGTGTTATTCTGCTATCCAGTGCTGAGCTTTGATGAAAACTTCAGGAGACCGGCGAGATGCTTCCACAGGGCGGGAGATACGCGGCGTGATTGACAGCTTTGACACCAAATGGATATACGTGAAAATCAGATGACATGATTTCACAACTTTTCAGAAGATCAAGAGGGCCCTTCGCCATTTCATTGGCTTGGGCCCTAATAATCCTTAGGCGATCAAGAGGGCCTGCGTGAATTTTCGCTTGGGCCCTAATAATCCTTAATTAATAGGTGCCTAAGCAAACATATTTTATTGTATTTTATATATATATATATCAGTTGTTCAAAATAATAGCAGTCCAACATCACTAACCAGATCAATCATTGTTTTTGATAGAAATTATATTTCTACATGGCAAATATTTTACTAACAGATGTAGTAGAGTAATAGAAAACCAACAGACACAATAGTCATGACATGCATGCTGCTGATTATGTGTAATTGAATCATTAATTGAAATGGGTGTGTTCAAAATAATAGCAGTGTAGAGTTCAATTAGAGATTACTCAATTTCAATTAATTCTGTGAAAAAACTGATGTCAAACAAATGGTCCTTATTTAAGGATGAAGGCAGCAAATGTTGTACTGTGCATTTCTCTCTGAAAATCTGAGTAAAATGGGTCGTTCCAGACATTGTTCAGAAGAACAACGTACTTTGATTAAAAAGTTGATTAGAGGGGAAAACATATAAAGAAGTGCAGAAAATGATAGGCTGCTCAGCTAAAATGATATCTAATGCTTTAAAATGGCAACTAAAATCAGAAAGACGTGGAAGAAAACGGAAAACTACCAATCGAATGGACCGCAGAATAGCCAAAATGGCAAAGACTCAGCCAATGATCAGCTCCAGGGAGATCAAAGAAAGTCTAAAATTACCTGTGAGTACTGTAACAATTAGAAGACGCCTATGTGAAGCCAAGCTATCAGCAAGAAGCCCTCGCAAAGTCCCATTGTTGAAAAAACGACACGTGCTGAAGAGGTTACAGTTTGCCAAAGAACACATTGACTGGCCTAAAGAGAAATGGCGCAATATTTTGTGGACTGATGAAAGCAAGATTGTTCTTTTTGGGTCTAGGGGCCGCAGACAGTTTGTCAGGCGACCCCCAAACACTGAATTCAAGCCACAGTACACTGTGAAGACAGTGAAGCATGGTGGCGCAAGCATCATGATATGGGGATGTTTCTCGTACTATGGTGTTGGGCCTATTTATCGGATTCCAGGGATCATGGATCAGTTTGAGTACATCAAAATACTTGAAGAGGTCATGTTGCCTTATGCCGAAGAGGAAATGCCCTTAAAATGGGTGTTTCAACAAGACAACGACCCCAAACACACCAGTAAACAAGCAGCATCTTGGTTCCAGACCAACAAGATTAACGTTATGGAGTGGCCAGCCCAATCCCCAGACCTTAATCCAATAGAAAAGTTGTGGGGTGACATCAAAAATGCTGTTTCTGAGGCAAAACCAAGAAATGCAGAGGAATTGTGGTGTGTAGTGCAATCGTCCTGGGCTGGAATACCTGTTCACAGGTGCCAGAAGTTGGTCGACTCCATGCAACACAGATGTGAAGCAGTTCTCAGAAACCGTGGTTATACAACTAAATATTAGTTCAGTGATTCACAAGAAAGCAAAATCTTTAAGCATTTTTCAGTTTATACAGTAAATATGTGACTTTGTAAAGAAAAATGCAGACACTGCTATTTTTTTGAACAGCCTAATATTCCTTTTCCTTCACTTTCTGAAAAGTAATAACAAATTTGATAATTTTTTTCTTCATGTTTTGATTTAGAATATAATGTGCAGTGTTCCCAATGCATTTGTGTGTGTTGAAATAAAGGTTATTATATGGATTTTGAGCTTTACTCAGTTTTTTTTAAACACTGCTATTATTTTGAACATTATATATATATATATATATATATATATATATATATATATATATATATATATATATATATATATATATATATATATATATATATATATATATATATATATAAAAAATATGTTTGCTTAGGCACCTATTAATTAAGGATTATTAGGGCCCAAGCGAAAATTCACGCAGGCCCTCTTGATCGCCTAAGGATTATTAGGGCCCAAGCCAATGAAATGGCGAAGGGCCCTCTTGATCTTCTAAGGATTATTATTATTATTATTATTATTAGGGCCAAAGCCAACACCTGAAGGCCCTATTGTTTTCTTAAGGATTATTAGGGCCCATGCCAATTAAATGGCGAAGGGCCCTCTTGATCTTCTAAGGATTATTATTATTATTAGGGCCAAAGCCAATAGCTGAAGGCCCTATTGTTTTCTTTAGGATTATTATTAGGGCCAAAGCCCAAGGGGCTGAAGGCCCTATTTTCTTTAGGATTATTATTATTAAGGCCAAAGCCCTGTAAGGGGCTGAAGGCCCTTTTGTTTTGTTTAGGATTATTAGGGCCAAAGCCCAAGGGGCTGAAGGCCCTACTGTTTTCTTTAGGATTCTTATTATTATTAGGGCCCAAGCGAAAATTCGCGCAGGGCCCTCTTGATCCCCTAAGGATTATTATTAGGGCCAAAGCCCAAGGGGCTAAAGGCCCTTTTGTTTTCTTTAGGATTATTAGGGCCAAAGCCCTGTAAGGGGCTGAAGGCCCTATTGTTTTCTTTAGGATTATTATTAGGGCCCGAGCACCGATGGTGTGAGGACCCTATTTGAATTGCTCAGTTTATTATTATTATTATTATTATTATTATTATTATTATTAGGGCCCGAGCACCGATGGTGTGAGGACCCTATTAGAATTGCTCAGCCAATTCTTCTTCTTCTTCAAAATGAATCGCATTTTTGAGGGCCTAAACATTCTCAAAATCTTATGAAACTTTGCACACGCGTCATAAGGGGTGAACATTTACATCTGATATGGGTTTCAGAATTAGGTGTGGCAAAATGGTTCGATAGCGCCACCTACAAAATTTCCATTAAGCGCCCTTCGTGCTACGTTTCACGTACAGTTATGAAATTCGGTAGACAGATGTAACAGCCCAATACCTACAAAAAAGCAAAGTTTGTAAACCCAACAGGAAGTGAGATATTTTGAATTTTCTCTACAAAATTTTGGCAGTTTTTGCCATTTCCACATGTTGTACTTTAACAAACTCCTCCTAGAGCTTTAATCAGATCAACATCATATTTGCTCAGTCTAATCTAAAGGCCTTTGAGACGTTAAATTATGAAGATCTAGAGTTTTCGCTGAAGGGCATGTCCGTGGCAGCCTGGCAAAGTTCGATGTTTTGACATGAAACAGGAAGTTGTTGTAACCTGGGCATACAATGTCTGATCTGCCCCAAACTTCACATGTTTTATTAGAGTCCTGATCTGAAGACATCTATATGACAATATTCAGTTACAGTCATAGCGCCACCTGGGGGCAACCAGAAATGACATGTTTTACACTGTGATTAACTCCTCATAGAGATTGAACCAGAAGCACATCATATATGGCCAGTCTATTCTTAAGGCCTTTGAGATGTTAAATTGCAAAGATCTAGAGTTTTCGTTGAGTGGTGACCGACAAATTCTGATGTTTTGCCATGAATGATGAAGCTGTTGTAACTCAGGCATGCAATGTCCGATCTGCTCAACTTCACATGTCAGTCAAGTCAAATTTATTTATATAGTGCTTTTACAATTGGTAATTGTTTCAAAGCAGCTTTACATATTAGAAGCACAGAAAAAAGGGAAGTGGTTAAAAATAAGCTGTGGTAATATGTAACATATACAAGATGGTGCTACATTAAGCCAATGTCGGCTGACTCCCAGGGGTGGAAAAAACCCCCTAGGAGAAAAACCCAGCGTGCTAGCACTGGGAAAAAAGTCCTAGGAGGGGAAAAAAACCCTTGGAAGATATATATAATATATGTAAATGGATATGGAGTTCAAAATCTGAATTATACATTTATATTATAGAGATTAAAAATAGATTATATATAAATATATGCAAGCGGATACGGGGATTAAAAATCTGAATTATAGATGCAGCCAGAACTGGATCTGTAGGCCCATTGTCTCCTGGGCTACGTTGTAGTCAGGTCCAGACACAGGTTCTCCATCTGATCTGGATACGGCCTGGATCCAGCACCCGGCAAACCTCAGGATAAGCAGAGAGACAGATATTAGCGTAGATGCCATTCTTATTCTGATGTACAGGTATATCTAGTGTTATAGGAAATGTTCTCGGTTCCGGCCGACCTAATTATTGCAGCGTAACAATCCTTTAACGGATTTGAAAAATGTTAATGTATTGATAATGTGTTATGTGTATGCAAGAGCAAAGAGATGTGTTTTTAGTCTAGATTTAAACTGACAGAGTGTGTCTGCTTCCCGAACAATGCTAGGAAGATTGTTCCAGAGATTAGGTGCTAAATAGGAAAAGGATCTGCCGCCATCAGTTGATTTTGATATTCTGGGTATTATCAACTGGCCTGAATTCTGAGATCGCAATAAACGTGAAGGACTATAATGCATTAAGAGCTCACTTAGGTACTGGGGAGCTAAACCATTTAGAGCTTTATAAGTAAGTAGCAAGATTTTAAAATCTATACGATGTTTAATAGGGAGCCAATGTAATGTTGACAGAACTGGGCTAATATGGTCATACTTTCTGGTTCTAGTAAGAACTCTAGCTGCCGCATTTTGGACCAACTGTAGTCTGTTTAAAAGCTGAGCAGAACAACCACCCAGTAGAGCGTTACAATAATCTAGTCTTGAGGTCATGAATGCATGAACCAACTGTTCCGCATTTGTCATTGAGAGCATATGTCGTAATTTAGATATATTTTTTAGATGGAAGAAGGCGGTTTTACAGATACTAGAAACATGACTTTCAAATGAAAGATTGGTATCAAAGAGCACACCCAGGTTCTTAACTGAGGACGAAGGTTTAATGGAGCACACATCAAGTGTTAGAGAGTATTCAAGGTTTTTTCGTGAGGACGTTTTTGGTCCAAAGATTAGGATATCAGTTTTTTCTGAATTTAATAATAAGAAATTTCTTGTCATCCAGTTTTTAATGTCAGCTATGCATTCTGTTAGTTTTGTGAATTTGTAGGTTTCGTCAGGGCGCAAGGAAATATAGAGCTGAGTATCGTCAGCGTAGCAGTGAAAACTGACACCATGCTTCCTAATTATCTCTCCTAAGGGCAGCATGTACAGAGTGAAAAGCAACGGTCCTAGTACTGAGCCTTGTGGTACTCCATATTGAACTTGTGATCGATACGACATCTCTTCATTAACTACTACAGACTGATAACGGTCAGATAAGTACGATTTGAACCATGCCAAAGCAATTCCACTAATGCCAATATAGTTTTCAAGTCTTTTTAAAAGAATGGTATGATCGATAGTGTCAAAAGCAGCACTAAAATCTAATAACACTAATAGAGAAATACAGCCATGATCAGATGATAGGAGTAGATCGTTTGTAACTTTAACGAGAGCAGTCTCAGTACTGTGGTACGGTCTAAATCCTGACTGGAAATCATCACAGATTCCATTTCTTTCTAAAAAGGAGCACAGTTGTGTTGAAACTGCCTTTTCTAGTATCTTTGACAGAAAAGGTAGATTCGAGATTGGCCTGTAATTTACTAAATCTCTTGGCCTGTAATTTACTAAATCTCTCGGATCTAGTTGAGGTTTTTTAATAAGAGGTTTAATAATAGCCTGCTTAAAAGTTTTTGGCACGTATCCTAGTGTTAAGGATGAATTAATTATATCAAGAAGTGGACCTATGACCTCTGGAAGCATTTCTTTCAGTAGTTTAGTCGGCATTGGGTCTAGCATACATGTCGTTGATTTTGATGATTTGATAAGTTTAGATCATTCTTCCTCTCCTATAGCGGCGAATGATTCTAGTTTTACCTCAGGGACACTACAGTGCACTGTTTGAAGCGAAACTCTAGACGGTTGCATGTTTATAATTTTCTCTCTAATATTATCAATCTTGCAAGTAAAGAAGTTCATAAAGTCATTACTGCTGTGCTCTATGGAAACGTCAGCAGTTGAATCTCTGTTTCTAGTTAATTTAGCCACTGTCAAATAAATACCTAGGATTATGTTTTTCTATTAAGAGATTTGAAAAATAAGTAGATCTAGCATTTTTTATAGCCGTTCTGTACTCAATCATTTTTTCTTTCCACGAAAGGCGAAAAACTTCTAGTTTTTCTTCCAACTATGTTCAGCTTTTCTAACAGCTCGTTTTAGAGCCCGAGTGTGCTCATCATACCACGGCGTTGGATTAGTTTCCTTAATCTTCTTTAGACGTAAAGGAGCGACTGCATCTAATGTGCTGGAAAAGAGAGAGCCAATAGTTTGTTGCAGCATCGAGTTCTTCTAAGTTGTCAGGTATACTAAGGTGATGAAACTGCTCGGGGAGATTATTTATAAAGCAATCTTTAGTGGTAGACGTGATGGTTCTACAATATTTATGGCTGGGTTGTGGTTTTGTAGCCTTGGCTAATTGTATTATACACAAGACTAAATAACGATTTGATATATCATCGCTCTGCTGTAGAATTTCAACAGCATCAATATCAATTCCATGCGACAGTATTAGATCTAGGGTATGATTACGACAATGAGTGGGTCCTGACACGTGTTGTCTAACTCCAATAGAGTTTAAAATGTCTGCAAACGCCAATCCAAATGCGTCTTTATTATTATCTTCATGGATATTAAAATCACCAACAACAAGGACTTTATCCGCAGCCAGTACTAACTCTGATAGAAAATCAGCATTAACTATCTCATCACTCCGACGAACAGGAAGAGGGCCAGAACCAAATTACTTCTGCTGACATTGAATTTGCGAGTTCACACACCTCTTTAATGTTAATTTTAGTGATCTCCGACTGGCGAAGTTGAACATCATTTGTGCCGACGTGGATAATGATTTTAGAATATTTACGTTTAGCATTAGCCAGCACTTTTAAATTTGCTTTGATGTCAGGTACTCTGGCCCCCGGCAAACTTGTGACTATGATGGCTGGTGTCTCTATTTTCACGTTCCGTGTAATAGAATCGCCAATAACTAGGGCACTTTCAACAGGATTCTCAGTGGGTGCGTCACTGAGTGGGGAGAACCGGTTTGATGTTCTAATCGGAACGGAAAAGTGGTGTTTGTTCTTGCCACTATGCCGCCTCACAGTCACCCAGTTAGCCTGCTGCGTGGCTTCTACAACCGGAACCGAATGTGCAGTGTTTACTAGGCTAGTCGCATCCAAAGCAGTATCTAAGGCCCTTTCATTCTCACTATCCTCAATTAAAGTTTGGATGCGTGTCTCTAATTCTGAGATTCTTTCTGTCAGCCTGACAATATCCCTGCATTTATCACATGTGTAAGTCTCACTGCTGACAGAAAGAGCTAAGCTGTACATGTTGCATTTAATACACATGATAATTGTCGGGCATGACTGACCGTGTGTTTGATGAACGCCGTCCGAAAAACTGCAACGCACACGGGACTCGCTGGCTGGATGTCTCGGTCGCTTGCCGGTGCCTGGGGCAAGGGTGATGTGCGGGACGCTGTACCTCGCGGTGGATCGATGAATGCCGGGCAGCAACGTCTCCACAGCTTCCCGATCTGGCGAGGAGAGATCAGAATAACATACATTGGATAAATCCGCCATTAAATCGAAAAGGAAGGTTAGTTTAGAGGAAAAAAGAAAGTAGACGGTAGGTGATTACGCTGGTGGATTGCTAGTAATAAATCGTTCCGTTTAGTAATACTATGCAAAAGGTTAAGTAATCTAGTGAAAAATAAGAAAGTTATATTATGTGAATAGGAATAAAGAGAAGGATTTAGGATAAACTCCACGAAGCTCCGAACGTAGGTCAGACAGCAGGCAGGCAACAGCGTTGAGCAGCGTTCAACGCTGTTCAACGTGTGTGATAAGAGTGACAAGAGTCCTGGCCTAAAGACATCTATATTCCAATATTCAGTTAGTCATAGCGCCACCTGCTGGCAACAGGAAATGGTATGCTTTACACTTTAGTTCACTCTCAGAAAAACATTTTAATATGCCATGATGTACCAAACATACTAGAAATATGTTAAATAATGAAACACTTGGCTAAGTGCTAATGTATGCGATTAAAGCCAAGAAACAGGAAGTTCTAGTAACTCAGGCATACAATGTCCGATCTGCTCCAAACTTGACGTTTGATAATAGTCCTGGCCTGAAGACATCTACATGGCAATATTCGGTTACGGTCAAAGCGCCACCTGTTGGCAGCAGGAAGTGTGGCACGTTGAAATGACTTGGCTATTTAAATTCATTTAAGATTTTATATTTGGTAATTGAGCCTAAATTAAATTAAAATGGATGTATTAGTTTTCAGATGTTTTGTTTTTCTTTAAAATTGTGCATTTTAATATTAATTTATGACATTAAACAATATTGTTCTCTGAATTATACACTATTTAATTCTGTATCCAATAATACTAACCTTAGACAAAAAACAATTTATTTTTCAATCAATGTATTATGTGTAATTTAAAAATAAGTTGATTGGTGCTGTAACATGTTGTATAACAAAAAGATGGCACCAAAGGCCTATTTTTAAACAGGCCTATTTTTAAATCTTTTGTTGTTGTTACTGTTAAAACAGTATTTTAAAGAGCAATACTTTATATTTTTATTTCACACTGTATGTGCATGTATATTTAAGCATGATCAAAGGTTCTTAAATGCCTCTGTGTGTCTGTGTATGTGTGTGTATGTGTAATGGGGGAGAGGGGAGGTGGTGTCAGTGACAATGGTTTAGAAAAATATAATTCAAAACCTTCAAAACGACTATTTATTTCACACTGTATGTGCATGTATATTTAAGCATGATCAAAGGTTCTTAAATGCCTCTGTGTGTCTGTGTATGTGTGTGTATGTGTAATGGGGGAGAAGGGAGGTGGTGTCAGTGACAATGGTTTAGAAAAATATAATTCAAAACCTTCAAAACGACCTATGACACTTTGACATGAAATTCATCTAATTTTAAATTAATTCATGGATGTAGCTGTTGTGGTTTGTGATCATAGGAGCATCAGCTGCTGCAGTAAATGTGGTGTGAATTTGACATACTCCTTTTATGTTTACCTGTTTTCAATGCTCATTCCCCGCCATGCACAGTTGACTGAAGCCACAAGGGTGGCGGTGGCTTGGGCCCATCATTGCTGCTCGCAGCTATATTTAGGGCCCGAGCACCGATGGTATGAGGACCCTATTGGAATTGCTCCGTTTATTATTAGGGGCCAAGCACCGAAGGTGCGGAGGCACCTATTGTTATTGTTGGCGTTCTTTTTTTTTTTTTTTTTTTTTTTTTTTATTCTTCTTCTTCTTCTTCTTCCGCTCTTGAAGTCAATGGCAACCCATAGAACCACTTGCGGGAAAGTTGTGAAATTTGGAACACAGTTAGAGGACAGTCTGACCTTTGTCCACAGCAAATTTGGAGTCTCTATCTCAATCCCTCTAGCGCCACCAGCTGTCCAAAGTTGCACTTATGTTTATGTTAATAACTTTTGAACCATAAGGGCTAGAAACAAATTTTCTGAAAAACTTACTTTTTCGAACTCCTCCTAGGCCGTTACTCCGATTTTCATGAAAATTCAATCAGATCATCTTCAGACCATGCTGACAAAAAGTTATGGAATTCAAGTTGATTCCTCAAACCGTTTTCGAAAAACTCACGAACGAATTGTACGTAGTGCTTGCGAAAACAGAAGTAAGGCTGTATCTCCGCAACGCTTTATCGTATTCAGACCAAACTTGGTACATGTCATCACAAGCATGACCTGAGGTACCATGCAGTGTTTCGGCACAGCGCCACCTACTGGTGCGGAGATATGAAAAATGGGTATTTTTGCTTATAACTTCTGATGGGTTAGTCCAAAAATCATAAATTTGGTCTCGTTGGATTCGGGGAATCATGCCGAGTCGAATGATATCCAATTTTCCCATATCGGCCATTTTGGCCGTCGGCCATTTTGAATTTTGTGCTAAAATGCTGTATTTTACGAACGCATTAACGTATCTTTACAAAACTTGGTATGGGTCATCAGCACAATGCCCTGAAGGAGCCTGAGAAGTTTCGGCACAGCGCCACCTTGTGGTCAATAGTTATAACAAAATTTACAAAAATGCTAATAACTTTTGACTGTATTCACCAATTGTAATGAAACTGGTCTCAGTTGATTCCTTGGGTCATGTTGAGAACATATATATCAAATTTGCTATAGTCGGCTGAACTTCCTGTCCGCCATATTGTTTCACTTTAAAAACCTACTTTTTCGAACTCCTCCTAGACCGTTGCTCCAATTTTCACCAAAATTGAACCGTGTCATCTTCAGACCATGCCGACAAAAAGTTATGGATTTCAAGTCGATAAGTCAAACCGTTTTCGTATACCGGAGCAAAGAATTTGAGATGTGATGCAAAAATTACCCTTGAAGCTGTATCTCTACAATGCTTTGACATATTTAGACCAAACTTGGTACATGTCATCACAAGCATGATCTGAGGCATTATACAGTGTTTTGGTGCAGCGCCACCTACTGGAGTGGAGATATGAAAAATTGTTATTTTGCTCATAACTTCTGATGAGTTTGACCAAAATTCATAAATTTGGTATGGGTCATCAGGACAATGCCCTGAAGGAGCCTGTGAAGTTTCGGACCAGCGCCACCTTGTGGTCAAAAGTGATTATGAAATTTACAAAAATGCTAATAACTTTTGACTGTATTCACCAATTGTAATGAAACTGGTCTCAGTTGATTCCTTGGGTCATGTTGAGAACATATATATCAAATTTGCTATAGTCGGCTGAACTTCCTGTCCGCCATATTGTTTCACTTTAAAAACCTACTTTTTCGAACTCCTCCTACACCATTGCTCTGATTTTCACCAAAATTGAACTGTATCATCTACAGACCATGCCGACAAAAAGTTATGGATTTCAAGTCGATACGTTAAACCGTTTTCGTATACCGGAGCAATGAATTTGAGGCATGTTGTAAAACACTCTTGTAGCTGTATCTCTGCACTGCTTTATCGTATTTAGACCAACCTTGGTACCTGTCATCACAAGTATGACCTGAGGCATCATGCAGTGTTTCGGCGCAGCGCCACCTACTGGTGCGGAGATAAGAAAAATGACTATTTTTGCTTATAACTTCTGATGGGTTTGACCAAAATTCATAAATTTGGTATGGGTCATCAGGACAATGCCCTAAAAGAGCCTGAGAAGGTTCGGACCAGCACCACCTTGTGGTCAAAAGTTATAACAAAATTGACAAAAATGCTAATAACTTTTTTTTCTAATTGCTAACTGCTGCTGTTGGTCTGATGCTGCCAGCCATGTTGGCTGGCTTCTTGTGTCGTTTTTGTGCTTGGCTCCGTAATTGCTGCTTGTAGCTATATTTCTTCTTCTTCCGCTCTTGAAGTCTATGGCAGCCCATAGAACCGCTTGCGGGAAAGTTATGAAATTTGGCACACAGTTAGAGAACAGTCTGACCTTTGTCCATAGCAAATTTGGAGTCTCTAACTCAATCCCTTTAGCGCCACCAGCTGTCCAAATTTGCACTTATGTTTATGTTAATAACTTTTGAACCGTAAGGGCTAGAAACAAAATTCTTTCCCCCCCCCCTGATTCCGTGGGTCAAGACGAATCGATTGCACCCTATGACGTCATTTTCCGTCATGAAAATTTTTCCGCCATTTTGACTTTTCTGAAAAACCTACTTTTTCGAACTCATCCTAGGCCGTTACTCCGATTTTCATGAAAATTTAACCAGATCATCTTCAGAGCATGCCAAGAAAAAGTTATGGAATTCAAGTCAATTCCTCAAACCGCTTTCGTAAAATAAGCGAACGAATTGTGCATAGTGCTTGCGAAAATGGACATAAGGCTGTATCTCCGCAACGCTTTATCGTATTCAGACCAAACTTGGTACATGTCATCACAAGCATGACCAGAGGCATCATGCAGTGTTGTGGCGCAGCGCCACCTACTGGTGCAGAGATATGAAAAATGGTCATTTTTGCTTATAACTTCTGATGGTTTTGTCCAAAAATCATAAATTTGGTCTCGTTAGATTCAGGGCATCATGTCGAGTCGATTGATATCCAATTTTCCCATATCGGCCATTTTGAATTTTGTGCTAAAATGCTGTATTTTACGAACGCATTAGCGTATCGTTACGAAACTCGGTATGAGTCATCAGCACAATGCCATGAAGGAGCCTGAGAAGTTTCGGCACAGCGCCCCCTTGTGGTCAAAAGTTATAACAAAATTTACAAAAATGCTAATAACTTTTGACTGTATTCACCAATTGTAATGAAACTGGTCTCAGTAGATTCCTTGGGTCATGCTGAGAACATAGATATCAAATTTGCCATAGTCAGCTAAACTTCCTGTCCGCCATATTGTTTTTCTTTAAAAACCTACTTTTTCGAACTCCTCCTAGACCGTTGCTCCGATTTTCACCAAAATTGAACAGTGTCATCTTCAGACCATGCCGACAAAAAGTTATGGAATTCAAGTCGATACGTCAAACCATTTTGGTATACCGGATCAACGAATTTAAGGCATGATGCAAAACAAACTCTTGAACCTGTATCTCCGCAATGCTTTATCGTATTTAGACCAAACTTGGTACATCTCATCAAAATCATGACATGAGGCATCATGCAGCGTTTCATCGCAGTGCCGCCTACTGGTGCGGAGATAAGAAAAATGGCTATTTTTGCTTATAACTTCAGATGGGTATGTCCAAAAATCATAACTTTGGTCTCGTTGGATTCAGGGAGTCATGCCGAGTCGAATGATATCCATTGTTCCCATTTCATCCATTTTGGCCGTCGTCCATTTTGAATTTTGTGCTAAAGTGCTGTATTTTATGAACGCATTCAAGTATCATTACGAAACTCGGTATGGGTCATCAGAACAATGCCCTGAAGGAGCCTGAGAAGTTTCGGACCAGTGCCACCTTGTGGTCAAAGGTTATTATGAAATTTATAAAAAGGGTAATAACGTTTGAATATATTTACCGATTGTAATGAAACTGGTCTCAGTAGATTTCTTGGGTCATGCTGAGAACAAAGATATCAAATTTGCCATAGTCAGCTAAACTTCCTGTCCGCCATATTGTTTTTCTTTAAAAACCTACTTTTTCGAACTCCTCCTAGACCGTTGCTCCGATTTTCACCAAAATTGAACCGTGTCATCGTCAGACCATGCCGACAAAAAGTTATGGATTTCAAGTCGATAAGTCAAAACGTTTTCGTATACCAGAGCAACGAATTTGAGGCATGATGCAAAAACTACTCTTGAAGCTGTATCTCTTCAGTGCTTTGACATATTCAGACCAAACTTGGTATGTGTCTTGGTTTCTGATCTGCCCCAAACTTCACATGTGTGATAAGAGTCCTAGCATAAAGACGTCTATATGATAATATTCAGTTAGGCATAGCGCCACCTGCTGGCAACAGGAAGTGGCATGCTTTATACTGTAATTCACTACCAGATCCACATTTCATCATGCCACGAAGTACCAGACATTCTAGAAACACGTTAAATCATGCAACACTTGGCTGAGTGCTAATGTATGCGATTAACGCCACGAAAGAAACAGGAAGTTGTTGTAACTCAGGCATACAATGTCCGATCTGCTTCAAACTTCACGTGTTCAATGATAGTCCTGGCCTGAAGACATCAACATGGCAAAATTCAGTTACGGTAAAAGCGCCACCTGTTGGCCGCAGGAAGTGTGGCATTTCGAAATGACTTTGGCATAATTCTCCTGTATTCACTCACTTAAATGCATGACGCCCACTGTTGACTGTTTTCCTGAGGCCAACGGGTGGCGGTGAGCCCGGGTGCGAGGGCCCTCTCAACGCTGCTTGCAGCTTTAATTAGGGCCCAAGCGAATTAAGCGCGCAGGGCCCTCTTGTTCTTCTAAGGATTATTATTTTTTTTATTTATTTATTTATTTTTTTTTCGTCTTCCGGGGCTTTTTGGGGGCCTTAAAATGCTCAAAAACTCTTGAAAATTGGCACACACATTGGAATCCGCGGCCATTAGGACGCCCCAGAGGCTGGTATCCGGGCGTGGCAGGGGGGCTCGACAGCGCCCCCTTGAAAAAAGTCTGAAAATTTGGTCCATATATTAAACACGCTTGCACGTATTAGTATGAAACTCGGTACACATATAGACCTCATCGGGCCGAACAACTTTCGTACTCTAAGTTAAACGCCACGCCAACAGGAAGTCAGCTATTAAGGGTTGTTTGAAAAACGCATGCTCTGGAATTTGATATACTCCTCCTAGACGATTAATCCGATCACCACCAAACTCGGTCAGCATGAAGTCAAGACACTGATGATTAAAAATTGCCAGGGGATTTTTGATATCTCGAACGGTTTGGCCGTGGCGAGGCAACGAATTTATGGCGAGAAAAAGGAAACAGGAAATGTGTTATAACGTCTGCATACATATATTGATCTTTATGAAACTTCACGAGTGTGTTGGTTGTAGTAGTCTGATCACATGGATGTGACTATTGTGAGTCAAAGTTATAGCGCCACCAACTGGCAGCAGGAAGTGTATCACTTTTTGAAATGTTTTGAGATCACCCTCTTATTTTTACCTGATTTGCTTCAAACTTCATCAATGTAATGGCAATACACAGCAGATGTAGACCTATGACAGGATTTTTGATATTTGAAATATTTTTGCCATGGCAACAGGTCAAACTGTAATAATATTCTTGAGTGTTTTTGAGGCTCTTAACATGCTTCAAATTGCATGAAACTCGACACACACATCAATATTGTCAACCAGTAGACATGGACAAAGCCATAGAAATGGGCGTGGTGGAGGGGCTCAGTAGCGCCACCTTTTGACAAAAGTGGGGGGGTTAGTTTTTCCTACAGTCACCAAACTCGGTACACATATTGTTCTCATCAAGCCGGACAATTTTCTCATTTACATTCATTAGCTCCGACCAACAGGAAGTCGGCTGTTTTTGTTTGAATGTTAATTTTTTGAGAAAACAGGCTATGAATTTTATACTACTACTCCTACAGGGTTTATCCAATTTACACCAAGCTTTTTTTAACTTGTTGCTAACACATTGAAGTTGTTTAATTGCAAACGGATTTTGGATATCTCAAACGGTTTGGCCGTGGCGAGGCAACGAATTTATGGCAAGAAAAGGGAAACAAAGTGGGAAATAAATTGATTTTGATGAAACTCCGGCTTAGTCTTCGTTGTACAAGGCTGATCACATGGATGTGACTATTGTGATTCAAAGTCATAGCGACACCAACTGGAAGCAGAAAATGTCACTTTCAGCATACATTGAGATCGCCCTCTTATTTTTACCTGGTTTGCTTCAAAATTCATCAGAATAATGTTAAAACTTGGCACATGTAATCCTTTGAAAATGGGCAGGGAGGAGGGGCTCTATAGCGGCACCTTGTAGTGCAGTAAATGTGGAGTGAATTTGACATAGTTCTTTTGATGTTTAATCATTTTAAATGCCTATTGCCTGCTGTGCACGGTTGCCCTGAAGCCACCGGGCTTGGGCCCGCTATCGCTGCTCGCAGCTATATATATATTTTTTTCTTCTTCTTCTTTTTCTTCCACACTTGAGTCTATGGCCACCCATAGAACCGTATGGTAAAAAGTTGCAAAATTTGGCACACAGTTAGGACAGTCTGAACTATGTCCATAGCAAATTTGGAGTCTCTAACTCAATCCCTCTAGCGTCACCAGCTGTCTGAAGTTACGCTCATGTTTATGCTAATAACTTTTGAACCATAAGGGCTAGAATCAAAATTTGTTTTTCAGCTGATTCCTTGGTTCAAGACAAATCAATTAATTGATTGTAATGAAACTGGTCTCAGTAGATTCCTTGGGTCATGCCGAGAACACAGATATCAAATTTGCCATAGTCAGCTGAACTTCCTGTCCGCCATATTGTTTTTCTTTTAAAACCTACTTTTTCAAACTCTTTCTAGACCGTTGCTCCGATTTTCACCTAAATTGAAATGTATCACCTTCAGACCATGCCGACCAAATAGTTATGGATTTCAAGTCGATACGTCAAACCGTTTTCGTATACTGGAGCAACGAATTTGAGGCATGATGCATAACCCACTCCTGAAGCTGTATCTCTGCACTGCTTTATTGTATTCAGACCAAACTTGGTACATGTCATCACAAGCATGACCTAAGGCATCATGCAGTGTTTCGGTGCAGCGCCACCTACTGGAGTGTAGATATGAAAAATGGCTATTTTTGCTTATAACTTCTGATGGTTTTGACCAAAAATCATAAATTTGGTCCTGTAGCTTCGGGGCATCATGTCGAGTCAAATGATATCCAATTTTCCCATATTGGCCATTTTGTCCTTCTGCCATTTTGAATTTTGTGCCACAATGCTGTATTTTAGGAATACATTAGCGTATCGTTACGAAACTCGGTATGGGTTATCAGGACAATGCCCTGAAGGTGCCTGAGAAGTTTTGGACCAGTGCCACCTTGTGGTCAAAATTTATAAAAAAATAACCTTTTTACTATATAAACCGATTGTAATGAAACTGGTCTCAGTTGATTCCTTGGGTCATGCTGAGAACACAAATATCAAATTTGCCATAGTTGGCTGAACTTCCTTTCCGCCATATTATTTTTCTTTAAATACCTACTTTTTTGAACTCCTCCTAGACTCCTTTACCAACATCGAACCGTATCATCTTCAGACCATGCCAATGTAAAGTTTTGGATTTCAAGTCGATGTGTCAAATCGTTTTCATATACCGGAGCAATGAAATTGAGTCATGATGCAAAACCCCACGCTTGAAGCTGTATCTCTGCAATGCTTTGACATATTGACACTAAACTTTGCGGTTGTCATTGTCAACTCACTCTGGCCATACCACTTGAATTTGGTCTTAGCGCCACCTATTGGTGGAAAGTGATAAGCCAGTAAATATTTATTATTGACTGTATATGTGATTTTTCAGCTCTTTTGCCTAAAATGATCTTTATAGGTCTTTAATTGCTCACTCCTGCTGTTGGTCTGATGCTCACAGCCATGTTGGCTGGCTTCTTGTGCCAATTTTGTGCTTGGCCCCGTAATTGCAGCTATATTTCTTCTTCTTCTTCTTCTTCTTCCGCTCTTGAAGTCTATGGCAGCCCATAGAACCACTTGTGGGAAAGTTGTGTAATTTGGCACACAGTTAGAGAACAGTCTGACCTTTATCCATAGCAAAATTGGAGTCTCTAACACAATCCCTCTAGCGCCACCAGCTGTCCAAATTTGCACTTATGTTTATGTTAATAACTTTTGAAACGTAAGGGTTAGAAACAAAATTTTGTCCTGATTCCTTGGGTCTAGCCGATTCGATTGCATCCTATGACGTCATTTTCCGTCATGAAAATTTTTCCGCCATTTTGAATTTTTTGAAAAACTTACTTTTTCGAACTCCTCCTAGGCCGTTACTCCGATTTTCATGAAAATGTAACCATATCATCTTCTGACCATGCCGACAAATGGAATTTATGGAATTCAAGTCGATACCTTAATCCGTTTTCATAAAACAAGCGTACGTAGCGCTTGTGACAATAGACATAAGGCTGTATCTCTGCAACGCTATATCGTAGTCAGACCAAACTTGGTACATGTCATCAAAAGCATGACCTGAGGCATCATGCAGTGTTCAGCACAGTGCCACCTACTGTTTTCTGAAATATGAAAAATGCATGTTTTTGCTTTTAATTTCTGATGGGTTTGTCCAAAATTCATAAATTTGGTTTAAGGTTCCTGTTAGATTCAGAGCATCATGCCGAGTCGAATGCTATCCATTTTTCCCATATCGGACATTTTGTCCGTCGGCCATTTTGAATTTTGTGCTGAAATGCTATAATTTACATACGCATAAGCGTATCGTTACAAAACTTGGTATGGGTCTTTGGGACCATGTCCTGACAGTACACAAAGTTTCGGCGCAGCACCACCTTGTGGTCAAAAGTTATAATAAAATTTACAAAAATGCTAATAACTTTTGACAGTATTAATTGTATTGGAACTGGTCTCAGTAGATTCCTTGGGTCATGCTGAGAACATAGATATCAAATTTGCTATAGTCTGCTGAACTTCCTGTCCGCCATATTGTTTTTCTTTAAAAAACTACTTTTCTCGAAATCCTCTTAGACTGTTGTTCCGATTTTCACCAAAATTGAACTGTATCATCTTCACACCATGCCGACAAAAAGTTTTTTAGTACATCTGATTCCTCTCCTCATGCTGATTCAAATCAGCATTTTGAAAAGTACAGTATTCCTTTTTTTCACTACTCTTCCTTCAAATGTTCTCCAATTTTGTCCAAACTTTGGTCACATGATCTTTCGACCAAGCTGCACTGAAATTTTTTCATTCATCTTTTTCAAAAGTTATGATGTCACAAACTTCAGGAGGTCGACCCAAAATTGGTTCAGAGGCTACATCTCGGCCAAACTTTCAGCAATCGAAACCAAAATTAGTACACTTCATCGGAACCAGGATCTGAGGGTCCATACTCATTATGGGAACAGCGCCACCTACAGTTTATGAGATCTGGAAAATGGCTATTTTGGCCAATATCTTTTGAACAGTTTGTCAGAAAATCATGATCGTAGTGTGTCTTCCTTGGGTCAGGCCGAATCCGAAGATATTGAATTTGTCAACATCAGATGAAGCACGTGTCTGCCATTTTTAATTTTGTCATAAATTGCAATAACTATTTGACATATCTTCACAAAATTTTTTTACGAATCATCAGAATATCCTGAAAGTACCGGAGAAGTTTGAACTAAACTCCACCTACTATTCCAGATATATAATCAATTTTGCAAAAATGCTTATAACTTTTGAAAACTTTAACCAAAATTTCTATGCTTTGTCATTTTATTTCCTGGCTAATGCAAATTCTGACAATGTGTCGTTTGTCATTTTCCTTAAATGTACCTGTCCACCATATTGAAGTATATGAAAAAGTATTTTTTTCACTACTTCTCTCACAAATTTTGTCCAGTTTTGTCCAGAATCGGCTCAGATGATCTTTGCAGTTAACATGCTAAGCTAACTAGCATACTAAGCTAATTGCTTAGCATGCTAACCAGTTGCCATTCTCTCTTATGTGGCTCTTCAGATATCAGGTTAACAATAAGCTGCATTAGTATTAAGTAAGTTTAGCATGTTAATCTGGTTAACATGCCAAGTAAGTTTTTGTGTGTGTGTGCTCATTTTTACCTTTAAACTTCTCTTCAGCAACATGATGAACATGTATCCTCAAGTAGCTCAATGTGTAAAGCCAGATGCCCAATAATCACCTTACCCAAAGATTGTGGGTTCGAGTCCCATATAGGGCAACTTTATAAAATTGTTTGTAATGTCATTTTAATTCTTTTATTATCCCAATAAGTATTGTACTAATCTCTCTACTTCTAATTAGAAATAAATCTATTTTTGTTCATTCTGTGTTCATTTTCATCTCAGCTTCTGGTCTTTTTTTTCTTTTCCTGCTCCGCATTGTGCTACAACCCAGACATTCTCATTTCTTATTCTGTTCATTTTGAGTTCATTCTCACCTCTACTTCTGAACCACCTTTTTTTTTTTTTTTTTTTCAAGTACATTCAATTTCTGCTGTTTTTGCTCTTTGTCTCTAGGACAAACTCTAGCGCCACCACCAGTTCAAAAATTCACTTCTTATGGTTATAACTTTTGAACCATTTGCTCTAGAAAAATGTAATTTAGTACATCTGATTTGTCTCGTCATGTTGATGCTTTGCAACATCTTACATTAAGACTCCACCCATTACAGTAACGGCCATTTTGAAAAGTACAGTATTGTTTTTTTGCTGCTACTCCTTCAAATTTTGTCCAATTTTGTCCAAACTTTGATCAGATGTTCTTTGGTCAGACGCACAGAAATAACTGAACAGATTTTTTTTAATTCATTTTTGTTCAAAAGTTGTGTCACGAATTTAACAAGGTCGACCTGAAGTTGGTTCAGAGGCTGTATCTCGGTCAAATTTTGAGCAATTGAAACAAAAAATGGTACACTTGATCAGGACCATGATCTGAGGGGCCATGTGAAATTTGGAAACGGCGCCACCTACATTTCATGAGATCTGGACAATTGCTATTTTGGCCAATAACTTTTAAAAATCTTGGTGTCTATGGATTCCTTAGATCATGCAAAATCCGATGATATTGATTTTGTCAATATCGGATGAACCACGTGTCCGCCACTTTGAATTTTGTCATAAATTGCAATAACCTTTAAACAATTTAACATTTTCACAAAAATTGGTACGTGTCATCAACAGAAGGTCCTGAACGTACCTGAGAAGCTTGAACACAGCGCCACCTAGTGTTCCACAGATATAACGAATTTTGCAAAATTGCTTATAACTTTTGAAAACATTGGCCAAAATGTATATGCTTTACATCATTTTATTCCCTGGCTTATGCGGATTCCGACAATGTGTCATTTGTCATTTTCCTTAAATGTACCTGTCCGCCATATTGAAATAAATGAAAAACAGATTACTCCTCCCACAAATTTTGTTCAAAATCAGCTCAGATGATCTTCGGACCGAGCCACATAGAAATGACTGAACATTTTTTTGATATTCGCTATCGTTCCTGAGATATTCATCTCTGAATTTGACCTTGCTTGTGTTTGTTGTCTTATGTTGTCTGATTGCTTAGCATGTTAACCAGTTGTCATTCTTTTTAATGTGGTTCTTCAGCTATCAAGTTAACCATGAGCTTCATTAGCATTAAGTTAGCTTAGCATGCTAATATGGTTAACATTGCTAATTAATGCTTTTTTGTAAATTCTTTCTTAAACTAAATGTTCTCTTCCACAGCCTGTTGAACGTGCATTCTCAAGTAGCTCAATGTGTAAAGCCAGATACCTGAAGAGCACTGTACCCAAAGATAGTGGATTTGAATCCCAGGTGGAGTGTTTTGAGTGTTTTGTATGTTTTGATTCCTTTATTGCCTCTTGGATTAGAAATAAATGCTTTTTGTTTCATGCTGTTCATTTTCATCTAAGCTTCTGTACATTCTGAGTTCATTCTCGCCTGTAATTCTGAACCAGCTGTTTCATGTTTGTTAATTTTCTGCTGTTTTTCCTCTTACTGCTCCATATTGCGCTACAGCATGATGTTATTAAGTTACTAAATATAACATTCACTGCAGTTTTATAAAAATTCATTTTGAGTTATTTTTCACATAAACTACTGAACTTTGACGTTGTGTAAACATTCACTTGCCCAGTGGTGCAATGAGATGAGAAATAGTCACTGGACCAGGAGGTTGTGGGTTTGATCCCTGCGTGGTGCAACTTTATACAACTGTGTTGCGAGTCAATTAGATTCCTTTTTCCTTTTATTTCTTATTCTGTTCATTTTGAGTTCATTCTCACCTCTACTTTTGAACCACCTTTTTTCCAAGTACATTCAATTTCTGCTGTTTTTGCTCTTCTTGCTCCGCATTGCGCTACGACTCAGACATTTGAGTGCTTGAAATGCTTGTTGTTGCTCTGCTTTAAAAGCTGCTCTTTTTGCTGTGCTGTTCTGCCTGCAGCGTTGCTCAGCTTGCTGTGCTGTTTTGTTTCCAGTGCTGCTCTGCTTGATGTTCTGCTCTGCTTGGTGTGCTGCTCTGCTTGCAATGCTGCTCTGTTTGCTGTGCTGTTCTGCTTCCAGTGCTGCTCTGCTTACAGTGCTGCTCTGCTTGAAGTGCTGCTCTGCTTACAGTGCTGCTCTGCTTGAAGTGCTGCTCTGCTTGCGGTGCCTTCGGTGCTTGGCCCCGCATTGTTGCTTGCAGCTATATTTATTATTAGGGCCCAAGCGAATTAGCGCACAGGGCCCACTTGATCCCCTAAGGATTATTATTAGGGCCTATGCCTCCTTTTTTTTTTTTTTTTTTTTTTTTTTTGTAAAATAAAGAAAACTAACATGATGCATGATCTCTCGTCTCCCTCTGAAAAAAAAATCCAATCTAATAGTTCTCAGAAAATGAACTGTAACCTTGTGAATATTAATGACAAAAAAATGACACTTATGTCTAAAGAAACGTTGAAATGTCAGGTTTTAAATCTTGCAAGTCAAATCGAAAACAAACATTGTTTATGTAATCTGTATGAAAAGAGAGCCATGTCAGAAGTCCATGATTCAGCTCATTATCCGCTAATGCGGCCACGCCCACGGAGAGAGCAAATTCACAGGCAATACTTGTATACATTGTCTCAATCGTGTATTTATTGTCTTGAAAAGTGTTTATCTGGATGTTAAAGCCATGGTTAGTGATCTTTAGAAGACATGCCGTTAGTACCTGGTTCTTTTTCTTTTTATATGGATTTGTGGCCTAAAGGTGCACAGAGCGCCCTCCGGCTGCAAGTATGAATTGAAAACACAGTATCCAGCACTCATAGTGATGACAATAAATATAGAATAAATATTACTCCTCTGTATAGAAAATTGACATAAACGTATAAGAATCCATCAATATTTCCCCCAAATGTGCATGCTTTTAAGCTAAAAGCCTATATGAAATGCCATAGAGGTAACATAATTGTTCAAACACTTTGCATCACAGAAATACATTATATTTTAAAGAATATAATAAAATACCATTATTTTAAATTGAGCTGAGACATGATTACAGAGGGTTTTTTCACAGCCTACCTGACTGAAAGGCCTCATTAATATGCAAGTCATTTCATGTCATTATTATGTGATTCTTTTGTCTTCTCAGGTGTAAATGACCCATTATTCATGATGATTCACGCCTCCATGCATACTAGGGATGTCCACGTGATCGGAAATCGGGCCCGATCATGTGGTTTCAGACTCGATCAGAATCGGACATTACCTCCCGATCAGGACTCGGATATATATGTATTAGGGGTGCAACGGTTCTCGGTAAAAAAATCGAACCACTCCACTTCTCCACTTACGGACCGCACTTGCACTGTGGCCCATCTCGAATGACGACGCATCTATTGGTTAATATGGTTTGATTAAAATAGCAACGTGGAAAACAGACAGAGTTCAGATAATGTATGTTTCAGTCGATAGATGCACAAAACGTTACAACAACGATAATCAGAAAGCGTGGACAAAACAGTCACTCTTTGTAAACTGTTAACTGCGAGTGCCGTCTGCTGTAATGTCCAGTCATTTACGCCGTCATCACACGGGTGTTGATACAGGTGAGACCACGTTGCTGTCTGTGTTTAAACTAACTCATTTAAGCCTTGCTGATTTAAACATTCAAGAACAAGACGCGAGAGAGAACTCGCACGCGCTGTGAGAAGATTTGTGTGCGCTCATCCGACGCGTGCACACGCTTATTTCAGTCAGCGTGCAAACGCTTATTTCAGTCAGCGTGCAAATACTGAGTTCTCTTTCAAGTCTTGCGCTTCGGCGGCCACATTCATACAAAAATTATGTCAACATGCCTGTCCTAGCGAGTATCCTGGCAAACATAGTTGGTTATGCCTTAAGTGAACGTATATTAGTTGAGAAAGCGCATGTGAAACAGTATATGTACTGGATCATGCATGTCTTAAAGGGAAAACAACTATTCCTGCTGCCTGTATTTAATGTTAAATCAAACAAATAACAAAGAAATCACTCACTGCTCTTGACTGAATAGTTTTTGTAACTTCAATAATGATTAATCTTTATTTATTTTATACAGTAAAGATAATATGCAGTGATATTTTATATTTGATTACTATTTGAAAACCGTTAGATACCTGAAAAACCTGAAAAGCACTGTTCCTGGATCTGTTTTTTCGCTCTTCTTTATTCTTTATGTAGGCTATTATAGAAGTATCGGATCGGGACTCTGTATCGGCAGATACTTAAAATCAAATGACTCGGACTCTGACTTTAGGGCAAAAAAAACGTGATCGGGACATCCCTAATGCATACTGTGCTTCTTGACAAAAAAGTGTCTTACAAAAACGAAATCAATATATTGTTATATATGAAGGAGTAGGCTGCATAATCTTTACATAATTATGAAGTAAAAACTCTAGTCTACAACCTCCAATACCTAGAAGACTTGTCAATACAGATTTAATATACTTTTTTTGGCCTTATTTCAGTGACTTAAGATCCAATCGCCACCAAACTCGGTCGGCACGAAGACAAGACATTGATGATGATAAATTGGCAGCAGATTTTGGATATCTTGAATGGTTTGGCCGTGGCGAGGCAACAAATTTATGGCGAGATAAGGGAAACAGGAACTGTTATAATGTTTGCATACATTGATTGATGTTTATGAAACTTCAGCGGTGTGTTCGTTATAGGAGTCTGATCACATGGATGCGACTGTTGAGAGTCAAAGTTATAGTGCCACCAACTGGCCGCAAGAAGTGTCACTTTCAAAATGCATTGAGTTCACTCTGTTATTTTTACCTGATTTGCTTCAAACTTCATCAGTGCAATGTCAATACACAGCAGATGTAGACCTGTGACAGTATTTTTGATATTTTAAATATTGTTGCCATGGCAACATGTCAAACTTAATATTCTTGAGTGTTTTTGAGGCTCTTAACATGTTTCAAATTGCATGAAACTCGACACACATCAATATTGTCAACCAGAAGACATGGAAAAAGCCATAGTAATGGGTGTGGTGGAGGGGCTCAGTAGCACCACCTTTTGACAAAAGTGGGGGGGTTAGTTTTTCCTACAATCACCAAACTCGGTACACACATTGTTCTCATCAAGCCGGACAATTTTCTAATTTACATTCATTAGCTCCGACCAACAGGAAGTCGGCTATTTTTGTTTGAATGTTAATTTTTTGAAAAAACAGGCTATGAATTTTATACTACTACTCCTACAGGGTTTATACAATTTACACCAAACTTTTTTAACTTTGTGCTAACACATTGAAGTTGTTTGATTGCAAACAGATTTTGGATATCTCAAACGGTTTGGCCATGGCGAGGCAACAAATTTATAGCAAGAAAAGGGAAACAAAGTGTTATAACTTCTTCATACATTAATTGATTTTGATGAATCTTCGGCTGTGTGTTCGTTGTACAAGGCTGATCACATGGATGTGACTATTGTGAGTCAAAGTTATAGCGCCACCAACTGGCAGCAGGAAATGTTACTTTCAGCATGCTTTGAGATCACCCTCTTATTTTTATCAGATTTGCTTCAGACTTCATTGGAATAATATCAAAACATGGCAGATGTAGACCTTTGAAAAGAATCGTGATCTCAAACACAGTTGCCTTGGCAACACATTTAACTTTAATATTCGTTTTGGATGCTTTTGAGACTCTTAGCATGCTTCAAATTGTTTGAAACTCCACACACACATCAGGTTTGTTAGCCAGTAGACATGGACAAAGCCTTAGAAACGGGCAGGGAGGAGGGGGTCAATAGCGCCACCTTTATAGTGCAGTAAATGTAGAGTGAATTTGACATAGTCCTTCGATGTTTAACGTTTTAATTGCCTATTGCCCACTGTGCACAGTTGCCCTGAAGCCACCGGGGTGGGCCCGCCATCGCTGCTCGCAGCTATATTTACTATTATTATTATTTTTTTCTGTCTTCCGGGGCTTTTTGGGGGCCTTTAACATGCTCAAAAACTCTTGAAAATTGGCACACACATTGGAATCCGCGCCCATCAGGGCCGGGCAGAAGCTGGTACCCGGGCGTGGCAGTCAACAGCGCCCCCTTGAACAAAGTCCGAAAACTTGGTCCATAATATTAAACACACTTGCATGTATTAGTATAAAACTCGGTACACATATAGACCTCGTTGGGCCGAACAACTTTCATGCTTTAAGTTCTACACCACCCCAACAGCAAGTAGACTATTACGGGTTGTTTGAAAAATGCATGTTCTGGAATTTGATATATTCCTCCTAGGCAATTATTCCGATCACCACCAAACTCGGTCAGCATGCAGTCAAGACACTGATGATGAAAAATTGCCAGCGGATTTTTGATATCTCGAACGGTTTGGCCGTGGCGAGGCAATGAATTTATGGCGAGAAAAGGGAAACAGGAAATGTGTTATTTCTGCATACATTGATGTTTATGAAACTTCAGCTGTGTGTTCATTATACGAGTCTGATCACATGGATGTGACTATTGTGACTACCACTCCTCCTTCAAATTTTGTCCAATCTTTGATCAGATGATCTTTGGACCGAGCCGCATAGAAATGACTGAACAGAATTTTTTTCCCTATGGGTAAAATAAGTTATGACATGAAGTTAACGAGGTTGACCCGAAATTAGTATAGAGGCTGTATTTCGGCCAAACTTTAAGTAATCGAAACAAAAATTGGTAGGCTTGATCAGGACCATGATCTGAGGGACCATGCCAAATTTGGGAACAGCACCACCTACAGTTCATAAGATCTGGAAAATAGCTATTTTGGCCAATAACTTCTGAACAGTTTGTCAGAAAATCAAGGTCTTGGTGTCTATGGATTTCTTGGGCCATGCCGAAATCATGCCCAAGATATTCACCTCCGAATGTGACCTTCCTTGTGTTTGTTGTTTTATGCTAGTTAGCTTAGCACAGTTGCTTAGCATGTTAAACTATTGCCATTCTTTCTAATGTGGTCTTCAGTCATCAGGTTAAACATTCTATGATGATTTTTTTTTTTTTTTTGTGAACTCTTTCTCACACTGAACCTCTGCTCAGCAGACTGATGAGCATGCATGGCTGGTTAGCTCAATGTGTTATGCCACGGATTCCGAATGCTCTGTGTCGTGGGTTCGAAACTCAGTGTGACACATGCCCAGTGGTACTGTGGCAGGAAAAGATGCAGAATTTGTGTCTGTTCTAAGTATTGTGCCTAAAACTGGTCTAATCTGAAGCTATCACATGCAGTTAATTTATGTCCAAATTCGTAGTTCTTCTTCTTCCCCCTGAATGGTAGTCAATGAACCAGAAGTAGGAAAATTATCAAATTTGGCACACTTGTAGTGATGGTAATTAAAAGTAATTTGACTAACTTTGCTGATCTCCTGGAGCACCAAAGGGTCCTAAAATCTGGAACACGCAGATGAAGCCCTGGTGTAGGTGCAGAAGGTCCTTAACAATCTGGAACACGCATACAAAGGTACCTTGAAGTGAAGGTTTGCTCTCCTGAGCTTAACCTTGTTGCAGATGTCGTTATTGTCTCGCTGGATGGAAACTCTAAATGTAGTATTTGGTGATGTCTCTTTCCTCACAAGCTAGAGGCTCAGAATGTGGTTGTCTCTGTTGCTGCCTCACAAGCTGTAAGCTCAGATCATGGGATCTGTTGTTGTCTCTTCTGAATGGACCAGAGGCTCAGAGCGGTATATCTGTTATGTCTTCTCCCTTCGCAGGGCAGTCTCAGAACAATGTATCTGTTGTCTCAGCTTCGCAAGCCGGGACTCTATATCTGTTATGTCTCACCCGATGGGAGACTCAGAACAAGGAGTGTACCTTTATCCCTTTCCGATGAGGAGGAGATTGTATTTTGGCGCTTCTCTGTTCGAGTGCTGTGATTGGCTGCTGGCATCAGAGGGGACACACAGAGTGTGACTTACCCATCTTTCTCCTGTGGAACTCATTTGCATAAATCACAAAGTTGGAAGTCTTTACAGTGTCTTTAAAGTTTACCAACACATTTCTCACTTTCCAAACCACCACCAGAATACCTTTGGCAATATTCTAAACAAATAGAGAATAAACATGATGGAAAAAGATTGAACTGTCATTCAATTGTACATTAACTGCTGAATTTGCGTCAGAGGTTGCACTACAAATAGCTGTCACTGAAAATACTTATTTCTGTGAATAAGTACGAAATGGATGTGTAGTTTGCATCAGTTCTAAGGTATTCAAACATAGTTTTGAATGGATTTGGATGGATCTTTGTGATCTCTCTTTGTTTCACCCAGTACTGCTAAGGTCCCGAGGAATTTTTATGGCAGTCTGTGGCCAACCTTAGGAAGTAGTCTCTAGATGAGTGAAGAAAGGAAACTGCCTGTGGACCAATGAGAAGTCCTGTCCTTTCCAGGTTTGGTACAAGTGGTCTTCCTCTTGCCCTCTAAGAGATGTCTGGATGTTGTCCTTACATCTTTATCTGATAGCGTTGGACAGTTTGTTTGTGTTAATCCACCAAAATCCAATCAAAATGTAGCAAACCTTTGTCCGCTGTTATGAACAGAGAGGGGCCCGGCCATAAACTGGGCCCTAGAATGTGCTGTTTGAGTCCCGTGTGGGGCGACTTTATAAAATTGTTTGTAATGTTGTCATTTCAATTCCTTTATTATCCCAATATGTACTGTACTAGTCTTTCTACTTCTAATTAGAAATAAATCTATTTTTGTTAATTCTGTTCATTTTCATCTCAGCTTCTGGTCATTTTGAGCTCATTCTTACCTCTACTTCTGAATCAGCTGTTTTTCATGTACATTCAATTTCTGATGTTTTTGCTCTTCTTGCTCTGCATTGCACTACAACTCAAACATTTGAGTGCTTGAAATTCTTGCTGTGCCGTCTGCTCTGCTTCATTTGTTGTTCTGCTTGCAGTATTGCTCTGCTTTAAATGATGCTCTGTTTGCTGTGCTGTTCTGCTTGCTGTGCTGCTCCGTTCGCTGTGCTGCTCTGTTTGCTGTGCTGTTCTGCTTGATGTGCTGTTCTGCTTGATGTGCTGCTCTGCTTGCTGTGTTGCTCTGCTTGTGGTGCCTTCAGGGCTTGGCCCCGCATTGCTGCTTGCTGCTGCTTTTTTTTTTTTTTTTTGGACATGGTATTTCTTTGCATTGTGTTCAGTAGGTCTATTTGTATTATTTGTATATTTGTAATATCTCAACACTGCCTGTATGCTGCATAAAATAGGCTCATGCACTCTGTGAACGGCCCCAACATGGACGAGCAACATGACGGAACTAGTAAACTCTAAATGAAAATGTAATACACTGTCTGACAGTAGGTGTTGCTTATGGAACAGCAGTGATACAGGGGTTTCTGTTTCTGACACTTCTTTCTTTCACTTAAACATTTTGGTAGCACTTTATTTTACAGTACGTGTACTTTCATGGTACATGTATAGTAATTATGTTGTACATACAGGTAAAAGAGTGGTAACACAAGGTACTTACCTGACATGTATGGAAAGTAATAAGAAACAATGCTGTACTTTCCAATGGTACATACATGGTAACTGATTTGTACCTATAGACAAGTGTTTGGTAATAACAGGCACTTACTTACAGTGTCCGTATATGATAACTATCAGACACATTACTGTACTTACTAATGGTATGTACATGGTAAATATTTTGTACTTACAGACAAGTGTTGGTAAATAACAGGCACTTATTTATGGTAACTTGTAAGACACATTACTGTACTTACTAATGGTATATACACAGTAACTATGTAGTACTTACAGACAAAAGTGGGTAATAACAGTGCACTTACTTACAGTGTCTGTATATGTTAACTAACAGACACATTACTGTACTTATTGTATATACACAGTAACTATGTTGTACTTATGGACAAGTGTGGGTATTAACATTAACAGGCACTTATTTATGGTAACTTGTAAGACACATTACTGTACTAATGGTATGTACATGGTAAATATTTTGTACTTACAGACAAGTGTTGGTAAATAACAGGCACTTATTTATGGTAACTTGTAAGACACATTACTGTACTTACTACTTGTGTTAATATGCTTAAGCCTATTATTACAAAGGTTAAAGAGCTGGTAATTCCTATGTAATGTTTATGTACAAGGGTGCACTTTATTTTACAGTCCTATTTCCATGTACTTACTCTGAACGTACTAGTGAATATACCAGTTAGTTAATGTGTAAGTTACACCTGGTAAGAGCATACGTAACTTTCAAAGACACAAAACAAACATTTGTACGTTTAGAAAGGTGCTAAAACGTGCAATATTGACGTATTTATTGCACTAAAAAGTAAAAATACGTTTTTACAGCGAATTTTAATTTTAGAATTTTAAAATATTTAAGAATTTCTATGTCATAAAGATATGTGTATAATTTCCATTTTATCGTTTTGTAGATAAAAGTAAGATCCCTAAACCCCACCCCATCCTGAACCCAAACCTACCCATTTTATACATAATGGACAGAAATGTGTAGGAATATTACAATTTTTATAAAAATATAACATTAAAACGATATTTTGAGCCGCTAATCCTACACCTACCTTTAAACCTAAGTTACCCATAAACATTAAAACTCCGTACTGTTTTAAATAAAAGAATGACAGACAAACAAGCGTAATCACAACAATTTATTGCGAAAATGTCATACCAAAAGAAGTGCAAATGATGAGTTGCAGTCGCAGTCCTCTGGCGGTAAATAATATTTTTTTATCGAGCAGAATATGATGGATCCGGCTTCTCTACGTGAAGGCGAGCACTTATTCAAATGTCAATCCATTGAAACACTGCATGTCGCAACCTGTGACGAAGCAGGTGAGAGCCAATGAGCGTTTGATATCAGTGCCGTAAACCATGTCATAATGCTTCTCGAGGGTGGCGCTACTTTCAAATTTAAATTATAACGAGCGCGAGCTTTGACTGTGACGGTCGCTGCTGAGAGTGAAGATGAAGATTGATGGATAAAGGGCTGAATTTGGATCTGTTCCTTACAAACATATGGATTCTAATGATATGGAGTACAGCAAACAAATAAAATGGGTGTGATTTGTGAATAAAATGTGTTTTGATATATCTTATGTTTGTATTGTCAGTGGCTGCATAGGAGAAAACGTCTTCTGTGTCTCACAGCAAACTAACTAAATATTACAGGTGTCACGATCACCGTCTGCCCCTGTCTAGTTCCGGACTCCATTTCCCATCATCCCCCTCACCAGTCACATGCTCACACTCACCACCAATCAGCATCAGCCACATCCACCCTTGCACACCTCACTGATCACCACAGCCAGCTGCAGCTCATTTACAGGACTATAAAAGTCTGTCACACACACCACCTCACCGCAAAGTCTTGATTACCATTGTGTCATTTCTGAGCGTTTCTATCCTGTCTGCCTGCTTGTTATCGTTCCTGCCTGTTTCTTGTTTTTGACCCGTTGCTGCCTGTCCTGATCTTTGCCTGTCCCTTGACTACGACTCTGCCTGTTCCTCACTGTTCCTGTTTGTTCCTGTTTTGACCCTGCCTGTACGACCACTCTCATTTGTAAATAAATGCTGCACTTGGATCTCCCGCCTGAGTCTCCATTCACAACAGGTCACGAACAGAAATGTTATTTCATATTAAGTAGATGAGTAAACTATTCAAAAAATGTGACTAAAATATGTATTGATATAACAATTTAATGCAACAGATTTAAAACATTAATCCCATGATTTTATTATTAATACATTCAAACTGTTACATGATTTACGTTTTTATTGCTGTTAATAAGCAAGTATTTTTACATTTTAGTCCTCTAAATACGTCAGTGTTGTGCCTTTTTGTGTGTATGAGAACGTAAGTAAATGTACGTGTGGTAGAACCACACTTCACGTAAAAATACACACGTATTCTCATGAGATCATGGTAATTCCTATGTAATGTTTATGTACAAGGATGCACTTTATTTTACAGTCCTATTTCCATGTACATACTATGAACATACCAGTGAAAATACCAGTTATTTAATGTGTAAGTTACACCTGGTAAGAGCTGGTAATTCCTATGTAATGTTTATGTACAAGGGTGCACTTTATTTTACAGTCCCATGTAATTACTCTGAACGTACTAGTGAATATACCAGTTAGTTAATGTGTAAGTTACACATTTCTTTGGTTGGGGGTTATAAGCATGATACAAAATACTTCTTGAGTACTGGATGATATACTTTTGCAGTTCAACTTGCCTAATCTTTACAGGACAATAATTCACTTAATAGGGGTATTTTGAGGACATGCATACAGATCATTACAATCAGTACAACTGTACTTGGTATACTCAGTTGTCAAAAGTTGTCACTCATGTGTCAAAAGCCTTGCTTAAAAGGACTACTTGATAAGTATTAACACTATGAAGTGCTGAATAGTTAGTGAAGTGTATCATATTGGTAAGCGCATTTGTTTCACAGTAGTTAAGCAAGTGTCCGTTATTTGTGTCCACACTTCTCCGTGAGTACAACATATTTACCATATATATACCACTAGTAAGTACAGTATTGTGTCTTACTAGTTACCACACATAAGTGCCTGTTATTACCCACACTTGTCTGTAAGTACAAAATATTTACCATGTACATACCATTAGTAAGTACAGTAATGTGTCTGATAGTTATCATATACGGACACAAGTAAGTGCCTGTTATTACCCAACACTTGTCTATAGGTACAAAGCAGTTACCATGTATGTACCATTGGAAAGTACAGCAGTGTTTATTACTTTCCATGTACATACATGTCAGGTAAGTACCTTGTGTTACCACTCTTTTACCTTTATGTACAACATAATTACTATATATGTACCAGGAAAGTACACGTACTGTATAATAAAGTGATACCAACATTTTTAATCTGGACTAAAACAAGCCAGAAAAGATATCAGAATTTTCTGATTCTCAAGTCACCTTTATTTATAGTGCTTTTTACAATGCAGATTGTCAAAGCAGCTTTACAGTGAACCAACTTGCAAATAATTTTGGCTGCACAGCAGCTCTAGAAGAAAATGGTGTCATTGTTCAGCTTAAATAAATTCAATATTGATTCATTCCTTTGTAAAAATCACTAGTCATTAATTTAGTTAATTCGTCTATATATTGGCTCTGGAGAAAACGGTGATGTCATCATCCAGCTCAGTTCAGTTCGCATACAACAGGAATCGCAGTCAATTTTATAATGGTTACTGTTCTGAAATAACACTTCCTCGACAAATGCAATCTCTGGAGGATGCAGCTTTCAAAATGTTTTAAACATTGGTTTACTTTATACATGTTGTGTATTCTTAAAAAGTGCTATTATGTTTTAAATTTTTATTATTAAATAAACTTGTTAAACTTTTATTAGCCATGTAAAACTAATTAAACAAAAATAATTCAATAATAATGAATTTTTTATTTTTATTTTTTTATAGACAAAACCTTTTTGGACAAAATATAAAATAAAAAAAAGGTTTGCATTTATGTTTTATGTTTCGTTATATACTTGATACACCAGGCTTTTATGGCACATATAGTATGTAGGGATGGGCACAAATAGTCGAATATTCGAATATTCGTTCTGTAATTAATATTGTAAAAATTAAAAATACTATTCGAATTTTACTATGTTGCTTTGCTGGCCGTAAATGCAGTGAATCCATGATAAGGTCCTAAGCACTAAAACTCGCAGTTATAACTAAATGCACCGGGTGGCGCTGTGGAGCGTGTTTAACAAGTTTATTTTATTTAATCGTCACATAATGTTGTCGTCTGCCTCGCAAAGTTTGGAATTACTGAGATGAAAATGATCTTACAAAATGGAATTACTTTTGATCAAATTAATTAATGAAACTGAGTTATCATAATATCAACACCATAATGAGAAAGCACATGAAATCTAAATACCCGTCGAGTGAGGAAAGACAGCTGTCCATCACTGCATTCACGACAGGTAAGCGCAGCTTTAAGTTATTCCCTAGTGAGCCAAGATGATAACTTATCTGTTAGCAAAATGATTTTGAGACATATGTTTCCTTTAAGTTTCATGGAGGGAGACATATTTACGAACAGAAAACAAAGTGTTACTGTTAGAAACTTAGCTTAGCACAGTTATTTAGGCTATTATTATCTTTGTGTCTCTGCAACGTCTGTCAGCACGGCTCGTTTTCTCACCCGAGCATATGGATATTATTGTTTTTCTCAACATGAACATGTGAAACGGTATAAACACGATAACCATATACTGATTCGAGTGTATTATGTACGTTTTGTACAATAACTGGCGCTGTCTGCTTTATTATGTTCACACCGAACGCGCCTGGGGCGTCAAATTCGCGCCAGTTGGACGCTTGAACATTTTAAAGTCAGACGCGCGTAAAATTCGCTCAATTCGCACGTCTAAACAAAGTGTGTTCAGACGTGAATTTGCGTCATGGGAGGGGCTTTCATCTCTTTCTGCACAGATCCTCTGAATAAACACAATCTCGTCAGTTGGAAACAATTAAACTAGTGGCAATTTAACTCTGTTATGCCGGCCGACTTTTTGCTAGCTAGAAGGTGGGCTAGTGTCAACGGTTAAAATCATGCAAAAAGTTTTACAACTAAGCAGATTGTCCGATTTCTTTGCTTATTCTCTTCCAGGCAAGGTCCTTTTTATTCATGTCTCGATAAAAATATGACACATCATAGAGCTCAGGTTGGCCACACACAGCGACATCTTTGTTCTGGTCTCCACCACTGATCACATCATAAACACGTTACTTCCAAAGCAGAATCCCTGATTGGTTAACGCGCCGCGAATTTACGCCAAAGTTCAGATTTTTCAACTAGGGCGTTTGGGCGTCAGACGCTCAATTCACGCGTCAGCCGCGTGAACGCTCAATTCGCGCCGCGCCATTCGCGCGTCAACGGCCGATTCGCGCCGAGCGACACCTAGATGCGTGTTTACATTGACTTAACATGTAAATCAGATGCCTCAGACGCCCCAGACGCATTCGGTGTGAACGCAGCATTAGTATTTTTCCCGCTCTCGCTGCTTGAGATTAAAGGTGCCCTAGATTGTTTTTTTACAAGATGTAATAAGTCCTAGGTGTCCCCTGAATGTGTCTGTGAAGTTTCAGCTCAAAATACCCCATAGATTTTTTTTATATTTTTTTATGCCCTGGGGCATCATTAACTATGCACTGATTTTTTTTTCAGCATGACCCCTTTAACAGATGCGTTCCCTCTGCCCCACGAGCTCTCGACTATAATACAGTGCATAAACAAAGTTTACACAGCTAATATAACCCTCAAATGGATTTTTATAAGAAGTTCGTCATGCATGCTGCATGCATGCTTCGAATTATGTGAGTAAAGTATTTATTTAGATGGTTACGTTTGATTCTGTGTGAGTTTGAGGCTATGCTCTGTGGCTAACGTCTAATTCTACACTGTTGGAGAGATTTGAAGTTGTGTTTATGAATTATACAGACTGCACGTGTTTAAAAATGAAAATAGCAACGACTCTCGTCTCCGTGAATACAGTAAGAAACGATGGTAACTTTAACCACATTTAACAGCACATTAGCAACATGCTAATGAAACATTTAGAAAGACCATTTACAAATATCACTAAAAATATCATGATATCACGGATCATGTCAGTTATTATTGCTCCATCTGCCATTTTTCGCTGTTATTCTTGATGGCTTACCTTGTCTGTGCACAGATCCAGACGTTAATACTGCCTTTCCTTGTCTAATGCGTCGAATGGGCTGGCATTATGCAAATATTGGGGTCATACATATTAATAATCCCGACTGTTATGTAACAGTCGGTGTTATGTTGAGATCCGAGTGTTTTCCGGAAGTCTTTTAAACAAATGAGATTTACATAAGGAGGAGGAAACAATGGAGTTTGAAACATTTCCATGTACTGAACTCTTGTTATTCAGCTATGTCGAGGTAAATTCAAATTTAGATTCTAGGGCACCTTTAAATGCTTTTGTTATTAATATTTTCTGTTTACACATATTGTTTAATGCTTTGAACTAAAAGAAAACCTTAAGATATAATGTAAGCTTGTTGTATATATTGCCTAATTGTAAGCTTGTTCAGAAATGGTTACAAAATATTGATGAATATAAAACAATAACGTCTTTCTCATTTAACCTCATTTAAATAAACAAATATTTGAATATTCATTTTTTACGAGCCCAAATATTCGAATACAGTATTTTGGAAAAAAGCCCATCCCTAATAGTATGATATAGTAAGACTATGGAGGGGAAAGAACAATTTGGTGCAGTTCTTTATATGGCCAAAATATAAATTAATGAGATTTATATAACAGTATAGCAGATCAGGGGCGGTTTCTTCATTAGGGCAATAGGGCAACGCACCACCAAAAGTGAGAAAGGGACGGATTTTTCAGTCACTTTCAACCACAGAGTTACGCTAGGTGTCACTGCTAGACTGTTTGTTCTGCCTCTGGATATAATCCAATCAGTGTCGAGTCACGCTCTGTGGAGTACCGCCTCTTTTTGGGCGATTTCAGTCTGGTCGAGATTTGCCCCGACTGCTCCCATAGACTTCCATTCAAAGAACTTTTTTTTCAAACTGCAGGCACTGCAATGCAATCTCTATGGGTTCCGGGAGGGCTAGCACTAACGTGCTTTTGTCATCATACGTAACTTTAACGATTGGTGGAAACAAACATACCTCTATAAATATTTTTTTAAGCTGAAGTGACATCCAATAATTTCCTCAGTGCATAATTTACATTTCACATAAATATTCTCCATCTGTGAATGTTAGAAAGTTGAGAAATTTCCATTTTGCAGTCAGGAGTGGACGAGCCTTCAGCAAACACAAACTTCCATGAACGAGCACTGCCGCGCGCATGCGCGCCAAACAGACTGAGTTCAATAGAGCGCAATAATTCTGAGTAAATACATTTTGCTAAAAATATTTGTTGTTGAAAATTTTTGTTGGCGAACATAATTATGCCATATGTAGAATTTCGAACCTACAACTAAGTGTATTTGTACGATAGCAATAACTGTGTAAAGTGACTGTTGTAGGGTAATCAAAATAGCCTAATAATTAGTCTGTTGTTTTGTTTTTAGTTATTTTAATTTTTAGTTTAGGGTATTTAACTAATGCTTTAAAAAAACATTTACAATTTTTGAATATAGCCTAGGCCTAATGTGATTTGACCCCTTTTTTCGCACATAATATAGCATACTACACGGTTACATTCAGGTTTGTTTTTATAGCCTTCAATATGAACATTGTTTCTAGGACAATATTGGGCAGGATGTGAAATAATTTTTTTTTAAATTAAATACAGATTTTTTTTTTTTTTTTTTTAGATCCCAGCCCTATGGTATGCTTTACTGAATTTTCCATGTTTTAGATAAGCAGTAATGATGCATTATTATATCACTTGTTAAATGGTTATTTAACAATTAGCCTGTTCATTCCTGCATTTCTAAAAAAAAAATGTTTTTGCGCCCCCCCCAAAATTGTTTCCACCAGCCACCACTGTAGCAGATAACTTGCATAAAATGCATAATATAATTTGTCACTCTATATCTCCCAATATTGTGTCTTAGTAAGATGATATTTAAATGCTTAATAGTTTTATGATGAAAGCTCTTCAATTTTTGTGGTGGGCAAAACGCAATGCAGTATACCTAAGGCTCGTGTTAGAGATTTTTCAGCAAAGTTCATGTTCATGTTAATTAATTTAGAGTAAAAAGTAAAGTTAGAATCATATTTAGAGTCCTCGTTAAATATGATACAGTAACCTTTATAAAGTTAAGGGTACAACACTTAAGTTTATCTTTTTGTTTGTATCATTGTTCTCTTTTTATACATTACAGAGCACAATGATTCTTGAGCTTAGAAAAGTACTAAAAATATTAGAAAAAAATGTCTGGTATATTTTCACTGCAAAACAGCACAAGAAATGCTGCAAATACTGCTGCAAATTCTGAGAAAAAGCCTCCTTAAATTCAGTCATTTTACACAGCAAAAATCTGAAAAAAGTCCCACAAAATCTATTTTTCATTTTTTGGTCATTTTTTTGTTATTATTTTGAAGCCCTTATTTAATTACAGATATTAGATGACCTGTGTGGTTCTAAGTTTACAAAACAATGTATACATTTTGTTGCGAGCAGTTTGTGAATTGCAGTGTGCGTTTATGAGAACTTTTGTTATTCTTAACACCATTTAAGCGAAATATAGCTGACTGTAGTTGTGTCTCTTAGGTATCTCCATGAGTCTAGTGGAGTCTAAAGATGGCATTCAGCACTTCACCTTTGAACATAATCGTGACTATCAGCAAGTCCAGTTCAAGTTTTTTGATGCAGTTGAGTCAGTGGACCCCAACAACATTGTGGTAATTTTATTCTAATGTTATTAGCTACAGACTTATTTGATTTTTTTTTTTTTTTTTTTTTTTTTTTACCTTCTTTTCCACACATGAGCAACATGTTACATTGTATGTGACAATCCATTTCTCTCTTGTTTTCCTTCAGGTTCTCCTGCAACTCAACCCATATCATATTGATTCACTCCTGCAGCTGTCAGATGTATGTCGCATGCAGGAAGATCAAGAGACAGCCAGAGATCTCATCGGTGAGGAAATTCACTGATGCGCTGAATATGAGACCAGTGACCTGTGTGAGACAGTGTTTTACAGAGAAGCCCTACACTTAACTTAAAATACTTTTTCTTTTTTAATTTTAATTTAAAATATTTAGCACAGCCAAACATTTAGAAGCACAGTTGAAGTCAGTAACGTTAATGTGGCACAAAATACATATGCACAAGTAGGTATGAGAAAACAAAGCTTATCAGTAGTTCAGGAACATAGTGTAAAAAAAAGTTTACCTTCTGATAAACCAATTAAGTATAATTTAAGGTTAAAGCTGCAGTCCGTAAGTTTTGCATCTTTGTTGCCATCTCTGTTTGAAACCGGCAATTGTAGTTGTTTGCGGAATTATTATCTTTATGTGGGTTGTGCCTCGGTACGACTCCTCAGCGTGGATGAATCTAATGTTTGCTGTCAATCACCACACCGGTGTGAATACTGTACTTTGGAATCACAGATTATAGTTTTGAAGTATGACCAAAGTAAGAATTTTCACTGGAAAATGTCATCTGAACAAGTAACATGTCTGCCACACAGCAGCTCTTAAAGGAACACTCCACTATTTTTGAAAATAGGCTCATTTTCCAACTCCCGTTTTCGAATCCATTCAGCTGATCTCTGGGTCTGGCAGTAGCACTTTTAGCATAGCTTAACATAGATCATTGAATCTGATTAGACCGTTAGCATCTAGCTCAAAAATGACCAAATAGTTTTGTTATTTTTCCTATTTAAAACTTGACTCTTCTGTAGTTTCATCATATACTAAAACCGACAGAAAATGAAAAGTTGCGATTTTCTAGGCCGATATGGCTAGGAAGTATACTTCATTCCATCATAGTAATCTGAAAATAGTCCCCAGCTAACTCTCCAACTACACAATCTTAGTGGGACTATATTCAGGCACTGAGTAATGTCATTGCGCCTGCTGCACCCATGTTACGGCAGCAAAGTTCCTTGATTATTATTGCCAGAATGAGAGTATATCGGCCTGGAGAGTATATGAGAGAAAATCGCAACTTTTTTATCGGTCTTAGTACACGATGTAACTAAAGAAGAGTCAAGTTTTAAATAGGAAAAATAATGAAACTCTTTGGTCATTTTCAGCAAGATGGTCTAATTAGAGATCGGCTGAATGGATTCGAAAACGGTAAAGCTCAACTGTTTAACATAAGGGGAGTTGGAAAATTTGCCTAAGGCAACAGCGGCAAAGATCCCAAACTCCAACAGGTGACATCAGGTGACAAACAGGTGATAAAATGGAGAAAAAAACCTTGGGAGAAACCAAGCTCAGTTGGGGCCAGTTCTCCTCTGGCCAACAGCGAACAGTGCGTGATTATGATTCAGGCAGCTTTACAGGTCATGAGCCCTATTGGGATTGCAACAGTCAAAATATTTAATCCAGTTCCATCTAGTTGAAGATCGTATTCATCACACCAGTATGGGACGGTTTGTTGGAATCTGTGCCACTGGCTGTCGTGTCGGTGAGGCCTTCACAGGGGATGATCTTGACACAATCTCTGCTGACACTTCAGGGCTGCGTTGTGGTCGTGTCTAGGCACAGGTTCTCCATCTGATCTGGATATGGCCCGGATCTGGCTGACTATGGTAAACCTCTGGATAAACAGAGAGACTAATAATAACGTAGATGCCATTCTTCTTCTGATGTAACAAGTACATCTGGTGTTATAGGAAGTGTTCCCGGTTCCGGCTGACCTAATTTATGCAGCCTAACAATCTTTTAATGATTTTGAAAACATAAATTGATAATGTGTTATGTGTATGCCAGGTTATAGAGATGTGTTTTTAGTATAGATTTAAACTGACAGAGTGTGTCTGCTTCCCAATAAAGCAGTGTCTGCTTCACTAGGAAGACTGATCCAGAGTTTAGGTGCCTGCGGTTGATTTTGATATTCTAGGTATTATCAATTGGCCTGCATTCTAAGATCACAATAGACGTGAAGGACTATAATGCATTAAGAGCTCGCTCAGATACTGGGGAGCTAAACCATTTAGTGATTTTAAACCATAAGCAAGATTTTAAAATCTATAAAATGTTTAACCCTCAGGGGTCTGAAGATTTTTGGGGCCCTGGAGAAGTTTTGACATGCCCTGACATTTGTGCTTTTTTCAGTTGTTCATAAACATATTAATGGAAAAAGTGTCATTACACTTTATTCAGCACAAACTAGGCTACCATAATATGTGAGGAACATGTATGTACATGTTTGTGTTTTGTTGTTGCGTGGTTATTGAAAAAACAAAAAATTTAAGTCACTAAAATAAAGCCAAAAAATATATATAAAATCTGTGTTCACAAGACTTCTGGGTATTGGAGGTTGTAGACTACTAATGTTTGCTTCAAAATGAGGTAAAAATTATGCTGCTTGCTTGTTCATATAAAACAATAGAGATTTAAATTTTCTAAAACATCTTTGGTCAAGAAACACAGTATGTGTGGAGGCGTGAATCATCATGAATAATGGGTCATTTACACCTGAGAAGACAAAAGAATCGCATAAAGAGCTCTAATGACCTGCATAAATAATGAGCTCTTTCAGTCAGGTAGGTTGTGAAAAAACCCTCTGTTGATCATATCTCAAAGCTCTTCATAATGTAAATCAAACATACAGAAAAAACAGCAATACTGTGAAATATTATTACAATTTAAAATAATGGGATTCTATTATATTCTTTAAAATATAATGCATTTCTGTGATGCAAAGTGTTTGAACAGTTATGTTACCTCTATGGCATTTCATAGACTTTTAGCTTAAAAGCATGCACATTTGAAGAAATATTGATGGATTCTTATATATTTATGTAAATTTTCTATACTGAGGAGTAATATTTATTCAGTATTTACATCACTATGAACGCAGGATACTGTTTTCAATTCATACTTGCAGCCGGAGGGCGCTCTGTGCACCTTTAGTCCAAAAATTCATCTAAAGAAGAACAGGAACCAGGAACTAACGGCATGTCTTCTAGAGATCGCTAACCATGGCTTTAACATCCAGATAAACACTTTTCAAGACATTAAATACACGATTGAGATGATGAATGCATGCATTGCCTCAGTATTTGCGTCTGAATAGCGCTGGCTCCGTGGGCGTGGCCGCAATATTTTTTTTGTCATTAGTATTCAGTAAGTTACAGGTCAAGTTACGCATCATGTTAGTTTTCTTTATTTTACAAAAAGCACAACATTTTGTTTTTACTCCGAGTTTACACAAATAAAAGATATTCCACAGATTAAAATGGTGTATAGCTCTTAATTGTATGTGCAACATTGACAGAGTATTTTGAGTCTCTTTCACACTGGTTAGACAAAAACCGCGGTGGTCACGCCAGCGTGACCGCCGACCCGAGGGAGTTAATAGGGAGCCAATGCATTGTTGACAGAACCGGCTTCTATAGTCATACTTCCTAGTTCTAGTAAGAACTCTAGCTGCTACATTTTGTACCAGCTGTAGTTTATCAAGCGAGCAGGGCAACCACCCAGTAGAGCATTACAGTAATCTAGCCTTGAGGTCATGAACAGCATGAGAGCATGAGATGTTAATTGCGCAAGTTTGCAGTAGAGATGGCTGACGGTCATTCTAGGGGAGACAAAACCACAGAGCAATGCCACCTGGTGGACAAAAACACTTTGGACCGTAACAACCTCCACTCTTAAAACAGAGGCCCCTAAAAGGGAACTCTGCAGACACCAATAATAGTACAAAAACAAAAAAATATTATACACAATCATGAGTTTACACCAGAACAAAAAAAACAAAACAAACAAACACAAAAACTTTCTATTCTTGGGCTCACATCAAATGTCACTTACCCCCTTTCTTTTCAACACCTACCCAACTCCATTGTTCAGTGTCCTCAGGCACCTTGAAAACACTAAACAAATAAAACTAAGACCAATGTCTAAACTGTATGACTGTGATCTGAAAAAATAACCACAGGTATTGAACCACCACCCACATACACATCAAAGTGCTGTAATGCCCACACCAAAGCCAATGTTTCTTTTTCAATTGTGGAATAATTAAATTGATATGAAGTAAACTTCTTAGAAAAGAAACTAACTGGCCTATCAACCCTATTGTCATCTTTTTGCAGTAGCATAGCTGCTGCACCTAACTTGCTTCGACTTGGATCTAGAACACTCGATCCCACTGAGGCACATCTAAAACAGCAGTGCTCAATAGAACGTTTGCATTTTCAAACACACACTGACAGTTTTGAAGACTATTCAAACTTTTAGCCTTCAACAGCTTAATAACAGGGGAACTACAGTCGAAGCGCTTGCACAAAAACTGCAATAATATCCAACCATTCCCAAAAATCTCATCAGCTTCTTTTTGATAGTAAGAACAGGGAAGCTATCGATAGCTTGTACCTTTTTCCATACCAGATGCACTTCCACTTTTCCCAGATAAGTTAGGGTAGCTTTAACGAACTCACACTTGCCTTAGTTGACAGCTAACTTCAGTTCTACAAGACTAGTAAACAGAGAGCGCAAACGACCAAGCTGTTCCTCCCATGTCTGACCGTACACCACAACATCATCTAAATACATGGCATACCCTTCCAGCCCTGAGACCACATGATTCATCAGGTAGTTGGAGCCTTTCAAAGACCGAAAATCATTACATTGTAAGAGTATAACCCTGAAGGTGTAATTGGAGTCAAACACTGTAAAAAAAAAAAAGAAGAAAAAAAAAAAAAAAGGTAAGTGACTTGCAGCTACGGCTGTCAAACAAAAAACGTAAAATTAAAGTAAAATATCAATTCAAATAAAGTGCAAAAACAATAATTTTACAGATTTTTATTAAAATCTGTAATGAACCATTCTCAGACTTAATGCTGACAAAAATGGAACCACTTGGGAGAGAACTGTCAGGAGACTTATTTCTTAGCACAAAGGAGGGCAGTAGTACAAGAGGATTACCAAATCATTGTTTTAAGTGTGAAAATATAGCAGAAGTAACACAGAAATTCAAAAACAATAGACTTGTGACAAGGCCCCTGAAATAATCAGGCCTTAATTTTAAGCTTTCATTTAGTGATGAGAGATTTTTTTTTTTGCTAGACAAAGAGCAGGAGAAATACCAAGCGAGAGTCTCGGAGCCAGCAAAAGCTATGAAAAGAGTGACTGTTTATCTCACAGAGTAAGATGCAGCCTGCAGAAATGACATTGCATGGTTGTTGTTCTCACTGGAACTACCTACTGTAGCCAAAGCACAATAAAGTCAGTTAGCCATTTCCAAAGCCCATGTTTACAAAATATAAATTCTGGGAATCAATACTCTGGTCTCCTGAGACCAAATAAATTATTTTGGATCTAACAGCATCCAAAATGTTATGGTGTTGCTAGAGGAGTACAGTGAGAAGTGCCTGGTTCCCACAGTAAAGTTCAGTGGTTCTAAAGCTCTTATATAGGGATGTATGAGTGCTGAAGGTGTGAGGGAGTTGTGCTTTATCAATGCTGTCATGAATTCCCACATCATTGTGTGATGTAATACACAAACTTGAAATGGGAGATGTTACCCTTTTCTCAATAGTAGTATTACCCTGGTGCTTCTGTCAAAAAATGATTTATGACCCCTTTGATTGATTGACTTGACAGGTGTGACCTTTTGCCCTTCCGTTTCCGGACTGTGTTTATGACAGAAAGTGTGACCATCTGTTTCTGGATTGTTTATGAGTGTCATATGTTTTTATGTTCAGGAAGTGGAATGGTGTTGGGGGTGTTTATACAGGTGTGGTGGGCAATCTGACAATTGCATTGGATGTGAAATGGTGTGGGAATGTTTATAACAGGCGGTGGGAATTTGATGATTGAACGTATGAACTTTGACATGATGATATCCGCATTCCGGCACATGTCTGTAAATGAAACAATACAAACAAGATTAATAAATTAGAAGCGATGTTGTTTCTATGAAACAGTATTAAAGAAAGCATATGAAATAGTGTTTAAATGAAATAAGATGAAATTATTATTATGAAACCTTTATTTAAAATAAAACTTGAGATTTAAAATCTCCTTTACAAGAGGTCCAAGACAGACAGCACATTTAATTGAACATATAGCAAAATACAATAATTCACAGAAATACACAATCACTCAAAAACAATCAGATGACACAGAAGCTAGATCCTTTAAAATACCCTTAAAATCATTTAGTGATACAAACTCTTTTAAACGTAAAAGAAATAGAAATTATATGAAAAAAGTATTTTGAAAGCTTTGAGAAGATTTTCCAGCTTAATAAAGTACTGATGTTAAATAATGCAGTTGAAATATCTATTTTATGAATTAAGATAAAATAATATTTTTGATGCTTTAAGAGGTTTTTAACTTTAAGAAAAGTATGATGGTAAATGAAACCTATAAAAAGGGTTTATATGAAACAGTATTAAAGCATATGAAATAGTGCTTATATGAAATAAGTTGAAATAAACTGAAATTATTATTATTAAACCTTCATTTAACCAGGATATAGAACTCTTGAGATTTAAAATCTCTTTTACAAGAGGGCCAAGAGGCAGTACATTTAGTTGAACATATAGCAAATACAATAATTTACAGAAATACATAAAATGCACTCAAAAACAATTACAGAAACTAGATCCTTTAAAATACCCTTAAAATCATTTAGTGATACCAACTCTTTTAAATGTAAAATAAATAGAAATTATTTGAAAAAATATGTATTTTGAAAGCTTTAAGAAGTTTGTTTTCCACCTTAAAAAGTACTGATGTTAAATAACGCAGTTGAAATTTTATGAATTAAGATAAAATGATATTTTTGAAGCTTTAAGATATTTTTAACTTTAAGAAAAGTATGATGATAAATGAAACATATGAAAGGGTTTATATGAAACCGTATTATATAGTACTGATGTTAAGTAACGCAGTTGAAATAGTAATTTTATGTAATAAGCTGAAATAGTATTTTTAAGGCAACTTACTAGTTGAGTTGAGATGCATGCAGTCCATTTGCTAAACTGAAAATGAGTTTGTTTCCCGTATTGCTGTGGGTCCAACTCTGTCTGCAGATGTGATTGGTTTGCAATGTCAAACTATTAGAAGTTAGTTAGGGTGAATATAACACCTCTTATGGTTTATTATCGAGGGATGAAAGCTAAACCTTCCTTCCTTCCTTCCTTCCTTCCTTCCTTCCTTCCTTCCTTCCTTCCTTCCTTCCTTCCTTCCTTCCTTCCTTCCTTCCTTCCTTCCTTCCTTCCTTCCTTCCTTCCTTCCTTCCTTCCTTCCTTCCTTCCTTCCTTCCTTCCTTCCTTCCTTCCACCCACCTCATTTCTGACGCCTACTAAAGATATTCCATTTGTTTTATTTTGTTTTTATTAACTTTTACTCTTTTTCTATTGCATCACATATTTGTAGTTTACATGACATACCAAATATTTTAATCTTACAGTTTTTAAATTGTTTACACACTAAAAGTGTTACTCTAGGCCTGCTCAATGAATCTTGTCAATACCTTCTTTCTATGTTGCAAGTAACAAAAATAAGACTCTAATGAAGAAACAATCAGATCAAATAAATAAATACCATAACTTTAAAATGTTAAATCAAAAAGTTCATTCAAAAAACATACTTCTTTTAAACGATTATAAATAGTATTTACAATAGTATTTATAAACACTCCCTACAATAATCATGCTACTAAAACAATGTTAAACATTTATTATAGTTTTTAGTTAAATAAAAGTATAAAAGATCTTATATTTGAAGATGTAACTCCTTAGGCTATATGATGTATATTTATTGAATGCAATAAGTTGAAACATAAACTCTCTCTCACCCTATCTCTCTAACCACTTCTCACACCAAGGTGTGGAATGTGAAAGAGTCACAGCAGTGGGGCAGGGAACAATCTGTGGATACTTCCACATGTGGGGATTCCATGTTTTATGGGGGGGGGGTTTCCATAGACATGATTTTTGTAGTGTAACTGTGTATTTTAGCCCATACACAAACACACGACCCTCACAGAAAACTTTCTGCATTTTTACATTTAAGTAATAAATAAATAAATATATTTTAAAAGCTGTTTTTCTTATGGGACAAATTTTGCTCAGGGGTATAAATTGGTGGTATAACTATACTTTTGGCCACATTTTGTCCACACAATTAAAAGCAATTCATCTGTATTTTAAATGAAATGATTATTAAAAAAAAAATTATAAGAATAATAACAAATATGGTACTAACATTTATTTAAACCATTTTAGTTATAGTTTTACCTAAATTAAATGTGTATATATATATGTGTATGTATGTGTATGTATATATATATATATATATATATATATATATATATATAATATATATATATATATATATATATATAATATATAATATATATATATATATATATGAAAACAACTTACATTTTCAGAGAGCTGACAAAGTTGTCCTTTATGCAAAGATAAAAAAATAAAATAAAAGTGAAATAAATAGTTGTATCATAAACAAGACACTTCCACATCCTCCCATGCTGGGATAAACTCCGGTGTGAAATGATGCTTCAGACCCTCACATGGACGGGTGAAGTCAGACTACATGAAAAAATTCTTTTAATTTTAAAAAGGTTGTTTAAATTCAGTCTTTAAAGATTTAATAATATTTTTATCTTTCTTGAAGTCTGCTGTATAAAGATAACATCTGACAAATGATGGTAGAAATGATGTGCTTAAATTTTACCTGAAGTATTATTTATATTTTTATTAATCAAGAACTGTAAAATGTTGAAATCAAAAACCTGTACTTAGTTGTCTTAGATCTTATTTCTCAAAGATTGAAACAGTATTTTTGTCCATGCAACACAACGTTTTTGAAAATCGGTATGTTTTGAAGATAAACTGCGAATGTTTAATTCGATTTTTAAAAATCCAAATGTGAAGGTGTCTGTGTGTTTGATTCCTCACAACTCTCACGTAACCTCGAACGGGCTTAACATTGCTCTTGTTTGGCTTAAGTTGTATCTTTAAGAAATTCACACCTATTCAAACAGAGACCCGGTGTTCCTCTCTGCTGTTCCCATGAAAAAAAATTATCTTGAGTGAATATTTAATTTTACTCGTCTTAATTCGAAGCATTATATTATTTTAAACTTCTAATAAAAAGTGGTCATATGTTGTCATACTCTTATGGTGTGTCTGAACCTATGGTCTGAACTCAGCATCTGACATAAGATCATGGCTACTGCAAAAAAAGTTACATTCAAAAATTAACTTTCACTGTTGTTAATTTCACTCAATCCATCCCTGTTCACATTACTAAAAAAAAAACAAAAAACATGCAACTGCATGAACTTAATTTAACTGAGTTGTTTTTTACTAAAAATGAATATTGTCAGGTTTACTTAAATGTTTGTTCAGTCAACTTAACATTGCTGAGTGAAACACACAAATTAATGTAGACATAACTAACTGGGCAGTGGATCCGTAGTTCCTGGCATGCTTTGCAAGGGTCTGCATTAGGAGAGAAAATTTTCAGTTTTCAGTAAAAGGAAATATGTTGGTTGTTTATGATAGTGTTTAATGCTCAGTTATGTTGGACATTTAGAGAAGTTTCTGTAATGTTTTTGAATTTTGTGGTTACCATTATGCAGAAGAGTGTCGGCTGTCTTTAGGCTGTGTGCACTCGTATATGCATGTTAAGGATGGAATTCTTGCTCGCAGTTCAAACGAGTTTGATCAATCAGTTAATTTTGAGTGCATTTTGTATAACAAATAGGTAACTCAATAAGGTAAATTAAGTCAAAAAATGTATTCACCATATATAAAATACATGACATAACAATAAACTGCACATATATATTATGTAACTGACAAATTCAAATTATTTGTATTTACGTTCTATCAGCTTTAAATTGTTATTTATACAAATTACTCATTATAGTTGCGACACTTTTTATTTTTATTTATTTATTTTATTTTTGTAAGTAAAACCAGCAGTTCAGTTTTTGAATGTGGTCTTTATCAGTGTGGAAACATACCCTTTACTGAAAATATACAAAGATGTATAATATCGGTTATCTACTAAAAAATAGATGTAGAATTTAAAAAATGTTGATGCGACAGTTTGTCTGTTGGCCGCAGTGATGACTCTAGCAGGAAGAATGCCCTTTGACACCCAACGCTTTTGCAGGGTGTTAAACACCCTACAAGGTAGTCATTAATTTCAGTTGTTTATTTATTTATTTATTTTTCAACTGAGTGAATTCACACATGTGAGGTCTTTCAGAAGAGTTCCTGAGAGAAAATTTAATTGTGCTTTAAAACCAAACATTAGCCCAAATCACTACCTGGCATGTTCGCATTAGACCATGCAACACTTGGCTGAGTGCTAATGTATGCGATTAACGCCACGAAAGAAACAGGAAGTTGTTGAGATATATATATATATATATATATATATATATATATATTTTATATATTATATATATACTGTTAAATACTGTTAAATACTAGTGTATGATGTCTGTTAAATGTTTATTTGTGTTTAAAAACCTTACATTTAAAATTTCATTTTAAGGTGACGCAGGTCACACAAAGCCATTTTACTTTTCTTATTTCTACAAAGTTTCAATTCCTAGTAAATATTAATGATTTTAAAGAAATTTTAAAGAAATAGGGATTACCATAGTCCAAACAGTTCCTCGCATAATGACACCATTAAGGAAGGACGACGTGTGTGTGTGTGTGTGTGTGTGTGTGTGTGTGTGTGTGTTTATGAACGGACGTGCTGGCCAGATGAACTGCCGCTGTCCATGAGTAGATAGTTTTACCCCAAATCAAATATTGTATTACACTTTTTCTTTATACCTGTGTTCTGACACAATGTCATTAATTAGTGCTTTTTGTTTTATAAAATGTTCACACTACTTTTATCAGCCTGATAAATATGGAGTTAATACATGATGAAACAAGAGAATCATACTACCAAATTCTTTTGACACAATGTTTTTAAGAATAAAACACAACTAAACCAGATACCACGTCATTTTTCTTTTTGACAAACCCCCATTTCAGATGCAACCGTGAAGTGTGATAGGTCTTATTCTCAAAGTTTTGGAATTGACGCAAACATGCGATACAGGTATCTGGCTAAAACCTTGTACTAAACAAAAGGGAATATGCCTCAGCATGTATAATACAATATTTTTACACAGTATCATGGTTTTAGACCATTTTTAAAAGGTTTTAGTGCGATGTCTACATTTGGTCTCTTTGTCGTTTTTAGATGGACTACTCTGAGCATGGTAAAACATGCATAGGCATTAATGAACAAATACAGCATACGAAAATTGAATGGCAGTCCTTATACATTAGACACCTTATACATATTTTCTTTTTTTTTTTTTTCTTTTTTTTTTACATATGACTTTTACACAAGTTACAAATTACAAGTCATTGTCATGGACACACAATTCGACATGTTTGTCTTAATAACTTGTTCTTCTTTAAGAAAACCAAAATGTTTTAACATTTCGTAAATTCAAATAGTTAGCCAGCAAATCCAAGTGAACTGTTTATTACTGAGATAATTTACAGTTATATGTGAAACAAGCTCTGTCACATCAGAGTTGAATTCTAATTGAACATTGTTATTTCCCCCACATCTTGGTCACAAAGTTTTCATTGTAGCATACTGGCTCTGAACCCAGACCAAATATTAGCATGTAACAGTTTGCAGACATTTGTGTTTGTTTCTTTGATTTTGTTTACATTTTTCTGAAACAAACTGTTTTACCACGGTTTCATTTTTAACATCACCATTCTTCTTTCGTCAGTAATTGTTTTCCTTTATCGTTTTACCCATTCCATTTTGTCCGAAAAACTGTTTCCTTGAATCTGTTGTAAAGTTAGTGAACTTTAGGTGTTCTCTGCATCGCTTTGTTCGTAGCATTTGGTTGATTTAATAAAATGACGGTTTAAATCATCGTTTTGGGTCATTTTACATACTATGTTATATTTTGGGTAATAGAATGCAGAGCAAAGATCTTTGAAACATTTTATTTTGAAAAACATTAAAATAAGGCATTATCGATGTGTAGTATTATATTCAATGTGTAGGTCCCACATTGTGTTTAAATTTTACTCGAGACAACTTAATATGATGTCAATAAAAGTCTTTAAAACTATCTACTCATGGACAGCGGCAGTTCATCTGGCCAACACGTCCGTTCATAAACACACACACACACACACACACACACACACACACACACATACACACACACACACACTATGTGTAATCCCTATTTCTTTAAAAACATATTTGTCAACATTATTCTCTTGTTTTATCATATGCTTGCTTAATATTTACTAGGAATTGAAACTTTGTAGAAATAAGAAAAGTAAAATGGCTTTGTGTGACCTGCGTCACCTTAAAATGTAATTTTAAATGTAAGGTTTTTAAACACAAATAAACACATTTAACCGACATCATACACTAGTATTTAACAGTGTATATATAATATAATATAATATAATATAATATAATATAATATAATATAATATAATATAATATAATATAATATAATATAATATAATATAATATAATATAATATAATATATCGCAGTACATCAGGGTCTAATGCGAACATGCCAGGTATTGATTTGGCCTAATGTTTGGTTTTTAAGCACAATTAAATTTTCTCTCAGGAACTCTTCTGAAAGACCTCACATGTGTGAATTCACTCAGTTGAAAAATAAATAAATAAATAAATAAATAAACAACTGAAATGAATGACTACCTTGTAGGGTGTTTAACACCCTGCAAAAGCGTTGGGTGTCAAAGGGCATTCTTCCTGCTAGAGTCATCACTACGGCCAACAGACAAACTGTTGCATCAATATTTTCAGTAAAGGGTATGTTTCCACACTGATAAAGACCACATTCAAAAACTGAACTGCTGGTTTTTCTTACAAAAATAAAATAAATAAATAAAAATAAAAAGTGTCGCAACTATATTGAGTAATTTGTACAAATAACAATTTAAAGCTGATAGAACGTAAATACAAATAATTTGAATTTGTCAGTTACATAATATATATGTGCAGTTTATTGTTATGTCATGTTTATTATGTATGGTGAATACATTTTTTTGACTTAATTTACCTTATTGAGTTACCTATTTGTTATACAAAATGCACTCAAAATGAACTTATTGATCAAACTCGTTTGAACTGTGAGCAAGAATTCCATCCTTAACATGCATATACGAGTGCACACAGCCTAAAGACAGCCGACACTTCATTTTTAGTAAAAACAACTCAGTTAAATTAAGTTCATGTAGTTGCATGTTTTTTTTTTGTTTTTTGTTTTTTAGTAATGTGAACAGGGATGGATTGAATGAAATTAACAACAAAGTTAATTTTTGAATGTAACTTTTTTTGCAGTAGCCATGATCTTATGTCAGATGCTGAGTTCAGACCATAGGTTCAGACACACCATAAGAGTATGACAACATATGACCACTTTTTATTTGAAGTTTAAAATAATATAATGCTTCGAATTAAGACGAGTAAAATTAAATATTCACTCAAGACAATTTTTTTTTCATGGGAACAGCACAGAGGAACACCTGGTCTATGTTTGAATATGTGTGAATTTCTTAAAGAACTTAAGCTAAACAAGAGCGATGTTAAGCCCTCGTTCGAGGTTACGTGAGAGTTGTGAGGCATCAAACACACAGACACCTTCACATTTGGAGTTTTAAAAATCGAATTAAACATTCGCAGTTTATCTTAAAAACATACCGATTTTCAAAAACGTTGTGTTGCATAGACGAAAATACTGTTTCAATCTTTAAGAAATAAGATCTAAGACAACTAAGTACAGGTTTTTGATTTCAACATTTTAAAGACAACTTAAACTTAACTTAACTTAAACAATTTAAACAACCTTTTTAAAATTAAAAGATCATTTTTGAACTTTTAAAATTGTGCTTTGAAATAAATTTAGTACAAAAACATTCACTGGAAAGGACTTGGCGGTCTTAACATATGCTGTGACACAGAGGTTCATGTAGTCTGACTTCACCCGTCCATGTGAGGGTCTGAAGCATCATTTCACACCGGAGTTTATCCCAGCATGGGAGGATGTGGAAGTGTCTTGTTTATGATACAACTATTTATTTCACTTTTATTTTATTTATTTTTTTTTTATCTTTGCATAAAGGACTACTTTGTCAGCTCTCTGAAAATGTAAGTTGTTTTCATATTCATATATATATATATATATATATATATATATATATAATATATATATATATATATATATATATATATATACATATATATATATATATATATATATATATATATATAATATATATATATACATTTGTCCCATAAGAAAAACAGCTTTTAAAATATAGTCGTGTGTGTGTGGGGGGGGATAAAATATACAGTTACACTACAAAAATCATGTCTATGGAAAACCCCCCATAAAACATGGAATCCCCACATGTGGAAGTATCCACGGATTGTTCCCTGCCCCACTGCTATGACTCTCTCACATTCCACACCTTGGTGTGAGAAGTGGTTAGAGAGATAGGGTGACAGTGAGTTTGTTTCAACTTATTGCATTCAATAAATATACATCATATAGCCTAAGGAGTTACATCTTCAAATATAAGATATTTTATACTTTTATTTAACTAAAAACTATAATAAATGTTTAACATTGTTTTAGTAGCACGTTTATTGTAGGGAGTGTTTATAAATACTATTGTAAATACTATTTATAATCATTTAAAAGAAGTGTTTTTTGAATGAACTTTTTGATCTAACATTTTAAAGTTATGGTATTTATTTGTATTTATATTTTCATTTAGTTAAAACTATAACTATTAATGTTTAAATAAATGTTAGTAACATATTTGTTGTTATTCATTGTCTTATATATTTTATTTATATTCATTTAATTTAAACTAGAGAGAAATTCCTTTATATAGAACTAATTGTGTGTTTGTGCTAACTGAGCAAAATTTGTCCCATGAGCAAGGTAGATAGAAAGAAAGAAATTAAGATGTTTTGTATGTCATGTAAACTACAAATATGTAATGCAATAGAAAAAGAGAGTAAAAGTCTTAATAAAAACAAAATAAAACAACTGGAATACCTTTAGTAGGTGTCAGAAATGAGGTGTCATTTTTTGGGGTGTCTCCCAGGTTGTCAGTGTCAGGGGTGGAAGGAAGGAAGGAAGGAAGGACGGAAGATAGAAAGGAAGGAAGGAAGGATAGGAAGGAAGGAAGATAGAAAGGAAGGAAGGAAGGAAGATAGATAGATAGATAGAAAGAAAGAGAAAGAAAGGAAGGATAGGAAGGAAGAAAGAAAGGAAGGAAGGAAGATAGAAAGGAAGGAAGGAAGGAAGGAAGATAGAAAGGAAGGAAGGAAGGAAGATAGAAAGGAAGGAAGGAAGATAGAAAGGAAGGAAGGAAGATAGAAAGGAAGGAAGGAAGATAGAAAGGAAGGAAGGAAGGAAGGAAGATAGAAAGGAAGGAAGGAAGGAAGATAGAAAGGAAGGAAGGATAGGAAGGAAGGAAGATAGAAAGAAAGAAAGGAAGGAAGGAAGATAGAAAGAAAGGAAGGAAGGAAGAAAGGAAGGATAGGAAGGAAGAAAGAAAGAAAGAAAGAAAGAAAAAGGAAGGAAGGAAGGAAGGAAGATAGAAAGGAAGGAAGGAAGGAAGATAGAAAGGAAGAAAGGAAGGAAGGAAGATAGAAAGAAAGGAAGGAAGGAAGGAAGGAAGATAGGAAGGAAGGAAGGAAGATAGAAAGAAAGGAAGGAAGGAAGATAGAAAGGAAGGAAGGAAGGAAGATAGAAAGGAAGGAAGGATAGGAAGGAAGATAGAAAGAAAGGAAGGAAGGAAGGAAGATAGAAAGAAAGGAAGGAAGGAAGATAGAAAGAAAGGAAGGAAGAAAGGAAGGATAGGAAGGAAGGAAGGAAGACAGAAAGAAAGAAAGGAAGGAAGGAAGGAAGGAAGGAAGGAAGGAAGATAGAAAGGAAGGAAGGAAGATAGAAAGGAAGGAAGGATAGGAAGGAAGATAGAAAGGAAGGAAGGAAGATAGAAAGGAAGGAAGGAAGATAGAAAGGAAGGAAGGAAGATAGAAAGGAAGGAAGAAAGGAAGATAGAAAGAAAGAAAGGAAGGAAGGAAGATAGAAAGGAAGGAAGGAAGATAGAAAGGAAGGAAGAAAGGAAGATAGAAAGAAAGAGGAAGGAAGGAAGGAAGGAAGGAAGATAGATAGATAGATAGATAGATAGATAGATAGATAGATAGATAGATAGATAGATAGATAGATAGGAAGGAAGATAGGAAGGAAGGAAGGAAGGAAGGAAAGAAGGAAGGAATATAGGAAGGAAGGAAGGAAGGAAGGAAGATAGAAAGGAAGGAAGGAAGATAGAAAGGAAGGAAGGAAGGAGGAAAGGAAGGAAGAAAGAAAGAGGAAGGAAGGAAGATAGAAAGGAAGGAAGGAAGGAGGGAGGAAAGGAAGGAAGGAAGGAAGATAGAAAGGAAGGAAGGAAGGAAAGAGGAAAGGATAGGAAGGAAGAAAGAAAGAGAAAGAAAGAAAGAAAGAAAGAAAGAAAGAAAGAGAAAGAGAGAAAGGAAGAAAGGAAGGATAGGAAGGAAGGATAGGATAGGAAGGAAGGATAGGAAGGAAGGATATGAAGGAAGGAAGGAAGGAAGGAAGGAAGGAAGGAAGGAAGGAAGGAAGGAAGGAAGGAAGGAAGGAAGGAAGATTTAGGTTTCATCCCTCGATAATAAACCATAGGAGGTGTTATATTCACCCTAACTCACTTTTAATAGTTTGACACATTGCAAACCAATCACATCCGCAGACAGAGTTGGACCGGCCCACAGCAATACGGGAAACAAACTCATTTTCAGTTTAGCAAATGGACTGCGTGCATCTCAAATCAAGTAGTAAGTTGCCTTAAAAATACTATTTCAGCTTATTACATAAAATTACTATTTCAACTGCGTTACTTAACATCAGTACTATTTAATACGGTTTCATATAAACCCTTTCATATGTTTCATTTATCATCATACTTTTCTTAAAGTTAAAAATATCTTAAAGCTTCAAAAATATCATATTATCTTAATTCATAAAATTTCAACTGCGTTATTTAACATCAGTACTTTTTAAGGTGGAAAACAAACTTCTTAAAGCTTTCAAAGTACATATATTTTTTCAAATAATTTCTATTTATTTTACATTTAAAAGAGTTGGTATCACTAAATGATTTTAAGGGTATTTTAAAGGATCTAGTTTCTGTAATTGTTTTTGAGTGCATTTTATGTATTTCTGTAAATTATTGTATTTGCTATATGTTCAACTAAATGTACTGCCTCTTGGCCCTCTTGTAAAAGAGATTTTAAATCTCAAGAGTTCTATATCCTGGTTAAATGAAGGTTTAATAATAATAATTTCAGTTTATTTCAACTTATTTCATATAAGCACTATTTCATATGCTTTAATACTGTTTCATATAAACCCTTTTTATAGGTTTCATTTACCATCATACTTTTCTTAAAGTTAAAAACCTCTTAAAGCATCAAAAATATTATTTTATCTTAATTCATAAAATAGATATTTCAACTGCATTATTTAACATCAGTACTTTTATTAAGCTGGAAAATCTTCTCAAAGCTTTCAAAATACTTTTTTCATATAATTTCTTTTACGTTTAAAAGAGTTTGTATCACTAAATGATTTTAAGGGTATTTTAAAGGATCTAGCTTCTGTGTCATCTGATTCTGTTTTTGAGTGATTTTGTGTATTTCTGTGAATTATTGTATTTTGCTATATGTTCAATTAAATGTGCTGTCTGTCTTGGACCTCTTGTAAAGGAGATTTTAAATCTCAAGTTTTATTTTAAATAAAGGTTTAATAATAATAATAATTTCATCTTATTTCATATAAACACTATTTCATATGCTTTCTTTAATACTGTTTCATAGAAACAACAGCGCTTCTAATTTATTAATCTTGTTTGTATTGTTTCTTAGAAAATGAATTGTAACTTAGTGAATACTAATGACAAAAAACTTAGACTTATGTCAAAAGAAACGTTGAATTGTCAGGTTTTAAATCGTGCAAGACAAATTGAAAACAAAAATTCTGTGTTTATGTAATATGTATGAAAAGAGACATGCCAGAAGTCTGTGTTTCAGCTCATTATCCGCTAATGCGGCCACGCCCACGAAGCCAGCGCTATTCAGAGGCATATTCAGAGGCAATACAGGCATACATCATCTCAATCATGTATTTAATGTCTTGAAAAGTGTTTATCTGTATGTAAAAGCCATGGTTAACGACCTGTGGAAGACATGCTGTTAGTTCCTGATATGTCCTCTTCTTCTTTAGAATAATTTGTTGACTAAACGTGCACAGAGAGCGCCCTCCGGCTGCAAGTATGAATTGAAAACACCATTCCTGAAATGTCCTCCTCTTCTTTAGAATAATTTGTGGACTAAAGGTGTACAGAGCGCCCTCCGGCTGCAACTATGAATTGAAAATACCATTCCTGAAATGTCGTCCTCTTCTTTAGAATAATTTGTGGACTAAAGGTGTACAGAGCGCCCTCCGGCTGCAAGTATGAATTGAAAACACCAGCGCACATAGTGATAACTATGAATATAGAATAAACTCTGTATAGAATAAAATCTGTATAGAAAATTGACGTAAACATATGAGAATCCATCAATATTTCTCCAAATGTGCATGCTTTTAAACTAAAAACCTATAGTCAGACTCTTTGCATCACAGAAATACATTATATTTTAAAGAATATAATAGAATACCATTATTTTAAATTGAGCTGAGACATGATTACAGAGGTTTTTTTCACAGCCTACCTGACTGAAAGGCCTCATTATTATGCAGCACCATTAAAGGTTCTTTGTGATTCTTTTGTCTTCTCAGGTGTAAATGATCCATTATTCACGATGATTCACGCCTCCACGCATACTGTGTTTCTTGACAAAAAGTGTCTTACAAAAACTAAATCAATATATTGTGTTATATGAACAAGTAGGCATTATAATTTTTACATAATTTTGAAGCAAAAACTCTAGCCTACAACCTCCAATACCCAGAAGTCTTGTAAACACAGATTTAAAATATATTTTTGGCCTTACTTCAGTGGCTTTTTTTTTTTTTTCAATAAGCACGCATAAATGTTATTCCTTCAAAAATACAAACATGTACATACATGTTCCTCACATATTATGGTAGCTTAGTTTGTGCTGAATACAGTATAATGACACTTTTGTCATTTATATGTTTATGAACAACTGAAAAAAGCACAAATGTCAGGGCATGTCAAAACTTCTTTAAGCCCCAAATCAGCCTCAGACTCCAGAGGGTTAACAGCTCTTTGAAGTGTCCCTCAAATGTACTCGAATAGACAAGCAAATCGTCCAAATAGACAAGTACCATTTGAAATACCAGGTCACTCATTATGGTTTGCATGAGGGGCTGGAATGTTGCAGGCGCATTACAGAGTCCAAATGGCATCCACTGGTACTCAAATAGCCCAAATGGTGTAATGAAGGCTGTTTTGTGCCGGTCCTTCTCATGAACTGCCACCTGGTGATAGCCACTTGCGAGATTGATGGATGAGAACACATTGGCCCTGCTCAAAGCATCTAAACTCTCATCCATCTGTGGCAACAGGAATGCATCACGTTTAGTTTTAGAGTTTAGCTTCCTGTAGTCCACGCATAGCCGGAGACTTCCATCTGGCTTACAAACTAACACCACCGGAGATGCGTACGAAATGGAGCTTTCTTGTATGACACCTTTTTTGAGAAGCCCAGAGATATGGTCCTTTACCTCTTTGAATTGGTTAGGGGGTATTCGCCAGTATGGCTGTGAGACAGGGAGGTCATCATTCAGGGGAATCTCATGCTTTACCAGGTCAGCATAACCAAGGTCTTCATCACAGATGGCGAACACATCCAGATACTTCATCAGGAGTGCCTTCAGCTCCGTCTGCTGTGTAGGGGTACCACCTATCTGGACTTTCTCCAATGGGCACTGCAGGTCACTCCCCACCCCTATCATTGACATCTGGCTAACCTTTACATCCTCATGATTAGCTGAGATCCAATTAAATGTAACCTAACAGGAGCTACCTTCAAAGCAATGACCTGAGGCAAGTATGCCAAGTTTCACCTTAGGCTGTAAAAACACATCCTCTGGCGACAAATTTACTTAGTGAGGCTAGAGACTGTGTTGCAGAAGTTGAGGGAGGCCGGACTAAAGGTTAAAGTGGAAAAGTGCCACTTCCTGCAGACCGAGGTAAAGTTCCTAGGGCATGTTGTATCTGCTCAGGGGGTGTCTACAGATCCGGACAAAGTGAGTGCAGTGAAGCAGTGGTCATTCCCTGACACTCTGAAGGAGCTGAGATCCTTTTTAGGGTTCTGCAGCTACTATCGGAGATTCATTGAGGGTTTCTCTAGGGTGGCGGGTCCGCTCCATGATGTGGTAAACACTTGTGTTCTACAGGGGAGTGTTGCTTAGGCCAATAAGTTGTTTAAGGACTCCTGGATGACTCCTGGATGACCTTTGAACACCTCAAGGAGAAGCTTACCTGTGCTCCAACACTGGGGTATGCAGACTTTACCCTACCTTTTGTGCTGGAAACTGATGCCAGTAATCTGGGATTGGGTGCTGTGCTATACCAGCAGCAGGGGGGAAGGAAAACTGTAATAGCCTACGCGAGCCGGAGGTTAACACTCTGAGGTCTGACGGTATCGCCGGCGATACCACCGTGGTTTTTTTCTTATCAGTGTGAAAGAGACTCAAAATACTCCGTCAATGTTGCACATACAATTAAGAGTTATACACCATTTTAATCTGTGGAATATCTTCTTTCATTTGTGTACACTCAGAGTAAAAACAGAATGTTGTGCTTTTTGTAAAATAAAGAAAACTAACATGCGTGATCTCTCCTCTCCCTCTGAACGAACTCCAATCTGATAGTTCTCAGAAAATGAACTGTAACTTAGTGAATACTAATGACAAAAAAATTACACTTATGTCTAAAAAAACGTTAAGATGTCAGGTTTTAAATCATGTAAGTCAAATCGAAAACAAACCTTCTTTGTTTATGTAATCTGTATGAAAAGAGAGCCATGTCAGAAATCCGTGATTCAGCTCATTATCTGCTAACGCGGCCACGCCCACGGAGCCAGCGCTATTCAGACGCTAATTCAGTCAATGCATGCATTCATTATCTCAATTGTGTATTTATTGTCTTGAAAAGTGTTTATCTGGATGTAAAAGTCATGGTTAGCGATCTCTAGAAGACATGCAGTTACTTCCTGTTTACTTGTCTTCTACAGATGAAGTTTAGATGAGTTTTTGTATCTTTAGCGCCCTCCGGCTGCAGTATGTATTGGAAACTCCATTCATGGAATAGCCTCTTCTTCTTTTAGATGAATTTGTGGACTAAAATGCACAGAGCGCCCTCCGACTTCAAGGATGAATTGAAAACACCAGCGCTCATAGTAATGACAATGAATATTAAGTTAATATAACTCCTCTGTATAGAAAATTGACATAAGCATATGAGAATCCAATATTTCTCCAAATGTGCATGCTTTTAAACTAAAAGTCTATATTCCGACTCTTTGCATCACAGAAATACATTATATTTTAAAGTATAATATAAAACCATTACTTTATATTGTAGTAATATTTTTCTGTATGTTTCATATATCATAATGAGCTTGAGACATCACAGAAGGTTTTTTTTCACAGCCTACCTGACTGAAATGCCTCATTAATATGCAAGTAATTTCAGCTCATTACTATCCAATTCTTTTGTCTTCTCAGGTGAGAATGGCCCATTTTCAGTGGTGATTCACGCCTCCTCGCATACTGTGTTTCTTGGCAAAAAGTGTCTTACAAAAACTAAATCAATATATTGTTTTATATGAAGGAGTAGGCAGCATAATTTTTTACATAATTTTGAAGCAAAAACTCTAGTCTACAACCTCCAATACCCTAAAGTCTTATGAACACAGATTTATTATACTTTTTTTGGCCTTATTTCAGTGACTTAAGTTTTTTGTTTTTTCAACAACCACGCATAAATGTTATTCCTTCAAAAACACAAACATGTACATACATGTTCCTCACATATTATTGTAGCCTAGTTTGTGCTGAATACAGTGTAATGACACTTTTTCCATCAATATGTTTATGAACAACTGAAAAAAGCACAAATGTCAGGGCATGTCAAAAGTTCTCCAGGCCCCAAATCAGCCTCAGACTCCAGAGGGTTAAGAAGCGCCGAGGGAAATGACAGGAACTACAGCAGTATGAAGCTGGAGCTCCTGGCACTGAAATGGGCAGTGGTGGAGAAATTCAGGAGCTACCTGCTGGGATCTAAGTTTACTGTCCTAACAGATAACAACCCCCTGTGCCATCTCAACACGGCCAAGCTGGGTGCCATTGAACAGAGGTGGGTTGCGCAGCTTGCAGTATTCGATTTTGACGTGCAATACCGTCCTGGGCGGTGTAACACCGCTGCCGATGCTCTCTCTAGAAGACCAGGGCTAGAGGGGACGGAGGTGGTAACTGAGGATTCGGAATTTGATGGCTGTGTGGCTATTTGCAGCAGGCTTCGCACAGGTATTGCAGTGGAGGCTGACCTGTCAGAGCTAATGGCAGGGCCTAGAGAAGGTGGAACAGAACAGCTTCAAGTAGCCATAGATGATGAAGGGACTGAAGGGGAACACTTTCTGGAGAATACCCCCACGTTACCTGGATACACGAAGGATAAACTTCGTCAGTTCCAAGAGGCAGATCCGACCATCAGCATACTTAAGAGTTACTGGGACAAGAAGAGGAAACCTACAAAGAGTGAGAGAAGGGTTTTTTCTTGACCAGTGCTATCGTTGTTAAAGCAGTGGGACAGAATCCAAGAGAAAGAAGGTCTGTCATACAGAGTCATTGACGATGTGTTCAATGGAGAATGTCAACAGTTGCTGCTTCCGGCATGTCTGGTCGAACTGGTTCTGCGATGCGCTGTTATTACACCATGGACTCCATTCTTGGCTTCTCATCCATTGGAGGTGGTTGCAATGGATTTCACCACATTGGAGCCTGCAACAGATGAACGAGAAAATGTCCTCGTCGTGACCGACGTATTTACTAAGTTCAGCCAGGCATTCGCCACCCGTGATCAGAAGGCAGACACAACCGCTAATATCCTTCTTAAAGAATGGTTCCTCAAGTACGGTGTGCCGCAGCGTCTTCACTCAGATCAGGGGAGGAACTTTGAGAGTGCCGTTATTGCAGAGCTCTGAAAGCTCTAAGGGGTAAGGAAGTCCCGCACTACGCCACATCACCCCCAGGGAAATGTGCAGTGTGAGAGATTTAACCGAACTCTGCACGACGTCTTACGCTCCTTACCACCTGATAAGAAATGGAAATGGCCAGAGTACTTACCCGATCTGGTGTATGCCTATGTCACTCCTCATTCCTCCACTGGCTACTCCCCTTACTATATGCTGTTTGGTATGCAGCCACACTTACCAGTGGATGCGTTGTTGGGTCAGGAACCCCTGAGAGAGAAGGAGCCTACCTGGTTGTCTGTCCATGAGGAACGGCTTCAGGATGCACACTCCAGAGCACGAGAGTATGCTAAAAGGAAGGCAGCAGACCATATTGTTAAGCGTGAAAGAAGGGTGTACTGCCCAGAGGTAGCGGTTGGTGAACAGGTATACTTACGATATCGTCCCCTGGGACGGAAAAAGATCCAGGATGCCTGGGCGCCAGCAGCATATAGGGTGGTGGAGATGCATGGTACAACCTACACTGTGGAGCCAATCGGGGGAGGTCCTGCAAAAAGAGTACATAGATCCGACATCAGACACTGTCTGAGTTCAGTACCAGTGCCGATGCCTAGGAGAAGAGTGAAACCTGTTGAGGTACCTACCTCTGAGATGGTGGAAGAAATCCCTTCATATGAGCCAGAATGTGTGCTGGTGGAGGAAACCAGATTGTCGGAGGAGGATCTGGTGGGCCCTGTGTTTGGAAGGTTGCAGCAGCCAGTTGCAGAGCCTGGGATGGATTACATTTACATTTACATTTATTCATTTGGCAGACGCTTTTATCCAAAGCGACTTACAAGTGAGGAATACAACAAGCGAGTCATTATGACGAGGCAAATAGACAAGAAGTGCTCATAATACAAGTTATAGGCAGTGCTCAGATTATCCTAAGATACAATAGAGAGGGATTAGAGGAAGTGAAAGGATAGGAATAAGTATTTTTTTTTTTTTTTTTTTTTTTTTTTTTTTAAGATGAGGTTAAGTGCTCACGAAAGAGATGGGTTTTCAGCTGTCTTTTGAATATTGCCAGGGATTCCGCATTCCGGATGAAGGCAGGAAGATCATTCCACCAGCAAGGGACAGTGAATGAGAATGTTCTGGAAAGTGATTTTGTGCCTCTCTGTGATGGTACCACAAGCCTTCGCTCCTTTAATGAGCGCAGGTTTCTGGTAGGAGTGTAGACTCGTAAGAGTGAGTGGAAGTAGGAGGGTGCTGAGCCTGTGGTGGATCTGTAAGCAAGCGTCAACGCCTTGAATTTGATGCGAGAAGCAAGTGGTAGCCAGTGAAGAGAGATGAAGAGAGGCGTGACGTGGGCTCTTTTGGGCTCGTTGAAGACGAGACGTGCTGCTGCGTTCTGAATCATTTGTAGAGGCTTGATTGTGCATGATGGCAGTCCAGCCAGAAGTGCATTGCAGTAATCAAGCCTAGAAATGACCAGAGCCTGGACCAGAAGTTGTGTTGCATGTTCTGTTAGAAAGGGCCTGATTTTCCTGATGTTGTATAGTGCAAATCTGCATGACCGAGCTGTCATTGCAATGTGGTCTTTGAAGGTCAGTTGATCATCAAGGATTACTCCAAGATTTCTGGCCGAATTTGATGGGGTAATTGAGGATGTGCCTAGCTGGATGCTGAAATCATGATTTAGAGTCGGATTGGCAGGGAAGACGAGAAGCTCAGTCTTAGCCAGGTTGAGCTGTAGATGATGTTCTTTCATCCATGCCAGGATGTCCGCCAGACAGCTTGAGATTCGAGCAGCTACTGTGGGATCGTCTGGATGGAATGAAAGGAAGAGTTGTGTGTCATCAGCATAGCAATGGTAGGAGAAACCATGTGCCTGAATGATGGGACCAAGTGATGTAGTGTAAATGGAGAAGAGGAGGGGTCCAAGAACTGAACCCTGAGGAACACCCGTGGTCAGCTGATGAGCTTTGGATACCTCCCCTCTCCAGGCAACCCTGAAAGACCTTCCTGTGAGATAGGATTCAAACCAGAGAAGTAGAGTACCTGTGATGCCCAGTGATGAGAGGGTGGACAGGAGGATCTGATGATTCACTGTGTCAAAGGCAGCTGATAGATCGAGCAGAATGAGGACTGATGATTTGGAATCAGCCTTTGCAATCCGCAGGGATTCAGTGACCGACAGCAGTGCAGTCTCGGTCGAGTGGCCACTCTTGAAACCAGATTGATTGACATCCAATTGGTTGCTGTGTGAGAGGAAAGATGACACCTGGTTGAAAACTCGTTCAAGTGTTTTTGCTATGAATGGTAGGAGAGAAACCGGTCTGTAGCTGTCTACAAGAGACGTGTTTAATGTGGGTTTCTTAAGCAGTGGGGTTACCCGAGCCTGTTTGAATGTCTTAGGGAAAGTGCCAGTTTGGAGAGATGTGTTGATGATGTGTGTCAGTGCTGGTAAAAGTGTGGGAGCGATGGCTTGTAGAAGGTGTGTGGGGATGGGATCTAGAGGGCAGGTAGTAGGATGATTGGAGAGGAGAAGTTTGGATACTTCTGTCTCAGTGAGGGGAGAGAATGAAGAGAGGAGGTGTGTGGCTGTGTGTGTGGTTGGTCTGAGTTCCTGTGTGTGTGGAGCGGAGAACTGACTGCTGATGGTAGATGTTTTGTCAGTGAAAAATGTAGCAAAATTATCAGCAGTAAGGGATGAGGTGGGTGGTGGTGGAGGGGGACAGAGGAGAGAGTTGAATGTTTTGAAAAGTGTGCGTGTGTTTGAAGCGCTGTTGATTTTGTTGTGGAAATAGGAGGATTTAGCAGCATGAATTTCAGCAGAAAAGGATGAGAGCAGAGACTGATAGCTACAAAGGTCAAATTGATCTTTTGATTTGTGCCACTTCCTCTCTGCAGCCCTGAGTTTGGTCCGATGTTCACGAAGAACATCAGATAACCAGGGATTAGAGGGAGTGGCACGTGCAGGCCTGGATGACAGAGGACAGATACTATCTAGAGAAGAAGTTAATGTGGAACATAAAGTGTCTGTTGCTGTATTCACATCCAGAGATGAGAATTGTGAGGCTGAGGGAAGGGAGGATGATACAGTAGAGGAAAGATGAGAAGAAGAAAGAGAGCGCAGGTTTCGTCTGAAGGTAACTGGTAGCGGGGTTGGTGGTGAACAAATGGGGAGTTGAAGATTAAAAGTAATGAAAAAGTGATCAGAAAAGTGCAGAGGTTTTACCAGAATGTTGTCGGTGATGCAGTTGCGAGTGTAAATGAGATCAAGTTGGTTGCCAGATTTGTGTGTACTTGTGGTTATGAGCCGATTAAGATCGAATGAGGCTAGCAGAGAGTGGAAGTCAGAAGCATAAGGCTTCTCTAGATGAATGTTGAAATCGCCAAAAACTACAAGTGGGCTGCCATCCTCTGGGAATGAGGACAACAGCATGTCCAGTTCCTCTACAAAGGTACCCAGTTGGCCTGGGGGGCGATAAATTACTACAAAATGAATTTTGACAGGAATTGAGATTGTAATAGCATGAAATTCAAATGAATTGTAGTTGCACAGAGACGAATGAGTCGAGTATTTCCAATTGTCAGAAATGAGAAGACCTGTGCCCCCACCCCTCCCAGATTGGCGAGGGGTATGAGAGAAAGTGAAGTTGTTAGAGAGAGCAGCAGGGGTTGCTGAGTCCTCTGGACGAATCCAGGTCTCAGTCAAGCCCAAGATATTAAGAGAAGAATTAGTAGCAAAGGCTGGAATGAAGTCAGCTTTGTTAACTGCTGACTGACAATTCCATAGACCCACAGAGACAGAGAGAGGAGTGTTAGTGTTAGAAGAGGAGTAAACAGGACGCAGGTTGGAAGCATTGCGCTGCCTTTTACGTGGGTTAGTGGAGCGTTGCCGAGAGACAACAGGAATGAGTTGAAAGCACATGCTGAGGAAGAAGGACAAGTGTGAAAGGAGGGAAGAAACTTAAGTGCCTACCGGTGTCGTTGCTCGGTGGAGTCGCGCAGGTAGAGTCGCAGGTCTTTACCCGAGTCGGTCTTCACACGAGGAGGCTGAACGCTCCCGCTGACGCTTCCGCGACAGCGCGCACACACAATTAATATACTGCTTCGGGAATGAGCTTCGAGGATGCTGGAATAGGAGACGAGGAAGTACAAGAGGACAATGATGAAACAGATAATGCAAGTGTTGTCCAAGACCTCTCAGCCTGGAACCGAAAGAGCCGATTCACCTTCGGACATAGTAGTGGCTAGGCCAGTTCCTGTTCCCCGAAAGCCCGGGGAAGAGATTGCCCAGGTGGATATGCACCCCATCCTTTACCACGCAGGACCCAGCAATCAACTGCTGGTGTGCATAGTAATCCAAACAGATTGCCTAAGCCCGCTTGAAAGGCTGTGACTCTCATTCCCGATGTTCTCTCACAAGTACTAACTGGTATGGTTTTGTACACATCTGGAAAGCTGCAAGAAGTAGTAGAGGATTGAAGGGTGTTTGCAGTCATCGGGGACGTTGACTGTAGGCAGGGGAGAGTGTAACCGGGGCAAGAATAATATTTGTTATTTGATTAATTCCCCCCCGGCGGATCACCTTTATGTTTGCTCCGACTCATGTGTGCTGTCCCCTTTAAGAGTTTGTGTATGTAAGAAATAGTTGATAAAACTGTCAAAGACAGGAAACTTCAGTTTTATATCAACCTGTGAATATGTGGTGATTACAGTTGTGTGATTGTATTTAGTGGATGGGTTAATTTGCCATTCATACGAGTGTTGTGTTGCTACGTAAGAGAAATCATAATGGTTCTTTAACATTGTTTGCACTATTTCCAGTGAAATTGGACTGGTGATCCAGTGTTTTGAATAGGGGTTATCGATGTAAAGAACCCATTTCATGTTTTAGAATTTTTCTAGTACTTACTGCTCTTTTTTGGTACCCATTGGAGTCAAGTTGGGTGGGTTTGTTACATTTGTTTGGATTATATAAGCCAACTTTAACTTTAATTGGATTTTCTAAAACTGTTTATTTTGCCCTGAACAAAGAATATATTAATGCTGTGGCCCTTTTAGGCCCAGTCAGGAATAAAAGAACCCCTTTGCTTTAGATGTTGTGGCTGTGTATTATTTCCATACATAATATTGAAGGGTAAGTGGCCACATATATTATTTTAATCTTTATTGTGCTATTTTATCTGTATCTGATTTAGAATGAGCAGAAAACTGTAAGAAAAATATAACGACCCAAAGACAAAAGAACTGATATAAAAAATAAGCTGTTATGTAGGAGCAATAGTCTTGTGGGCAGCACTGTCTCATTTGTCATAGCTGTGCACAAGGCAACCTGCGTTCGAGTCTTAGCTCGAGGTTCAGGCTTATTTGTTCATTAATAACGTCATCAGTATCTAAAAGTTAAGAGTTAAAAATACAACAGAAACACAATGTAAAGTAACATATTGCATAAACCAATCATACAAATTAACCTAAATAAATACAAAACATATTATAAATACAAACTAAATAGTTCCGATATGAGCCTGTAATGGTGCATACAGTAAAATGTGATGAAGCTTATCTGAAATAGTCCATAGGCGAATGATGAACCTTTGTAGGCGACCTAGAGGCAATAGTTCTTTAACACCGGTAAAGGCCCAAACAAAATCAAACAATCCACACAGCAACTCTAACAAACAGGCAGAGATTAGTCCTTATTCTTGTGAATGGTATCCGATTTAGATGACACACAATGGTTAGATATAATGCAGACGTGCAGTCGAAGTCAAATTTCGAGATATACCATGAGTTACCAAATGCACCATTAGGTAAAAAATGAGGGAAGAAAAAAGGAGTCCTTCAATGAACAAAATATGAATAAATATTAGTATAAACTCAACAATAATGAAATACAGTTTAAACAACCAGTCGGTGAATATACAAGAAAAGGATCTTAGAGCATAAAACCATGTTTCCCAATCATGACATCAAGAGATAGTATGTTGGAGGCAAGCCATGTTTTTCTCTTATGAATATTTTACTATATACCTGTATTTAAACCTAACACAAGAACAATAATGGCCCTTAATGGTGGGTAGTATAATAACAACGTAGTAGCATTTAAAGCAGAGGTCTCCAGACTCTGTCCTGCAAAGTTTAACTCCAACCCCAATTAAACACACCTGAACTAGCTAATCAAGGTCTCACTAGGCATGCAAGAAACTTTTACCAGAACTCACTTGCCGGGATGAGGGTAGCTCACTGAATTCATTTATTGAACTATCCATTCACATTGACAATCTTCTACGCTCACGACGCCCCACACGCGTTGCCAGTTCAACGGGTCCAAACCCCGAACCCATGCAGCTGGGCTACACACCACTTCAACCAGAGGAAAGCGAGAGAAGACGGCAAATGCATCTCTGCCTGTACTGTGGCCAGGCTGGTCACTTCTAAATTAACTGCCTGGTTCGACCCACGCCTACCAGCTCCAAAGCGGTGAGTTCCTCCATTCAATCCGATTACTCATCCACCTGCCTCAAGATTCCTTTTCAACTCACTGGCAACCAACAAATTATTACCACGCAAGCTCTTCTGGACTCTGGCGCAGTCGGGAATTTCATGTCTGACACTTTCATTAACAAACACAATATTTCCCTAACTGACTGCCATTTCCCGTTGACAGTGGAGACGTTAGATGGAAAGCCGATTGGAGGAGGAAAAGTGGCACACATCACCAGTGAACTCGGATTACAAGTAGGAATTTGTAACGTAGTTCGTAAATAAGGGAAGGAGGAGGCGGGAACCGGCGAACATTCAACAAAACTTTCATATAAAATAAACAAAGAACAAAACTAAAGTAATGCCTGCCGGCCAAACAAACATTTTTAAACATAAAATAAAGTCCAGGCCTGGTCCTCTCTCGTCCTTCACTGACGTCGCTCCTCCTTTTATGCTTCCGGAGCTCCTCCGTGAGAGACTCGCGTCGCCGGCCTCGCGCCATTCCCTCACGGCTCTCGCCCGCCCTGCTCGTCACAGAATTCTACACCATGAACTCATCCAATTCTACGTCATTCACTCACCTAACAACCCCATCATCCTTGGTCTGCCGTGGCTCCGAACCCATAACCCACATGTCTCCTGGAAGAATGGACAAATACTGCAGTGGGACGCCACCTGCCATAAGAACTGCTTACAACAAATCACTCCTCTACCTATCCAAACGATCAAGCTGGGCGAATCCAACCCTGGGAAAATTGACATCCCCACTGAGTACGCCGATCTGGCTGTGGCGTTCAGCAAACAGAAGTCGACCGAACTACCTCCTCACCGCCCTGGGGACTGTGACATTGAACTACTGCCAGGTACCACGCCTCCCTTTGTCACAGCCTGAATCCGCCACTATGAAGATGTACATTGAGGAGGAGTTAGCTAAGGGGTTCATCTGGCCATCCACATCACCCGCCTCGTCAGGCTTCTTTTTCGTTAAGAAGGACGGGAGACTGCGGCCCTGTATCAATTACCGAGGTCTGAATGACATTTCCGTCAAGTTCCGTTACCCCCTGCCATTAGTACCTGCTGCCCTCGAACAATTACGACAGGCCGAATATTTTACCAAGCTTGATCGCCGCTGTGCATATAACCTCAATCGTATAAGATGGGGGAAGAGTGGAAGTCTCTCCACGACCACCGACCCCTACTAGACCCTTGTTATGCCTTTCGGGCTCTCCAACAGTCCATCAGTATTCCAGTCATACATCAACAACGTGTTCAGAGACATGCTGAATCGTTGGGTCTGGCCGTACTTGACTGGTCAAAACCACACACGCTCAAAGAATTACAGAGGTTTCTGGGCTTTGCGAACTTCTACAGGCGGTTCTTATGCAATTTCAGCACTGTTGCAGCACCGTTAACATCCATGACTAAACGTCAGACGTCTCGTCTACACTGGTCCCCAGAGGCTGAGGAGGCATTCAAAGGGTTAAAGGAGCGGTTCACCACTGCACCCATTCTCCGCCACCCAGATCCTGAATGACCATTCATTAAAACTATCTGCTGCAGAATGAAATTACGACGTGGGTGATCGAGAACTACTAGCGATGAAGGCGGCGCTGGAGAAATGGCATCATTGGTTGGAGGGAGCCCAACATCCGTTCACCATACTCACAGACCATAAAAATTTAGAATACCTACGCTCTGCCAAACGCTTGAACCCTCGTCAGGCTCGATGGGCTATGTTCTTTACCCGCTTTCAATTCAAAGTGACCTACAGGCTGGGTTCCAAGAATACCAAGGCCGATGCGCTGTCCCTGCAGACCGAACGGGTAGAAAGATCCGGAACAGAAGAACATATAATCCCTAACACACTTCTTTTAGCACCAGTCCAGTGGGACGTGATGTTGGAGATCACTCAGGCCAACGAACAGTCCGCTCCACCAGCCGCATGCCCGCTTAAACGTACCTTTGTAGCAGCTCCCCTGAGAGATAAACTTTTGCACCACGTCCACGTCCTTCCGAATTCCGACCACCCAGGTATCACCGTCACTCATAACCTTCTGCAAAACCGATTCTGGTGGGATTCCATGCTCCATGACGTGACTCAGTTTATCCACAACTGCACAGCCTGTCAAACATCCAAAACCCCTCATCAATCTCCTGCTGACCTGCTCCATCCATTACCCATCCCCCAACACCCTCGGTCACACATTGCCATAGACTTTGTCACCGACCTTCCCATATCACAGGGCAATAACACCATTCTCACTGTTATTGACCGTTTCTCTAAAGCCTGCCGTCTCATTCCTCTGCCCAAACTCCACACTGCATTCGAGACCGCTGAACTGCTCTGTAACTTTGTCTTCAGGTTTTACGGGCTTCCTGAGGACATTGTGTCGGATAGAGGCCCACAATTTACCTCACGGGTCTGGTCTGCATTCTTCAAGAACTTAAATGTCAACATCAGTCTCACATCTGGCTACCACCCAGAATCCAACGGTCAAACAGAGCAGATGAACCAGGAACTCACACGATTCCTCCGTACTTACTTCCAAAAAGATCAATCTGAATGGAGCCGCTATGTTATGTGGGCTGAATATGCCCAAAACTCCCTCAGAAAACCAGCCACAAGGATCACACCCTTCCGATGCATCCTAGGTTATCAACCTCCCCTGTTCCCGTGGTCCGGTGAAACTTCTGATGCAGAGAAGCGAGGAGACTTGGGATCTGGCGCATCATCATCTGCAACGCGCTGTCAGGAGACAAGAGCTTCAGGCCAACAGACACCGGCGACCGAATCCCCAATACACCATTGGGCAATGGGTTTGGCTGTCCACCAGGGACTTACTTCTACGACTTCCATGCAAGAAACTCAGTCCCAGGTTTGTAGGGTCTTTCCAAATTGTCAAACGAATTACTCCCGTCTCATTTCATTTAAATCTGCCTGCTAACTATCGTGTCTCTCCCACTTTTCATGTTTCGCTGCTGAAACCCTGCGGGGGTCTGAGGGGGGAACCAGAGGGAGCAGAGGGAATTGCTTGATTTCAGGCATCGGGGTCGGACCGGAGGAGCGATCCTGGGTCGACGCAGATGATATCCTGGACCCTGCACTCATGGAGGAATTCCATAGGATGCTCCCGGAGAGACCGGCCCCTCGACCATGTGGTAGACCCCGGCGTCTGCCTCTTTGCGTCTGGAGCCGCTCGCAGGGTGGGGGCTCTGTCACGAATATAGCTTCCCCGGTTCATCCTCCGGACCACCGGAGGGAGCCATCACTTGAATATTGATTCGCCACCATTCGGACTCCATTTCCCATAGGCCCTCATTCCTGGGACTGATTGCGCTCACACCTGCACTGCATCACACACACACACCATTTAAGACGCACACACACTCACACCCATCGCAAAGTCTTGTTTTGCTACGGTGGGCATTTCTGAGCGTTATTCTGTGGACTGATATCTCGTTGTTACTTGGACTGTTTATATCTTGTGAACCTCTGCCGCCGGCCCTGAACCTTGCCTGTACCCTGGACTGTGATTGTTTGCTGCCTGTCTTGATCCTTGCCTGTGACCCGATTCTGATTCTCTGCTGCCAGCCTCGACCCCTGCTGTCCCTGTTTACGGTATTGCTCTGCCCCTTGTCTGTATCACTCCTGTGTTTAATCAAAGCTGCAAATGGATCCACACGCTGTTGACACTTCATTACAGTTACAATGTCATCAGTATTTGTAGAGCACCTGTGTTCGTGCATGCTGTAAGATGCAGTTTACTTCTAAGATGGCGCCAGCATGTTGCACGGCAAGCCGTCGGTTCCTGAGAATTTTAGAGTCTGTTTGTTTGTTTGATTTTTATGATGTTGTTTCCGTCTGTTACCTCATCTGTGGTGAGCTATGATCGCTTGAAACTACTAGAAATCAAAACTTCAATTACATCTGAAGACTGTTATTTCACAATCGATGTCAAAACTAAAAAGAAGCATCATAAACGATGAGGAAAACGTGGGGGCTGGTTGGCCAGAACTACAAAAAAGAAACTGACCTACCGGGCGATTGACGCTCTGTTTGTTTGGTCGTGGCTTCGGCCGGTCTATCCTGCACGGCCTTTGGCCAGTACTCGGCGTGTGTGGGTAAAGCCTTATAAGCGAAATGAACCGTCGGCTCACCGCTATGTAAGGTACTTACAGTACTCATCAATATCTTAAGTTCATCCGTTGGATTTTATTGGAGTCAACACGGCTTTGCTAAATGTGAGGTCAGTGAGAAATAAAACTTTTATATTTCCTGACTTCATGGTATCTAAAGACTTGGATTTCCTGTTTTTAACTGAGACATGGCTTGAGCCGTCGGACAGTTGTTTTTTTACAGAGCTGGTACCTGCGAACTACAATATTTTAAGCTCCCCGAGACTGTCTGGTCGAGGTGGGGGGGTGGCTACGCTGTTTAAAGACCATTTTAAATGTTTTGTTGCATCGGCAAGGGAATACTCTTCTTTTGAGGTACAGCTGTTCAAACTAAACCTGGCACAGACTCTCTACTGCGCTCTTATCTATCGCCCTCCTAAATATAACAAGGACTTCATTCAGGACTTTGCTGATTTTCTCTCACACATTGTACCGGTTACGGACAACCTTTTAATTGCCGGGGATTTTAATATTCATCTGTGTTGTTCGTCAAACCTTCTTGGTCAGCAGTTTTCTGATCTTATTGACTCTTTTAATTTAACATAATTTGTTCTCGATGCCACTCACACTCAATCTGGTTTTATCTATGGGGTTACCTATTAAGGATGTGGTTACAGAGGATAATTGCATATCGGATCATAGACCAGTCTTTTTTAGATTTGATCTAGCGGTTGCCCCACCAAAGAGAACATTTACAGACGTTTATTTTCGTTCGATGACTGAGTCAACGGCGAATCATTTTGCCGAGGCGTATGCAAATAGCCCTATTTCATTAGTACTAGAAACTGCTGGACCTCTAATGGACACTGATGAATTGACTGTTGCCTTTAATTCAGCATGCTTGGACATTATAAACAATATTGCCCCAATTAAGAAGAAAAAAGCCTAAATCTTTGCCTCAGCCTTGGTTTGATGACATAATGGCTCTTAGACGGGTTTACAGACAAGCTGAACGTAGATGGAAGAATGATAAATTACGGATTTCTTTTGAAATATTGCAAGTATCCAGGGCCTGAAATTAACACCCGCCAACCCGATAAATGCGGGTAGATTTCAGCTGTGGCGGGTAAGACAGCCACTCCCACTAGCCAATTTGGCGGGTTGAATATAATTTCAGTTTACAGCCAAAGGATCGTCGAAGATCGTCGTAGCACAACATTACAATCCAATCACAGAATTCGTTATTTACATGCAGTTAGTGAAGGAGGGGTAGGCGGAATTGTGCTAAATGACACACAACAGAAGCGCTCTCTCTCGCTGTCGCGAGCGCGATCAGTTCTCCTCGCGCCTGAGTAGCCAAATACACGTGCACACAGATGTCTAAATGTCCATCGTGTGGAGTATCTCGCGTGAATACAGTCGGTTATGGCTTAACACTAGAAGTCCCAGAGTTTTGTAACCCTCCTTTAGCCAAGTGGATGCTAACTGGCTAGTCTTTTGGCTATCATTAGCATCAATTCATGTGTAAATATGGTCATTACCTGAGCAATCTGCAGGGGGGTTGGGGGTGTGTGTGTGAATGGTTGCTGGTGGCTTGTTTGTATGTGTGGGGGAGGGAGGGCTGCTAAAAGCAGAGAACTTGATTGACCATGGGCCGGTTTCAGAAAGGAGGTTAAGTGAAAACTCTGAGTATGTTAACCCTGAAATGAGGGAGTGCAAGTGATGTTTAAAAAGTTAACTCACTCATTCACACTGCAAAAATGCTTTTCATACTAAGTATTTTTTTTTATCCTATTTCAAGTAAATTAAAAAAAAAAAAAATCTTAAATCAAGATGGATTTTCTATATGAGAAAATTATATATGATATTTAGTCTTGTTTCCTGGGGGGATCTAAATTAAGTGCATTTTACTTAAGTAAAATGATCAATATCTGCCAGTGTGGTAATAAAAATAATCTTAATGCAAACGGAAAGTGTTGGAGTGTCTACCCAGATGAAAAAAAGTGCAGTAAAATACACTTTATTTTAGTACACTTTTACACTTCCATAATGTCCAGTGCTCTATTTCCATGCACTTATTTTGTACTTAATATACTAAAAGCTCTTCTTTAGTACTTCTTAAGATAATCTTAAGAACATCTAAGTGTACTCAACTGTGCTATTTTGAGACACCATGAATTTGAACTAAAATGTGCTTTTAACATACTATCTCTGTATAGAAAAATGTATTTAGTTAACACTTGTAGTACACTTGAACCCATCTTTCAAACACTTTTAAAAATGGACTTATGATGTATTTCAAATATAAGATTAATATATAATGAATATATACAAAATGTATTTATAATATATTGCCAGCCAGTGCCAGGATTGTGAGAGATTTCTGGAATGTACTCACTCACTTTTTAATATTATTTGTAAATATGTGTACAAATGGTTGGTTTCTTTATTTTATTTTGTACTATTTTTATCAATAGATCTCAGCAACAAAGGGAAAAAAAACAAAACATGTGTGTTGATTTCTCCCTAAGATGGCAAAGTGAAACACAAGTTTCCTTGAAGTGGCTCAGCATGGCCCCACATTGTTTACATAACAAAAGCAACTGTTCACAGCTGATTAAGGATATTAGCCTAAAGCCTTCCAGCCCATCGGCTGTCCTGCGGGTTTTATAGGTAGAAAAGCCAAATGGCTGCTCTCTGGGACTTCTAGTGTTAAGTGGACGTAAACAGGTGAGTAATATCTGAATATGCCTCATTACGTCCATGCATTCAGCTGCCCAATTAAATAGGTCATTAATGTTAATCAAACAACAAAAGATGTTAAATAAATGTAGGCTATATGTGTATCTATAAACCTAGTGTATCTGAAAAAAGATTATTTTTAATTTACTATTGTTTTTGTAATTAGCTTCTTTGTTCTTTTATATAGCCTAACATAAATAACTATATAATAAATAAAATACAATTTTATAAAATAAATAAAAATAAATGAAATTTCTCATATTAGCCCATGTTCATATTGTCCACCTCTTGCCCACCTGTACATACCAGCTGATATACAATGTAGTCTTGATTTAGGTGGTCAATCTGCATTTAAAAGTTTGAAAGGGTTTTAAATCTTCTAAATCAAGTAAAATGACTCGAAATAAAGTAATTTAAGCATAACAAAGTCAACTTTAATCATATAAAATGCAATTTACCAACATCAAAATTGTGGCCAGTGAAAATGCTGAGTGGCTAGTAACTTTGGAAAACCACTAGCCACAGTGGCTGGTGAGTATCCCTTAAGAATTATCAGTGTGTTGTTAAAGCTGCTAGAACTAAATATGTTTCAGGGTTAATAAATAGATCTCCTAATTGCCCAAAAACTCTGTTTAGTACAATAAATTCAGTACTTTATGCTATTTAAATGAATGAAGTTGAAGTTGAAAGTTGAATGGCTATCCGTTCAACTGTGTATACTTTGAGCTGTACAGTCTCTACAATGGTATGCATTGTATAAAGGTCCCAGATCACATAGTTTCCACAACTCACAACTTTAAAAACTGTATAATGGAGTTTTTTGTCCTGAATGTTTTAGAAAAACATTTTATCAGCTGAAGAGATATGTTGTTAAACAAAAGTACAATTCGTTTAATGCACTGTACTTCTGTCCCTCACTACCTCATTTCATCCCCGTCAAAAAGCTAATATTTTATAAATATAAAAAAAAAAAAAAAAAAAAAAAAAAATTCAAAGGTCTTTTATAAATGATTCTCATTACTAGTTTGGAAAGATGGACATCATAGATCATAAGCAACTCAAACTGGAGTTTTTGTTGAAGCAGAATTTACTGTGAACCGAGCTGCTCTGAGACATTGGAAATATATATAAATAAATATATAAATATATAAATAAATTGTAGGGGTGTAACGATTCACTCGTTTTTCTCAATGCATCGATTACAAATCTGACGATGCATATGATCTTGAAACATGTTTTTTGAATGGTGAATCGTTTATTTCGGTCGATAATCGATGTAAAATGCAAAGAATCGGATTAATCGCGATTCTATAGTGATTCAGTGCTTTAAAATATATAAACATTAAATTACTACATGCGCAAATTGATGGAGACGTTGTGTGCCTTCCCTCACAGCTCTCATTCACAGACACGCGCGGCTGCACTCTTTACCGACTTTCACTGGATTGCGCTCGCGCTCAGTCCGTAGCCCACGTTTGAGCTCTCCTCAGGATGGCCACTGCTGTTCACATGAGCATATGAAAGTTCTCTATTAAGACAGCAATAGTCATGAGTCAAACTGCTCAAGCCATTGATAAAGCTGCCAAGTCATTGCGCGGTCACTACTGTTGAAATGAAACGCTTTTAATGCATGGTAAAGTCGGAAATGGTTCATTGACATTACCTGAGCAGTTTCAAGGTGCACATTTATTGCATGGACGGAGCAAACACAATGTAAGTGTCTAAATGCATACGCACAGTTCAATGAATGATAAATCAAATTATGAACTTAATGTCATTAAACTGAGTGTGCGAGGAAACTGCTGAAATAACTACAACATTAACAACACTGACATAAGAGCTCGCAGTTTATCAATCAGATGCGCGTTAAAGTTGCATTCCTTACTATAGCAACAGTAGAAACCCAGCGCGTTTTCTTTCAGAATCACCATAAGGAAAATGTTCCATATAAAGAGAACAACGATGGCTTTTATAACTATTCTATAACGAAAGTGTAGCGGTTATTAATCAATTTATGGATGAAATATGAATATAATAATTCATAAGGTTATGAATAGATTATGATTCATATATCGACCCAACGGGGAATTAAACATATATTGTGAATCAATTACAACGAATTATAATCAATTACATATATGATTAGTTCTGGTTTAATAATTATTTAGAGAAACTGTTCGTTTGTCCAGCAAACTAAGTCCCTCACAGAATATTATAAACAGAGTTATTCTCTGGCCGTGAAAATAACTTATAGCATCAAAGCATAAAGCGATCGAAAAACGTTAAAGTGACTTGGTTTTCAGCTGAAAGAACAAACAGAACAATCGAGCGTGAATAACGTTTTAATATATGCAAACTACGGATACAGAGGTTATACGTCTAAATATATATACAAGAATATACACACCTATGTACAAGAGTGGAAGTAGAGAAGGAAAGAGAGAAGGCAAGTAGCAATCTCACAACCAGTCCTAAGCCAGCACGGAAATCAGTTTCATCATCTAAGATTGAGAAACGGCAGTATACTTGCATTGGTTGTGTGTGTCGAATTTCAGGTTAGCGCTGGTGCAGTTCGTTGGCTTCCTCCGTTCCGCGGGAAGGTTTATACTGAGGACTTGAGAGTGAGTTTCGCTGGAAGATGGCGGTCCCGAGGCGGAGCGCGATGGCAACGCGTGGTCACTGGAGATGTCTGGGAAAAACGTGCACGAGATGCTCGTGAGACAATCGGGAGAGAACACTCTGAATTGTGCGTCTTTGCTTTTATGACAGATAAGCCGACACACCTCCTTGAGGTGGGGTAGCCAATAACATGGGTGCAAAGTTGGCGGGAAAGCTTTCCCTTTGCTTGGCCTCACGACTTAATCTGCATGATTTATGACTATCAGATTAGATCTCCAAATGGAGTGTGTTCTTCACAGTATCATTAAACACATAGAAAAATGCATTTGTCAGCTGTGTGACATGTCTCAGTGAATAGCTTGTGTCCGAAGCTTTACGGAGAGACCAAACTCGACAGATCAGAAAGGCATAGACAAGAAGTTATGGTTTACAGACAGAATTCCACTATTAAAATGCACACTAGCACAAATACTCATTTAAACACTAGGAAACATGCATAGGCCCTAAAATATATGAATTATATATTTCAGCATAGTGGTAGTTTATACAGTTAAAAATGTATGATTGTGTGTTTCTGTGTGTGTCTGTGTGTGTGTTTTTGTGTGTCCCTGTGTGTGGGGGGTGTTGGAATGTGGATCTGGTCAGTCACTGGGACTTTGCTCCTTTTGAAGTCACCAAAGTGAGGAAGTTGCCGTTTTCTGTTTACCCTCACAGGTCCACAAACCTGCCGAAAGTCACAGTCGTCCAGAGCCGAGTTAGTGATTAACAAACAAAGTTCATCAGGTTAAAAGCGTTCTGAAAACTCCAAAGTTTATTGACTCTGAACGGATCCATCCAGACGTTACAATTCCGTTAAGAAAAGTTAGTTTAAGATTAGTTGGGAAAGTGCATGATAGTCTCTCCATGTAAGCATTGGTATTTTTAATGTAATGTTACCTGGAACAGTTTAATAAGGTTGTGTAGACTTTAACACTATCTTCCACTATATTTAACATGAACTAGGCCTAAAAATACTTTTAAAGCCCTTTTAAAGTTTTGGCTTATTTAAATTTCCACATATGCCAATGTTTATAGGCTGTTAAAATAAAGTTATTTAGCATCATTGAGAACCAACATGAACTTACATTAACAATGGACCAAAGGTTTTTTGTGTCAGTTTGTTTTTTTGCCCTTACTCTAATCGAATCGCATCAAATTTTAATGTGAATTGTCTCTAATCGAATCGTTCTGAATTTGCAAAAATTGTTCTTGAATCGAATCGAACACCTATGAATCGTGAATCGAATTGAATCACTGTCTACCCAAAGATTCACAGACCTAATAAATTGATATTGAAATAAATTATTTCTGACACTTGCTAGAGATGTATGATTTTTTTCTTTTTTTTTTTTTAAATGCACAGATATATAAAGCATTTGTTTTGTTCATCTCTGCAGAAAGGGCTTTATATAGTTTTGAGTGTTCATTCCACCCTGTGTTCAGCCTGACGTCAGGCATGTGTCGACTGGACTATCGTAGACCAGAGAACAGGTGAGACCAAAGGCTGTTTCTGGAAAAATGTAATTGAAGATCTGCTTGATGGTATTACCATTTATCATTTATCATATTGGTTTTTGGAATGCCATGGTGTATTATGGTTTTCTTTAAAGAACCTTAGAGCACCATGAAAATAAAGAACAAAGACAAAATTTTGACAATCTTTCTCTTTTCTCTGTCTGCAGGGCTTTTTATTTGGTGTTGTTCAAACATGTAATATTTCTGGAGAAGAGAGGTTGTCCCCGCACAGCCCTAGAGTACTGCAAACTGATCCTGAGGTATCAGACCATATTAGAATAATATGATTAACTTATAGCATTCATAGTACAAAATCCATCCAATGTGTAGCTCCTAACACAATGCACCTGTTAAACTGTACAGATGTTAAGTGGCCAACTAAAGTATAAATCTGTTTATTTTAGATTTATTTTTTTATCAAAAGTTTTAAAAAATATATATATTTAGTTTTTTAAATTATTTATTTCAAATACAGTAAATATTTAGTAAAATAAATATACATTTAATTTCAGCATTTATGCATGTTTTTGCTATCTTTGAATTGTGTGATATCATATATATCATCCATTGCACATCATTAGCCATCAAAAAATCAAGATCAATATCGTATAGTAGAGTGTGCTACGTAACTATTATAAATAGCATATAATGTATTATAATTATCAAGCACAATCTCATTTTTTTTTTCATATACGCTTTATTCTTATTAATAGTAATTCCAAGATATTTTTGAAGTACCTTAGATAGTATGTAAAGGCTAGTTCACATTGCCTCAATAAATATGGATGTGTATTAAAATGACAGCTGTTTCCCAACATTCAAAAATGAAAACAGCCAACTAGAATGACTGAAATGGTGCTATTTGTGTTTGTTGGGACAGTGAGACTGTGGTAATACCATCTGACGCCATCACTATACCATGGTACCACCACAGTCAGCCAGCCAGATGTTTTGGTGTGTTAGATGTTTAGATGTTTTTTTATTTATTATTATTTTAAGTTTTGTTAATTATTCTTCCAGTCTAGATCCAGATAATGACCCTCTCTGCATGCTGCTGCTCTTTGACTTCCTGTGCCTGCGCTGTCGCGAGTACACCACCCTCATCCGTCTCTATGAAGAATGGGAGGTAAAGAACTCAACCTTACTCAAGTCAAGTCAGGGATTCAGACTTGTCAATTTCTGCAAATTCACCTTTTTTGAATGCAGAATAGGTCATTTGTGTGAATTGTGTAGATCTGATGAGTTTTTAAAAATTGGTTAGGGGTGCTGTTCTTTTTGCAGTACCAGTAGTAACTTAATAGGCTACTTAATGCTGTACTTGCTCAAAGACAACTGCTTTTTTTTGTGTGTGCTCTTTTTTCTAATTACAAAGGCAAATGGTTTCTGTTTAACACAGGTTTGCAGCATTGAGTTTTGTAGCCAATAACAGGAATGACTGTTGAAAGCAATGGCCAGTCAGTTGTTTAACCCTCTGGGGTCTGAGGATATTTGGGGCCCTGGAGAAGTTTTGACATTTGTGCTTTTTTGAGTTGTTCATAAATGACATGTAATGACAAAAGTGTCATTACGCTGTATTCAGCACAAACTAGGCTACAATAATATGTGGGGAACATGTATGTACATGTTTGTGTTTTTGAAGGAATAGCGTTTATGCGTGGTTATTGAAAAAACAAAAAACTTAAGTCACTGAAATAAGGCCAAAAAAAAATATACACAAAATCTGTGTTCACAAGACTTCTCGGTATTGGAGGTTGTAGACTAGAGTTTTTGCTTCAAAATGATGTAAAATTATCCTGCCTACATATAAAACAATGGAGAGGTTTAAATTTTCTAAGACACTTTTTGTCAAGAAACACAGTATGCGTGAAGGTGTGAATCATCATGAATAATGCTGTAATTCACACCTGAGAAGACAAAAGAGCCACATAAGGACCTGTAATGACCTGCATATTAATGAGCTCTTTCAGTCAAGAGGCTGTGAAAAAACCCTCTGTGATCATGCTAATAACATTTTTTTTTTTAAAGAAGTCTTAAGTCTCTAACCAAATAATGGTTATCTATTTTAATATACTTTAAAATATCATGTATTTCTGTGATGCAAAGCGTCTGAACATTCCTACCTCTATGGTATTTCTTATAGGCTATTATATTTGTTGTATTATATAGCCTAAATGTTATTTGTGCTGTTGACAAACTATACATCATTAAAAAGATCCAAGACACAAGCTTCACATTTTGACTCTTAAAATCTTATATTGACCGCAATTTCTTAATATGCTTAAAAGCATGCACATTTGGAGAAATATTGATGGATTCTCATATGTTTATATCAATTTTCTATACAGAGGAGTAATATTTATCCAATATTTATTGTCATCACTGTGAGCACTGGATACTGTTTTCAATTCATACTTGCAGCTGGAGGGCGCACTGTGTACCTTTAGTCCACAAATATCTCAGTAAAAGAAGAGGCATATCATGTGACATTCCAGGAACTAACAGGCTTCCAGAGATCGCTTTAACATACAGATAAACACTTTTGAAGATAATAAATACACAATTGAGACGATGTATACATGTATTGCCTCAGAATTTGCGTCTGAATAGTGCTCACTCCGTGGGCATGGCCGCATTAGTGGATAATGAGCTGAATCACGGGCGTCTGACATGTCTCTTTTCATACAGATTACATAAACAGAGAATTTTTGTTTTTGATTTGACTTACATGATTTAAAACCTGACATTTCAACATTTCTTAGACAAGTCAAATTTTTTTGTGATTAGTTTTCACTAAGTTAGTTCATTTTCTGAGAACTATCAGATTTGACTTCGTTCAGAGAGAGACAGGAGATCATGCATCATGTTAGTTTTCTTTATTTTACAAAAAGCACAACATTTTGTTTTTACTCTGAGTGTACACAAGTAAAAGAAGATATTCCACAGATTAAAATGGAGTATAACTCTTAATTGTATGTGCAAAATTGAAGCACGTATTTTGAGTCTTTCACACTGGTAAGAAAAAAACCGAGGTGGTATCGCCGGTGATACCTCAGACTCCAGAGTGTTAATGTCAAATCCACTCAAAACACTTAATGAGTTTTCGTTTAGCAAAGTTTACATTGCAGATTCATTGTGCAGTGTGTAGTTAGATGCATTAATTGTAACAGGAGATTTCCCGTGAGATTTCCCGATTTCACTCAGATTTCACTTTTTCACGTGCCCTATACTTCATACTTGAGCACAATAAAAAATACTAAAATTTGTTATAATAGAAATTAATAATAAATCCAAAAGCAAAATGCGTAAAAAACTAATTTTAGTTTGTTTTCTACCAGGTGACAGAATTAGTCCTGTCACAAAATTGAATCTCAATGACAAAGAAGTCTGTTTGGCGACAGTTCAAGTTCAAGACTGTTTCAGTTCTTTATTTTAACAAGTGCACAGCACACACTTAAAGATATCCACAATCTACTGACTCTGCTGATCAAAAAAGATACCCAGGGTCCAGCCATAGGTTTCAGTTTCAGTTTAATTTATTTATATAGCACATTTAATAATGACCGAGTCAACCAAAGTGCTGCACAGAGAAATAAAACTATACTATTATCAAAAAATAAAACAATCACAAAGAGTATACAACACTAAAAACACACTGAATACAGTAGTTACTCGAGTCCATAAGCCTTTTTTAAAAAAGATGTGTCTTAAGTAGGGATTTAAAAAAACAGTACAGAAGTGGCTGATCTCAAGCTAAAAGGCAAGTTATTCCACAACTGGGGTGCAGCCACCGAAAATGCACGATCCCCCTTAAGCTTTAAGCACGTTTTGGGTACTGACAGCAACAGTGTGTTTGATGACCTTAAAGGCCTATTGGTCTGATGGTAGGACAAAAGATCTGAAAGGTAGCCAAGCCATTCAGGGACTTATAGACAAACAATAATACCTTGAACTGGATTTTATACTCAATGGGGAGCCAGTGCAAACTAGCCAACACAGGCGAAATATGTTCCCTCTTCCTTGTCCCATTTAAAAATCTGGCCGCAGAATTTTGAACCAGCTGCAGGTGAGACAAACACGATTGAGTGACCCCCAAATATAGTGAGTTGCAGTAATCCCGTCTTGATGAAATGAATGCGTGGTTAACGGTTTCTAAGTCCCTGAATGAAAGAAAATATTTAATTTTGGCAATCATCCTGAGCTGGAAAAATACTGATTTGACAACTGAGTTTGTTTGTTTGTCAAACTTAAGTGCTGGGTCAAAAATAACTCCCAAATTTCTTGCATAGGTACCTACAGTGTGAGTTATGCATTAAGCGTGGGAAGCGCTGTAAGCGTGTGTATGGTGTGTATGCTTTGCAGAGTGTCTTAACATTAATTTGCTTACCTATAAATGTGCATCTTTCCTATTGGCCTAGATAGTATGGTTATTGAGCAGGAACTTGATGCATAAATAACGTGCCTACAATGTGACTTTTTTTTTTTTATCTAATACAGTGTGTGCAATGCTGAAAGAAAGTTTCCAGATAATTTACTCACCCCCATATCATCAAAGATGTTCATGTCTGTCTTCAGTCGAAAAGAAATTAAGGTTTTTGAGGAGAACATTCCAGGATTCTTCTCCTTTATAGTGGACTTCACTGGGGTTCAACGGGTTGAAGGTCCAAATTGTAGTGCAGCTTTAAAGGGCTCTACGCGATCCCAGGCGAGGCATAAGGGTTCTTAAGCAGCGAAAGATTGATCATTTTCCAAAAAAAATAAAATGTATATACTTTTTAACCACAAATGCTCATCTTGCACTAGCTCTGCGACCCGCACGCATGACGTAATCATGTTACAAAGGTCATGGATGATGTAGGTGGAAATACCGATCCAGTTTCTACAAAGCAAACATGCAAAGATTAAGCCAAACACCCTTTACAAAAAAAGGTAAAACAACAATATTAGATGAAGAAAAAAAATTAGATATAGTTTTCGCTCTACCGTGGTACTTCCACCTACTTTACGTGTGACCTTTCAACATAATGAGTGGTGCTTTGCAGAGCAGTGTGAGACAAGCATTTGTGGTTGTGTTTTTTTTTTTTTTTTTAAATGACCGATCGTTTCGCTAGACAAGACCCTTATTCCTTAGCTGGTATTGTGTAGAGCCCTTTGAAGCTGCACTGAAACTGAAATTTGGACCTTCAACCCAGTGAATCCCACTGAAGTCCACTATATGGAGAAGAATCCTGTAATGTTTTCCTCAAAAACCTTAATTTATTTTCGACTGAAAAGAGAAAGACATGGATGAGTAAATTATCAGGAAATTTTCATTCAGATGTGAACTAATCCTTTAAAAAGCCTAAATACCTGCCTGATTTTTATTTTATATACTCATTTTCTTTTGTCCTTCCATAATGTCATTGGAATTAGGTCTTATATAACATTTGCATGCTGACGAATTCCAGCGCCCCATTTTCTTAAGGGTAGCTGATGGTACTCTTGGAACGGCTGTCGTTGCTGCACCGATACTGAAAGAGTGAGGGGTGTAGACTATGCTGTTTAATCCACATAGATGACATAGCCGTTTCAATTTGGAGGAGAACCAGACGCTGGTCATCGGTTTGCCGTCTGCTGTAAGGAGCAGCGGGTCTTGAGGAGTGGCGTTTCTCTGGGATTGCAGATATTGTAACATGGAAGAAAAAGGGCAAAACACAGAATTAATTCTGGATAATAATACACTGCTTAAAATCAGAGAATAGCATCAAGTCAGTTAAACCAGTGATTCCCAATCCCAACCAGAGTTCACGTGGGGGGTGGGAGTGGATACGTGTTGAAGTAAAAAAAAAAAAAAAAAAAATGTTCCAATAATTTATATCACCAAAAAAAAAAAATATATATATATTTATATTTTTTTTATTATTATTTTTTTTTTAAATCCTTACAATGCCAATATAATACAGTAAAAAAATATCTTGTATAAAATTATTTCAATTTTGCTCCCTCCATCGATCGCGCAATGTGCTTGTCAATGTAACGGCAAAATCAAAAGGAAAAATGGCAAAGAAAAAGTTTAGACACTAGATATCCAGCATGATATTTTTCCCCATTGAGATCTGATGTGTTTTCAAAGTGTTCCTTTAATTTTTTTTAGCAGTGTATATACACACACACACACACATATATATATATATATATATATATATATATATATATATATATATATATATATATATATATATATATATATATATATATATATATATATATATATATATGTATATATATATATAATATGTATATATGTGTGTGTGTGTATCATAAAATATCATGCTGGATATCTATACTGATATGGACTGGGTAATGTGCTAGGAACAAAAGGATGCCACATTGTTTGATGGAAATGAAAAGTATCAAAGACACCCCAAAAATCAAAGTGAGAAAATGATGCAGCAGGCTAGTCCATTTTGCTGAGATTTCATTGCAGCAACTCAAAATGGTACTCAGTAGTTTATATGGCCCACACATGCTTGTATGTTTGCCTGACAATGTCGGGACATGCTCCTAATGAGACAACGGATGGTGTCCTGGGGTATTTCTGAGCTCCAGGACAGTCTGAGGTGCTGCGGCCCTGTCCTGCTCTCCTAAAGTAACTGCTTGTCTCCTGGAATCTCCTCCATGCTCTTGAGACAATACAATACAATGTTTATTTATATAGCACATTAAAAACAACTGAAGGCGACCAAAGTGCTGCACAGAGTGTGCAAAAAAAGAACAGTCAACAGGGTTACAAACAATAAGACAATCTATAGAACAAACACTGTAAAATGGATGTGTATTAAAATATACGATCATTGCACTGAGACTGTGCTGGGAGACACAGCAAACCTTCTGGCAATGGCACATATTGATGTGAGTTGGATTGCCTGTGCAACCTCTGTAGGGTCCAGGTATCGCCTCATGCTACCAGTAGTGACACTAACCCTAGCCAAATGCAAAACTAGTGAAAAACAGTCAGAAAAGATGAGTAGGGGAAACAAATGTCAGTGGCCTCCACCTGTAAAACCATTCCTGTTTTGGGGTAATCTCATTTTTTCCCATCTAGTTCACCTGTTGTTAATTTCATTAACACCAAAGCAACTGAAACTGATTAACAACCCCCTCTGCTACTTAACTGACCAGATCAATATCCCAGGAGATTATCTGACTTGATGCTATTCTCTGATTAAAAAGTGTTCCTTTAATTTTTTGAGCAGTGTATATGAAACAGATTTCATGAGGGTGGTTAAGGACCCAACGTCCTCTAGTGGGCCCTTGCTCACTGCCCGGCACTATGGAGCTCGATTGCCATTTGCCATTGAACACCAGAATTGGCAGTGTGTTTTTCACAGATGAGAGCAGGTTCACCCTGAGCACATGTGACAGTTGTGAAAAGGTCTAGAGAAGCCGTGGAGAATGTTATGCCGCCTGTAACATCGTTCAGCATGACCGGTTTGGTGGTGGGACAGTGATGGTCTGGGAAGGCATATCCATGGAGAAACACACAGAACTCTACGGCCTAGACCAATGTTTCTCAAACTGGGGTACGTGAGGTGACAAAAGGGGGTACGCGAACAAAATGCGGAGTAGTTAATTTAACTCCATACCTTAAAATAATATTAAAACTGAGCATGTATTTCTAACTGGCAAAATGCTGTAAATCCATTACATTTAATCAAATTACCTCATGTTTTGCAGTCTAAAATGACTGTATCCACACAAGCAGCATATGATAGATTGCGTGCCGAATCTGCTGCCTTAAATCGCTCTAAATTACTGCCGTTCTCGACAATGCACCTTTTATAAAAGTGGGGATTTAGCACTTGCATGAAGAACAAATATAGACACAGATAGTGGATTTATATCAATTTAAGACTCAAACTTTCTTCGATACAAAAACATACCTTGTGGAGTTCTTGTATTTAATGTTGATAACGAGGAAGAATGCAATTGTACCCAAATATCCACATGACTGCAAACGTTCATTATTATACAATAGGTCAAAGAACAAAATGTACATTTTAAACAGTACTGTCAGTATTTACTCTATTTTGCAATAAAAAAATATTTCTAACGAAAACCAGAGCAGAACTACAACACACGAATGCGGCTTTGAACGAATTGTGAGAGTCAATGATTCAATGATTCATTCACAGCCATTTGCTTCGTTACTGAATGAATGACTCGATGACTCACTGATAAAAACAGTGACTTGCTGCCACCTACTGGCAGTTTTAGTTTAATATTTAAAAGTATCACTTCGTTTTACCATCATTGCATATTTCTCTATTAAACATTTTATATTTAAAACATTATTTATTTTATAAAGTTATTCATAAACGTAAAAAAATATGCACTGGAAAATCAATTTAGGGGGCAAATATTGTCCCTTAATGGAAAAGGTGTGACTGCAGTCAAAGTGGAAGAGAGGGGGTACGCAGAAGGATGGGAATCCCTTCAGGGGGTACTCCACGCTAAAAAGTTTGAGAACCACTGGGCTAGACAATGGCACCCTGACTGTCATTAGGTATCAGGATAAAATCCTTGGACCCATTGTCAGACCCTACACTGGTGCAGTGGGTCCTGGGTTCCTCCTGGTGCACGACAATGCACGGCCTCATATGGTGAGAGTATGCAGGCAGTTCCTGGAGGATGAAGGAATTGATGCCATTGAATGGCCCCCATGGTCACCTGACCTAAATCCAATAGAACACCTCTGGGACATTGTTTCAGTCCATCCAACGCCGCCAGGTTGCACCTAAGACTGTCCAGGAGCTGTCTTTTGAATTTAGCCCTCTGTAACTTGATATTTTTCATTTCCATCAAACAATGTGGCATCGTTTCGTTCCTAACACATTACCCAGTCCATATCAGTATAGATATCCAGCATGATATTTTCCCCCATTGAGATCTGATGTGTTTTCAAAGTGTTTCATTATTATTATTATTTTTTAACAGTGTATGTGTGACCCTTTGTTGAATTTGTCATTTTTTTAGTGAACTGTTAGAACTGTTTTTTGGACAAAGTAATGTTGGCCTTAGTAAGATCATTAACAGGATTAAATGATTAGAATTTGCACATAAATTCCCAGCACCTTAAAAACCCATAAAAAGCTTTGAGGAGAACTGCATCTAGGAGAGTATAAAGATCGAAAACATCCTTTTCTGAGCCAGTGAAGCATTTTGTGCACAAGAAGTAGAGTAATAGGTAACCGTTTGTCTTTGGTTGTTGGGGAAGTCTTCACGATACCGTTTAATAGCAGACGAATAGCAGGATACTTGAAGAGGCTTGGTGCACTGAGGTCCATGCAACAAAACTGAATGCCTGCCAAAGTATGCCTGCCAAAGTAGCTTTGATGGAAGGGGGTTGTAATTTGCGGGAATTAACACAGTAGACCATGAAGGCAGCTAGCAAGTTTATTGGAAAATGTGAAGGCAGCAGAAAACATAGAAAAATACGACCAAGGTCTTTTGCTTCCACTAGATATTAGGTGAGACTGTTTAGTCTAAAATTGTTAGGCAAAAAGAAGTGCATGGAGCACTTGGAAGGAAGGGTGTCTGGGAAGAGGGAGCAAAATTCCTGAAATTTAAAACGGGAAAGAGCGTCAGCTTTATTATTGTAAAGACCTGGAATAAAAGTGGCTTTAAGAATGAATTTCTATGTAATATTAATCCAGATGAGGCGTCTGATTAAACAATTGATGAAAGGAATAGCTGAACAACCTTTGTTGATTATTTCTACAGAAACTTGGTTATCGCACAGAACTATGATCTTTTTTCTAGACCCTTCATTTCCCCAGAGTAAGCATGAGATTACAATTAGGTAGATTTCGAATAGCGCAGTAGATTTTTGATCAGATGCAAGATTAAGGATTTCGAAAGGCCATTTATGAGTGAACCACTTGTTCCCAAACATCCTTCCGAAACCTATGGATGGAGCAGCTTCTGTGAAAAAGCTGGAGCTGGAGGTTTCAAAAGTGTTATTGTAAAAGAAAGAGATTCTGTTCCATTCATTGAGTAAACGGGTCGATAAATGTAATTCAGAAAGACAGCCTTCATCTAGCGTTATTAGATCATGTAGATTTGTAACAATTTTTGACTGATCTAAAAGTCTGGATATGAACGCACAGCCATGGGGAATAAGCATTGCAAAATTAAAATGTCCTAATTAGGAACAGCATGTCATGTTTTAAGGAACGGGGAACTGCCAATAGAAGTTTATCTCCTGATCTCAAAACCCTACATGGGGTATGATCTGTTGCGGCAAAAATGAATTAGCTGACATCACTAGTAAGAGACAAACCTCAGGAGAATTCACTTTATAAAGATTTTATTTCTTGCAAGAAAGAGTCCACAGTCGACACAACCATACAATGTCTGCCCCGAGTGTGAACTAAGGACACAGAGATCCCACAAACATTTATACCCACCCCAATGTTTAAGCAACTCAGTACTTTTCCATACAGGGGAAAAGTGACAATACACACAAATGGCTAGTGACAACACAAACACAATGGTCCCCCTTCTGTCTTAGAACTTATTTAAATTATCCGACACCCTAGGTTCGGGAAAGCTCTCAGTTTGGGTGTCTCACCGTTACCCCCCTGGGTTTCAGCAGACACTGTGTCTGTTGAGCTCAGAGAGGTGTTTTGCATAGCTTGAAGCAGATATTGACATTACATTTTTCCCCAACAATTCCCCCTTTTATCATTCTTTGATAACTCACAAGAAAAATTTAAAATGTGTAGATATGAATATAATAATAATAAAAAGTAATAATAAAACAAGCAATTTTAAGTTACTCATCACTCTTACTTAAAATTGGCAACACAGTGTAACATAGCCAGTATCCCCAAACTCTCAGATTTGTTACCCACATTCATTAAAGCTGGGTAACATCAATGTGTCCAATCTTTCTGTGGCATGAAATTATATCCTCAATCACCACAACCCCAAACTGCCGCAGGTGAAGTGTCACCTAGTTTGCTAAACGGGCAGGTAAACAACCCCAAACTGCCGCAGGTGAAGTGTCACCTAGTTTGCTAAACGGGCAGGTAAAGTCTGTTTTGATACCGTCTGTTTTGATATCGTTGAATTCTTGAAGTCAATTCTGACTCTGCAGTCAGACCACCCTATGTTCACGTTCAGCTTCAGTCTCTGTGAGCACACGCACACATCTCCTTTAACATGCATCACTCTCAAAGGTGGAATCAACATTTCTGTGTGATTGTACCGTTGCGTTCTCTTGCAGGCAGGCGTTGGATGTTTTGTTGGAATCTTCCCTTGCTCGATGTCCGCTGTAGCTCTAAGCACCTCTGTCATCTGCTTTGGGATCAGACAGTCAGTTTCATTTATTGTTTCAACAGTCAATGGTACTGCCTTCCAGGCGTGAGACATTTGCAGACAAAGCCAGCAGCTGGTGTTTATCTTCGGTTCTTGTTTCTGCAGCAGTGCCAGAGTGCAGGCCTTGTTCCCTTGGCATTTTGTCATTGCCTCGTCCACTTCCGGTTTTTTCCCCCTTTTCCTGCTCCTTCATTTCCCATCTACGCCGTTTCATCTCAGCTGGGAATTCAGGTTCGAATGCTGCTTCATGCCACACGTTCCGGGCACTCGAAACCGGTGCCACGGTCTCACTTGCTCCATTCTTTACAGTTGGCTAAATGGATCGCACAGTTGTACGTCCAGAACGTGTGAGGAAGATTATTCTTTGATGTGCTTTTTTTTTTTAACTTTTTTGGCTCAGCACCACGTTGTGCCATTGTCTCTGCTCCTGAGATGATAGTGGCAAACGATGTCTATATTTGATCTCTGCCTGCACAGACATGTGCCTCCTGCTCCTCTCCTCTCGGCTCCTCCTCCCCGATCACTGGTGGGACCTTTCTGCAATGGCTCGCATGCACCCACGTCGCTCTCTCAGCTACCTTGACGGCGGTGTGTTGTCAGAAGCACGACAAAAAAGGCCCAAGCCAGCTTCCAGCTTCCAGCTCTTCCTCCTAAGGTCCCTTATCACCATGTAATCTCTCGGCTTGATGTTGTGCAAGGGGGTCTCAGCCGGTTTCCCCTGAGCATCTTTCACCTACACACAGACATTAGACAACAGAGAAGACTTCTCTTTGTGGTAATTCAACATATTGTGCTCACACAAATCTGTGGATGGCAACTGTTGTTTACCCCCTTCCATTCCCATAAAGGGCGGTCGTCCAAAACAATTTCAAATGGGCTTAGATTTACTCTGGTTCTTTTTGTCATTCTCATGTACATTAACACAATAAAACCCTTTGTGAACAACATGTTTCATCTGCCCTACCATAGCCCCTTTGCCTCCATGGTCTCGCCCATGGAAGCATTTAGCATAATGAGAGAAAAAAAATGTCGGGGTAAACAAGGCTTGCCATCCACGCTCATCCACACATCATTCTCAAGTTTGCAGCCACAACGTCTCCACAGGTTCTTCTCCGCTACTGTAGCAAACGCCTGCATACTCTGTAAGGAAGTCAAAGCATTTGTGTTAGTTTCAGATAATAAAATACATTCTGGTTCCTTTGACTGCTGTGCTGCCGCGGCCTTCGCAGCCATATCTGCTCTTGTTTTTTCTGTTGAAATGAAATCTTTGTTATTAATATGCGCTGCGCATTTACATATAGCAAGTTGTTTTGGCAAGAGAATTGTCTAGAAGAGTAGACACAAGAGAATCATTTAGAATTGGCCGGCCATCAGATTTAAAAAAAAAATATAGCTGCAAGCAGCAATTACGGGGCCAAGCACGAAAATGGCACAAGAAGCAAGCCAACATGGCTGGGAGCATCAGACCAACAGCAGTAGTGAGCAATTAGAAAAAAGTTATTAGCATTTTTGTCAATTTTGTTATCTTTTGACCACAAGGTGGCGCTGGTCCGAAACTTCTCAGGCTCCTTCAGTGCATTGTCCTGAAAAAAAATGGTATTTTTAATATCTCCACTCCAGTAGGTGGCGCTGCGCCGAAACAGAGTATGCTGCCTCAGGTCATGCTTGTGAAGACACATACCAAGTTTGGTCTGAATATGTCAAAGCACTGAAGAGATACAGCTTCAAGAGTCGTTTTTGCATCATGCCTCAAATTCTTTGCTCTGGTATACGAAAACGGTTTGACATATCGACTTGAAATCCATAACTTTTTGTCGGCATGGTCTGACGATGACACGGTTCAATTTTGGTGAAAATCGGAGCAACGGTCTAGGAGGAGTTCGAAAAAGTAGGTTTTTAAAGAAAAACAATATGGCGGACAGGAAGTTTAGCTGACTATGGCAAATTTGATATCTTTGTTCTCAGCATGACCCAAGGAATCTACTGAGACCAGTTTCATTACAATCGGTAGATATAATCAAAAGTTATTAGCATTTTTGTCAATTTTGTTATAACTTTTGACCACAAGGTGGTGCTGGTCCGAAACTTCTCAGGCTCCTTCAGGGCATTGTCCTGATGAACCATACCAAATTTATGAATTTTGGTCAAACCCATCAGAAGTTATGAAAAATTGTTATTTTGCTCATATCTCCACTCCAGTAGGTGGCGCTGTGCTGAAACATTGTATGATGCCTCAGGTCATGCTTGTGATGACACATACCAAGTTTGGTCTGAATATGATAAAGCATTGTAGAGATACAGCTTCAAGGGTAATTTTTGCATCACATCTCAAATTCTTTGCTCCGGTATACGAAAACGGTTTGACTTATCGACTTGAAATCCATAACTTTTTGTCGGCATGGTCTGAAGATGACACGGTTCAATTTTGATGAAAATTGGAGCAACGGTCTAGGAGGAGTTCGAAAAAGTAGGTTTTTGAAGAAAAACAATATGGCGGACAGGAAGTTTAGCTGACTATAGCAAATGTGATATCTATGTTCTCAGCATGACCCAAGGAATCTACTGAGACCAGTTTCATTACAATTGGTGAATACAGTCAAAAGTTATTAGCATTTTTGTAAAAAAATTTATAACTTTTGACCACAAGGAGGCGCTGTGCCGAAACTTCTCAGGCTCCTTCAGGGCATTGTGCTGATGACCCATACCAAGTTTTGTAAAGATACGTTAATGCGTTCGTAAAATACAGCATTTTAGCACAAAATTCAAAATGGCCGACGGCCAAAATGGCCGAATTGGGAAAATTGGATATCATTCGACTCGGCATGATTTCCCGAATCCAACGAGACCAAATTTTGGACAAACCCATCAGAAGTTATAAGCAAAAATACCCATTTTTCATATCTCCGCACCAGTAGGTGGCGCTGCGCCGAAACATTGCATGGTACCTCAGGTCATGCTTGTGATGACATGTACCAAGTTTGGTCTGAATACGATAAAGCGTTGCGGAGATACAGCCTTACTTCTGTTTTCGCAAGCACTACGTACAATTCGTTCGTTAGTTTTTCGAAAACGGTTTGAGGAATCAACTTGAATTCCATAACTTTTTGTCAGCATGGTCTGAAGATGATCTGATTCAATTTTCATGAAAATCGGAGTAACTGCCTAGGAGGAGTTCGAAAAAGTAAGTTTTTCAGAAAATTCAAAATGGCGGAAAAATTTTCATGACGGAAAATGACGTCATATGGTGCGTTCGATTCGTCTTGAGCCAAGGAATAAGAGGAAAAAAGAATTGTTTCTAGCCCTTATGGTTCAAAAGTTATTAACATAAACATAAGTGCAACTTTGGACAGCTGGTGGCGCTAGAGGGATTGAGTTAGAGACTCCATATTTGCTATGGACAAAGGTCAGACTGTCCTCTGACTGTGTGCCAAATTTCACAACTTTCCCGCAAGCGGTTCTATGGGCTGCCATAGACTTCAAGAGCGGAAGAAGAAGAAGAAGAAGAATAAAAAAAAAAAAAAAAAAAAAAAAACGCCAACAATAACAATAGGTGCCTGGCCCCTAATAAAAAAAAAAAAAAAAAAAAAAGAACGCCAACAATAACAATAGGTGCCTCCGCACCTTCGGTGCTTGGCCCCTAATAAGCGTACGGAACGCCAACAATAACAATAGGTGCCTAAGCACCTTCGGTGCTTGGCCCCTAATAAAAAAATTTTTGTATGTTTCCATAAAGCCCCAAAATCATTCTCAACCCCGAACGCGTATCGTGAATCTGTGTAAATCGTTACACTTTTACCCTCCATAAGCTTTCATGCTTCTGCCAGGGCTACGAGCTCCGCCGCTTGAGCTAAGAAAAATTTGATGGCAATGTGCCAGATGTCAATGTTTCGAATTCAGTGGTCACCTCGTAACCAACTTTGCTCAGGCCTGTCTGTGGATCTCTGAACGCAGAGCCATCCACAAACAGGATATGCTCACTGTTTTCGAGCAGTGTGTCCGAAATGTCAGGGCGCGGGGTACATATCTGTTTGAGTGCAGTCAAACAGCAATGATGTTCCTCCCCATCCTCCTCTTTTAGAAGGAGAGTGGCAGGATTCAGCACTCTTCAACGCTTGACCGTGATGTTTGGCATATCCAGCAAAATTGTTTGATACCTCAGCCATCGTGCTGTTGACAAATGTGATGTCTTCTGTTTCTGCAAAATCATGGAAACGGCATGCGGAACCATTAATGTCATGTCAGAATACCCCACAAATTCTCTAGAGGCCATCACAGCCTGTTCAGCAGCTGCCACGGCCCTCAGACAGTGCGGCAGGCCTGCTGCTACTGGATCTAGTTTGCCAGAGAAATAACCCACTGGTCGCATTCTGTCTCCATGTAGCTACAAAAGAACAGAAGACATGAACCCTTTTTTTTTTTTTTCATAGTATCTCGTTCTGTTGCGACATGTGACGTGCAATGCAAATTGTCAGGCATCATAAAATCTGTACCAAATGACAGAGTTCTATTTTTTCCCAATTCACAGATTGTTTTTGGCCACTCAGTTTTGGTTATGTGCCAATTGTAAACCCATTTTTGGTTCTGTTTTCAAATACATTTGCTCACCCTCTCTCACTACAATGCCCGAGGGATCTGCAACCATTACCAAATTTAATTTGCACATTAAATCTTGGTCCAGAACGGGTACTGGGCATGTTTTTGAAGTTAAAAAATGCATGCTTCAGCATGTGGCCCCCTTCCGTCTCACACTTTAGTGGCACAGTGAACAGTTCTGTTATATAATGTCCTGATACAGACAAAGAACCATGTGTTTTGTTTGTTAGCGCTGGTTCACATGGCAAGTCACATGATCGCAAAACAGATCGGGTCGCCCCTGAGTCTACCAAAAATGAAATCATTGTCCCTTCAACTAGCAGGGGATATTCAGGCATGTTTAAAAAATCCCTTACTGCTATACATAATCAAACATTTGTCAAAATCTTCTCTGTTTGTTTCAGAAACACACAAAGAGGTGCAAGCTTTTCTTTCTTTTTTTTCTTCTTTTTTTTTCATTGCATTATCAGTGCATGTGTTCAGGTGTGGGTGCGTTTGTGTGAGTGTTTGATATTAGTAAATGTGTACTTCCCTTTGCGGCGGTTTTTGCATCCTTGGCCGTGGTCCACCCGATCTCCTCCTGCTCTCCACATCCTTTTTCCTCAGTCAGCCTTTCGCAGTTCAGGGCAGTTTATTGCCCAATGTCCATCCATTTTGCACTTCCTGCATCTCGTGCACTCACGAACAATGTGGTCATCAGCTCCGCACAGATAACAGCCATTTTTATCTGAATTGTGTCCCCATATGTTCCCGCTGAATCTTTGCGGTCTTTGCACGGCTGCCAACTGCAATTCTTTTATTCTTGACCTTTCCTTCTTTGCCCTCAGCTCATCTTCCGCGTGCAAGGCATGTTTCATGATGGTGCTTACTCGTCCTTCAATCCATTCAATATAGCTGTGTTTCACGGCTTGGGAAATCTCAGGTCTCAGTCCATTCAAAAGACTATTCGCCAAACAACTTTCCCACGTGGTTGGTCTGTCGCCACGATCTGCTGGTTCCTTTAACCCGCTGTGCTTGCAAAACACACTGTAGAGTCGCTCATAATAAACTTGAATGCTCTCACCTGGTTCTTGACGGCAGTGGCTCACTCTGGACATGTCAATGCGCGCTGGAAATGCTCTCCTCACAGTCTGTCAGTCCCGTCACAGCTGCTCGATATCCGTCGTTTGAAGCATGATGCCAGTTAACGTGACTTCGTCTGTGATCTGCTGCTGGTAATTCTGCGCTGATCTTGTGCCAGTTCATTCCTCCCAGCTTTGCCATCATGATTCTTTTCAGTTCATTTAGCGTCAGGCTGAACTCTTGGCAGAATGTCATCAGTTCGGTGGCGAAATGGTCCCCTGCGTCGTCGGGATTCGGCAGGTGGGCCATCGCCTCTTTCATGTCGGTTAAATTCCAAGGGCGGTATACTAATTCTATTGAATTTGTTCCCATAACTTCCACCATGGGTGCTGTGATGCTCACCCGCTCTTCCTTCGCAGTTCTGTCCCAGTTCTTTGTTTTTCTTCGGACTCTGGATCTCAAAATCTTCCTCTTCATCTTCCTCGTCGCTCTCTGTGAGGGTATCAGGATTCAGATCGAAGTCCCCGTCTGACTCCAGCATTCTGGCTTGTGCTTGTGTGTTGGAACGTAAAACATATGATTGCGCACCTTTCTTTCTTTGCTTTGTCTTCCGGATCACTAGTCTCTTTCTCTTTCCGGACGGCAGGGTTTCTTTGCCCCGGAAGCTTTCAGCTGTGTGCGCCCCCTCTGCTGTTGGCTCGGCAGCGGTGCGTGCTCCCCCGTCTCTCTCCTGGGGAGCTGGAGTTGGTTTGGCTGGTAGAATTGGTTGGTTCGGTGGAAACGGAGAGCAGTCGAGGTCGGGGTCACTTTTAGGCCTTGGAGCTCCGCATTGGGATAAATTGTGTAGCTCGGCGGTGTTTCATGTGGAAAAGCACAAGCATAAGATGTGTTAGTAATAGTAATCTCATTCTGTGGAGGCGCAGTCGCCTTTTCTTAATTTTTCTTTTCTTTTTTCAACATTCTTCTTTCCCTATTATCTGCCTCTTCCACCCAGCAATTAATTGTTTTCTCACATTTCCCACATACATGTTTTTTAGCACAACCCTTCGTTATGTCACTCCCTTCTTCGATCGACAATTTTACCGTTTTCAACCTTGTACTACTAAGTGTTCCTTCTTTTGGGAAATCATGATATTTGATCAACTTTTCTATATCTTGCATGCATCTTTGGCCATATAATTTTCTCATTTGACAAAATACCGGTGTCTCGTATTCAGCTAGCTTGCTTTGGGATTTCCCCATATTGGCAGTCTGATTCTGTGGCTTTTCGCACGCGCGCTATTAATCTGTTGGACGTCTCCGTACAGATCTGATCTCTTCACCCAAGATCAGCCGGGCGGACGCTCTCAATAGCGCCCTATTTGGGACCGCACACAACTCAGTCCCCGGACCGCACACAACTCAGTCCCTCTAGTCCCCGGACCGCACAAAACTCAGTCCATCTTATTCGCCCACGTGATTTCATTTTTTTTTTTTTTTTTTTTTTTTTTTCTCGTAAAAAACATCAGTTCACGCTGCATTTGCCACAGATTCAGACTCCCCTTATGGTTTATCCCTATCAATTCAATTTTCAATTTAACCAAATTCTATTTAAAAAAAAAAAATCTCCCCCTGAATTTTCCAAGTTTGTCCCTTACCAGCAGCTCCCGTTGCCGTTTCTCGGGTTCTTTTCTCTTGATTCCAGTGGTCGTCCTCCCGGACATACACAGCACCGGCCCCTCGTCCCTGAATCTAAACGGGGTTAGGGCTGACTTGGGTCAAGATTGCAGGTCACCGGTGCTGCCCAGGTCCAGAAGGTCCGTCCAAGGAATCCCGCTTCTGACACCAAAATTGTTGCGGCAAAAATGAATTAGCTGACATCTCTAGTAAGAGACAAACCTCAGGAGAATTCACTTTATAAAGATTTTATTTCTTGCAAGAAAGAGTCCACAGTCGACACAACCATACAATGTCTGCCCCGAGTGTGAACTAAGGACACAGAGATCCCACAAACATTTATACCAACCCCAATGTTTAAGCAACTCAGTACTTTTCCATACAGGGGAAAAGTGACAATACACACAAATGGCTAGTGACAATACACAAACACAATGGTCCCCCTTCTGTCTTAGAACTTATTTAAATTATCCGACACCCTAGGTTCGGGAAAGCTCTCAGTTTGGGTGTCTCACCGTTACCCCCCTGGGTTTCAGCAGACACTGTGTCTGTTGAGCTCAGAGAGGTGTTTTGCATAGCTTGAAGCAGATATTGACATTAAATTTTTCCCCAACAGATCCTTTAAGAGGTTGGTGATATAACTCAGGGCGATGTTGTGAAAAGCTTTAAAAACTATCAATAAGATTTTAAAATCAATTCTATACTGGACTGGAAGCCAGTGAAGAGTAGATAGTACTGGAGTTAAGTGTTCTCTAATTTTTGTACCTGTTAAAAATCTTGCTGCTGCATTCTGCACTAATTGCAGACGAGATAGATTGTGTTTACTTATCCCAACATACAAAGAGTTGCCATAATCCAATCTTGAAGTGATGAATGCATGCACTATGACGTGTAGGTCTTTAGTATTAAGGAAAGGTTTCAACTTGGCGATCAGTCTTAGTTGATAAAAACTACTCTTTACTACAGACTTAATCTGTTTGTCAAAACTGAGAGAAGAGTCAATGATAACACCCAGATTCCTAACAGTATTTTTTATAGGTATATCTAACGGGGCGATAGCACTAGACATAGCTTCCTTAAGATGCGATGGACCAAAGATAATTATCTCAGATTTTTTCCGTTTAACTGAAGACAACTTTGTGATAATCAGGTTTTGACTTCATCCAGGCAAAGTATTAAAGGCTACTAGCGAATTCAAATTTCCAACTTTAAAAGGCAAATATAATTTGAGTGTCGTCGGCATACATATGATAAAAAATGTCATGACGATGGCAGATTGAGCCAAAAGGGCTCATGTACAATGAAAATAAGATGGGCCCTAAAATAGAACCCTGAGGAAGACCATATTTTAATGATGCCAGCGAAGAAGAATTGTTTGCAAAATTCACAAAGAATGATCTTTCATGCAAATATGACTTAAAGCATTTTAAAGCAGACCCCTTAATACCTACTTCATCCTCCAAGCGTTTCAAAAGAATTAAATGATCTACTCTGTCGAAGGCGGCACTGAGATCCAGCATAAGTAAAACAACCCCTAACCTGGCGTCGACTGACATCAGTAGATCATATACTACTTTAACTAACACAGTCTCTGTACTGTGGCCAGCCCTAAAGCAAGACTGAAAGTTATCTAGAATATCATTTTCAATTAAAAAAGGTGTGATTTGAGAAAAAACTACTTTTTCCAATATTTTTGTGAGACATGGTAGTTTGGAAATTGGTCGATAATTATTCAGCTCAGTAGGGTTGCAGCCAGATTTTTTGAGTAAAGGTGAGACCACTGCTTGCTTAATACAGGGAGGCACCATTCCATTTCTCAGAGAACTGTTTACAATAGATAAAATACTAGGACCCAAGATAACAAATAGATCTTTTAAAAAGCGAGGAGGTATAGGATCTAAGGGAGTATATGATAGTTTTGTGTGTCTAACAATATCCTCCAACACTGAAAGAGAGACTGGATCAAAATGATCGAATGTACATGAATTTGGGGTAAAAGCTGCTAGAACACATGATGGCGTGATATCGTCTCTGAGTAGTTCAATCTTCCTTTGGAAAAAAAGTCAAAAAATCCTCACAAGTGTAAAGAGAGGAATCAATAGAAATATCTATAGATGGATAAAGTACTGAATTTATTGTACTAAACAGAGTTTTTGGGCAATTAGGAGATCTATTTATTAACCCTGAAACATATTTAGTTCTAGCAACTTTAACAGCACACTGATAATTCTTAAGGGATACTTGCAGGGCTTGAAATTAACTTTTTTGCTCACCAGCCACTGTGGCTAGTGGTTTTCCAAAGTTACTAGCCACTCAGCATTTTCACTGGCCACAATTTTGATGTTGGTAAATTGCATTTTATATGATTAAAGTTGACTTTGTTATGCTTAAATTACTTTATTTCGAGTCATTTTACTTGATTTAGAAGATTTAAAACCCTTTCAAACTTTTAAATGCAGATTGACCACCTAAATCAAGACTACATTGTATATCAGCTGGTATGTACAGGTGGGCAAGAGGTGGACAATATGAACATGGGCTAATATGAGAAATTTTATTTATTTTTATTTATTTTATAAAATTGTATTTTATTTATTATAAATATAGTTATTTGTGTTAGGCTATATAAAAGAACAAAGAAGCTAATTACAAAAACAATAGTAAATTAAAAATAATCTTTTTTCAGATACACTAGGTTTATAGATACACATATAGCCTACATTTATTTAACATCTTTTGTTGTTTGATTAACATTAATGACCTATTTAATTGGGCAGCTGAATGCATGGACGTAATGACGCATATTCAGATATTACTCACCTGTTTACGTCCACTTAAGCCATAACCGACTGTATTCACGCGAGATACTCCACACGATGGACATTTAGACATCTGTGTGCACGTGTATTTGGCTACTCAGGCGCGAGGAGAACTGATCGCGCTCGCGACAGAGAGAGAGAGTGCTTCTGTTGTGTGTCATTTAGCGCAATTCCGCCTACCCCTCCTTCACTAACTGCATGTAAATAACGAATTCTGTGATTGGATTGTAATGTTGTGCTACGACGACCGAAATAAACGATTCACCATTCAAAAAACATGTTTCAAGATCATATGCATCGTCAGATTTGTAATCGATGCATTGAGAAAACGAGTGAATCGTTACACCCCTACAATTTATTTATATATTTATATATTAATTTATATATATTTCCAATGTCTCAGAGCAGCTCGGTTCACAGTAAATTCTGCTTCAACAAAAACTCCAGTTTGAGTTGCTTATGATCTACGATGTCCATCTTTCCAAACTAGTAATGAGAATCATTTATAAAAGACCTTTGATTTCTTTTTTTATATTTATAAATTATTAACTTTTTGACGGGGATGAAATGAGGTAGTGAGGGACAGAATTACAGTGCATTAAACAAATTGTACTTTTGTTTAACAACATATCTCTTCAGCTGATAAAATGTTTTTCTAAAACATTCAGGACAAAAAAAAACTCCATTATACAGTTTTTAAAGTTGTGAGTTGTGGAAACTATGTGATCTGGGACCTTTATACAATGCATACCATTGTAGAGACTGTACAGCTCAAAGTATACACAGTTGAACGGATAGCCATTCAACTTTCAACTTCAACTTTATTCATTTAAATAGCACATTTTACTGCAATTCCAATTGCCCAAAGTGCTTCACAATATCACAGAGACAAAAGTAATATATCAAACCAATTAATACAAAGAAATTAAGACAAATAAAGAAATAAAGATAAAATAAAATGGAAAAAATACATAAAGGCAAAAGAAATGAAAATGAGATAAAATAAATAAATCTATCAAGAAACTATCTCTAAACATGGTCTATTCTCAACAAACGCTAAATTAAAAAAAAATAAGTTTTTAACTGAGACTTAAAACTTTCTAAAGTTGAAGCCTGCCGAATCTGCAAAGGGAGGCTGTTCCACAGTTTTGGGGCGATGGCCATAAAAGCTCTATCGCCCCTAGATTTTTTTTAAAAGAGATCTTACAGTCTGGAATTATTAAATAATTCGGCGAATGCATTTGAGCTTTTCTTCTGGAAGAGATGCTTGCATTGTTTTGATTAAATACATAACAAATCTCAAAAAAAAAAAAAAAAAACATAAATAAGTTGGCATAATTAGGGGCAAAAATCTAAGCCATTGCCGTACCACTAATCTGAAGAAAAAAATCTTTGTCAAAACTAAAATAATTATATTTCAGAACATATGAAGCCATCTCAATCAGAAACTCTGAAAGTGGTGTAGCATCACCGTGTGCCAAGAGATAATGTCTCAGGGCATTAAGCCCTCTCTCATGTAAGATGTTAGTATATAGACTTGTTATATCTAAAGTTAATATTAAAAACATATCCGGTAAATCATGTAACTCAGAAATCTTAATGAAATCAGTACAATCCCTAATGTAAGATGGTAACGAATGAACACATGGTTTAATAAAAAAAAAGTCAACAAACTGAGATAAAGGAGATAAAAGGGAATTAGTCTGTGCCACAGTTGGTCGACCTTGGGGATCAATTAATCTTTTATGGATCTTGGAGTATTAAAAAAACAGGTCTAATCAGCTGTTGTCAATACAAAAAGTCAAACTCTGACAGGGATATCCAACCTTGTGTTTTTGCATTCTACTGTTAATTAAATTTTGGTGGGCTACATGGTTTTCAATATGAGATGGATAGCTTAATTGTTATATATTTCAAATAGGCTACAGGTTATTTTATGGTATACCAAAAACTGTTTATTTTTAAATGTTATCGTTGGTACATTTTACGGTCTGTGTACTTTGGCGTCCATTCCTTTTACTTTTTTTAAACTACAAATGAAATATGGAAAATGCGGTTTCTTCTTTTTATTTTAACACTGATTAATAGAATTTGCAGATACAAGCTAATTTTCCTTATCCATTATTATTTTATTAAAAATAGTAGAAATTATATACAACTTGTTGTTTAATATGTAAATATACTAAATTTAAAGGGTTAGTTCACCCCAAAATTAAATTTCTGTTATTAATTACTCACCCTCATGTTGTTCCACACCTGTAAGACCTTTGTTCATCTTCAGAACACAAATTAAGATATTTTTCTTGCAAGCAGGGTTGTCTTATATACGGAACAATACTCTAAATTGTATTTATTGTAGTTTGATTATTTGTTCTTATATATATATTTTTTTTTATTATTTGACGGTAGTCTTTTTTTCTCCTGACCATGGCACTTACCAAACCGTACCAAAACTGTGAGCCTAAAACATGATAAAAACCATGAGTCATTTGAACCATTACACCCCTAATATCTAGCCCATGCAAAAATGTATGTATAATACATTTTTGACATGCCATGTAATTATTTCTACACACTTATCCCTTTGTATAAAGCTGTAATTTACAAATTACACATACATTTAATGTCACTAATATAACAAAATAAGATATAGATACTCACCTCCTGGTTCAGCCAGGACTCAAACAGAGATATTCTTGTTGTGAGGCAACAGTGCTACCCAGTGAACCACTGTGCCACCTTGTGTGGGGGATATAAATGCAGTGGTTCCATCAGAGATTGTTTTTAGGTGAGACGGAAGTCTTTCAAAAGCCTTCATGGCCACAGGGGTAAGAGCAAGAGGCCTTTACAATATTCATTAATAATATACAATAATAATATAATACAATATATACCAGTATAATACAGTCTGTATATTAGTGCATATATATTTTGCATATTTATAACTCTATAAGAAATTGTTAATTTGATGGATTTCAATATGTTAAAAGTATGTGGAAATATAAATGGGGTAACAATCCTGAATATATTCTATTTTATGTTCAGGTTTCTAATGGCATCTTTACACAGCCGATTTATGCCTGCTCTGAAACGGGTCTGTATCTGCTCAGAATTCAGTGTAAAGACGCAATGCCGTGTTAAAGAAGACCTAAAATACGCCGGGTCTGACCCACCTCAGCCCCTAGTATCAAAGGCGACACGACGTTGTTTTGATTCAGTGTAAATGAAACGCGAAACAGTGCCGTTTTAAGCAGCATCGTTGTCATGACAACCCAAAGGACGCCTGTCAGTTCGAGGCAAAAACATATAGCCTACAGCCAGCTCCATTTGTTTAAGCTAACGTTAACTAAAAAAAATGTCTACCAATAGAGCGTTTGCACCTACGTCACGGTTTGGTCAGTTACCCGGATGCGCGGCCATATTGGAGATACTCGGATGTAAATAACAGCATGGATTGTACGGTTAATGTACAACATAAGACGTTGTTCTACTAATGTATTATGTGTAAACCACGGGAAAAACGCGTGGAAGCTGCTAAATCATATAGAGAAGCACTTGGTAAGCAGGAAAGGGCGCAATATTTTGACAAACTAAAGTAAATGGGTGGTAAAGGTCCGTATGATTCGACAATTCTGACGTCCGTCTTCCGAAAAGCCCATACACAGCTGAGGACCTTAAATGTTACAAAGGTTTGCAGGTACTTTCCAGTCTATGGTACTTTCCCAGCGAATTCGAGAGAAAAAACCCTGAAATGCTGGCTAATTGCAGAAAAGTCTGGGAGGATTCTTTTAGCGGCCTAGCTAAGCATAGTAAAGATTTTTTTCTTATGCAATTAGGGCACTTTTGTTTTAAATTAGGCTGAAAATTGTATTGTAATATTTTATTTCCTTTTTAAAATGTAATGTGTGTTTTGGGCAATTCACAAAGATAACTTTTTTGTTAGTTTTATTTCAGAATTGAGTACATTTAAAAATTTTTGTACATCATACAATAAAGTAAAAAGTTGTTGCATACCCAACTGTTCTGTTGCTCTTTTAATACATTTTTGTTGTTCTAATGACAGTGGTGTACTGTGTTTGTACTTGTCTATTGTACAAAAAATATCTTAAACATGACATCAATAACATCAGTGAATACCCTAGAAGAATTTAACACAAACGCAACTGAATGTTTTCAGATTTTGAAGTAAATTCATAGAATTTATAAAATCACCAGCCATTTCAGTTTGAGTTTCTACACAGCAGACATTTTCGCTGACATGATCACTTGTCGCCTTCTTTCTTCTGTTTTTTTGCACTCTTCTCATCGATTTGTTATAACTTTTGGCAGTCTATAGCTACTCCAGATGTTTTTCCCGGTCCGACCGATTAGTACAGTCCAAAACACGACAATAATCGACCAATTTTCATCAGAATTAATCAGCTAAATTTACGTGCTCCGTTCGGTTCCGTGGCTTTGTTTACGGTCAGTACCGCCAGAATGGCCGACTTCCGGATTGATGACGCGTCGTGAAAACACTCTATAGGGGAAACAACTGGTCCGACATAGAAGTAAAAGAGCTTCTTTTAATAAGAGCAGAGGAAGAAATTAACCGGCAAATTGATGGAACTGTAAGAGACAGCAATGTGTACTGTACTATTGCTGAGAGACTTCGACTTCGCGGTGTGCAGAGAGATAAGAAGCAGATTATGGCTAAGCTCAAAAGTCTGAAACGTTTTTACCTAAAAACAAAAGACCACAACAACATGAGTGGAATGACTCCAAAGTCATTCGCCTTTTATGATATGTGTGATAATATCTGGGGACATCGTCCCTGCGCTTTGCCGGTTAATGCTGTTGGATGCTTGACACAGACAGAAGAAAGAGCGCAATCTCCAACTGACAGCGCCACTGAAGATGGAGATGAAGACATTTGTCTGACATCAAGGAGTAAGTTTTCTGATTTCAGTCTCTTATTACTCTTACGTTAAGATGAAAATTGTAATATATCATAAATGGCTAGTTTTAAAATTACATTCTTTTCACTGTCACTCCAACAAGTTCATATTCGCATGTATATCTGTGCGATGCAGGCCTAAAATTAATTATTCTAAAACCATGTGTATTCATTTGTGAATATAAAATATAGAAATTCTCAGTTGTTTTCACTGAATTACATTAGCTTAATACATTAATGTATGAATGCTGAGTAAATTTCCATGCTTTTTCTTTTGATAGACCCCATTATTAATTATATAAACAGCATTGAATCTGAATGTGTTTCGATCCAAAAAGTAATTTATTATGCATATAATGTTTAGTCAAATCCAACCTAACTTGAGTACAACCACTGTCTTTTTTTCCCTCATCTAGGCACACCAGAAATGACAAGCCATCAGCCTGCAAAAAAGAGAAAAATGTCTAAGGCAGACCATGCTCAGGCAATGAGTGCTGCTTTCCTAAATCACCTCAATGAGTCAGAGGAAAAATTTTTTGCCAGAGAGGAGCAACTGCTGCAAATGCAAAGGGAGTGGGAGAAGGAGACAGAACTTCAACAAAGACAAACAGTGTTGGAAATGACCAGGGAGATGCGGGCAATGCAACAGGAGGCTATTAGCCAGTTTGGCAGCATCTTAGCAAGTATATTTCCTCCACATGCAGGTGCCCAGTCAACTGTTCACCAGCCCTTTACTCACCAATGGAGGTCTGGAACACCATCAGTTACCTCACAAGATGCTGCACCATCCACAGTGCCACACAGTTATAGTGAAGAGGAGGAGCCTTATGAAAGGGTGATGACCTACTTATAAAAGCTTGATGGTTTTATGGGAACCCAAAACTGAAAATTCTGTCATCATGTGCTCACCCTCATGTATTTAGTACAAAGCTGCATGACATTGGATGCAGAGTTTGAAACAATATGAGGGTGAGTAAATGATGTCAGATTTTTCAGTTTTGGGTGACTAGGCATATTTGTAGTGCAGGCATTTGACTTGATTTAGCCTATGCATATTGTCATTTATTTATTTATTTTTTAAGTTCTGAGGCCTGAAATGTTAAAGCATGAAAAAAATGAGTACTGTTCATCAACAAAATTGTTTAATTAATTTATTTAATAGTTTTTAAATTATTTATTTATTTATAGTGTACAGAATGTTGTAATTATTTTTCGGTATTATTTATTGTATTGTGACTAAAACCACATATTTATAGTAGCCTATTTGTTTAATTGTTCAGACTTCTGTTCTATTGTAGTTATCTGTATTAATCTATTTAATATATATGTGTAACAGAACAAAACAAATGTAACAATAACATTAAACAAATTTTTGCTAAATTCATTAATGCTACATGTTTACAGTTTTTGGTGCAAACGTTTAAAGTTTTAAAGTTTACATTAATACAGCAACTAGTTCCTGCCAACAATGGTCAGCAAGGCATCACGAATGGAAACAGCAGATACACTGTCATCCTTGTTGTCAACAACAGGTCTTTCCACATATTCTTGGGGACAGTCCCAGTTGTCCAGGTATTGCTCTCGGTGGAATTCACAGAAATTATGTAGAACGCAGCAGGCTAGCACTACATCTGACACAGTGTTAATGTTAATGTCATTTCTCTTCAGTAAGCATCTCCACCTTCCTTTAAGGCGTCCAAATGCGTTCTCCACAACTATCCTTGCCGAGCTCAATCGATGGTTGAAGTGTCGCTTTTCTTGACTGGGTGTAACACTGTTAGGGAAGGCTTTGATCAGCCATTTTTTCAAGGGATAGGCCGGGTCACCGATTACATATAGAGGAATCTCCAAGCCATTAATGTGCCCTGAGTGCTAAAGCAAACAAATAAATAAATAAAAAATCTAGTATTTTTGGATAGTTCAATGTTCAAAGATGTTGTTTTACTATTACGTTGTTGAATTAAAGGAAAGAACATTTATGAGCTATGAAACATGAATATGATTAAATATTATATAAATAATATATAATATAATATTATAATATAATATATATAACTTAATAATTCTAGCAAATAATTAAGACAGAAAATGTGTACTGCATTCTAGCCTAGTTCTCAAATTGTCACAGACTATTTTACAAGCACTTCTCTCACCTCTCTTGCGTAAAGATAACCACCCTGTCGATACTCAGCAAGACAATAAATATCGGAATTTGCCAAGACCCTAGCATCGTGTGTCCTTCCAGGCCACCCAACGTAAACATCTGTGAAACTGTTAACAAAATTTGATTAGTAACCTAAATAATTAACCAAAGGAAAGAAAACTGTCTGTATAGTTACTTGCCACATTTTGTGATCTACTACGCCTTGTAGGATTATTGAATGCCAGCCTTTGTGATTATGATAGTCTGCAGGGTTTTCTCTCGGTGATATGATTGGGATGTGTGTACCGTCAATAGCACCCACGCAAAAAGGCATTCCTCGACTGGCAAAACCAGATAACGTGCGCTCAAGTTCAGGGCCATGTGGAAGATGAATGTATTTTCTCAGCATTAATCGTTGAATTCCACGGCAAACTTCACGAATGAGTTTACACAATGTCGCCTCTCCGATGCCGAACAATTCAGCCACAGTCCTGTACTCACAGGGTGTAGCCACCAAATGACAGCCGCGAGTCGTCTTCTGTAATCGATTGGCTTTCACCAGTTTGTAACCTGCTTTTGTAGAGCTGGCTTAAGTTCATTAGCCAAGGATATAAAAGTATCTCGACTCATCCTAAAATTCTTAACCCAGTCAGTATCACTGTAATTGTGTACCATTATATTCCAAAAAACATCTCCTTGCGGACGACATTTCACCCACACATGACGGTCTGGCGAAATCTGCTGTCTCCGTTGGAAAGTTAACGCTAGTATAAATTTCCGTTTGTTGTGTCTGCGCCTGAGTGACTTCCTTGCTCTTTGAAATCCTTTGCCTCTTTTAACCGTGCGGCGATGTTCCCGATGCAGTAATTCATAATTTCTTTTAAGCGTTGTTTCCAATTGGAACATTTTTGTTAAGAAAAAGAAAAACACTGTCAGTATCACAGAAGCTAACATTGTGACAAACCGTCCAGCACACGATACAATGTAGCACGCGCAGGAAATTTAAATTTAATGCCGTTACATTTAAAATGTCGTGTTTTTATTTATTTCGTGTTTTATGTTATTTGTTATATTTCTTTTTATATTTGTTATTTAATTTTATAGCATTTGTTTTTGTTAAAACTAATTTTAAAATTGTAGTTTTTTTAAAAGGTATATGTTTCCCGCAATTTTATTTCCTGTGTAAATGCGTTTATGCCGCTTCAGGACAGCATTAAACGTTCTGTGTAAATGCACATTTTTGTGATTCTATGCCGCTTCAGAATTGGTTTCTGTGCCGCTTTTTCTGTGTAAAGATGCCTTAATAGACAGCTTATTGCAGATGTACAGTGGTGTGAAAAACTGTTTGCCCCCTTCCTGATTTTTTTTTTTTTTTTTGCATGTTTGTCACACTTTAATGTTTCAGATCATCAAACAAATAAATGATAACACAAGTAAACACAACATGCAGTTGTTAAATGAAGGGTTTTATTATGAAGGGAAAACAAAATCCATACCCACATGGCCCTGTGTGAAAAAGTGCTTGCCCCCTAAACCTAACAACTGGTTGGGCCACCCTTAGCAGCAAAAACTGCAATCAAGCGTTTGCGATAACTTGCAATGAGTTACAGTGCTGTGGAGGAATTTTGGCCCACTCATCTTTGCAGATTTGTTGTAATTCAGCCACATTGGAGGGTTTTCGAGCATGAACCACCTTTTTAATAAATCTGCAAATATATATATTTATTTATTAGTGGTGGGCCATTATCGGTGTTAACGTGCTGCGTTAACGTGAGACTCTTAAAAAATAAATAAATAAATATCGCCGTTAATCTATTCTCAAAGTTGGGTTGGGAGCTGGGTCTATACTACGCGAGCTATGATGACTTTCACCTTGATATTTTAGCGCGGATGTATACCTAGCCGAATTGACCCTTCGCAAAGACCTGCCCCCCTTAGTTAGTGTTGCTTTGTCCGACAAGCCGTGGCGCTGTCACGCCACACACTGTGATAAATACATCGCGGAGCAAAGAGGACACTGACAACACGTCGACAGACAAGACAGAGCAGGTTACTTATGATATTAAACAAAGTCCCAGCTTTAAAACTGTGTAGTTTTTTAAGAAATTCAAACAGTAAAAACTGCTTTGTTGCTCTTTAATGTGTCGTGACCAGGGCTTGACATCAACACCCCCAACCCGCCAAATGCGGGTAGATTTCAGCTGGCGGGTAAGACAGCCACTCCCACTAGCCACTTTGGCGGGTTGAATATAATTTGTTTACAGCCAAATGATCGTCGAAGATCGTCGTAGCACAAAATTACAATCCAATCACACAATTCGTTATTTACGTGCAGTTAGTGAAGGAGGGATAGGCGGAATTGCGCTGAATGAAACATTCAGAAGCGCTTTCTCGCGTGCTCTCTCTCTCTCTGTCGCGAGCGCGATCAGTTCTCCTCGCACCTGAAGTCAAATACACGTGCAAGGTCAAGTTTATTTATATAGCCCTTTAAAACAGCATAAATGCTGACCAAAGTACTGCACAATATACCAAACAAAACATCCTCATACAATACAATTTAAACACTAATAATAAAATATCAAAAGAAACCAAACAAAAGTAATAAAATTAAGACAGGAACATCATGCAATATAAAACAATATTTAAGACTAAAAAAAATATCAAATTACACATATGCCTGAGAAAAAAAGTATGTTTTGAGAGAAGATTTAAATGTAGAAAGAGAAGGGGAAAGTCTAATAGACACAGGTAGGGAATTCCAGAGCTTAGGACCATGAACTGACAAAGCTCTTTCACCTTTGGATTTAAGTCGGGATTTTGGAACATTTAATATCATCTGGGTGGAAGATCTGAGTGTTCTCACTGGGGAATACGAATGGATAAGTTCTGAAATATAAGAAGGGGCAAGACCATGAATTGATTTAAATACAAATACTAAAATCAACTCTGAAACGAACGGGTAGCCAATTAAGTGATGACAGCACAGGTGTAATATGTTCTTTCTTTTTTGTCCCTGTTAAAAAATGAGCCGCAGCATTCTGTACCAGTTGTAATCGCGAAAGCGAGGACTGATTTATTCCAGCATTTAGAGCATTACAATAATCCAGCCTGGTTAAAATAAACGCATGAATAACAGTCTCCAAATCACTAAAGCTCAGAATGTTTTTCAGCTTGCGAAGTCCCCTAAGCTGCAGAAAACTGGCTCTAACTACAGAGTTGATTTGTTTATCAAATTTTAACTCCGGGTCAAGGGTAACTCCCAGATTTTTAACTTTATCACGAATGTTATCTTGAAGGGGGCCTAGGGTAGAACTTATGTTATTTAAAATGTGTGAAGGGCCAAACAACATAACATCAGTCTTCTTCTGATTTAATTGAAGGAAATTATTGTCCATCCATACCTTAATGTCCTCTAAACAAGCTAACAGAGAGGAAACTGAATCAGTACCTGACTTTAATGGAAAATAGAGCTGAGTGTCATCGGCATAAATGTGATATGAAACCTTATGGGACTCAAAAATGAAACGAAGAGGGAGTAAGTATAAGAAAAATAAGATTGGACCAAGAATTGAGCCCTGGGGCACCCCACAAGTGACAGGAACTGAGCTTGATGAAAATTCTCCAATTTCCACCAAAAAATTCCTGTTTGTGAGATATGATGCAAACTAATCTAGTGCACCATCACGAATGCCAACCTCAAGATCTAATGTCTTTAACAGGATACGATGATCCACAGTATCAAAAGCCGACTTAAGTCCAATAATAGAAGAATAGTACAGTTGCCAGAGTCTGCAGATAGTAAGAGGTCATTTACTACTCTCAAAAGTGCAGATTCAGTACTGTGTTTAGCTCTGAAGCCAGACTGAAAAGGATCCAGAATGTTGTTAGAGATTACGTAGGGGGAAATTTGATTTAGTACACACTTTTCCAGAATTTTGTGCAAAAATGGAAGTTTCGAAATGGGCCTATAGTTATTAAAATCAGAAGGATCGAGATTAGCTTTTTTGAGTAAAGGATGGACCACAGCCTGTTTAAGGCACCATGGTACAGTACCCATTTGTAAAGAGCTATTGATAATAGAAAGAAGACTTGGCAACACAGAAGACAGAACATCCATTAGTAACTTTGTGGGAATGGCATCAAAAGAGCAAGTGGTTGGATTCATGCTAGAGATAATGCTCAACAGCTCAGAATGTGAGAGAGTCTGAAAATTAGAAAAAGCAGAGGGGCAAATATTTGCATATTGATAATTCTGAGTTAAATTACTAGAGATCTGTGCCCTAATTTCAGTAACTTTGTTTATAAAGAAGCTGCAAAACTTCTCACATAAGTCTAGGCTAGGTTCTGGACCGGCCGGTCTAGAAGGATTTAAAACTGAATTTAATGTAGAAAACAGTATCTTTGGGCAATGGGAATATTTTGAGATTATGTTTGAGAAGTATTTTGCCCTTTCTAAGGAAACTGCTTCTTGGAAGTTGGATAAGTTACTCTGTAAGATTTGATATGAGACTTGTAATTTGTCCTTTTTCCATTGTCTTTCTGCTCTTCTACATTTTTTCCTTAAAATTTTGATGTCGCTATTAAACCATGGTTGATTATTTGATTTCATTTTTGTGGCTGTATAAGGGGCAATTACGTTTAAAATTTCTGAACATGAAGAATTAAAATGATTGACCAGCTCTTCAACATTCTGATCCTGCGATGATATCACATCACTATGAGCTGGAAGGGCCAAAAAAGCATCCATAAATTGCAAAGCAGTGGAGGGGTTAGTAGACCTTGAATGGTAAGTATTAAGCTGGTTTACAGGACTAGGACAGGAAATCACACTGTCAAACAAAACTGGCCAGTGATCAGACAACCCAGCATCACTTACAGATATATTACTAATATCAAGGCCTAATGATAAAACTAGATCAAGTGTGTGACCCAGTTTGTGTGTTTGTCCTGATATGTGTTGTGTGAGGTTAAAAGAGTCTAAAAGATTAACGAAATCTCTTACAAGAGGTTTCGAGGGACAACAAAGATGTATATTAAAATCACCAAGAATCAACAACTTGTCAGTACTTGAAACCACATTGGAGAGGAAATCTGAAAACTCCCTTAAAAAGTCATTTTTACCTTTTGGGTGGTCTATAAATCAAAACACAAAGCAATGGGCTAGTAAGTTCTACTTTACACATTAAGACCTCAAAACTAGTGTAAGCATCAACTGGTAAGATCTTACATTTGAAACAGTCCTTAAAAATGACAGCAACACCTCCACCCCGACTGGAAATTCTAGGGCAACTATAATAGTTACAGTGTACAGGGTAAAGTTCTGATAAAGGGCTTAAGTTATTTTCTGTAAGCCAGGTTTCAGTGATGAACAAGAAGTCCAGAGTGTTTGTTAAAAAGAAATCATTCAACAGAAATGTCTTGTTTGATACTGATCTTGCATTTAACAAGGCCATTTTAACCTCTGGCTGATTAGATTCTCGTTTAGCGAAGTTGAGACGAGGCACCTCTGGCAACGAGCGAAGTAAGTTGAAGTTCACCCCGCACTGAGACGAAAGGCGCCGCCGCGACAGTCGCTCATTGGACAAAATTACAGGAATATTGCCCGGTAATGCAGTCGTAGTTGATCGTATAAGCCGGGCAAGGCGAGCACCACGGTGTACGTAACGTGAGCGACGAAGAATCCCTAGATCAGCACACCGTAGGTAAATGTCTGATGACAAGCGTGATTGTTCAATCGCAGAAGTTCAGAGGATGTAAAAGTAATTGCCATACTCGGTAGAGATGAGAAAACATAAGACAAGTATCGTTCACTACTCCAACAGACAATACTTCTAACAGACAGAAGATACCAGTAGACGGAGAACAAATTCATTTTTGAAGTCCCATAGGGATCGTCACTCACCGATGGCCGGGTCCGGGCGTAATTCTGTCAAAAGTAACGATGAAGAGTCCAGATGAAAGTCAGGAGATAATAATCCAAAACATACAGGCCACGGAAAACAGGATCCGATGGAGATTCGGCGTCGATGAGTCCGAAGACACCGATACGGCGCCAGATCACTGACACCCAGATGACGAGGTGAAACAGCCACGCCGATTCACAACACGGCCAAACTCCGGCAGAGAGTCGACGTGGCCGACAGGATGCTAACTCGCTGACAACCAGATGACAAAGGTGAACAGCAGCGCTGATTCACAAAACGTCCAAACTCCAGCAAAGAGTCCGACGAAGCCGACAGGATGCTAAATCGCTGACAACCAGATGACAAGGTAAACAGCAGCGCTGATTCACCAAGATAAACTCCGGCAACCCGGCAGCAGCAGTGGAAACAAAATTCCCAGGTCGGCTTAGCACCAGTTCAGATAGAGATCAAGATCGAGATAACTCATTTAATACGAAATATCGGTTCACACAGTTCGAAAACCCAGTAAAAATTAAATAAAACTAATAAAAACTGGATCGGCAAGCATCGGCAGACAATGCGCACAGCGTTCACTCAACCGGAACAACAACTCAACAAAATATGTTAAATGAATGTAGGCTATATGTTAAACCTACTGTATCTGAAAAAAGATTATTTTTAATTTACTATTGTTTTTGTAATTTGCTTCTTTTTTCTTTTATATAGCCTAACAAATAATCTCATATTAGCCCATGCTCATATTGTCCACCTCTTGCCCACCTGTACATACCAGCTGATATACAATGTAGTCTTGATTTGGGTGGTCAATCTGCATTTAAAAGTTTGAAAGGGTTTTAAATCTTCTAAATCAAGTAAAATTATTCAAAATAAAGTAATTTAAGCATAACAAAGTCAACTTTAATCATATAAAATGTAATTTACCAACATCAAAATTGTGGCCAGTGAAAATGCTGAGTGGCTAGTAACTTTGGAAAACCACTAGCCACAGTGGCTGGTGAGCAAAAAAGTTAATGTCAAACCCTGGTCGTGAACATGGTCGTGACAGATGGCCAGTGTTGGGCACGTTACGTTAAAGTAATTAGTTATAGTTACTAGTTACTTCTCACAAATAGTAACGGAGTTAGTAACTGAGTTACATCATTATAAAAGTAACTAATTACCAGGGAAAATAACTATTGCGTTACTTTAAAAAAATAAATAAAATGTCAAATAACTTTAATGTCCCCAATATTAAATATAAGTCTAAGAATAAATTATTCTTGAACCGACTCGTGACTCATGATCCGCTCTTTCTTATGAAATTTCTCTGTACTGTACAATAGCCTACGTGTTTGTAGCCATTAAAGAAAATGTAGTTTCATATTTGTTTAAATAGTCCTATGTTATGTTTTAAATTAATTTACTTGATTATGAAACGTGAACAGCATGAGTAAGATGCATCATAAGATGCGCAATATATCGGGAGACATGGAGTGGGTCAGACATGATTTTAAACACTTCATTAAGTTTCGTTTTGTAGAAAGCCTTTCTTTAAAGTGAATTTCGTTCTGTAAAAATTGTATCTTAATTTTAATCAATGTTTCATTAACCAATTGCCTGGATTTAATAAATAAGAAGCAAATATAGCAGACAATATAATCATGGTAAGCGTGGGCGCGATCACTGGCGCGTGAACTGGAGCGCGTCTTACGGGCTAGAGAACCGAAACAGCGTATAGGCTGCTTGCCTCGCAGACAAGAGAAATATATCTATAGAAAGCTAGAAACGTCTAAAAACGAAAAGAAATATGCTACTCTGATTATGTAGCCAACATTCTCTCTAGGCGCGTCCAGTAGGCCTATATGCGGAGATGTTGAGAGTCAGCAATGTCAACTTCATCTTCGCAGCCGACACTAAGAAAACATTACTTTATTAATAAACAATTAAAATCTCCTTGCTGTTTTGGTCACATTCATAATTATTACTTTTGCCGGTTCTTTATGGGAAACGTTATGCGTGTGCTTGAGTGCTATATAGCCTATATTACATAAACGCTCATTATTATGTTTTATTCTCTCCAGTATTTAAGAAATTAAATTAATATAAATGTGATTAGTCAACTAATGGCTTAAATGAATAACTACTAGTCGACTAGAAAAACTTATTTCACATATTTTCGATCCAGCATGTCACAAAGGGTATTCGGCTTTGAGCTCGCGCTCAGCTCGCATGCTCACAGACACACACAGAGCATCATTCATTATTATCAGTTTAAAATTAGCCTATATTTGTGTAGGCTATTACTAACCGCAGCACACACCAGAGAAAAATCTTTGCAGGTCCTATATGGCTGAGAGAGAGATTACTCAGATTAAAACTACATCAGTGAGCTCAATTCTAGTAACGCAGCATTTTTTTTGCCAGTAACAGTAACGGCGTTGTAACGGGAGAAAAAGTAATTAGTTTGATTACTCGTTACTAAAAAAAGTAGTTATAACGCCGTTATTCCCGTCACTGCAGATGGCTGTAACCGATCATCTCTTACTACGAGTCCAC